>NW_027362044.1:210000-810000 GCF_039654945.1 Dendrobates tinctorius
CAACCAAGGTAGGCAGAAGAGCATCTCTGAACGCACAGTGCGTCGAACTTTGAGGCAGATGGGCTACAGCAGCAGAAGACCACACTGGGTACCACTCCTCTCAGCTAAGAACAGGAAACTGAGGCTACAATTTGCACAAGCTCATCGAAATTGGACAGTAGAAGATTGGAAAAACGTTGCCTGGTCTGATGAGTCTCGATTTCTGCTGCGACATTCGGATGGTAGGGTCAGAATTTGGCGTAAACAACATGAAAGCATGGATCCATCCTGCCTTGTATCAACGGTTCAGGCTGGTGGTGGTGGTGTCATGGTGTGGGGAATTTTTTCTTGGCACTCTTTGGGCCCCTTGGTACCAATTGAGCATCGTTGCAACGCCACAGCCTACCTGAGTATTGTTGCTGACCATGTCCATCCCTTTATGACCACAATGTACCCAACATCTGATGGCTACTTTCAGCAGGATAATGCGCCATGTCATAAAGCTCGAATCATCTCAGATTGGTTTCTTGAACATGACAATGAGTTCACTGTACTCAAATGGCCTCCTCAGTCACCAGATCTCAATCCAATAGAGCATCTTTGGGATGTGGTGGAACGGGAGATTCGCATCAGGGATGTGCAGAGGACAAATCTGCGCCAACTGTGTGATGCCATCATGTCAATATGGTCCAAAATCTCTGAGGAATGCTTCCAGCACCTTGTTGAATCTCTGCCACGAAGAATTGAGGCAGTTCTGAAGGCAAAAGGGGGTCCAACCCCTTACTAGCATGGTGTACCTAATAAAGTGGCCAGTGAGTGTATATAGCATTATACCCTATGAGGAGGCAGCATTATACCCTATGAGGGGGGCAGCATTATACCCTATGAGGGGGCAGCATTATACCCTATGAGGAGGCAGCATTATACCCTATGAGGGGGGCAGTATTATACCCTATGAGGAGGCAGCATTATACCCTATGAGGGGGGCAGTATTATACCCTATGAGGAGGCAGCATTATACCCTATGAGGGGGCAGTATTATACCCTATGAGGGGGCAGCATTATACCCTATGAGGAGGCAGCATTATACCCTATGAGGGGGGCAGTATTATACCCTATGAGGAGGGCAGTATTATACCCTATGAGGAGGCAGCATTATACCCTATGAGAGGGCAGCATTATACCCTATGAGGGGGCAGTATTATACCCTATGAGGGGGCAGTATTATACCCTATGAGGAGGCAGCATTATACCCTATGAGGAGGCAGTATTATACCCTATGAGGGGGCAGTATTATACCCTATGAGGAGGGCAGCATTATACCCTATGAGGGGGCAGTATTATACCCTATGAGGAGGCAGTATTATACCCTATGAGGGGGCAGTATTATACCCTATGAGGAGGGCAGCATTATACCCTATGAGGGGGCAGTATTATACCCTATGAGGAGGCAGCATTATACCCTATGAGGGGGCAGTATTATACCCTATGAGGGGGCAGTATTATACCCTATGAGGCAGCATTATACCCTATGAGGGGGCAGCATTATACCCTATGAGGAGGCAGCATTATACCCTATGAGGAGGCAGTATTATACCCTATGAGGGGGCAGCATTATACCCTATGAGGAGGCAGCATTATACCCTATGAGGGGGCAGCATTATACCCTATGAGGAGGCAGCATTATACCCTATGAGGGGGCAGTATTATACCCTATGAGGGGGGCAGTATTATACCCTATGAGGAGGCAGTATTATACCCTATGAGGGGGGCAGTATTATACCCTATGAGGGGGCAGTATTATACCCTATGAGGGGGGCAGTATTATACCCTATGAGGAGGCAGTATTATACCCTATGAGGGGGCAGCATTATACCCTATGAGGAGGCAGCATTATACCCTATGAGGGGGGCAGTATTATACCCTATGAGGGGGGCAGCATTATACCCTATGAGGGGGGCAGCATTATACCCTATGAGGGGGCAGTATTATACCCTATGAGGCAGCATTATACCCTATGAGGGGGGCATTATTATACCCTATGAGGAGGCAGCATTATACCCTATGAGGAGGCAGCATTATACCCTATGAGGAGGCAGCATTATTCCCTATGAGGAGGGCAGCATTATACCCTATGAGGAGGGCAGCATTATACCCTATGAGGAGGGCAGCATTATACCCTATGAGGAGGCAGCATTATACCCTATGAGGAGGCAGCATTATACCCTATGAGGAGGCAGCATTATTCCCTATGAGGAGGGCAGCATTATACCCTATGAGGAGGGCAGCATTATACCCTATGAGGAGGGCAGCATTATACCCTATGAGGAGGCAGCATTATACCCTATGAGGAGGCAGCATTATACCCTATGAGGGGGGCAGTATTATACCCTATGAGGAGGCAGTATTATACCCTATGAGGGGGCAGCATTATACCCTATGAGGAGGCAGCATTATACCCTATGAGGGGGGCAGTATTATACCCTATGAGGGGGGCAGTATTATACCCTATGAGGGGGGCATTATTATACCCTATGAGGAGGCAGCATTATACCCTATGAGGGGGCAGTATTATACCCTATGAGGCAGCATTATACCCTATGAGGGGGGCATTATTATACCCTATGAGGAGGCAGCATTATACCCTATGAGGAGGCAGCATTATACCCTATGAGGAGGCAGCATTATACCCTATGAGGGGGGCAGTATTATACCCTATGAGGAGGCAGCATTATACCCTATGAGGAGGGCAGCATTATACCCTATGAGGGGGTGCATTATTCCCTATGAGGAGGCAGCATTATACCCTATGAGGGGGGCAGTATTATACCCTATGAGGGGGCAGTATTATACCCTATGAGGAGGGCATTATTATACCCTATGAGGAGGCAGCATTATACCCTATGAGGGGGTGCATTATTCCCTATGAGGGGGGCAGTATTATACCCTATGAGGAGGCAGCATTATTCCCTATGAGGGGGTGCATTATACCCTATGAGGGGGTGCATTATTCCCTATGAGGGGGGCAGTATTATACCCTATGAGGGGGGCAGTATTATACCCTATGAAGGGGCAGCATTATTCCCTATGAGGGGATGCATTATTCCCTATGAGGGGGGCAGTATTATACCCTATGAGGGGGGCAGTATTATACCCTATGAGGGGGTGCATTATACCCTATGAGGAGGCAGCATTATACCCTATGAGGGGGTGCATTATTCCCTATGAGGGGGGCAGTATTATTCCCTATGAAGGGGGGCAGTATTATTCCCTATGAGGGGGCAGCATTATACCCTATGAGGGGGTGCATTATTCCCTATGAGGGGGTGCATTATTCCCTATGAGGGGGTGCATTATTCCCTATGAGGGGGGCAGTATTATACCCTATGAGGGGGGCAGTATTATACCCTATGAGGGGGTGCATTATACCCTATGAGGGGGTGCATTATACCCTATGAGGGGGTGCATTATTCCCTATGAGGGGGCAGTATTATACCCTATGAGGGGGGCAGTATTATACCCTATGAGGGGGGCAGTATTATATTCTATGAGATGGCTGCCTTATATTCTATGAGATGGCTGCATTATACTATGTGAGGGGGCTGCTTTATATTCTATGAGGGGGCTACCCCAACTCCTGCTACATAATTAAGACATGTACAACCTTATACCCGGATATTAGCATGTTTTACCGCATAATTGGTGGTCTGGTATTTAACTCTATGCAGCTACATAGTGGGCCCCAAGAATGATTTTCTCTGGTGGGCCCAAGGTGTTCCAGTACGACGCTGATCATGGGGGTTCTATTAGGGGTATTACGGTAACTGGCATTAAGATCGTTAAAAAAAGTTGGAGAAAAGGTAATTTTATTGAACAAATGTCAAGAGTGGAAAGCGAGTGGATATTTAAGATGAACACACTTATGCCAAATGGTTTAAATAGTGAAATTGAATTATTTGCTTGTAATAAGTAATATTGTATAATCACATAGGCTGGGTATATAGGTGCCACCTTATTGGCAGGAACCATCCCTGATGAAGGAAGCAGTAAGCCTCCGAAACGCGTAGGATTGGTCTAAATTTCTGTCAGTCTTTTTCAAGCCGATCACGTGCTCTGACACGTGACTGTGACGTCACGCAAGGTCCTGTACCTTGCCGGCTCCAAACAGCGTCCTCCGCTTCTCGCCCCTCTTTCAACGGGTGGAATATTAGAGGTAGACAGGGCGATTGCTACCGGCCGGAGCATCGCCCGTTAGTATTTTGGACATCACTAAAGGTGACCATCTTGCAACATTTACCCAGGTCCTTTCGTGATTATAATTTTTTCTATCCACGCCACTTCACTATTGGATTACAAGGAAGTCAAGCAGGGGAGCAGAATAGGTATGTGTGCTATTTGAATTGAGATTAATTTTATTATCTGCCAATTTAAGGTGCATTTATGTGTACCTAATTTTACACATTGTTATGTGGGGGAGCGGTTGGTTTTGTATTAGTTTATCCGCTTCCTCCTTAATTTATTGTTCATTTTGCGTTATTTAGTTGCACTATTTGTGCGTTTTTTAAGATTATAAAGGGAAGTTAATTACACACATATATTTTTATATTATATGTTTGTTCTTGAAGACAATATTGTGGGTATCACTAGCGCAAATAAACATTTTTTAAGTAATTTTTTAATATTATTCAGATAAAAGGTGGCATTATCTGTTAATTTGCAGCTGTTATACCCTCACGCAGCGCCACTGTTTTTCATAAGCATTTTGCAGTTCCCTGACTGACCTGAGGGTAAGGGGGGCGCCGGAGAGCTGCGAGTTCCAAAGTGGAACTGAGAAAGTGGGGTATACATAAATCTCCGCAGTACTTGGAAGGTTGTTAGCAGTGTTGGGCATCCAAAATACCCCCCTGCGGTAAAATGTTAGAGCAAGATTAGCTTGCTGTATTTTTGTCACGTGGTGCCGGTGGTGGGATAACTAAGATAAGCCCCCACTGTGCCTGTGATAGCTGTGTGCCGGCAGTGCGTCACGTCCCTCCGTCCACTGACCTACTGGTGCCAGTGGTGGGATTGTGACGTTTTGGTGGCTCAGGGTCCGCCGTTCGTCACAATTCGGTGGCAGGGGCGTGCCTCCTGCTTGCGTTCATCACATATTGGTGGCAGAGCGGTGGGATCATCCTAGAGCATTAGTGATTTGATTTGAGCAATCATTCCTCTCACTAAAAACCTGCACGGTTCCTGCGGGAATCCTGCATCATAGGTTTTGGAGAACAGACTCAGTGGTTACTAGTCCTGAGACATTTTTGTGTACTTGCAAGTATTCCCTTCTCTTCATTTTTCTTTTCTATCTTTTATTTGGCAACCATGGCGACAAAAGGAGAACACTGGTACAGACAGCAGAAAAAGGAAAACCTTGCTGCAGTATGCACATACCGAGGCATTGACGCCACAAACAAAACCAGAGATCAATTGATCGCGGCTCTGGTGCAGCTGGACAACACCCAGGGTCCAGCGGACGCAGAAGTTGGCCCAAGTAACTATGGGGCTGCAGAAGAGGCTCCACTCCTGAGCGCTGGCCTCACATCCAACCAGAGTGGGCAAGACCCCTACCTGCAAGCGGCCTTGGACGCACTCCCGGCCGAAGACCGTGATGGACGTCTGACACTGATCCAGCAAGCTCGGGAGAGAGCGGAGCAGCGAGCCGAGCAGGAGAGAGAGGAGCAGCGAGCCGAAAGAGAAGCTCAGAGGGCCCATGAGCTGGAGATGCTCCAGCGGGAGTGGAATGCCCCCACAGCCCGAAGCAGTGAGCCCAGCAGCGTCCAGAGTCCTAAACCCCGGCCAGAGCAGAAAATGACGGGGACTTGGACACGTTTCCACGAGCCTTTGAGAAAGCCTGCAGACAGTACCAGCTGCCTAGAGACCAATGGGCAAGGTACTTGACCCCAGGGCTAAAAGGCAAAGCTCTGGAGGCGTTTGTTTCTCTTCCGTCAGAAGTCGACAATGACTATGATGCCATAAAGCAGGCTCTGATCGCCAAATACCGGCTGACACCTGAGGTATACCTAAAGAAGTTCCGCAACCTCCAACGTGGCCCACACGATAGCTATAGTGATGTGGTGCAAGGACTCAGGACCCACTTTGACCAGTGGATCCATGGACTGTCCGTTGATTCCTTTGAGCAGCTACGGGACCTGATGATCAAAGACCAGTTCCTGCATCTTTGCCCAGCTGAGGTCTGACAGTTCATCTTGGACCGCGAACCTCTGAATGCGGACAAAGCGGCGCAGATCGCCGACAACTATGAGGCCAACCGGAAGCCAGAGACGAGGAGGCGAGAGGGAGTAAGCCTGCAACCAACCCCAGTGCCCCAGCTAGCCGTCCCTCCGGGGGCCCTATCCCTGTTGCCAACACCAGGCCTACTACTGACAGTCGCCTGTGTTTCAACTGCAATCGGACTGGTCACTTCTGTCACGCCTGTCCGGAAAAGCCTAAGATTTCCCCAGCCAAGGCCTCTGTGCCCAATGCCTCTGTTCTTTTGGTGGGAGGTGTGGTTGGGAGGATTGACGACAACGTTCAACCTGTTCAGGTGGGGGTCCGTCTTGCTACAGGCCTCAAGGACATCGGGGCTGAACGAACCCTCATCCGTCCTGGACTGGCGGCCCCTGAAGAGTTTGTTGATTGGAAAACCCTGACTGTCACCGGGATTGGAGGCACCTGTTGTCCCTTGCCAGTGGCCCGGGTTTTTCTTGATTGGGGTGCTGGGAGCGGGTTGAGGCAAGTGGGAGTGTCTGAAAACCTGCCCACTGATGTTTCATTGGGGTCTGACTTGGGGAGGATGATTGCATACTACGTCCCTGACACCCCTCCCAAGTCTGATAATAAGGGTAACGTTAACCCTGATGATGATGATGACGGGAAACTGAATGTGTTACCTGCTAATGCCTTGATGAGTAATGATGCAACTAACAACCATTCTTTCCCCAGGAATGATGCTGATGGCCATGTAAATGTACCAGAGAAACCTGATAACCATTCTTTTCCTAGGAATGATGATGATGATGATGATGATGATGTATCTGTGCCGACTGAACCTGTTAACCCTTTCTTTGAAACGGTAGATGTGTCCACAGGTACCGAAGTGCTCAGCCCCGTCACTCTGCGGAGTGAGACGGCTGAGGAACCCCTGGCAGGAGCAAGCAACGTTGCTCAGGGAAATGGGGAAGTGCATGGGGACCATGAGGAAGGTAATGCCATGCAACTGACCAGTGCCACCGAGGAAGGTAACTGGCCTATAAGTAGCACTGCTCCTGGAGTGTTGGGGGTGGATGGGGAGGTAGAGCCCATGGCAGCGCCGATTGGTGGGTCTGTAGAAATCCCAGGGAGACAGCATACATAGCCGCTGTCACACGCAGTCAGAGTGCCCAGATCGCAGGTAGCACCCTGTCTTCTGGACCCTCTTCTGCTACAGGAGAGACTGAACCAGAGGTGAACCCAGAGATGGTTCCAGAGGCTCCCAGTAAGGAAGGGACCCTGACGTCACTTCTGGCAGCCTCCAGCAAGGAGTTCCAGGCTGCTCTGCACTCAGATGCCAGCCTGTAGAAATTGAGACACCTCGCCGAGACACCCACCTCCGAGCCTAATAAGGAGAGGGTGTTCGGGGAACGAGGAAGGTTGTACCGGGAGACAGTAACCGGAGATCCCCAAAAGGAGTGGTTGAGGGAAAGACAGCCAGTCGTCCCCTTACAGTTTAGAACTGAGTTGTTGCGGATTGCCTATGAGATTCCACTCGCTGGACACTTGGGGATCAGCAAAACAAAGGCACGGCTGTCTCAACACTTCTATTGACCCAAGATGGGGACAGATGTCACGACCTACTGCCGCTCCTGTAACACCTGTCAAAAAGTGGATAAAGCGGGGCCTGCTCTTAAGGCTCCCCTGATTCCTTTGCCGGTGATAGAGGAGCCTTTCCAGAGAATCGCGGTGAACATTGTAGGCCCGCTGGCCGTCCCCAGCAGCTCTGGAAAGCGATACATTCTCACTGTGGTAGACTACGCTACCCGGTACCCAGAGGCAGTAGCTGTCTTCAACCAGGGCAGATAAGGTGGATGACGCCCTGGTGACCATCTTTTCAAGGGTAGGATTTCCCAGGGAGATGCTTACCGATCAAGGGACCCAATTCATGTCTCGCCTACTGGAGGCTCTCTGTGAGAAAATTCAAGTGAAGCACCTGGTATCGAGTGCGTATCACCCACAGACTAATGGTTTGTGTGAACGCTTCAACGGTACCCTCAAACAGATGCTCCGCATTCTGGTTGAGACCCAAGGGCATGACTGGGAGCTGTACCTCCCACACCTGCTGTTCCCTTACAGAGAAGTTCCGCAGGCCTCGACCGGGTTCTCCCCCTTCAAGCTCCTGTATGGCAGGCGAGTCCGGGGACCCCTTGGGTTGATTAGAGAATCCTGGTAAGATGAGCCAAACCCCACAGAAGTGTCCATCGTGGATTATGTCATGCGCTTCCGTGACAAGATGCAGACCTTGACGCAGTTGGTGCATGACAACATGACGCAGGCTCAGGCTGACCAGAAGCACTGGTACGACCAGAACGCCCGGGAGCGGACCTACCAGGTGGGTCAAAAGGTGTGGGTGCTGGTCCCCGTACCAACGGATAAGCTTCAGGCGGCAGCCTGGGAAGGCCCATACTTCGTCCACCAACAGCTCAACCCGGACACCTACGTGGTCACGCTTGACCATGCTCGGGGTAGGCGCAAGGCCTTTCACGTCAATATGCTGAAGGCGCAACACGAACGTGAAGCTTGCGTCCTACCGGTCTGCAACCTGCCAGAGGATGGGGAGGAAGATCCCCTCCTGGACATGCTGGCCCAAGCCAAGGCCGATGGGTCCATTGAGGACATGGAGATAAGTGATTTGCTAACCGTATCCCAGCGGTTGCAGTTGGTGGAAGCCCTGGAACCCTTCCGGGCCGTGTTCACCAACCGACCTGGGATGACGGAGTTAGCGGTTCAAGACGTGGACACCGGGAATCATGCCCCACTACAGCAAACACCTTATCGGATCTCTGAGGAGGTGCAACAAGTCATGCGCCAAGAGATCAATGAGATGTTAAGGCTGGGGGTGATTCGACGGTCAAAAAGCACGTGGGCCTCACCTGTAGTCCTCGTGCCTAAAAAGGATCGAACCACCCGGTTCTGCGTGGACTACAGGGGGCTCAACGCCATCACAGCCTCTGATGCCCACCCGATGCAGCGCATCGAGGATCTGCTTGAGAAGTTGGCAAAAGCAAGGTTCATATCCATCATGGATCTGAGTCGGGGATACTGGCAGATTCCCCTGAGCCCTGAGGCGCAGTAGAAATCCGCCTTTATCACCCCCTTTGGACTGTATGAGTCCACAGTAGGGTGACCACAAAAAATCGATGTCGGAATTTTGTCCGTCTGGACCCCACAAAACGATTCCCCTTTCCAGATATTGAGATAGCCAAAATTTGAGCTCGATCAAACGACGTTAACCCGTGCCGCTCGTCGCTCAAAGTTTGAAAAAATCCAAATTTTTGGCCAAAAAGCTGACATATGGAGCCATAACTCCAGAACGGTAAATAATAAAAACACGCTTAATATCTCAAAAGAAAGCTAATGTTGTTCTTCAAAATTTATATTTTATACATAATTGTTGTTATTTTAAGTCAAACTGAGTTACAACAGCTTTTAGCCCCAAGAACGTGACCTGGTACCACTAGGAGCAATGGAGCATACTTCGTATATTTTGTTATTAAGTGATAAATTTTGATTTTTTTTTGGTATATTTTTGAGTTTAAAGTAGAAATATAACAAAAAAAAGTAATACTGATAAGTCTAATGACATTTTTTATTTTAAAATAAAAAAATGAGGTATATAATACATACAAAACAGACACAGGAAAGATACAGACGTAGTACCTACATGAGTTGATAATTTTACATAGTTATCTAATCTATTCTAGAGCTTTTGTTAAAGTAGTTTTTGAAACGTCAGAATATAATGCTCGGCATTTGCTTACAACTTGCAGGACATATTGCTTTTGTTCTTCATCGTTTGTCAGAAGGTCGTTAAAGTCGGTTATTAATTTAACACCACGCTCAGCCATATCATTAACTACTTTTAATGTTTTGACAATTTTCAATCCTTCTTGGAAGTCATTATTTTGAGGCCAGGTGTTTGGATTTTGTCTTAGGAAATCTGTTTTTATATTAAATCGGTCAAAGAATGTAAATGTTTCTTTGGTAAGTAAATTTACCAATCCTCCATCAACTACCTCTTTTAATTTTTCTTTCCTAACTTTTGGATTTACAACCCTAGCGTGCTCTGATGGTTCATCTGTGCTACTGAGCAATTTATTAGCCATTAACAACTTTTCATCGTCTGTAATGGTGGGATCAAAAAACGATAATCCCACCAACTCTGCATTCAAATACCACAAATGGTTCGAAAATGTGGTCAGGGCTATTTCTGCAATGTCGTTGTCACATTCTTTATAGTCTAACAGACTATGCAAAATACCTAAATCTTGCTTTGGCGCAAGATGAGCTTTTGGAGCATTGAACCAAGCTTTACAATAAATTTTAACTAGGAAAACAGAAATGGCACGCACAGAACTTTCTTCTTCTTTAGACATCTTAAATTGACGACGAAAAATGAACATTTTTAAGCAGTAAATAGCCTTTGCCATCCACCTAGCGTGATGAATGGCTCCTGAAGTTCTAAAACCCACAACATTGCCGTCTAGTGATCCAACAAATACGAGAACCAACTGCAACAGTTCCTTGTAGTCATCTCTGGGGTGGCTCTCAGTTAATTTGGTCTCGAATTCAGCAGTAACATTTGCAATTACTTCTGGAGTTAGCTGCTTTTGTATTAGATTGTCACTGATACCGGTGTCGTATTTTCCTTTGTCTATCTTGGGCTACGCAGTGAGGAATCTTTTGAAAATGTCTCGATGAGGTCCAGTGGTTGATCCCATTTTTGTGTCGAATACGCCTCTTAACACAATTTCCAAGATATAGTGACGGCAAGCTAGGTGTAGCAATTCTCTTCCTAACATTTGCTCCAATAGGACGCATGCTCCTTTGAGTCTTCCCGTGTTCGATGCTGCAGTGTCGAAGCACATCGCCTTGACGGTGTTGGGAAGACCCCATTCCTGTAGGCATTCATATACGGCTATGGCTTGCTCTTCTCCAGAGCTGCTTGCTGTTACAGGAACTCCCAGCAGCTGTTCCTTTTCGCCATATGAAATAGCAATAGCTATTCACTCACATTGCTCATGTTTTAAAACACCCGGTAAAAGTTTACCATCCCAATGGACAACCACGGGCTCTTTTTCAGGAATGTTTACTTTATCTAAAAAATTTTTAGTATATTGTTCTCTGAACATTTGCCTTCTAGAATGTAATAAAGTTTTCGAGACTTTGTACTCAAGAGGGTCAAGGTTTAGTGCTTCTAGAGTAGCTATTAAAATTCTCGTGGCATTTCTGACGGATACCTTACATCGATCTAACACAATGGATAATTTCATGTTTAAAATCTCTTTAACGCCCCTTGCAAATGAAACTTTCATCCTCTTGCTCTCAGATGGTCCTGGATCTTCTGCAGCTTCTTCAGGGATGTCCATTTCCTTCAAGCTCTCAAGTTCCTGGTAGATGTTGTCCTCTTCAGTATCTTCTTCTTTTCCTTCTTCGAGCTTGTCTTCATCATCCGTCTCTAAGAAGCAACAAAAGAAAGAGGAAAAAAAAGACTATAAAAACTTGTCGTTTTAGCAGAATAGTAATCATACATAGGTACTAAATTACCTACTTCTAATTATCAATAGGTATTATTTTAAGAACATAAACTCAATCATAAAGATGCCAAATGATGCTCTCATGTACAATTTTCTTTCAATTATAATGAAACTATTTACTTATTTGTTTATCTACTTTTTAGAATAATAATAAAATAAACTCACCAATATCAAAAGTTTCTTCTTGGATTTGTCGGTTCATTTTTGCAAGTTCCTTTTGCGCCTTGATTTCTTCAGCTCGAGACAACTTGAGATCCACTCCAGCCATGGAACCTGGGCGGCCCTTCTGCCTCTGTTTCACGAGAAATGCCTTATCTTCTTCCAATTTCATCAGAGCCAAGGCATCTTGTTGAGCAATATCAAAGAGATCATTCAACTTTTCAACAAACTGTTTAAATTTGTTCTTGGCCGTTTCCGATGTTTTCTTCCGGTCTTTTTGAAGACTTCTCCACTCGGCGTGAAGTTTTTCCAGCTTAGTAATTGCATCTTGCTCATGTTTAGTCGGGATTCGAGCTTTCCCCCAAAAAATGAACACTTCTCGTATGGTCAGTTTTGCTGATTCTCTTACAGTTAATTTCACAGTACGTAAATTATAAAATAAAGCACATAAGACTTGACGATTTGAGGGTAGTTTACAACTGGTGATCTGGTGAATGGGATAGCCCACAAGAAATAATTTATCCTTGTTCCGGCTTTGTGCACCTGATGTGAATGTCATTTCAGAGTCCAATAGGTAAATAACATTTAACTAGAAAAACGAAACAAAATATATTACAAACTTTAATTTCAATAAAATATTTTCAAATATCTTTTAAAATAATACTATAATATCGCGCATCACCCCTACTCTGGAACTCTCTACCACAACACATCAGACTCTCACCTACCATCGAAACCTTCAAAAAGAGCCTGAAGACCCACCTCTTCCAACAAGCCTATAACCTGCAGTAACCACCGATCGACCAAACCGCTGCACGACCACCTCTACCCTCGCCTACTGTATTATCACCCATCCCCTGTAGATTGTGAGCCCTCGCACGCAGGGTCCTCTCTCCTCCTGTACCAGTTATGACTTGTATTGTTTAAGATTATTGTACTTTTATTATGTATACCCCTCCTTACATGTAAAGCGCCATGGAATAAATGGCGCTATAACAATAAATAATAATAATAATAATAATAATAATAGCTATAAAAACAATAACACACACACTTGGAAAATTTAAAAAAAAGTTAAAATATCTTCACTGGATAATTGTTCGATCTAACCAGCTCAAAGGCACTTTAGAAACTAAACTGAATAAATAAAAAGTCGGTTGTACGCTGAAGTAAAATCACCATCCCTAAAATAGAAATTACATGCACCCTGTGTGTAACATATAAATTTTGAAGAACAACATTAGCTTTCTTTTGAGATATTAAGCGTGTTTTTATTATTTACCATTCTGGAGTTATGGCTCCATATGTCAGCTTTTTGTCCAAAAATTTGGATTTTTGCAAACTTTGAGCAACGAGTGGCACGGGTTAACGTCGTTTGATCGAGCTCAAATTTTGGCTATCTCAATATCTGGAAAGGGGAATCGTTTTGTGGGGTCCAGACGAACAAGATTCCGACATTTTTTTCCCCCCCATAAGAGATCCGGTCACCCTAGTCCACAGTCATGCCCTTCGACATGAAAAATGCCCCTGCCACTTTCCAGCGGATGGCCAACCACCTGCTTCAGGGACTGGAGGAGTATGCGGTGGCGTACTTGGATGACATCGCCATCTTCAGTTCCACCTGGGAGGAACACCTTCAGCATCTCCAGGAGGTGCTCAAGCGTCTTCACCAGGCAGGCCTGACTATCAAGCCGGGAAAGTGCCAGATGGGCATGAGCGAGATCCACTACCTGGGGCATCGGGTAGGCAGGGGTTCCATGAGTCCGGAGCCAGAAAAGGTGGACGCAATCGCGTCCTGGCCCATCCCCAGGACCAAGAAACAGGTGAAGTCCTTCTTGGGCACTGCAGGGTACTATAGGCGGTTTGTTCAAGACTATAGCGCCCTTGCAAAACCCTTGACTGACCTCACCAAGCAGAGGCTACCCCAGTCAACTGGACAGATGACTGTGAGGCGGCCTTCCAAGCTTTGAAAGCAGCCCTGTGCAACTCTCCAGTGTTGAGAGCAGTCGACAGCAGTCGCTCGTTTCTGGTACAGACTGACGCGAGTTTGGCCTCGGTGCTGTGCTCAGCCAGGTCGACTTGGGGAACCAGGAGCACCCAGTGTTGTACCTGAGCCGGAAACTTTTGCCGAGGGAAGTGGCATACTCGACCATCGAGAAGGAGTGTCTGGCCATGGTGTGGGCACTGCAACGTTTGCAGCCCTACCTATACGGGCGCACCTTCACGGTGGTTACCGATCACAACCTTCTGAGCTGGTTGAACACAGTGTCCGGAACCAATGGAAGGTTGCTCCGCTGGAGCCTTGCCCTTCAACAGTACGACTTTACTGTACAACACAAAAAGGACAGTGAACATGGTAATGCCGATGGGTTGTCCCGCCGGGGCGAAACCGCTGAGGTGTGCATGGCCAATTACCAACAGGTAATGCCTCCGTAGCGCCCTCTAAAAGGGGTAGGTGTAATGTAAGATATGATGTTGCAGAACTTTCTAGAAATCTCCCATTTCACTCTACTGAGGACATTGTAGCCTGTCACAAGCTTGCAGCATCCTCCTTCCCCCCTCCTCTTTTCGCCCACAGCTTACACACACACAGACCAGTGCCCCCCTGCTTGCAACTCTGTGAAATCTGAACTCACACCGAGGAATTCTTCCCTCCCCTCCCCCTGCATGGGATGTTAATTAAGCAGAGTGAAAAAGAATGTCTTTGTTTGAAACAAGTCAGGGCAAGCATATGAATGAGAGATATTAAAAGAAGCCTAGCGCAGGCTCCGGTCACGACAGAAAAATGAAACGGACATTTCTGTGATCTGCGTGGACCCGGCTTCCCTATGGTGGCTCTTGCAAAACCCTAATCTCTCCAGAAACTGAGATATGGATTGCTCCCAAACGGAGTGTCATAAGTATGGCATGCATGGTGTTGTTCTATTCTATGTGATAAATCACAAACAATGATGCCCTATGTGTGTTGGTACAGGCTTTTCTCGTTTAGATATAGTTATTCTAAGTTTTGTAGCCAAATCCTAACTTGGAGAGAGGGAGGTTGGACCTCTCCAGACCGCCCATTTCATGAGGTCACTTGACCCTAGGCTATAGGTATTCCCTAGCAAATTCCAGTCAGTTAAGCTGGAGTTCTGATGCTGAACAGACCTATCCCATGTCTTGGGATGTTTGGCCGCCGCCCATCCCCCGAGCCGCATGGGTTGCCTAACACCAACTGAGCACATGTAAGTGTACTTTCTTCTTTCATCCACTATGTTTTATATTTGTATTTGTACATATGTAATATCTCAATTTTATAGCAACTTTTATCTGTATAATCACTGCCCGACTTTGGGGAATAAATCGCAAAACTATTAGTTTGCCTCCATGCTCTAAGAAATGAACTATGCAGCTTTTTTACATAATCGCTACTAATTTGGGGTTTGTCATGGACCCTCTTAATTAACTCTATGATTAAGTAAAGCGTGGCTGGTGTCAGCATGGTGTGCATGGCTGGTGATGCTAGCTGGCAGTACAGAAGGGTCTTACATGCTGAATGAGGGGCTGCGGCCACAGCATTGATAATTCCCTTACTGCAGTAGTCTAGTGGCCTGTGCACATCAAGAAGCCCGTCCGGCGACTAATTATCCTAGGTGCAGTTCCCTGAGAGCTGCGATTTCCAAAGTGGAACTGAGAAAGTGGGATATACATAAATCCCTGCAGTTCTTGGAAGGTTGTTAGCAGTGGTGGGGCATCCAAAATACCCCCCTGCGGTAAATTGTTAGAGCAAGATTAGCTTGTTGTATTTTTGTCACGTGGTGCCGGTGGTGGGATAACTAAGATAAGCCCCCACTGTGCCTGTGATAGCCGTGTGCCGGCAGTGCGTCACGTCCCTCCGTCCACTGACCTGCTGGTGCCAGTGGTGGGATCGTGACATTTTGGTGGCACAGGGTCCGCCGTTCGTCACAATTCGGTGGCAGGGGCGTGCCTCCTGCTTGTGTTCATCACAAATGGACAAATCACCAGGCCCTGATGGCATTCACCCTCGGGTATTAAGGGAGTTAAGTAATGTGATAGACAGGCCTCTATTCCTTATATTTAAAGACTCTATAGAAACAGGGTCTGTTCCTTTTGATTGGTGGCAAGCAAATGTGGTACCAATATTAAAAAAGGGGTGTAAAAGGGAACCTGGAAACTATAGGCCGGTAAGCTTAACATCTGTTGTGGGTAAAAATTTTTAAGGGTTTCTAAGGGATACCATTATGAAATATCTCAATGTTAATAAATGTTTAACTCCATATCAACATGGATTTATGAATGATCGCTCCTGTCACACTAACCTGATCAGCTTCTATGAGGATGTAAGTGCTCAAATGGACCAAGGAGAATCATTGGATGTCATTTATCTCGACTTCTCTAAAGCATTTGACACTGTCCCACATAAAAGATTGGTAAGTAAGATGAGAAATCTTGGGCTAGGGGAAAATGTGTGTAGATGGGTAGGGAGCTGGCTTAGTGATAGAAAACAAAGAGTGGTTATTAATGGGGCATCCTCAGATTGGGCCAGGGTTACTAGTGGGGGACCACAGGGGTCTGTATTGGGCCCCCTACTATGTAATATATTTATTAGTGATCTAGTGGATGGCTTACACAGTAAAATATCAGTATTTGCAGATGATACAAAACTATGTAAGGGAGTTAACACAAAGGAGGACAGTTTGCAACTACAGACAGATTTGAGTAAATTGGAGAATTGGGCTGAAAAATGGCAAATGAGGTTTAACACAGATAGGTGTAAGGTTATGCACATGGGAAGGAGAAACAGATGCTACAATTACTGACTAAATGGGAAACTGCTGGGGAAATCAGACATGGAAAAAGACTTAGGCATCTTAGTCAATAAGAAGCTAAATTGGAGTGCCCAGTGTCAGGCAGCTGCCACCAAAGCAAATAGGGTCATGGGATGCATTAGAAGAGGTCTGGGGACATGAGATGAAAACATAATTCTCCCTCTGTACAAATCACTTGTCAGACCACACTTGGAGGATTGTGTGCAATTTTGGACGCCGATGCTCAAGAAAGACATTACTGAACTTGAAAGGGTTCAAAGGCGGGCTACTAAAATGATAAATGGAGTTGGTTCACTACAATACCCAGAAAGGTTATCAAAATTAGGTCTATTTACTCTAGAAAAGAGAAGACTTAGGGGAGACTTAATATATATGTACAAGTATATCAGAAGGCAATACAGAGATCTCTCCAATGAACTGTTTGTACCAAGGACTGTGACAAGAACAAGGGGGCATTCTGTTCGTTTGAAGGAAAGACAATTTCTGCACCAGCATAGAAGAGGGTTCTTCACGGTAAGAGCAGTGAGGCTCTGGAATTCTCTTCCTGAGGAAGTGGTGATGGCCAACTCACTGAATGAATGTAAGAAAGGAATGGGGGCTTTTCTTGTGAGTAACAGTATAGAAGGTTACGAATAACAGAATATTATAGGTAGATGGTTGACCCAGCTTAGGGGAAGGAATTTTTTTCCCTATGGAGAAAATTAGCTTCTACTCTGTGGGTTTTTTGCCTTCCCCAGGATCAACAATGGAGAACAGCTGCACTAAAAATAGGCTGAACTAGATGGACATAAGGTCTTCCTTCAGCCTTCAAAACTATGTTACTATGTTACTATATCTTGCAAAAAACACACACGTACCATCAGCAGCAAGAGTTATAGCATGATCAATACAGCATTACAATACACAATGCAGTCACTGTTGTTCCTGATGACACTGGTGTGTTTACTGCAAGAATATATCTTGCAAGAAACACACTAGTATCATTAGTAGCAAGAGTTAAAGCATGATCAATACAGCATTACAATACACAATGCATTCACTGTTGATCCTGAGGACACTGGTGTGTTTACTGCAAGAATATATCTTGCAAGAAACACACTAGTATCAACAGCATCAAGAGTTAAAGCATGATCAATACAGCATTACAATACACAATGCATTCACTGTTGATCCTGAGGACACTGGTGTGTTTACTGCAAGAATATATCTTGCAAGAAAATCACCAGTATCAACAGCATCAAGAGTTAAAGCATGATCAATACAGCATTACAATACACAAATTCAGCTTTTCCGTAACCCCCTCCAGGGCACCTTACTGAAGGACAAGTGGAATTGTATTATATTGTGGTCACTGTTCCCTAGGTGCCCATCGAATATGGGAAGCAAGGTGTGCCACAGTCCGCGCTGCTGAGTCCACAAAATCACCTGGGATGCAAGATGTTGTAACAAAGTACTTCTTTATTCCTTCCTACGCGTTTCGGCACCCTTCCTGGCACCTTCCTCAGGGATTGGCGTCACGAACAGGATGACGAAGCCCGGTGCCACCGGGTTCTGTGTGCCTAAGATTTATTGGACTTAAAGATTGCTGATAATGTGCAGAATAACCAAATTGATAGACTGTAAAATGGACTCTAAAAATGGCCACCGGCGCGGAGAAGAAGGGTGTGACAACATGGGTGGTCCTAAGAAATGACCGCGAACTGTCCTGGGCTTCCCCTGCCTGAACTTCTATGCAACTGCAACATGGCCCACCCCCAAGGGATTCGTATACTGGCTTGGTATGAAGGAGTAGGAAGAAGACGCCGCCCTCAGAAGGAGGAGCGAGAGCCGGTGACGTTAAAAGAGTCCAGACAGGAAGAAGGAGAGAACGCCATGATGGAAGAAGGAGGGAGGCCCCAAGAGCGCAAGGAGGTTGAGCTGAACCTCCACGGCGCATTGCCTGATGGCTCCGATTTGACTTCCAAGATGGACCGCCAGCAGCTGGAGGCTGAGATCTCCCAGCTGACACACCGTCTATGGCTGAGGCAGGAGGCGCTCTGGATGATGAACTGGCAGCACGCCCGGGAGGGGCCTACACCATCGGTACCTCCATTCCCGGTACGTCACCATTGGTACCCCGCTGTCGCTGCTGCCGCACCAGTACCTTCACTCGCGGTACCTGCCGCCTCTGCACAAGACTTCCCCCAGGCAGCACCTGTGGAACCTACAGCCGCTGCAATGCCACCGGCAGCACCTGTCTCCACCTGCACGCTACCATCACCGCAGAGCGTGGCCTGTCGGGAGGAGTTCTCTGAGGGCCTGGGAGCCGGAGCAGAGGAAGTAGAGCCCCAATCTGGACCTGACGCGGCTGCGCAGGCCCCACCGGAGACCCCTGCGGATCTGGAGTCGCCATCTGCTCCACCACCGCCTCCGACAGCTGACTGGACTATCCCGGTGGATGTTCCTGCCATTGACTGCCGTCCCAAGCCTGCATCGGAGACGGAGCATCGCCAGGAGGCCCCAGGTACGTCTACTGCCCCTACATCTGGGAAGGCCTCGGGGTGTGTAGCTGCTGCAGCATCCTAGAATCATAGAATCGTAGAGTTGGAAGGGACCTCCTGGGCCATCTGGTCCAATCCCCTGCTCAAAGCAGGATTCGCTAAATCATCCCAGTCAGATGTCTGTCCAGCCTCTGTTTGAAGACTTCCATTGAAGGAGAACTCACTACTTCTCGTGGCAGCTTGTTCCACACATTGATCACTCTGTCAAAAAGTTTTTTCTAATATCTAATCTGTGTCTCATCCCATTCAGTTTCATCCCATTGCTTCTAGTCTTTCCTTGTGCAAATGAGAGTAAAGTTGATCCTTCTACAATGTGACAGCCCTTTAGATATTTGTAGACAGCTATTAAGTCTCCTCTCAGTCTTCTCTTTTGCAAACTAAACAATCCCAAATCCTGCAACCTTTCCTCATAAGACAGGGTTTGCAGGCCGGTCACCATTCTGGTTGCTCTTTTCTGAACTTGCTCCAGTTTGTTGATGTCTTTTTTAAAATGTGGTGCCCAAAACTGGACACAATATTCCAGATGAGGTCTGACCAAAGAGGAGTAGAGGGAAATAATGACTTCACGTGATCTAGACTGTATGCTTCTGTTAATACATCCTAGAATTGCATTTGCCTTTTTTGCTGCTGCATCACACTGTTGACTCATATTCAGTCTGTGATCTATTAGTATACCCAAGTCTTTTTCACATGTGCTGTTGCTTAGCCCTATTCCTCCCATTCTGTATATGCGTTTTTCATTTTTATTGCCCAGATGTACTACTTTGCATTTTTCCCAGTTAAAAACCATTCTGTTAGTTGCTGCCCACTTCTCCAGTTTATTTAAATCTTTTTGAATCCTCTCTCTCTTCTCTAGTATTAGCTATCCCTCCTAGCTTTGTGTCATCAGCAAATTTAATCAGTTTACCCTCAATTCCTTCATCTAAATCGTTGATAAAGATATTGAACAATACAGGGCCCAGGACGGAGCCCTGTGGTACCCCACTTGAGACATTCTTCCAACTGGATGAGCGGCCATTTACGACCACTCTTTGGGTCCGATCACTAAGCCAGTTATGAATCCACCTAACAGTTGCCTTTTCCATTCCATACTTAGTCATTATTTCAATAAGGATTGTATGAGATACTTTGTCAAATGCTTTGCTGAAGTCAAGATATACTGTATCTACAGCATTTCCTTGATCCACCCAATCAGTGATTCCGTCATAGAAGGAAATTAAGTTAGTCTGACATGACTTATTAGTTACAAACCCATGCTGACTCTGTTTAATCACTTCATTCTTATCCAGGTACTGACATACATGTTGTTTAATAATTTGTTCAAAGATCTTTCCTGGTATAGAAGTCAGACTCACCGGCCTATAGTTGCCTGGGTCCACCTTCTTCCCCTTTTTGAAGATAGGAACAACATTTGCTCTTCTCCAGTCTTCTGGGACTTCTCCTGTTCTCCAAGAATTTTCAAAGATTATGGAGAGGGGTTCAAAAATTTCTTCCGCTATCTCCTTCAGTACTCTGGGGTGTAATTCATCTGGACCTGGAGACTTGAATTCATTTAGGTTAGCTAAGTGTTTCCTCACTATCTTTCTGTTTATAGATATCCTGGATTCTTCTATTCCCTTAATAGGACAGTGAAGAACAGTTGATGTTACATTTCCTTTCTGAGAGAAAACAGATGCAAAATAGGAATTTAAGAGTTCGCCCTTCTCAACATCCTGTCTTACCATTTCATCATTTTCATCCTGTAAAAATCCTATAGCATCTTTGACTTTTCTTTTACTTTTGACATATCCCCAAAATCCTTTATTATTGCTTTTGACATCTCTTGCAAGCCTCAATTCATTGTCAGCCTTAGATCATCTGATTTGTGCCCTGCAGGTTCTGCAGACAGCATTATATTCTTCTTTAGATATGCCTCCCTCTTTCCATTTTATAAACATTTTTTTCTTCCTTTTTAGCATGTGCTTAAGTTCTGTGTTCATCCATCCTGGCTTCCTTAAATGCTTCCTATTCTTCCCTCTTTTCAGAATTGTTAACAATTGTGCTTTGAGAATTTCATTTTTCAAGATTTCCCATCCTTCCTGGACATTTTTGTCTTTAAGGATATCCAGCCATTGGATCCCTCCAATTCTCTTTCTGAATCCCTTAAAATCTGCCTTTCTGAAATCTAACCTTGACGTCTGAGTCTTCACAGGTCTTCCGCCTCTAGTTATCCAAAATTCTAAAATAGCATCGTCGCTACAGCCTAGGGTCCCAGCCATTTTTACCTCCTCAACCATTTCCTCCCTGTTTATAAGGATTAGATCCAAGGTAGCAGTTCCCCTTGTTTTCTCCCCTACCTTTTGGAAGATAAAGTTGTCAGCAAGAGAGGATAAGAATTTCCTTGACCTGTTAGTTTTGCCTGAGAGAGATTCCCAACAAATGTCTGGATAGTTGAAATCTCCCATGACAACTATGTCATATGTTTTGGAGAACTTGGCCATTTGATGCATAAAGAGATCATCCATATCTTCAGCTTGCACAGGCGGCCTGTAGTAAATGCCTACAATGGTGTCCTTTCCATTGTTCTGTCCTTGTATTCTTACCCAAACTGTTTCCACAGAACTCCCAGGTCGTGCTGGACCTAGTCTGGGACCGGGACTCTGAGCCCTGGGGGGAAACACCTGAACCCCTGGCGGTAGTGCCCTTGTCTGCGGTGGGTAGAAGCAGATCCCGGGAGGAGGAAGAGGAGACGGAGTCCTTTTGTCAGCAGACCATCCGCCAGCTAGCAGCCGAACAGAGGGAGCGGGAACAGAGGAGGCTGGCTGTGCTGGGCCCTGATCTGGACTGGAAGGAAAAGGTCTGTGCCAGTCACTACGGTCCCCGGGACTCGGCAGGATGGGGTCAGGTCCTGAATGTTAATCATGAGCGGGGCTTTGGTTTCACCGACCCCAAGCGGATCTCTGACCTTTTCTTCAGTAGGAGGGATGTGGAGTCTCACCTCAGGAAGGGACACCCTGCCAGAGACCTGCAACCGGGAGAATACATTAATTTTACCCGGCATGAGGGGTTGCGTGGCTGGTACGCCATGAATGTGCGCCGCATACCAGAAGATTTTATTGCGGCCTACAAAAAGGAGCATGCCTACGTTCCCCCGGCAGGAATACCTCTCACTGTGGTGATCACACCTGCCAAGGTTAGACAGGCTACATCCACCCCTGTTAGCCACCCTATGGTACAGATAGTTGCACCCACTGTACTTCAGGCAGCAATTGCACCAGCTGCCACCACCTCGTCCTATGTGAACCCACAAGCAGGAAGACGATGTCCACAAGTTCTTCCCTGGAAGCAGCCCAAGTCATCAGCTTCCAGCACCCCAGGAGGGGACCACCAACACTAACAATACACAATAACTAACTCTGTTACCCAGGAGGGTATTTGCACCGTTGTGCCTCAAAGTTATTTTTGCCTTTTTTTTGTTTGTTGTTGTTCATCATGCTTTTCCCGTTTGCCCAGTTTTATTGGCAACATTTTCATAGAACTGTGGAGATCATGGACACTGAATGATCCAGAACTGTAATGTATATAGTTGCACCTCTTTAGGTGCCCTTTCTTGGTTTTACATAAGTCTTTTAGGAATAAGTACTACCTCAATAATTGGTGTTTTTGCTCTTAGAATAAGGACATTTCAAGGCAACTTGACTGGACCAGTGTCTATCTTACATAATTGCACTTAATAATAATGTTTAGTATTTTTGATAGAACAGATTTTATAGTTGGTATTGAGATTTAGAAATCTGATTATTGAGATTTAGAAATCTGATAAATAGTGAATGTTTTACAGAGTTTAGACTCATGCTAATATTTGAATAAAGATTTAAAATTTGCAGGTGACGAACCAGGTATCAGTGGTTGTCACTTAAGGTTCAAAAGTAATAGTAAAATGTGAAGGAAAAGAAGAAGTGATGAAGAAATGTGTTAATAGTAAGACTTGAATTGGTAGTGAGTTTATTGCTAATAGCACTTTGAATTAGGTACTGTATTAAGACATAGATAGCTAGTTAAAATTGTTTGCAACGTTCAACAGTCAGTGCCTCCCAAATTGGGAAGTTTAGATAAGAACTGTTTTTTAGCATTACAAAAATTTTTGTATGTTCCTGTATTTGTCCATCTTTGTTTCTTTTGCAGCCCGCGGATGTGCTGTGTTTAACGGGGGGTATGTGGCGCCCCTGAGGGTTCAGTCGCCACAGAGGTACTGCACCTCCTCCTGAGGTGTATTGCCCCACCATCCAGGTAAGGTGGAGACTCCTGACCACGCTCCAACACCTGCATCCCACACAACACAGTAGTGTAGCAAAGCACCCTTTGGTGGCTCCCTGCTTGGATCACGAAGCGTGCTTGGAGGTGGGTGGAGTTTAGTTTGCACCAAAAGAGTGGGAAGAGTTTAGGATTCAGTCAGTCTGACAGAGTCAGAGGAAAAGAGAAGATCTCCTGTGTGGGATGGATGGAAGGAAGTGCTGCAGCCGACCTCAGTGACCTGGGTCCGCTGGCACAGGAGAGGGACATTGATAGAAAGCCTGACTCTCCATAAGAAGGAAAGGATTAGTACGGAACATGAGAAGAAGAGAACTAAGGATTAGGGTTAGGGGAGAACCCTTCCCAAGTTCTAAGCGCAAGGCCGGGGTCCGGTCCCCGAGGTTGTATGGATACTAATGGTCCTGCAGCAGACACCGGAGGAATAGAAGTTGTCACCACTTTATTCCCACACCAGACTTGGGGGCACAACAGCATTCTGAGTGAGCCGGGACTAGGTAGTAAGTAGTCCCCGAAGCAGGCTACAGCTGTCTGCTGTACAAGTAGAGTTCATAGGAACATCTGACAGGAGGAACTCCAGTGTAACTCAGTACTGTGAGTACTTCACTATAGGCGCAAGAAGGGAGACGTTCAGTGAAGGCACATGTTGGCGGAGTGTTGGAACGGAGTACTTCATCTTGCCTGGAAGTTGGCTGAGCTCCTGAGCCAGGGGACACAGCACGGATGCGGGCACATGTACCACTACAGACTGTGAGTAAAGCTTTGGAACTACATGCCCTGGTGTCCTCCACTTATTCCCGCGTCAACCTCCTCAGCACTACTACATCTCCGCACCTGACAGCGTACCATCTACGTCTCCCCTTCACCGTCACTTCACCTACTCTGCCTGGGACTACAGCCCTACCTGTGGAGGGCCACACCATCATTGCTGCACCACACCATCTGTCCCAGAGGATGTGCTTGCAGTGTCGGCTTAACACCTCCATTGCCGAACACCACAGGTGGCGTCACGAATCACTCATAAACTTTAATCGTCATAAGCACACTGAACATTCCCCTTTTTACAATGGGCTCCCAGGCCCCGGGCCGGGTCCCAGCTGCCGTGACATCTCCCATTGAAGCTCATCGGTCCCGATGCTGAGTACCCCACCAGCCCTGAGAGGGCGACCCACTTACTCATCTCCTTTCCAAATCACACCTCACCACCTGTGCACTTGACCCCACCTGCTCCCCAACCTCACTAACACACTCATCCCAGCCCTAACCCGTCTCTTCAACTTATCGCTATCTTCTGGTACCTTCCCCTCTGCCTTCAAACATGCCACCATCACACCCATCCTCAAAAACACAAACCTTGACCCAACTGCTATGCCCAGCTATCGCCCCATATCACTGCTCCTGTTTGCTTCCAAACTCCTTGAACAGCATGTCCATGCTCAACTTTCCTCTCACGTCTCATCTAACACCTTCCTTGACATCCTCCAATCTGGCTTCCACCCCCACCACTCCACTGAAACTGTCCTGACCAAAATTACTGACTTACAGCCAAAGCTAACAAACAGTTCTCCATCCTCCTCCTTCTCGACCTGTCCTCTGCCTTCGACACAGTCGACCACTGCCTACTGCTACAGATTCTTTCTTCCCTTGGCATCAAAGACCTTGCCCTGTCCTGGATTGCCTCATATCTTTCTGACCGCACATTTAGTGTTTCCCACTCCCACACTACCTCCTCATCCCGCCCTTTCTCCGTTGGAGTCCCCCAAGGCTCTGTCCTGGGGCCCCTACTTTTTTCCATCTATAACCTTGGCCTAGAACAACTCAAAGTCTCATGGCTTCCAGTACCACCTGTATGCGGACGACACTCAGATCTACCTGTCTGGCCCAGATGTCATCTCTCTGCTGTCCAAAATCCTGGAGTGTCTATCAGCCTTATCCTCCTTTTCACCTCTCGCTTTCTAAAACTTAATTTAGACAAAACCGAACTCATCATCTTTCCTTCATCTCACGTATCTTCCCTACCCGATCTATCTATTATGGTAAACGGCATCATGCTCTCTCCCGCACCTGAAATCCACTACCTCGCTGCTAACTCTCTTGTACCACTCCAGTCTGTCCTCAACTCTGATGCCCAGCTAATCCACCTCTCTCCTCACTACTCCCCTGTCTCTCCCCTCTGCAAATCCCTCCACTGGCTCCCAATTCCCCAACGAATCCAGTTCAAACTACTAATACTGACCTACAAAGCCATCCACAACCTGTCCCCTCCCTATATCTCTGAACTAATCTCCCAATATCTTCCCTCCCTCTTCGATCCTCCCAAGACCTCCTACTCTCCTCCACACTTATTCGTTCCTCACACAACCGCCTCCAAGATTTCTCGCAAATATCCCCTATCCTCTGGAATGCCATGCCTCAACACGTCCGGTTATCTACCATTCTCAGATCCTTCAAACGGAACCTGAAAACCCACCTTTTCAGGAAAGCTTACAGCCTGCAATAACCATTCTGTTGCCTCACCACCACCAGAGCTGCTGCACCCCCGACCTTCTGTCTCTTCCCCACTATCCTGTAGAATGTAACTCCGCAAGGACAGGGTCCTCTCTCCTCTGCACCAGTCTGTCATTGTAAATTTGTTTACTGTTAATGATATCTATAATTTTGTATGTAACCCCCCTTCTCATGTACAGCACCATGGAATTAATGGTGCTATATAAATAAATAATAACAACTCAAAATTTCCATCTGGTGTCTCCTCAAGCCTTTTTCTGGGTAGCTTCTGAGGGTGTATTGCTTCCCCTCTCGGATATTTTAGGTGATTGTCCACAGAAAGCGAGATATTCTTTTAAATATATTCAACTAGGGCATTTTTTTCTCTACATTTGCCAATAATTTAGAATGGGTGCACCCCCTTTCTTCGCTTGAATCCCTATGTATGGCTCCCACTAATCCTGCATTTGCAATTTCCGATATCTATAAGCTTCTATTAAATAGTGATCCGGATATGCTTCCCCTTTTGGTAAGGCGTGGAAAAGGGAGCTCCATCAAACCTTTACAAGAGAACAATGGTATAAATTTTTCTATCTCTCTCATAAATCTAATTTAGCCACTAAAGCTCAGGAAACTAATTATAAAATATCTAGATGGTATTGTGTTCCTTCGGTCTTACATAAATGGTTTCTGGGAGTATCCAACTTGTGCTAGTGATGTAGGGCCCATGTGGGTTCGATGTCGCATACATGGTGGCCGTGTCCTTAGGGTTAGGGCGGCCTTCTGGGAAGGTGTTCTTAAAGCCATTAAAGAAATGACGGGGGGTGCCAATCTCTAAAAGCCCGGAAGCAAATCTACTATTTATGTTTCACATGCCTAAGAATGCTTTTAAGAAATAGTTATTGAGGCACCGTCTTCAGGCTGCTAAGGTGGTCATTCCATGACACCGGAAATCCTTAGACCCGCCATCACTAGAGGAATGGTTTGGGGAGGTGGCTAGAGTTCACCAGATGGAATCCCTGATAGGCCATACACAAGAGGCAGTTAAAGTGGCTGCAAACTGGTTTCATTGGGATACTTCTTATCCTCATCGATGTACCAAAATATGCTAAGATAATTGCTATCTTATAATTTTACGATATTTAATATGCTGGTATCATAGTTCATAACCTGTCTGCCTTAGTGATTTGTCCTCATGGTCCCTATAAACATTTCTTCTCTTTTCTCTTCTCCTTCTTGTTATTTAGTTTAACAGGTTGTCAATTGTCTTTTGCAAACTACTGTTGTTTCGTAGTATCGTATAGAGTTGTTTGTTTTTTATGTTACTACACAATTCTCTTTTTCAGTAGTTACTATTCCATATGATGGGTTAGTTAGAACCTGTTTATATGTTTGTTTTTGTTGTGCATTATAAAACAATAAAATTTTGAATAGGAAAAAAGATCAAAACAAAGCAAATTCTCACAGTGGCAGGGTGCCAATGTGTGAAAGGAATCAGAGTGACATGTGATTATAGGTAGTACCCTGCAATTGTGAAGCTGGATTCATATCATTACAAAAGTACAGTTGGGATATTACAGAGGAAATCCTCACTGCCAAAAGTACCAATTCATGGTTTATATACAACATGGTATCACTCTGTTTGATTGGCCAGCAAACTCGCCTGGCCTGTTGTGAACTCCCTTGCTCGGCTTTCTGAGCCAAAGCTCCCTCTGCTCCCTCTGGTGGTGACTGAGAGTAGTGGAGCTGGCCAGGTGGATGGAGGTTCTCCACCTGACGATGATAATTGGGAATCTGGGATTGCTGGCTGGGAGCATATAATGGAGCTGGCTGCTTGAAGGTTGCTGGTGATTTTTTCCTCTGTGTGCATTTGGAGCTCTTTTGTCCCCTGCCTGATCTGCATGTTCAGCTAAGTGATTCTTTTGCTAATCCTTTGCATCTAATCTGGTTGTGTCTTTTTTTTGCTTTGCTGCTAGGGTTCAGCATGCTCCCTGCTGGGGGCAGCGCTGGGCCCTGCTTCATATGTTGCAGCTTATTCAGTCCTCTGTTATGTTAGTATCTTTTTGCCTGCTGCCAGTTTATACCAGTGCTGATCTAGCGGGGGTGAGATCGTGTGATCTCAGGTTTTTTTGTTTATCAGAAGTGTTGGATTTTTTCAGGATTTTGTGCGTGATTGCAGACTGTATCTTTTTCTGTCCTGTCCTGTCTAGACAGCTTGGGCCCCACCGTTTGCTCAGTCTGTTCTCTGCCTGTGTTTGTGTCTCATCTTGTCTCACCGACAATATATGTTTGGGGGCTGTCTATTCCTTTAGGGATCTGCTCCGGGGCAGTTTAGATTTTATCTTTCTGTCTTTAGGCTTAGTTAGTAGTCCGGCTGTGACGAAGCATCTAGGGCATCGTAGGAACGCTCCACGGCTACTGCTAGTTGTGCGGATAGGATCAGGGGTCTGCAATCCGCTTAGTTACCAACCTCTCTGGTCTTCTAGTGGTCTGTTCCTGCCATCCTCCTCGGTGACCCATTCATAACACTGGCCTTAACCCCATTGAGAATCTATGGAGTATTGTAAAGAGGAAGAAGAGAAACACCAGATCCAACAATGCAGACAAGCTGAAGGCTGCTATCAAAGCAACCTGGGCTTCCATAACCCCTCAGCAGTGCCACAGGCTGATCGCCTCCATGCCACGCCACAATAATGCAGTATTTGATGCAAAAGGCGCCCCGACCAAGTATTGAGTGCATTTACTGAACAGACATTTCAGTAGGACAACATTTCGGATTTTAAAATCATTTTTCAAGCTGGTGTTATATTCTAATTTACTGAGACAATGACTTTTGGGATTTTATTGGCTGAAAGCCATAATCATCAACATTAATTGAAATAAACACATGAAATAGATCACTCTCTAATGATTCCATATATTATGACACATAAGAGGAGGAAAATGGATACTCCCCAACTCATCACTTCCCCCAAATAAGCTGCTATATATATTAGTGTGTTTGACGATTTTATATTATTATTGTTGTTAATCCTGTGAGGCTGAACTTCTTGATCTCTTGCATTATATTGTATATTTAGTTACAGCCTCCTTTTATTATCGATGTACTTTCCCGCTTTCAGGGTCATTGTATATTATAGGTGGTATATTAGATGTAAATACTTATGTCCCCCCAAAAAATTGAGAAAGGTATTCAAGGAGTGATACCTTTATTGGCTAACCAGAGAAATTATATTTGCAAGCTTTCAGGACTTAGAAGGCCCCATCATCAGGCTAGATTGCAAGTCAATTACTGAGAAGTGATAGCAGCATTTAAATAGGAATTACAACAAGACATGAGGTGATACAGGCCAAGGAAATCAATTTAAGGTTTTTGTTACACATGCAAATGAGGTGGAAGTGTTCTATTAGAGATCTGAAGACCTTCTTGTGGAAGTGTGAACTGTGTCCATGTAATGAGTCATGAATCCAGGTGTCAAATTCAGTCCTATTGTTAGAGATTGAAACATATTTATAAATTTGAACTCCCAAATTTTTCTCTCTCTGTCACTATTAACCCCTTCCCGACATCCGACGGTATATCCCGTCCATGGGACCTGGGCCCCTATGCCCAGGAACGGGATAGTACGTCGGACGCGATCAGCGGCGCCCACGTGGTGAGCGCCGCTGATCGCGGCCGGGTGTCAGCTGATTATCACAGCTGACACCCGGCACAATGTGTCAGGGGCGGTCACGGACCGCCCCCGACACGTTAACCCCTTGCACACCGCGATCAAACATGATCGCGGTGTACCGGGAGTTAAAGGGAAGCATCGGCAGGGAGGGGGCTCCCTCCGTGCTTCCCTGAGCCCCCCACGGCAGCGCAATGTGCAGCGCTGCTGCGGGGGGCTCCTTTCCTCCAGGCCCCCGAATCCAAGATGGCGACGGGGGCCTGAGGAAGCTGGCTTCGTCAGTGCCTGCAAAGCGCAGGCATGAGGAAGCCTTCTGCAGTGCCTGTGTCAGATCGCTGATCTGTCACAGTGATCTGTGATGTGACAGATCAGCGATCTGTCACAGGACAGTGATGTCCCACCTGGGACTATTTAATAAAATAAAAAAAAAAAATAAAAAAAAGTGAAAAAATAATTAAAAAAAAAAAATATCGCCAAATAAATTAGAAAAAAAAAATATATATTCCCCCAATAAATCCATTTTTTGGAAATAATAATAAAAAAAACCAATAAAAGTACACATATTAGGTATCGCCGCGTCCGTAACGACCCGCCATATAAAACTGTCCCATTAGTTAACCCTTTTAGCGAACCCCTTAAAAAATAAAAATAAATAACGAAGCAAAAAATAATGATTTATTATCATACCGCCAAACAAAAAGTGTAATAACGCGCAATCAAAAAGACACATATAAATATCCATGGTACCGCTGAAAACATCTTGTCCCGCAAAAAACGAGCTGCCACACAGCATCATCAGCGAAAAAATAAAAAAGTTATAGCTCGCAGAATAAAGCGATGCAAAAATAATTATTTTTTATATAAAATAGTTTTCATTGCATAAAACCGACAAAAACATAAAAAAACGACCTAAATGAGGTATCGCTGTAACCATACTGACCCGAAGAATAAAACCGCTTTATCAATTTTACCGCACGCGGAACGGTGTAAACGCACCCCCCCAAAAGAAATTCATGAAACGCTGGTTTTTGTTCATTCTGCGTCCCAAAAATCGGAATAAAAAGCGATCAAAAAATGTCACGTGCCCGAAAATGGTACCAATAAAAACGTCAACTCGTCCCGCAAAAAATAAGACCTCACATGACTCGGTGGGTCAAAATACGGAAAAATTATAGCTCTCAATATGTGGTGATGCAAAAACTATTTTACAATAAAAAGCGTCTTTTAGCGTGTGACAGCCGCCAAACATAAAAACCGCCATAAATAGTAAATCAAACCCCCCGATATCACCCCCTTAGGTAGGGAAAAATAATAAAATTAAAAAAAAAAGTATTTATCTCCATTTTCCCGCTAGGGTAAGGCTGTGTGCACACGCTGCGGATTAGGTGCGGATTCATCCGCGCGGATTTTGTAAAATCCGCAGGTGAAACCGCAGGTCAAAATACCTGCGGTTTTACCTGTGGATTGCTCTGCGGTTTTGTCCTGCGGTTTTTCATCTCCTCAATAGAGGAGATGGCAAACCGCAGGAGAATCCGCAGAAAGAATTGACATGTCAATTCTTTCTGCGGATTGAAAACCGCAGATAATCCGCGCGGAAAATTCCGCACCGTCTGCACTGCGGTTTTTGATTCCCATAGGGAATCATGGTACTGTACACCGCAGCAGAAACTGCTGCGGGTCTGCAGCAGCCAAAACCGCTGCGGAACCGCAGCAAAATCCGCAGCGTGTGCACACAGCCTTAGGGTTAGGGCTAGGGTTAGTGCTAGGGTTAGGGCTCAGATTAGGGTTAGGGGTGTGTTGGGGTTAGGGTTAGAGTTAGAATTGGGGGTTTCCACTGTTTGGGCACATCAGGGGCTCTCCAAATGCAACATGGCGTCTGATCTCAATTCCAGCCAATTCTGAGTTGAAAAAGTCAAATGGTGCTCCTTCCCTTCCAAGCTCTGCCATGCGCCCAAACAGTGTTTTACCCCCACATGTAGGGTATCAGCCTACTCAGGGCAAATTGCAAAACAACTTTTGGGGTCCAATTTCTCCTGTTACCCTTAGGAAAATAAAAAATTGGGGGCAAAAATATCATTTTTGTGGAAAAAAATGATTTTTTTATTTTCACGTCCGAGTGTTATAAACTTCTGTGAAGCACTTGGGGGTTCAAAGTGCTCACCACACATCTAGATAAGTTCCGTGGGGGGGTCTAGTGTCCAAAATGGGGTCACTTGTGGGGAGTTTCAATAGTTTAGGTACATCAGGGGCTCTCCAAACGCACATGACACCCGCAGACCATTCCATCAAAGTCTGCATTCCAAAACGTCACTGCTTCCCTTCCGAGCCCCGACGTGTGTCCATACAGTAGTTTTCTCCCACATATGGGGTGTCAGCGTACTCAGGCCAAATTGGACAACAACTTTTGGGGGTCCAATTTCTCCTGTTACCCTTGGGAAAATGAAAAAATTGGGGACAAATTGATCATGTTTCTGGAAAAAATACGATTTTTTTTATTTTCATGCCCTGGCATTATAAACTTCAGTGAAGCCCTTGGGGGTTCAAAGTGCTCACCTCACATCTAGATAAGTTCCTTAGTGGGTCTAGTTTTCAAAATGGGGTCATTTGTGGGGGGTTTCCACTGTTTAGGTACATTAGGGGCTCTCCAAAGGCAACATGACACCTGCAGACCATTCCATCAAAGTCTGCATTCCAAAACGTCACTACTTCCCTTCCGAGCCCCGACGTGTGCCCATACAGTAGTTTTCTCCCACATATGGGGTATCAGCATACTCAGGACAAATTGGACAACAACTTTTGGGGTCCAATTTCTCCTGGTACCCTTGGGAAAATAAAAAAATGGTGACTAAAAGATCATGTTTGTGGAAAAAATACGAATTTTTTATTTTCACGCCCGGGCGTTATAAACTTCTGTGAAGCACTGGGGGGGTTCAAAGTGCTCACCACACATCTAGATAAGTTCCTTGGGGGGTCTAGTTTACAAAATGGTGTCACTTGTGGGGGGTTTCCACTGTTTAGGTATATTAGGGGCTCTCCAAAGGCAACATGACACCCGCAGACCATTCCATCAAAGTCTGCATTCCAAAACGTCACTACTTCCCTTCCGAGCCCCGACGTGTGCCCATACAGTAGTTTTCTCCCACATATGGGGTATCAGCATACTCAGGACAAATTGTACAACAACTTTTGGGGTCCAATTTCTCCTGGTACCCTTGGGAAAATAAAAAAATGGTGACTAAAAGATCGTGTTTGTGGAAAAAATACGAATTATTTATTTTCACGCCCGGGCATTATAAACTTCTGTGAAGCACTGGGGGGGTCAAAGTGCTCACCACACATCTAGATAAGTTCCTTAGGGGGTCTAGTTTCCAAAATGGTGTCATTTGTGGGGGATTTCCACTGTTTTGGTACATCAGGGGTTTTCCAAACGCGACATGGTGTCCGATCTCAATTCCAGCCAAAAACGTCAAATGGCGCTGCTTCCCTTCCGAGCTCTGCCATGCGCCCAAATAGTGGTTTACCCCCACATGTGGGGTATCAGCGTACTCAGGACAAATTGCACAATAACTTTTAGGGTCCTGTTACCCTTGGAAAAATAAGAATTGAGGGTGAAAAGATCATTTTTGTGGAAAAAATATGATTTTTTAATTGTATGGCTTTATGTTATAAACTTCTGTGAAGCCCATGGGGGTTCAAAGTTCTCACCACACATCTAGATAAGTTCCTTAGGGGGTCTAGTTTCCAAAATGGTGTCATTTGTGGGGGGTTTCCACTGTTTTGGTACATCAGGGGTTTTCCAAACGCGACATGGTGTCCGATCTCAATTCCAGCCAAAAACGTCAAATGGCGCTGCTTCCCTTCCGAGCTCTGCCATGCGCCCAAATAGTGGTTTACCCCCACATGTGGGGTATCAGCGTACTCAGGACAAATTGCACAATAACTTTTAGGGTCCTGTTACCCTTGGGAAAATAAAAATTGGGGTGAAAAGATCATTTTTGTGGAAAAAATATGATTTTTTAATTGTACCGCTGTACGTTATAAACTTCTGTAAAGCCCTTGTGGGTTCAAAGTTCTCACCACATATCTAGATAAGTTCCTTGGGGGGTCTAGTTTCCAAAATGGGGTCACTTGTAGGGGGTTTCCACTGTTTAGGTACATCAGGGACTCTCCAAACGTGACATGGCGTCCAATCTGAATTCCAGCCAATTTTGCATTGAAAAAGTCAAACGGCGCTCCTTCCATTCTGAGCTCTGCCATGCACCGAAACAGTGGTTCCCCCCCACATATCAGGTATCTGCGTACTCAGGACAAATTGCACAATAACTTTTGCAGTCCAATTTCTCCTGTTACCCTTGGTAAAATAAAAAAAATTGAACCTGAAATATTTTTTTTATGAAAAAAAGTTAGATGTTCATTTTTTTTTAAATATTCAAAAAAATTCCTGTGACGCACCTAAAGGGTTAATAAACTTCTTGAATGTGGTTTTGAGCACTTTAAGGGGTGCAGTTTTTAGAATGGTGTCACTTTTGGGTATTTTCTATCATATAGACCCCTCAAAGTGGCTTCAAATGTGATGTGGTCCTAAAAATAAAATGGTGTTGTAAAAATGAGAAATCGCTGGTCAACTTTTAACCCTTATAACTTCCTAACCAAAAAAAATTTTGGTTCCAAAATTGTGCTGATGTAAAGTAAACATGTGGGAAATGTTAGATATCAAGTTTTTTGTGTGCCGTATCTCTGTGATTTAAGGGCATAAAAATTCAAAGTTGGAAAATTGCGAAATTTTCAAAATTTTCGCCAAATTTCCGTTTTTCTCACAAATAAACGCAAGTTATTTGAATGAAATTTTACCACTAACATGAAGTACAATATGTCACGAGAAAACGATGTCAGAATCACCGGGATCTATGGAAGCGTTCCAGAGTTATGACCTCATAAAGGTACAGTGGTCAGAATTGTAAAAATTGGCCCGGTCATGAACGTGCAAACCACCCTTGGGGGTGAAGGGGTTAAAATGACCTTACAATATTAAGACTTTTAGATCTGCCAAGCTGTGTCCAGGTCTAGAGAAGTGTATTCCTAGAACAAGACTTTTTGGCATCCTGCACTATCAAACCTCTAGCATACTTCTGCTACATTGATGACCTACTAATAATCTGGAAAGGCTCAGAGGAGGATTTGCTTACCTTCCACAAAACCGTCAACAAGTTCCACCCAACCATCAAGCTCACCCTCAACTTTTCAAAATCCCAAATCCATTTTCTAGACAAACCATATACAGTAAAGACAATACCGTACAAACGACTATTTACTATAAACCCACAGGACGTCCGGCATACCTGAGATGGAACAGCTTTCATCCAAGACACACAAAAAAATCAATAATCTACAGTCAAGCTCTAAGGTACATTCGGATCTGTTCAGAGGATAGAAAACTACAACTACTATCAGTTAGGAAAACATTCCTACACCAAGGATATCTGTTGTGAGTTCATTTTCCCTTCACCAGTGAGGTCTCATGAACTCCCTCTTCTGGCGAAGGAAGGTAGTGAGGCTGATTACCAAACAGCTGAGCAGGTAGATGATGACTGGGTCACAGGAACTGATGACTGGATATAAGGCAGCCGACGCCCTGCTGCCTTGCCGGTGATTTTCCTGCTGGATTCTTGGAGACCAGTCTGATTTCTGCTTCTCAAAGCTAAGTTTTGCTCTGCCTTTAGTTCTGGTTTTGTTTGCCTTGTTTTTTGGAGTTCAGCCATCCCCGGCCGGGGGTGAGCTGAATTCCATTTTTGTCTCTGATCTGTTGATCTCTGGCTCTGTCTTCAGAATATACCTGAGTGCTGATATAGTCTTTTTGAAGCCTAGCGACTTCAGGGCCTGTTTTTCCTATCAGTCTGTTGGTTCATTTTTGGATAGGGTTTTTGCGGATTGCAGACAGCAGCTTTTCTATCCTGTCCTATTTAGTTAGCTTGGGCCCCATCATTTGCTCAACCTATCTTTCTATCTGTGTTACTGTTTTTAATCTTGCTTCACAGTCATTATATGTTGGGGGCTGCCTATTGCTTTGGGGTCTGCTCTGGGGCAGTTTAGATTTCCCCTTTGTCTTTAGGCTAATTTAGTTCTCCGGCTGTGATCGAGGGGTCTAGGGCACCGTAGGAACCACCCACGGCTACTGCTAGTTGTTGTGGATAGGTTCAGGGGTCTGCAATCCGATAGCTTCCAACTTCTCTGGTTTTCTGGACTTAGCTATTATTTTTGTTTTTTCCTCCTTCGGTGACTCATCCATAACAGAATCACCGGACATACCGCAGATCCTAGGGTACTCAATAGCAGGAAAAAAAAAAAAAAAAAAAGTGTCAGAATTTCTTTATGTATATTTTTTCCTCTATATCTCTGAGGCCGTAGGGGGAATTTTTTTTTCTCTCAATGGAGATGAAGCAATTGTCTGATCGTGTGGATCAGCTCGCTGCGGAAGTGCGGGGAATTTCCGCCTATCTTACTCATTCACATGCTGCTGAACCAAAGATCCCCACTCCTGATGTGTTTTTTGGGGATCGGTCTAAATTTTTGAATTTCAAGAATAATTGTAAATTATTTTTTGCCTTGAAGCCTAACTCGTCAGGGAGCTCCGCGCAGCGGGTTAAAATTGTCATCTCTTTGCTGTGCGGCGATCCCCAGGATTGGGCGTTTTCTTTGAAACCTGATGATCCTATTCTAAATAATGTGGATGCATTTTTTCAAGCCTTGGGGTTGTTGTATAATGAACCTAATGCTATTGATCAGGCTGAAAAGGCCCTGTTGGCATTGAGCCAGGGTCGGGATTCTGCAGAGTTGTACTGTCAAAAATTCCGAAAGTGGGCGGTCCTTACTACCTGGAATGATGATGCCTTGGCAGCTGTCTTTCGGAAAGGTTTGTCAGAAACCGTAAAAGATACTATGGTGGGATTTCCTGTTCCCTCTGGTCTTGACGATTCTAGGTCATTAGCCATTCAGGTTGATCGGCGTTTGCGTGAACGCAAAACCGCACGAGAGGTGTTGCCACCTGTTGAACAAATGTCTGAACCTATGCAATGTGATAGTTTTGTCCAGGGAGCAACGTCAGGAGTTCAGAAGGCGTAATAAGCTGTGTTTTTTTGTGGAGATGCCTCGCATATTATTTCTGTCTGCCCTAAACGAGAGAAACATTGTGCTCACACGTTTTCTGTGGGTGGTGTTCAACCTAAGTTTCTTCTGGCAATTACTCTGATCTGCTCCCTGTCCACATTTTCCGCCAAGGCTTTTGTGGATTCGGGAGCAGCTCTGAACCTGATGGACTTGGATTTTGCTAAACGTTGTGGATTTCCTATAACGCCTTTGCGGACGCCTATCCCTTTGAGGGGTATTGATGCGACTCCTTTGGCAAAAAATAAACCTCAGTTTTGGACCCAGGTGGTAATGCGGGTCGCCCCAGACCATCAAGAAAATTGCAGATTTTTGGTGTTGCATAATTTGCATGATACCATTGTTCTGGGGTTTCCCTGGTTACAAATCCATAATCCAGTTTTGGATTGGAAATCTGTGTCTGTGGTGAGTTGGGGTTGTCAGTGTGCCCTTAGTGATGCTCCTGTTTTCTCCACCTCTCCCCAGTTGCATGATGTTCCTGACTATTTGGCTGACTTTTATAATGTATTTAGTGAGAATGAGTCTGCGTCTTTGCCTCCTCATAGGAGTTATGACTGTGCAATTGAGATGAGCCCGGGGTGTAAATTTCCCAAGGGTCGGCTTTTCAATTTATCTGTACCCGAGCACGAGGCTATGCGATCCTATATTAAGGAGTCGTTGGAGAAGGGTCATATTAGACCATCCTCTTCACCCTTAGGTGCTGGGTTTTTTTTCGTGGCTAAAAAAGATGGTTCATTAAGGCCTTGTATTGACTATCGTGCCCTCAACAAAATTACTGTTAAATATCAGTATCCATTACCCCTGATTTCTGATCTATACTCCAGAGTTAAAGGTGCTTGCTGGTTTACCAAGCTTGACCTCAGGGGGCGTATAATCTTATTCGCATTAAGCATGGGGATGAATGGAAGATGGCGTTTAATACTCCGGAGGGACATTTTGAGTACCTGGTGATGCCTTTTGGGCTCACTAATGCCCCTTCTGTCTTCCAATCCTTCATGAATGATATTTTCCGAGACTTTGTGGATGCATTTTTGATTATCTATCTGGATGATATTTTGATCTTTTCCAAGGATTGGGACTCTCATGTGGAACATGTTCGGACTGCCTTTTTGGGGTTCAGAGGATTTCATTTTTGGGATTCATTTTGTCTCCGTCAACTATTGAAATGGACCCGGCCAAGGTACAGGCCATTTATGATTGGGTTCAGCCCACTTCTTTGAAGGCCCTCCAGAAGTTTTTGGGTTTTGCTAATTTTTACCGGAAATTTATAGCTAATTTTTCTAGTATTGCCAAGCCATTGACTGATTTGACTAAGAAGGGTGCTGATGTGCTGAATTGGTCTCCGGAGGCTGTTTCTTTCTTTCAGGAGCTGAAGCGAAGATTCACTTCTGCTCCGGTTCTGCGGCAACCTGATGTCTCACTCCCGTTTCAGGTAGAGGTGGACGCCTCTGAGATTGGTGCAGGAGCTGTTTTGTCCCAAAAAGATCCTGTGACATCTAAAATGAATCCCTGTGCTTTCTTTTCCAGAAAGTTCTCCCCATCCGAACGTAACTATGATGTGGGGAATCGGGAACTGTTGGCCATGAAATGGGCATTTGAGGAGTGGAGACATTGGTTGGAGGGAGCTAAACACCAGGTCGTGGTCCTTACTGACCACAAGAATTTGATTTACCTGGAGTCGGCCAAACGCTTGAATCCTAGACAGGCTAGGTGGGCCTTGTTTTTCACACGTTTTGATTTTGTGTTCTCTTTTCTTCCTGGCACTAAGAATGTCAAGGCAGACGCCCTCTCTAGGAGTTTCTTTGCTGATTCTCCTGTTGTGACCAAGCCTGCTACCATCTTAGGCGAGGGAGTAGTTCTTTCTGCCATCTCGCCCGATTTGAAACGTGGAAAAGTTTCAGGAGGACAAACCTGAGCGTTGTCCCAGTGGAAAGTGGTATGTGCCTGACCAGTGGAGGAGGAGAGTGATGTCTGAAGTTCATTGCTCTGCATTGGCTGGTCATCCAGGTATTTTTGGTACTAGAGATCTGGTGAGTCGGTCTTTTTGGTGGCCCGCCTTGTCTCGTGATGTCAGGAATTTTGTGCAGTCCTGTGGGACTTGCTCCCGGTCTAACCCTTGTTCTCGCTCTAGTGGGTTGTTGATGCCTTTGCCGGTCCCCAGGAGGCCATGGACCCATATTTCAATGGATTTTATCTCTGATATGCCTGTCTCTCAGAGAATGACCGTTATTTGGGTGATTTGTGATAGATTCTCTAAGATGGTCCATCTTGTACCACTCCCTAAGTTGCCATCTTCCTTTGAGTTGGTGCCCTTGTTTTTGCAACAGGTAGTTCGCTTGCACGGGATTCCTGAGAACATTGTGTCTGACAGAGGAGTTCAGTTTGTGTCTAGATTTTGGAGGACTTTGTTCCAAGCTGGGAATTCAGTTGTCCTTCTCCTCTGCGTTTCACCCTCAGACCAACGGGCAGACGGAGAGAACAAACCAGACTTTGGAGTCGTATTTGAGATGTTTTATTTCGGCTGATCAGGATGATTGGGTTTCATTTTTGCCCTTGGCCGAATTTGCTTTAAATAATAGAGCTAGTTCTGCCACTTTGATTTCACCTTTTTTTTTGTAACTTTGGGTTTCATCCTCGATTTTCTTCAGGGCAGGTGGAGCCTTCTGCCTGCCCAGGTGTTGACACTGTGGCGGAGAGAATGAACCAGATCTGGGACCAAGTGATGGATAAGTTGTCTCTCTCCCAGGAAAAGGCCCAGCGGTTTTCCAACCGGCATAGGACCATTGGTCCCCAGTTTAAGGTGGGTGATATGGTTTGGTTGTCATCAAAAAATATCGCTATGAAGGTGGCTTCTCCTAAGTTTAAGCCTAGATTTATTGGACCTTACAAGATTTTGGAGATTATTAATCCGGTCTCTTTTCGGTTGGCTCTTCCTGTCACATTTAAGATTCATAATGTGTTCCATAAGTCCTTGTTGAAGAGGTTTGTTGAACCAGTAGTTTCTGGGGTGGCACCTCCTGACCCTGTATTGGTTGAAGGTAACATGGAGTATGAGGTAGAGAAGATACTGGATTCCCGTCTGGCTAGAAGGAGACTCCAGTATTTGGTTAAGTAGAAGAGTTATGGTCAGGAGGATAATTCCTGGGTCTCTGCCTCTGATATTCATGCCGAAAGATTGGTGCGTGCCTTTCATCGGGCTCACCCTGATCGCCCTGGTGGCATGGATGAGGGTTCGGTGACCCCTCCTCAAGGGGGAGGTACTGTTGTGAGTTCATTTTCCCCTTCACCAGTGAGGTCTGATGAACTCCCTCTTCTGGCGAAGGAAAGTAGTGAGGCTGATTACCAAACAGCTGAGCAGGTAGATGATGACTGGGTCACAGTAACTGATGACTGGATATAAGGCAGCCGATGCCCTGCTGCCTTGCCGGTGATTTTCTTGCTGGATTCTTGGAGACCAGTCTGATTTCTGCTTCTCAAAGCTAAGTTTTGCTCTGCCTTTTGTACACTTTAGTTCTGGTTTTGTTTGCCTTGTTTTTTGGAGTTCAGCCATCCCCGGCCGGGGGTGAGCTGAATTCCATTTTTGTCTCTGATCTGTTGATCTCTGGCTCTGTCTTCAGAATATACCTGAGTGCTGATATAGTCTTTTTGAAGCCTAGCGACTTCAGGGCCTGTTTTTCCTATCAGTCTGTTGGTTCATTTTTGGATAGGATTTTTGCGGATTGCAGACAGCAGCTTTTCTATCCTGTCCTATTTAGTTAGCTTGGGCCCCATCATTTGCTCAACCTATCTTTCTATCTGTGTTAGTGTTTTTAATCTTGCTTCACAGTCATTATATGTTGGGGGCTGCCTATTGCTTTGGGGTCTGCTCTGGGGCAGTTTAGATTTCCCCTTTCTGTCTTTAGGCTAACTTAGTTCTCTGGCTGTGATCGAGGGGTCTAGGGCACCGTAGGAACTCCCCACGGCTACTGCTAGTTGTTGTGGATAGGTTCAGGGGTCTGCAATCCGATAGCTTCCAACTTCTCTGGTTTTCTGGACTTCGCTATTATTTTTGTTTTTTCCTCCTTCGGTGACTCATCCATAACAGATATCATCCACTTGTAATTGATGAACAGATCCACAGAGCTACAAGGATCCCAAGAAGCCACCTGGATTACAAACAGAAGGAGGATAACAACAGGGTGCCGCTTGTGGTCACAACCCTCACATGAGCATCCTAAGAAAAATTGGCGCTGACCTTCAACCCATATTCCACCAGAGACCACAGACTGAAAGCAATATTCCCAGAACTGCCACTGCTCTCCTACAAACAGCCTCCCAACCTAAGGAATATCCTTGTCAGAAGTGCCCTCGCATCACCATCAGAGACAGGCACAGTCCCCTGTAACAGTAAGAAATGCAAGACCTGCACCCACATATCACCAACAGATAAAGTCCCCATACCCAACACAAATCAGCACTATAAGATCATGGACTCATGTACATCCTCCAATGTAGCGTACATGATACAGTGTACAAGGTGCAATGCAGGGACATACATCGGGGAAACTAAGCAAAAACTACAAACAAGGATGAATCTGCATAGACACACTATTAAAAATGAGCTGGACACACCTGTAGGAATACACTTCTCTAGACCTGGACACAGAATGGCGATCTAAAAGTCTTAATATTGAAAGGTCATTTCAATAGTGACAGAGAAAGGAAAATATGGGCGTTTAAATTTATACATATGTTTCAATCTCTAACAATAGGACTGAATTTGACACCTGGATTCATGACTCATTACATGGACACAGTTCACAACTCCACAAGAAGGTCTTCAGATCTCTAATAAAACACTTCCACCTCATCTGCATGTGTAACAAAAACCTTTAATTAATTTCCTTGGCCTGTATCACCTAATGTCCTGATGTAATTCCTATTTAAAAGTTGCCATCTGTTATCAGTCATTGACTTGTAATCCAGCCTGATGAAGGGGCCTTCTGAGCCCTGAAAGCTTGCAAATATAATTTATCTGGTTAGCCAATAAAGGTATCACTCCTTGAATACTTTTCTCAATTTTTGGGGGGACATAAGTATTCACATCTATTTTTCTGGCTAACACGGTACCACAATATTATTTTGTATTGTAGGTGGTATATTACATACTGTGTGCTATAGCCTTTCTGGGGGATGGTGTATTGCTTTTGCTTGTGATAGCTATGATATCTATGACTGCCAGGAGAATATACTACACTCTCTGCAATTAGTGCTTTTGTGGGTATATTTTGTACATCGATGCCAGAAGTGATTATATCAGATCATGCATTACACAATTTATACAATTCTGACCATGAGAAATTGGCTAATTTTTGTACCTTATTACTTTATTTCAGTTTTATGTACTTACATGTGATAGGTTTTATAGATTGTACATTAACCCCTTAGTGACAGAGCCATTTTGCAGCTTAATGACCGGGCCAAATTTACAATTCTGACCACTGTCACTTTATGAGGTTATTGTCAGAGACACCGCACTACACTTGCTCATAGAGCCAGTGCGCGTGTCCTGAGTACAGAAGCAGTGCTAAAAGTTACCTGGGGAGCAGGGCAGCAGAGGTGACAATGCGTGCTTCAAGCTAATAGTGTCAGGATCCTGTCAGCGCCGGGAAGTAAAGAGGCACAGGACTGCGGACACTGAAAATGATCAAGCTGGCACGGGACCTATGGTCATGTGACTGCAAGGGGGCGTGGCTTAACGTCCTGCTTTCAGATATGACAGGACACCATACAACAACTCAGAGTCAGGCAAAACGGAGGTCACAACAGTACGGGCAAACGAGGCACAGGAGGGACAAACAGACGGGTAGTCAGACAAAGCCAAAGGTCATACACAAGAGGGCGATGTGGTACCAAGGGGACAAGCAGAGAGAAGTCGGGTCACAAGCAGAGAGTCATACACGAGAGGTAGCGCAGTACAAGAGGGTCAGGCAGAACTCGTAACAGGGACAGAACCGGATCAAAACCACACAAGCAAGCAAGATATCAGGCACAAGGCACACATATACAAGAGGTCACTTAACTCAGCCGAGGGCAGGAGTATAACTGACACCGGACCCAGGTCATAGAATCATAGAATCGTAGAGTTGGAAGGGACCTCCTGGGCCATCTGGTCCAACCCCCTGCTCAAAGCAGGATTCGCTAAATCATCCCAGTCAGATGTCTGTCCAGCCTCTGTTTGAAGACTTCCATTGAAGGAGAACTCACCACTTCTCTCTCGTGGCAGCCTGTTCCACTCATTGATCACTCTGTCAAAAAGTTTTTTCTAATATCTAATCTGTGTCTCTTCCCATTCAGTTTCATCCCATTGCTTCTAGTCTTTCCTTGTGCAAATGAGAATAAAGTTGATCCTTCTACAATGTGACAGCCCTTTAGATATTTGTAGACAGCTATTAAGTCTCCTCTCAGTCTTCTCTTTTGCAAACTAAACATTCCCAAATCCTGCAACCTTTCCTCATAAGACAGGGTTTGCAGACCGGTCACCATTCTGGTCGCTCTTTTCTGAACTTGCTCCAGTTTGTTGATGTCTTTTTTAAAATGTGGTGCCCAAAACTGGACACAATATTCCAGATGAGGTCTGACCAAAGAGGAGTAGAGGGAAATAATGACTTCACGTGATCTAGACTGTATGCTTCTGTTAATACATCCTAGAATTGCATTTGCCTTTTTTGCTGCTGCATCACACTGTTGACTCATATTCAGTCTGTGATCTATTAGTATACCCAAGTCTTTTTCACATGTGCTGTCACTTAGCCCTATTCCTCCCATTCTATATATGCTTTTTTCATTTTTATTGCCCAGATGTAGTACTTTGCATTTCTCCCTGTTAAAAACCATTCTGTTAGTTGCTGCCCACTTCTCCAGTTTATTTAAATCTTTTTGAATCCTCTCTCTCTCTTCTCTAGTATTAGCTATCCCTCCTAGCTTTGTGTCATCAGCAAATTTAATCAGTTTACCCTCAATTCCTTCATCTAAATCGTTGATAAAGATGTTGAACAATACAGGGCCCAGGACAGAGCCCTGTGGTACCCCACTTGAGACATTCTTCCAACTGGATGTGCAGCCATTTACGACCACTCTTTGGGTCCGATCACTAAGCCAGTTATGAATCCACCTAACAGTTGCCTTGTCCATTCCATACTTAGTCATTTTTTCAATAAGGATTGTATGAGAGACTTTGTCAAATGCTTTGCTGAAGTCAAGATATACTATATCTACAGCATTTCCTTGATCCACCCAATCAGTGATACCGTCATAGAAGGAAATTAAGTTAGTCTGACATGACTTATTAGTTAGAAACCCATGCTGACTCTGTTTAATCACTTCATTCTTATCCAGGTATTGACATACATGTTGTTTAATAATTTGTTCAAAGATCTTTCCTGATATAGAAGTCAGACTCACCGGCCTATAGTTGCCTGGGTCCACCTTCTTCCCCTTTTTGAAGATAGGAACAACATTTGCTCTTCTCCAGTCTTCTGGCACTTCTCCTGTTCTCCAAGAATTTTCAAAGATTATGGAGAGGGGTTCAAAAATTTCTTCTGCTATCTCCTTCAGTACTCTGGGGTGTAATTCATCTGGACCTGGAGACTTGAATTCATTTAGGTTAGCTAAGTGTTTCCTCACTATCTTTCTGTTTATAGATATCCTGGATTCTTCTATTCCCTTAATAGGACAGTGAATAACAGTTGATGTTGCATTTCCTTTCTGAGAGAAAACAGATGCAAAATAGGAATTTAAAAGTTCAGCCTTCTCAACATCCTGTCTTACCATTTCATCATTTTCATCCTGTAAAAATCCTATAGCATCTTTGACTTTTCTTTTACTTTTGACATATCCCCAAAATCCTTTATTATTGCTTTTGACATCTCTTGCAAGCCTCAGTTCATTTTCAGCTTTAGATAATCTGATTTGTGCCCTGCAGGTTCTGCAGATAGCATTATATTCTTCTTTAGATCCAGTGAGCACTAAATAGCCTCCTTCTGCCAGAGAGAGGCAGCACAATTAACCCATAGTCTAACCAGGACGGGTCAAAGCGAAATCCCGTCCTGGATCATGACAGTACCCTCCTCTCAATGGGGGGCCACCGGACCCCCAGGTCTCTCAGGGTACTTGGCGTGAAAGGCTCGGATCAACCGATCCGCATGAACTGATCGAGCAGGAACCCACGAGCGTTCCTCAGGACCGTAGCCCTTCCAATGTATCAGATACTGAAGTGCACGACGGACCAACCTGGAGTTGACAATTCGTTCCACCTCGTACTCAGCCTGCCCGTCTACCAAAACCGGTGGCGGGGAAGATGATGATCCCTCCGCACAGGACCTCACAGGTTTCAAAAGGGCCTTATGGAAAACATTAGGGATCCGTAGTGATGGCGGGAGACTCAACCGAAAAGCCACCGGGTTAACTGCTTCAGTAATTTCATAGGGACCTATAAACTTGGGTCCAAGCTTCGCAGAGGGGACCTTGAGCCTTATATTTTTGGTGGATAACCATACCTTATGCCCGACCTGAAACAGTGGACCCACGGATCGTTTTTTGTCCGCAAAAAATTTAAATTTGTCCTGGGCCTTCGTAATGTTATTCTGGACCTCCCGCCATACCTCCCCCAACCGCTGGATCGTCTCATCCGCCCCAGGACACCCAGAATTCAAATGGGAAAATTCTCCAAAATGAGGATGAAACCCATAATTGCAAAAAAATGGAGATGTACCCGTAGACTGGTTAATACGGTTGTTAAATGCAAACTCAGCCAATGGTAACACAGAACACCAATCATCCTGTCGGGCTGAGGTCAAACAACGCAGAATTTGCTCCAGAGACTGATTGGTCCGCTCAGTCTGCCCATTAGTCTCTGGATGGTAGGCGGATGAAAAGGACAGACCAATACCCAACCTCCTACAAAAAGCTCTCCAAAATCTGGACACAAATTGCACTCCCCTATCAGACACCACATTCAAGGGTACCCCATGCAACCGCACCACATGCTCAACAAACAATCTGGACAACGTTTCCACATTAGGTAGAGCTGCCAAAGGTACAAAATACGCCTGCTTACTAAACCTGTCCACTACAACCCAGACCACGGTATTACCCTTGGAGGGGGGAAGGTTGATGATGAAATCCATGGACAGATGAGTCCATGGTCTCTCAGGAATTGGCAGTGGTGGGGAGTTTTCGCACGGGCACAAACCTCACACGCAGAGACATACTCCCCAACATCAGAGGCTAAAGAAGACCACCAGAATATTCTAGCAATGGCCTTCCGGGTGGCTGAGATCCCTGAATGTCCACCCAGAAGTGAGTCATGGAACTCCTGGAGGACCTTGAGACGAAACTGAGCTGGCACAAAAAGTTTATCCCCCGGCTTAGCTGGAGGTGCAAGAGACTGGGCCTCTCGAATCTCCTGCTCCAACACATTAGAAACATCTGCCACCACCACCCCCGGCTGAAGAATGGAGGTTCTGGGGGAGACACCGGATCTAGACTGCGTGAAAACGCATCCGCTCTGATATTCTTGGATCCTGGCCGAAAAGTGATCGAGAAGTTGAATCGGGAAAAAAAAAGTGACCATCTAGCCTGTCTGGGAGTCAACCTTTTAGCTGACTCAATGTAAGCTAGGTTTTTGTGGTCCGTGATTACCATTATAGGATGGACAGCCCCCTCCAAAAAATGCCTCCATTCTTCAAAGGCCAATTTTACGGCCAGAAGTTCCCGATTCCCCACATCATAGTTTCTCTCCGCAGGGGAGAACTTCTTTGAGAAAAAGGCGCAAGGTCTTAAATTGGTCAAAGTGGCGGGTCCCTGGGACAATACCGCCCCCACCCCCACCTCTGAGGCGTCTACCTCAACAATAAATGGTTCAGACGGGTCCGGTTGAATAAGAACCGGGGCAGACATGAAACAATTTTTCAAAAACTGAAATGCCGCTACCGCAGCAGTTGACCAATTCTTGACATCGGCCCCCTTTTGAGTCATGTCTGTGAGGGGTTTAACCACCTGTGAGAACCCCCTTATAAATTTACGAAAATAATTAGCGAACCCTAGGAAACGCTGCAGAGCTTTCAAATCACAAGGCTGAACCCACTCAACAATGGCCTGCACCTTATTAGGATCCATGCGATACCCTTCAGCAGACACGATGAATCCCAGAAAGGATAGTTCCTGAACAAAAAATAAACATTTTTCAAGTTTAGCAAAAAGACAGTTCTCCCTGAGCCTTTGGAGAACTGCCCAAACATGACCAATGTGAGCCTGTTTATCAGGAGAGTAGATTAAAATGTCATCCAAATACACCACCATAAAACGTCCAATCAAATCAGAGAACACATGATTTATGAAATTTTGGAAGACCGCTGGAGCATTGGTCAGGCCGAAAGGCATGACCAAATTCTCAAACAACCCTTCAGTAGTGAGAAAGGCGGTTTTCCACTCATCTCCGTCCCGGACTCGGATAAGGTTATACGCTCCCCGTAGATCTAATTTCGAAAACCACTTAGCTCTGGACAACTGATTGTATAAATCAGGAATAAGTGGAAGGGGATACGTATTCCTCACAGTTATTTTATTTAACTCACGGAAATCGAGGCATGGGTGCAAACCACTGTCTTTTTTCTTTACAAAAAAGAACCCTGCCGCCACAGGAGAAACAGAAGGACGAATATGTCCCTTACGGAGACTCTCGGAAATATATTCCTTCATCGCAGCCTGTTCCGGACCCGAGAGGTTATACAAGCGGGCTTTGGGCAATTTAGCACCTGGAACCAGGACAATGGCACAATCAAATGGGCGGTGTGGTGGTAAAACCTCAGCCTCTTTTTCGGAGAAAACGTCTGTATAATCTATCAGGCACTCCGGAATACCTTCTAGACCCATGGATGACACAGACACAGAAACAAGACATTTCTCAGAGCAATAGGGACCCCATTTAACAATGTGCCGAGACTCCCAATTAATCACAGGATTATGCAGATGTAACCAGGGGAACCCCAACACCAGTCCCGCAGGCAGGTTGTTCATTACAAAACATGAAATAAGCTCCTGGTGCAAGGAACTCACTTTAAGGAGAAACTCTTCAGTACGAAACATAATGTCATTCTTAACCAGTGGTGTTTTGTCAATAGCAACAATGTGAATCGGAGTCTCCAACCTAACTGTCCCTAACTTACACCTGGCCACCAAGTCTAAGTCAATAAAGTTCAATGATGAACCGCAATCCACGGAGGCAGAAGTGAATGTGGAGAAACTCCCACAACAAAGTTCCACTTGAAACAACATTTTAGTGAAGGCAGAAAAGGGTACCTGAGAGCCTGGGTGACCTCCACGATAATTACCCGGGCTCAGTTACTTGTTGGTTAGTGGCCGGGAGGGGCAATCCTTTTTCCAATGTCCAGACTCGCCACTGTGACAACAGCATTTTCTCACGCGCCGTTGTCTCCTTTCTTCCTCCTTAAGGTTGATGGTTCCCATCTCCGTGATTTTCAATGTAGAACTGGCTCCCCTTCCTTGGGAGAATAATGATGTCTCGGTTTGTATCACTCCCCTTGCCCGTAACCTGCGATCCATCCGGACGGCTTGTGTCATAGCCTCCTCCAGGGAATCAGGTGGGGGGTGGAGAGCCAAAGTGTCTTTCAGATGCTCAGACAGGCCTCTACGGAACAACCCCCGGAGGGCGGCGTCGTTCCAGCAGACCTCAGCAGCCCAGCGTCTGAACTCAGAGCAAAACCACTCGGCTGAGTGCTTCCCCTGGCAAACATTCATCAACATGTCCTCAGCCATACGCATCCGATCAGGCTCATCATAAATATGCCCCAGGGCCTCAAAAAATGCATCTACAGTCATATGCTCAGGGGCAGTGGTAGGAAGGGAGAAAGCCCAAGCTTGGGGGGCTCCCCTTAACAGGGATATAATGACCCCCACTCTCTGACTTTCATCCCCAGAAGAGTGTGGTCGTAAGGAAAAAAAAAGCTTACAGCCCTCCTTGAAAACTCTGAATTAATTTTTATCTCCAGAAAAGGTATCAGGTAATTTAACCGGAGATTCCGGGGAAACTAATGGAACATCCCGAGCCCCCAATGAAAGAACTCCCTGCACAGTGTCGGCGATCAACTGCTGAGACTGGGCCAGGACTGTTCACCAAGGAGTTTCTGAGACATCTGCATCAGGTGCTTAACCTGTTCAGAAAGAGCGTGCATAGGATCCATCACACACACAGGTGAATGGGAGCAGGGAGAAAAAAAAAAAATGGTATGGGTCAGTTATAATGTCAGAGACACCGCACTACACTTGCTCATAGAGCCAATGTGCGTGTCCTGAGTACAGAAGCAGTGCTAAAAGTTACCTGGGGAGCAGGGCAGCAGAGGTGACCAGGCGTGCTTCAAGCTAATAGTGTCAGGGTCCAGTCAGCGCTGGAAAGTAAAGAGGCAAGGGACCTGCGGACACTGAAAATGAGCAAGCTTGCACAGGACCTATGGTCATGTGACTGCAAGGGGGCGTGGCTTAGCGTCCTGCTTTCAGATATGACAGGACACCATACAACAACTCAGAGTCAGGCAAAACGGAGGTCACAACAGTACGGGCAAACGAGGCACAGGAGGGACAAACAGACGGGTAGTCAGACAAAGCCAAAGGTCATACACAAGAGGGCGACGTGGTACCAAGGGGACAAGCAGAGAGAAGTCGGGTCACAGGCAGAGAGTCATACACGAGAGGTAGCGCAGTACAAGAGGGTCAGGCAGAACTCGTAAAAGGGACAGAACCGGATCACAACCAAGCAGGCAACAAGTCATCAGGCACAAGGCACACATATACAAGAGGTCACTTAACTCAGCCGAGGGCAGGAGTATAACTGACACCGGACCCAGATCCAGTGAGCACTAAATAGCCTCCTGCTGCCAGAGAGAGGCAGCATAATTAACCCATAGTCTAACCAGGACGGGTCAAAGCGAAATCCCGTCCTGGATCATGACAGTTATAACTCTGGAAAGCTTTAATGGATCCTGCTGATTCTGAGATTGTCTTTTCGTGACATATTTTACTTCATGTTAGTGGTAACATTTCTTCGATATGACTTGTGTTTAGTTATGAAAAAACAGAAATATGGAAAAAATGTTCAAACGTTAAATCTTTATGCCCTTAAATCAGAGAGATGTGTCACGCAAATTTCTTAATAAGTAACATTTCCCACATGTCTACTTTATATCAGCACAATTTTGGAAACAAAATTTTTTTTTGTTAGGAAGCTATAAGGGTTAAAAGTTGACCAGCGATTTCTCATTTTTACAAGAAAATTTACAAAACCATTTTTTTTAGTGACCACATCATATTTAAAGTCATTTTGAGGGGTCTATATGGCAGAAAATACCAAAAAGTGACACTATTCTAAAAACTGGACCCCTCAAGGTGCTCGAAACCACATTCAAGAAGTTTATTAACCCTTTACGTGCTTAACAGGAACTGAAGCAATGTGGAAGGAAAAAATTAACATTTAACTTTTTTTTGCAAAAAATTAAATTCAGAACCAATTTCTTTTATTTTCACAAGTGTTAAAAGAGAAAGTGAACCATAAAATTTGTTGTGCAATTTCTTCTGAATACGCCGACCACATTTTGGGCGCACGGCAGAGCTCGCAAGGGAAGGAGCGCCGTTTTACTTTTTCAACGCAGAATTGGCTGGAATTGAGATCATGTTGCGTTTGGCGAGCCCCTGATGTGCCTAAACAGTGGAAACCCCCAACAAGTGACCCCATTTTGGAAACTAGACCCCTTAGGGAACTTATCTAGATGTGTGGTGAGCACTTTGAACCTCCAAGTGCTTCACAGAAGTTTATAACGTTGAGCCGTGAAAATAAAAAATCATTTTTTCCACAGAAATGATCTTTTCGCCCCAAAATTTTTATTTTTACAAGGGTAACAGGAGTAATTAGACCCCCAAAGGTGTTGTGCAATTTGTCCTGAGTATGCCCATACCCCATATGTGGGGGTAAACAACTGTTTGGGCGCATGGCAGAGCTCAGAAGGGAAGGAGCACCGTTTGACTTTTTCAATGCAGAATTGGCTGGAATTGACATTGGCCGCCATGTCGCGTTTGGAGAGCCCCTGATGTGCCTAAACAGTGAAAAAACCCCACAAGTGACACCATTTTGGAAACTAGACCCCTTAACCCATTCACGACCCGTGACGCCTACGTAGGAGTCATGAAAAGTCGTGCCCAAACGACCCATGACGCCCCCGTAAGCGTCATGATATAATTAGCATTCTTGCGGGTCGGGTGACCGGGGTCACTGAAAGGTCACCCAACCCGCACACAGACGACACCTTAGAGTTAACCCTAGGGGGCGTGGTCTAGCCCCCACGTGCCTACGATCGCTCTGATTGGCTATTAAAAGTGAAACTGCCAATCAGAGCGATTGTAATATTTCATCAATGAAATCAGGCATGGCTGGAGACACTGAACTGACCCCCCCAACTGACTGACAGCGCCGATCGGCCGCCGTCACCATCTGACGGCGCCGATTGGCAGCCGTTGTCAAAATCTGCCCCCCCGCCTTCCCTCCGGTCCCCCCGCCCTACGATCACCCCCTCTCACCCTCCACGAGGCCTCCGAACTCCATCTGGCCATCCTGGTGTCCCGCTGTCCCGGATCATGGGCGCCGCCATCCTGGAAAATAAATAAAAAAGTAAATCACCGCCCCCCTTATCACCCCCATAGGTTGGGACGTATAATAAAATAAAGAAAATATTTTTATTTTTCCATCAGGGTTAGGGTTAGGGCTAGGGTTAGAATTAGGGTTGGAATTAGGGTTAGGGTTGGAATTAGGGTTAGGGTTGTAATTACGGTTAGGGACGGAATTAGGGTTAGGGCTGGAATTAGGGTTGGGATTAGGGTTAGGGGTGGGTTGGGATTACGGTTAGGCTTGTGGTTAGGGTTAGAGTTGGGATTAGGGTTAGGGGTGTGTTGGGGTTAGGGTTGTGGTTAGGGTTATGATTAGGGTTGGGATTAGGGTTAGGGGTGTGTTGGGGTTAGGGTTGGAGATACAATTGAGGGGTTTGCACTGTTTAGGCACATTAGAGGGTCTCCAAATGCGACATGGCGCCACCATTGATTCCAGCCAATTTTGCGTTCAAAAAGTTAAACAGTGCTCCCTCCATTCCGTGCCCCGACTTGTGCCCAAACAGTGGTTTACCCCCACATATGGGGTATCAGCGAACTCAGGAAAAATTGCACAACAACTTTGGGGGTCTAATTTCTCCTGGTACCTTTGGGAAAATAAAAAATTGGCTAAATAATTATTTTTGTGGAAAAAATATTTTTTATTTTCACAGCTCTGCGTTATAAACTTCTGTGAAGCACTTGGGGGTTCAGTGTGCTCACCAGACATCTAGATAAGTTTACTGGGTGGTCTAGTTTCCAAAATGGTGTCACTTGTGGGGGGTTTCCACTGTTTAGGTACATCAGGGGCGCTGCAAACGTTACATGACACCCGCAGACCATTCCATCAAGTAGTCATTTCAAAACGTCACTACTTCCCTTCCGAGCCCCAATGTGTGCCCAAACAGTGGTTCCCCCCCACATATGGGGTACCAGCGTACTCAGGACAAACTGGACAACAACTTTTGGGGTCCAAATTTATCCTGTTACCCTTGTGAAAATAAAAAATCGTGGACTAAAAATAATTTTTTGAGGAAAATTTTTTTTTTTTTTAATTTTCACGGCTCTGCTTTATAAACTTCTGTGAAGCACTTGGGGGTTCAAGTTCTCACCACACATCTATATTAGTTCCTTGGGTGGTCTAATTTCCAAAATGGGGTCACTTGTGGGGAGTTTCCACTGTTTAGGTACATCAGGGGCTATGCAAACGTAACATGACACCTGCAGACCATTCCATCAAGTCGGCATTTCAAAACGTCACTACTTCCCATCCAAGCCCCGACGTGTGCCCAAACAGTGGTTCCCCCCCACATATGGGGTACCAGCGTACTCAGGACAAACTGGACAACTTTTGGGGTCCAAATTTATCCTGTTACCCTTGGGAAAATAAAAAATAGTGGGCTAAAAATCATATTTTGAGGGAAAAAAATATTTTTATTTTCACGGCTCTGCGTTATAAACTTTTGTGAAGCACCTGGGGGTTCAAAGTGCTCACTATGCATCTAGATAAGTTCCTTAGGGGGTCTAGTTTCCAAAATGGGGTCATATGTGGGGAACCTCCAAATTTTATTCACACAGGGGCTCTCCAAACACGACATGTTGTCCGCTAACGATTGGAGCTAATTTTCCATTCAAAAAGTCAAATGACGCTCCTTCCCTTCTGCACCCTGCCATGCGCCCAAACAGTGGTTGCCCCCCACATATAGGGTACCAACGTACTCAGGACAACCTGGACAGCAACTTTTGGGGTCCAATTTATCCTGTTACCATTGTGAAAATAAAAAATAGCGGGCTAAAATATCATTTTTGAGCAAAAAAAATGATTTTTTATTTTCACTTCTCTGCGTTATAAACTTCTGTGAAGCACTTGGGGGTTCAAAGTGCTCACCACACATCTAGATAAGTTCCTTCGGGGGTCTAGTTTCCAAAATTGGGTCACTTGTGGGGGAGTGCCAATGTTTAGGCACACAGGGGCTCTCTAAACGCGACATGGTGTCCGCTAAAGATTGGAGCTAATTTTCCAATCTAAAAGTCAAATGGCGCTCCTCCCTTCCGGACCCTGCCGTGCGCCCAAACAGTGGTTCATGACCACATATGAGGTATTGGTGTGCTCAGGAGAAATTGCCCAAGAAATTTTAGGATCCATTTTATCCTGTTGCCCATGTGAAAATGAAAAAACTGAGGTTAAATAAAATTTATGTGAAAAAAATTCTTTTCTTTTAAGGATCAATTTGAGAAGCACCTGGGGGTTCAAAGTGCTCACTATGCATCTAGATAAGTTCCTTGGGGGGTCTAGTTTCCAAAATGGGGTCATTTGTTGGGGAGCTCCAATGTTTAGGCGCACAGTGGCTCTCCAAACGCGACATGGCAAGCGCTAAATATTCCAGCATATTTTACATTCAAAAAGTATAATGGCGCTCCTTGCCTTCTGAGCCCTGCCGTGCGCCCAAACAGTGGTTTATGACCACATATGAGGTATCGGTGTACTCAGGAGAAATTGCCCAACAAAATGTAGGATCCATTTTATCCTGTTACCCATGTGAAAATGATAAAATTGATGCTAAAAGAAAATTTATGTTGGAAAAATTAAAATGTCAATTTTTTTCCTCCACGTTGCTTTGGTTCCTGTGAAGCACCTGAAGGGTTAATAATCTTCTTGAATGTAGTTTTGAGTAGCTTGAGGGGTGCAGTTTTTAGAATGGTGTCACTTTGGGGTATTTTCTGCCATATAGACCCCTCAAAGTGACTTCAAATGTGAGGTGGTCCCTAAAAGAAATGGTTTTGTAAATTTGGTTGTAAAAATGAGAAATCACTGGTCAACTTTTAACCCTTATAACTTCCTAACAAAAAAAAATTTGTTTTCAAAATTGTGCAGATGTAAAGTAGACATGTGGGAAATGTTATTTAGTAACTATTTTGTGTCACATAACTCTCTAGTTTAACAGAATAAAAATTCAAAATTTGAAAATTGCGAAATTTTGTAAATTTTCACCAAATTTCCGTTTTTTTCACAAATAAACACAAAAATTATCGACCTAAATTTACCACTAACATGAAGCCCAATATATCACGAAAAAACAATTTCAGCATCTCTAAGATGCGTTGAAGCGTTCCTGAGTTATTACAAGGGACACTGGTCAGAATTGCAAAAAATGGCCAGGTCATTAAGGTCAAAATAGGCTGCGTCATGAAGGGGTTAAGGAACTTATCTAGATGTATGGTGAACACTTTGAACCCTCTAGTGCTTCACAGAAGTTTATAATGCAGAGCAGTGAAAATTATAAATCATTTTTTTTCCTCAAAAATGATTTTTTAACCCGCTATTTTCCCACATCAGAGGAGAAAGTGAAAGTAAAATCGCAGCTTTTTTTTCAGTCACCATTATACCGTTAATAACGGCGATCGCAAAATCTGACTCTGGGGGGCGCTATACACTTTCTCCACAGCGCCGTTAATTAACGGCGGTGGTTTAAGTACCCTTAGGCGTATTGGCGGTCATTAAGGTGTTAAATACTATGTGTCAGATTTAAGGTGTGCGCATCAATATTGTATTTCTTTTCTGTGTTATTTACTATTGATACATGGAGCGCACTGTGATCATATAAAGGCTGCAGGCCCATTTTCTTTATGTTATGCATCTAATAATTGTGGCGTGTGTACACGATTGCTTCTGGAGTCCTTTCTATGTGTGTCTCCACTCCAGGTGTCCATCCTATGATTGAGATGTGCGCACATCATTGCTCATGGAGTTCTTCCTACAGTTGTGGCCAAAAGTATTGACACCCCTGCAATCCTGTCAGCTAATACTCAGTTTCTTCCTGAAAATGATTGCAAACACAAATTCTTTGGTATTATTATCTTCATTTAATTTGTCTTAAATGAAAAAACACATAAGAGAATGAAGCAAAAAGCAAAACATTGATAATTTCACACAAAACTCCAAAAATGGGCCAGACAAAAGTATTGACACCCTCAGCCTAATACTTGGTTGCACAACCTTTAGCCAAAATAACTGCGACCAACCGCTTCCGGTAACCATCAATGAGTTTCTTACAATGCTCTGCTGGAATTTTAGACCATTCTTCTTTGGCAAACTGCTCCAGGTCCCTGATATTAGAAGGGTGCCTTCTCCAAACTGCCATTTTTAGATATCTCCACAGGTGTTCTATGGGATTCAGGTCTGGACTCATTGCTGGCCACCTTAGAAGTCTCCAGTGCTTTCTCTCAAACAATTTTCTAGTGCTTCTTGAACTGTGTTTTGGGTCATTGTCCTGCTGGAAGACCCATGACCTCTGAGGGAGACCCAGCTTTCTCACACTGGGTCCTACAATATGCTGCAAAATTTGTTGGTAGTCTTCAGAGTTCATAATGCCATGCACACGGTCAAGCAGTCCAGTGCCAGAGGCAGCAAAGCAAACCCAAAACATCAGGGAACCTCCGCCATATTTGAATGTAGGGACCATGCTTTTTTCTTTGAAAGCCTCTTTTTTCTCCTGTAAACTCTATGTTGATGCCTTTGCCCAAAAAGCTCTACTTTTGTCTCATCTGACCAGAGAACATTCTTCCAAAACGTTTTAGGCGTTTTCAGGTAAGTTTTGGCAAACTCCAGCCTGGCTTTTTTATGTCTCGGGGTAAGAAGTGGGGTCTTCCTGGGTCTCCTACCGTACAGTCCCTTTTCATTCAGACGCCGACGGATAGTATGGGTTGACACTGTTGTACCCTCGGACTGCAGGGCAGCTTGAACTTGTTTGGATGTTAGTCGAGGTTCTTTATCCAACATTCGCACAATCTTGCGTTGAAATCTCCTGTCAATTTTTCTTTTCCGTCCACATCTAGGGAGGTTAGCCACAGTGCCATGGGCTTTACACTTCTTGATGACACTGCGCACGGTAGACACAGGAACATTCAGGTCTTTGGAGATGGACTTGTAGCCTTGAGATTGCTCATGCTTCCTCACAATTTTGTTTCTCAAGTCCTCAGACAGTTCTTTGGTCTTCTTTCTTTTCTCCATGCTCAATGTGGTACACACAAGGACACAGGACAGAGGTTGAGTCAACTTTAATCCATGTCAACTGGCTGCAAGTGTGATTTAGTTATTGCCAACACCTGTTAGGTGCCACAGGTAAGTTACAGGTGCTGTTAATTACACAAATTAGAGAAGCATCACATGATTTTTCGAACAGTTCCAATACTTTTGTCCACCCTCTTTTTTATGTTTGGTGTGGAATTATATCCAATTTGGCTTTAGGACAATTCTTTTTGTGTTTTTTCATTTAAGACAAATTAAATGAAGATAATAATACCAAAGAATTTGTGTTTGCAATCATTTTCAGGAAGAAACTGAGTATTATCTGACAAAATTGCAGGGGTGTCAATACTTTTGGCCACAACTGTATGATCTGGTCTTGAGTGCATCTCCTATGATTGAGATGTGCGTACATCGTTGCTCATGGAGTACATTATGAAAGGGCCTTGAGTATGTCTCTTCTCCCGGTGTCCATCCTACGATTGAGATGTGCGGACATCGTTGCTCATGGAGTACGCTATGAAAGGGCCTTGAGTGCGTCTCCTCTCCCGGTGTCCATCCTACGATTGAGATGTGCATACATCGTTGCTCATGGACTGCGCTATGAGCGGGCCTTGAGTGTGTCTCCTCTCCCGCTGTCCATTCTATGATTGAGATGTGCGTACATCGTTGTGCCTGGAGTCCTTCCTATGATAGTGTCATGCATGTCTCTTCTCTCTTGGTGGCCATTCTATGATTGAGATGTGCGTGCATCGCTGCCCCTGGAGATCATCTATGATCTTTCCGCATGTGCGTCTCCTCTCCCGCTGTCCAACCTACGATTGAGATGTGCATACATCGTTGCTCCTGGAGTCCTTCCTATTATTGTGTCTTTTGTGTGTATTCTCTCCTGGTTTCCATCCTATAATTGAGATACGCGTACATCGCTGTTCCTGGAGTCCAGGCTATGATTTTTCCACGTGTTGATCTCCTCTCCTGGTGTCCATCCTATGTTTGAGATGTGCGTACATCATTGCTCCTGGAGTAATTCCTATGATTGAAACGTGTGTACATTGTTGCTCCTGAAGTTGCTTCTATGCTCGTGCCATAAGTGCGTGTCATCTCCTGGTGTCCATCCTATGATTGAAATGTATGTACATCACTGCTTCTGGAGTCCATCCTATCATCCTTCCACTTGTGCATCTCCTGTCCCTGTGATCCTACGACTGAGACATGTGTGCATCATTGCTCTTTAAGTCCTTGCTATGATCGTGTCATGTGTGTCTCCTCTCCCAGTGTCCATCCTGTGATTGAGATGTGCAAACATTGCTGCTTCTGGAGTCCATCCTATGATTGCTTCTTGCGTGCATCTCCTCTCCCGGGGTCCATCCTACGAGTGAGATGTGCATACATCGTTGTGCATGGAGTCCTTGCTATGATCGAGTCATGTTTGCGTCTCCTCTCCCGGTGTCCATCCTATGATTGAGCCATGTAAACATCGTTGCTCCTGGAGTCCTTCCTATGATTGTGCCTTCTGTGCGTCTCCTCTCCCTGTATCCATCCTATGATTGAGCCATGTAAACATCGTTGCTCCTGGAGTCCTTCCTATGATCGTGCCTTCTGTGCGTCTCCTCTCCCTGTATCCATCCTATGATTGAGCCATGTAAACATCGTTGCTCCTGGAGTCCTTCCTATGATCGTGCCTTCTGTGCGTCTCCTCTCCCTGTATCCATCCTATGACTGAGCCATGTAAACATCGTTGCTCCTGGAGTCCTTCCTATGATCGTGCCTTCTGTGCGTCTCCTCTCCCTGTATCCATCCTATGATTGAGCCATGTAAACATCGTTGCTCCTGGAGTCCTTCCTATGATCGTGCCTTCTGTGCGTCTCCTCTCCCTGTATCCATCCTATGATTGAGCCATGTAAACATCGTTGCTCCTGGAGTCCTTCCTATGATCGTGCCTTCTGTGCGTCTCCTCTCCCTGTATCCATCCTATGATTGAGCCATGTAAACATCGTTGCTCCTGGAGTCCTTCCTATGATCGTGCCTTCTGTGCGTCTCCTCTCCCTGTATCCATCCTATGATTGAGCCATGTAAACATCGTTGCTCCTGGAGTCCTTCCTATGATTGTGCCTTCTGTGCGTCTCCTCTCCCTGTATCCATCCTATGATTAAGACATGTACACATCGTTGCTCCTGGAGTCCTTCCTATGATCGTGCGTTCTGTGCGTCTCCTCTCTCGGTGTCCATCCTATGATTGAGACATATGCACATTGCTGCTTCCGCAGTCTTTCCTATGATCGTGCCTTGTGTGAGTCTCCTCTCTCAGTGTCCATCCTATGATTGAGACGTGCACATCGCTGCTTCTGGAGTCCTTCCTATGATCGTGCAGTGTGCGTCTCCACTCCTGGTGTCCGTCCTCTGATCGTGCAGTGTGCATTTCTGCTCCTGGATTACATTTTATGCTCATGACGTGTGCACATCTCCACTCCTAGGTTCTGATCCCATGATTGTGAAGGGTGCATGTTCCCTCTCCCAAGGTCCGATACTACTTTTTAATGTTACCTGCTAATATAGCGGCATTGATTACACAGTGCATTGCAGACATCATGATCACTGTGCGCATAGGGGATTTACATTGTGAGTCCCAATCAGTGTGCTTTTGTAGGGTGGGGAGGTGGTATGTGAGGAAGTGACCAGTGTCATATGCGAGAGTCGCTATGTGTCCCCCAGGATGTGTAAAGAAGCATATGGAGGCCGGGGATGTATGTTGTAGTCACAGGCAAAGCTGTGATTGCAAGACAGAATAGAAGTAAATGTTGATCTTGGGCAAGCTATTTGTCCAGGGCGAAATTAAGAAAACCGGCCATGGGCCTTTATTTTTTTAAATGGATTACAGGATGGTAGTGGGGCGGTCCATTTCCTTCCCCGGCCCCAAGTTTTCCATGTGGCCAAGGCCATAGGTTCTGTTATAAATACCCTGCAGTGAAGGGGTTGGGAGTGTCAGTTTTGGTCTTGCAAGCAGGAGGAGGAGGCTTTGCACAGCTCATCCTGTGTGAAGCAACACAGAGCCAAGTAGAGCCAAAAGGCCTGGCACCCTCAGCGTACACGGCGGTGCAGTGACCCACGTCAACCGCTCACGGACTGTCTTTGTTTTCCCGGCTGCCATCCAGAGGATACCACGTCCTGTGCACGGTGTGAGTTTGGACATTAAACACGTTTTGCTGCGAACTTTCCTGCTGTCACCTCCTATTTGTCACACTGATTCAGAGAAAAACCTTGAGGCACTAATTTCATGCAAATAGTTTATTGAAATGTTCAAGTATTAAACTTCATCTGTCAGAAACATACGCTTGGCTTATATGACAAAAAAAAAAAATTGACGTTTCGGCCTTAATGGCCTTGTTCACGATTTATCTAAACATAAAAAAGATTCTGTAACTAGCAACATGAAACAGACATGAACCATGGACGATAAACATTGTAAATCAAAACAAGCATATAGTCAGGATAATATGTCAAAAATCAAAATATATCCGATATCATCATATATGAAAAGTATCACCAAGGATCAATATCTAAAAAATAAGAATATCATAATACATATTAATGTTAAAAGACTAGATATCAACGTCCACCTTTATAATCTCATGTGTTAAATATTATATAAATAGATTTATAATATACTAGCTGAAGAGCCCGAAGCTGCCCGGGCATAGTAACTAACTACGGTTAGTTATAACAAATTATAATGATTATATCTATACATAAAGCTGAATGTAGAGCCCCGCTCACTCCGCATAGCCACATTCACTATAATATCCCACATCATCCCGTCAGCCAGAGCCACCGGACTACTATCCCTAATATCCCACATCGTCCCGTCAGCCAGAGCCACCGGACTACTACCCCTAATATCCCACATCGTCCCGTCAGCGGGAGCCACCGGACTACTACCCCCAATATCCCACATCGTCCCGTCAGCCAGAGCCACCGGACTACTACCCCCAATATCCCACATCGTCCCGTCAGCCAGAGCCACCGGACTACTACCCCCAATATCCCACATCGTCCCGTCAGCCAGAGCCACCGGACTACTACCCCCAATATCCCACATCGTCCCGTCAGCCAGAGCCACCGGACTATTACCCCCAATATCCCACATCGTCCCGTCAGCCAGAGCCACCGGACTACTACCACTAATATCCCACATCATCCCGTCAGCCAGAGCCACCGGACTACTACCCCCAATATCCCACATCGTCCCGTCAGCCAGAGCCACCGGACTACTACCCCCAATATCCCACATCATCCCGTCAGCCAGAGCCACCGGACTACTACCCCCAATATCCCACATCGTCCCATCAGCCAGAGCCACCGGACTACTACCACTAATATCCCATCAACCGGAGCCACCGGACTACTACCCCTAATATCCCACATCATCCCGTCAACCAGAGCCACCGGACTACTACCACTAATATCCCATCAACCGGAGCCACCGGACTACTACCCCTAATATCCCACATCATCCTGTCAGCCAGAGGTACCGGACTACTACCCCTAATATCCCACATCATCCCGTCAGCCAGAGCCACCGGACTACTACCCCTAATATCCCACATCATCCCATCAGGAAGAGCCACCGGACTACTACCCCTAATATCCCACATCATCCCGTCAGCCAGAGCCACCAGACTACTACCCCTAATATCCCACATCATCCCGTCAGCCAGAGCCACCGGACTACTACCCCTAATATCCCACATCATCCCGTCAGCCAGAGCCACCAGACTACTACCCCTAATATCCCACATCATCCCGTCAGCCAGAGCCAGCAGACTACTACCCCTAATATCCCACATCATCCCGTCAGCCAGAGCCACCGGACTACTACCCCTAATATCCCACATCATCCCGTCAACCAGAGCCACCGGACTACTACCACTAATATCCCATCAACCGGAGCCACCGGACTACTACCCCTAATATCCCACATCATCCTGTCAGCCAGAGGTACCGGACTACTACCACTAATATCCCACATCATCCCATCAGCCAGAGCCACCGGACTACTACCACTAATATCCCACATCATCCCGTCAGCCAGAGCCACCAGACTACTACCCCTAATATCCCACATCATCCCGTCAGCCAGAGCCACCGGACTACTACCCCTAATATCCCACATCATCCCGTCAGCCAGAGCCACCAGACTACTACCCCTAATATCCCACATCATCCCGTCAGCCAGAGCCACCAGACTACTACCCCTAATATCCCACATCATCCCGTCAGCCAGCACCACCGGACTACTACCACTAATATCCCACATCATCCCGTCAGCCAGAGCCACCAGACTACTACCCCTAATATCCCACATCATCCCGTCAGCCAGAGCCACCAGACTACTATCCCTAATATCCAACATCATCCCATCAGCCAGAGCCACCAGACTACTACCCCTAATATCCCATATCATCCCGTCAGCCAGAGCCACCGGACTACTACCCCTAATATCCCACATCATCCCGTCAACCAGAACCACCGGACTACTACCCCTAATATCCCACATCATCCCGTCAGCCAGAGCCACCGTACTACTACCCCTAATATCCCACATCATCCCGTCAGCCAGAGCCACCAGACTACTACCCCTAATATCCCACATCATCCCGTCAGCCAGAGCCACCGGACTACTACCCCTAATATCCCACATCATCCCGTCAGCCAGAGTCACCAGACTACTACCCCTAATATCCCACATCATCCCGTCAGCCAGAGCCACCAGACTACTACCCCTAATATCCCACATCATCCCGTCAGCCAGAGCCAGCAGACTACTACCCCTAATATCCCACATCATCCCGTCAGCCAGAGCCACCGGACTACTACCCCTAATATCCCACATCATCCCGTCAACCAGAGCCACCGGACTACTACCACTAATATCCCATCAACCGGAGCCACCGGACTACTACCCCCAATATCCCACATCGTCCCGTCAGCCAGAGCCACCGGACTACTACCCCCAATATCCCACATCGTCCCGTCAGCCAGAGCCACCGGACTACTACCCCCAATATCCCACATCGTCCCGTCAGCCAGAGCCTCCGGACTATTACCCCCAATATCCCACATCATCCCGTCAGCCAGAGCCACCGGACTACTACCACTAATATCCCACATCATCCCGTCAGCCAGAGCCACCGGACTACTACCCCCAATATCCCACATCGTCCCGTCAGCCAGAGCCACCGGACTACTACCCCCAATATCCCACATCATCCCGTCAGCCAGAGCCACCGGACTACTACCCCCAATATCCCACATCGTCCCATCAGCCAGAGCCACCGGACTACTACCACTAATATCCCATCAACCGGAGCCACCGGACTACTACCCCTAATATCCCACATCATCCCGTCAACCAGAGCCACCGGACTACTACCACTAATATCCCATCAACCGGAGCCACCGGACTACTACCCCTAATATCCCACATCATCCTGTCAGCCAGAGGTACCGGACTACTACCCCTAATATCCCACATCATCCCGTCAGCCAGAGCCACCGGACTACTACCCCTAATATCCCACATCATCCCATCAGGAAGAGCCACCGGACTACTACCCCTAATATCCCACATCATCCCGTCAGCCAGAGCCACCGGACTACTACCCCTAATATCCCACATCATCCTGTCAGCCAGAGGTACCGCACTACTACCACTAATATCCCACATCATCCCATCAGCCAGAGCCACCGGACTACTACCACTAATATCCCACATCATCCCGTCAGCCAGAGCCACCAGACTACTACCCCTAATATCCCACATCATCCCGTCAGCCAGAGCCACCGGACTACTACCCCTAATATCCCACATCATCCCGTCAGCCAGAGCCACCAGACTACTACCCCTAATATCCCACATCATCCCATCAGCCAGAGCCACCAGACTACTACCCCTAATATCCCACATCATCCCATCAGGAAGAGCCACCAGACTACTACCCCTAATATCCCACATCATCCCGTCAGCCAGAGCCACCGGACTACTACCCCTAATATCCCACATCATCCTGTCAGCCAGAGGTACCGCACTACTACCACTAATATCCCACATCATCCCATCAGCCAGAGCCACCGGACTACTACCACTAATATCCCACATCATCCCGTCAGCCAGAGCCACCAGACTACTACCCCTAATATCCCACATCATCCCGTCAGCCAGAGCCACCGGACTACTACCCCTAATATCCCACATCATCCCGTCAGCCAGAGCCACCAGACTACTACCCCTAATATCCCACATCATCCCATCAGCCAGAGCCACCAGACTACTACCCCTAATATCCCACATCATCCCGTCAGCCAGCACCACCGGACTACTACCACTAATATCCCACATCATCCCGTCAGCCAGAGCCACCAGACTACTACCCCTAATATCCCACATCATCCCGTCAGCCAGAGCCACCAGACCACTATCCCTAATATCCAACATCATCCCATCAGCCAGAGCCACCAGACTACTACCCCTAATATCCCATATCATCCCGTCAGCCAGAGCCACCGGACTACTACCCCTAATATCCCACATCATCCCGTCAACCAGAACCACCGGACTACTACCCCTAATATCCCACATCATCCCGTCAGCCAGAGCCACCGTACTACTACCCCTAATATCCCACATCATCCCGTCAACCAGAGCCACCAGACTACTACCCCTAATATCCCACATCATCCCGTCAGCCAGAGCCACCGGACTACTACCCCTAATATCCCACATCATCCCGTCAGCCAGAGTCACCAGACTACTACCCCTAATATCCCACATCATCCCGTCAGCCAGAGCCACCAGACTACTACCCCTAATATCCCACATCATCCCGTCAGCCAGAGCCAGCAGACTACTACCCCTAATATCCCACATCATCCCGTCAGCCAGAGCCACCGGACTACTACCCCTAATATCCCACATCATCCCGTCAACCAGAGCCACCGGACTACTACCACTAATATCCCATCAACCGGAGCCACCGGACTACTACCCCCAATATCCCACATCGTCCCGTCAGCCAGAGCCACCGGACTACTACCCCCAATATCCCACATCGTCCCGTCAGCCAGAGCCACCGGACTACTACCCCCAATATCCCACATCGTCCCGTCAGCCAGAGCCACCGGACTATTACCCCCAATATCCCACATCATCCCGTCAGCCAGAGCCACCGGACTACTACCACTAATATCCCACATCATCCCGTCAGCCAGAGCCACCGGACTACTACCCCCAATATCCCACATCGTCCCGTCAGCCAGAGCCACCGGACTACTACCCCCAATATCCCACATCATCCCGTCAGCCAGAGCCACCGGACTACTACCCCCAATATCCCACATCGTCCCATCAGCCAGAGCCACCGGACTACTACCACTAATATCCCATCAACCGGAGCCACCGGACTACTACCCCTAATATCCCACATCATCCCGTCAACCAGAGCCACCGGACTACTACCACTAATATCCCATCAACCGGAGCCACCGGACTACTACCCCTAATATCCCACATCATCCTGTCAGCCAGAGGTACCGGACTACTACCCCTAATATCCCACATCATCCCGTCAGCCAGAGCCACCGGACTACTACCCCTAATATCCCACATCATCCCATCAGGAAGAGCCACCGGACTACTACCCCTAATATCCCACATCATCCCGTCAGCCAGAGCCACCAGACTACTACCCCTAATATCCCACATCATCCCGTCAGCCAGAGCCACCGGACTACTACCCCTAATATCCCACATCATCCCGTCAGCCAGAGCCACCAGACTACTACCCCTAATATCCCACATCATCCCGTCAGCCAGAGCCAGCAGACTACTACCCCTAATATCCCACATCATCCCGTCAGCCAGAGCCACCGGACTACTACCCCTAATATCCCACATCATCCCGTCAACCAGAGCCACCGGACTACTACCACTAATATCCCATCAACCGGAGCCACCGGACTACTACCCCTAATATCCCACATCATCCTGTCAGCCAGAGGTACCGGACTACTACCACTAATATCCCACATCATCCCATCAGCCAGAGCCACCGGACTACTACCACTAATATCCCACATCATCCCGTCAGCCAGAGCCACCAGACTACTACCCCTAATATCCCACATCATCCCGTCAGCCAGAGCCACCGGACTACTACCCCTAATATCCCACATCATCCCGTCAGCCAGAGCCACCAGACTACTACCCCTAATATCCCACATCATCCCATCAGCCAGAGCCACCAGACTACTACCCCTAATATCCCACATCATCCCGTCAGCCAGCACCACCGGACTACTACCACTAATATCCCACATCATCCCGTCAGCCAGAGCCACCAGACTACTACCCCTAATATCCCACATCATCCCGTCAGCCAGAGCCACCAGACTACTATCCCTAATATCCAACATCATCCCATCAGCCAGAGCCACCAGACTACTACCCCTAATATCCCATATCATCCCGTCAGCCAGAGCCACCGGACTACTACCCCTAATATCCCACATCATCCCGTCAACCAGAACCACCGGACTACTACCCCTAATATCCCACATCATCCCGTCAGCCAGAGCCACCGTACTACTACCCCTAATATCCCACATCATCCCGTCAGCCAGAGCCACCAGACTACTACCCCTAATATCCCACATCATCCCATCAGCCAGAGCCACCGGACTACTACCCCTAATATCCCACATCATCCCGTCAGCCAGAGTCACCAGACTACTACCCCTAATATCCCACATCATCCCGTCAGCCAGAGCCACCAGACTACTACCCCTAATATCCCACATCATCCCGTCAGCCAGAGCCACCGGACTACTACCCCTAATATCCCACATCATCCCGTCAACCAGAGCCACCGGACTACTACCACTAATATCCCATCAACCGGAGCCACCGGACTACTACCCCTAATATCCCACATCATCCTGTCAGCCAGAGGTACCGGACTACTACCCCTAATATCCCACATCATCCCGTCAGCCAGAGCCACCGGACTACTACCCCTAATATCCCACATCATCCCATCAGCCAGAGCCACCGGACTACTACCACTAATATCCCACATCATCCCGTCAGCCAGAGCCACCGTACTACTACCCCTAATATCCCACATCATCCCGTCAGCCAGAGCCACCAGACTACTACCCCTAATATCCCACATCATCCCGTCAGCCAGAGCCACCGGACTACTACCCCTAATATCCCACATCATCCCGTCAGCCAGAGCCACCGGACTACTACCCCTAATATCCCACATCATCCCGTCAGCCAGAGCCACCAGACTACTACCCCTAATATCCCACATCATCCCGTCAGCCAGAGCCACCAGACTACTACCCCTAATATCCCACATCATCCCATCAGCCAGAGCCACCGGACTACTACCCCTAATATCCCACATCATCCCGTCAGCCAGAGCCACCGGACTACTACCCCTAATATCCCACATCATCCCGTCAGCCAGAGCCACCAGACTACTATCCCTAATATCCAACATCATCCCATCAGCCAGAGCCACCAGACTACTACCCCTAATATCCCATATCATCCCGTCAGCCAGAGTCACCGGACTACTACCCCTAATATCCCACATCATCCCGTCAGCCAGAGCCACCGGACTACTACCCCTAATATCCCACATCATCCCGTCAGCCAGCACCACCGGACTACTACCCCCAATATCCCACATCGTCCCGTCAGCCAGAGCCACCGGACTACTACCCCCAATATCCCACATCATCCCGTCAGCCAGAGCCACCGGACTACTACCCCCAATATCCCACATCGTCCCGTCAGCCAGAGCCACCGGACTACTACCACTAATATCCCATCAACCGGAGCCACCGGACTACTACCCCTAATATCCCACATCATCCCGTCAACCAGAGCCACCGGACTACTACCACTAATATCCCATCAACCGGAGCCACCGGACTACTACCCCTAATATCCCACATCATCCTGTCAGCCAGAGATACCGGACTACTACCCCTAATATCCCACATCATCCCGTCAGCCAGAGCCACCGGACTACTACCCCTAATATCCCACATCATCCCATCAGCCAGAGCCATCGGACTACTACAAATAATATCCCACATCATCCCGTCAGCCAGAGCCACCGTACTACTACCCCTAATATCCCACATCATCCCGTCAGCCAGAGCCACCAGACTACTACCCCTAATATCCCACATCATCCCGTCAGCCAGAGCCACCGGACTACTACCCCTAATATCCCACATCATCCCATCAGCCAGAGCCATCGGACTACTACAAATAATATCCCACATCATCCCGTCAGCCAGAGCCACCGGACTACTACCCCTAATATCCCACATCATCCCGTCAGCCAGAGCCACCAGACTACTACCCCTAATATCCCACATCATCCCGTCAGCCAGAGCCACCAGACTACTACCCCTAATATCCCACATCATCCCGTCAGCCAGAGCCACCAGACTACTACCCCTAATATCCCACATCATCCCGTCAGCCAGAGCCACCGGACTACTACCCCTAATATCCCACATCATCCCGTCAGCCAGAGCCACCGGACTACTACCCCTAATATCCCACATCATCCCGTCAGCCAGAGCCACCGGACTACTATCCCTAATATCCCACATCATCCCATCAGTCAGAGCCACCAGACTACTACCCCTAATATCCCACATCATCCCGTCAGCCAGAGCCACCGGACTACTACCCCTAATATCCCACATCATCCCGTCAGCCAGAGCCACCGGACTACTACCCCTAATATCCCACATCATCCCGTCAGCCAGAGCCACCGGACTACTATCCCTAATATCCCACATCATCCCATCAGTCAGAGCCACCAGACTACTACCCCTAATATCCCACATCATCCCGTCAGCCAGAGCCACCGGACTACTACCCCTAATATCCCACATCATCCCGTCAGCCAGAGCCACCAGACTACTACCCCTAATATCCCACATCATCCCGTCAGCCAGAGCCACCGGACTACTACCCCTATTATCCCACATCATCCCGTCAACCAGAACCACCGGACTACTACCCCTAATATCCCACATCATCCCGTCAGCCAGAGCCACCGGACTACTACCCCTAATATCCCACATCATCCCGTCAGCCAGCACCACCGGACTACTACCCCTAATATCCCACATCATCCCTTCAGCCAGAGCCACCGGACTACTACCCCTAATATCCCACATCATCCCATCAGCCAGAGCCACCGGACTACTACCACTAATATCCCACATCATCCCGTCAGAGCCACCGGACTGCTACCACTAATATCCCACATCATCCCGTCAGCCAGAGCCACCGGACTACTACCACTAATATCCCACATCATCCCATCAACCGGAGCTACCGGACTACTACCACTAATATCCCATATCATCCCATCAACCGGAGCCACCGGACTACTACCACTAATATCCCACATCATCCCGTCTGCCAGAGCCACCGGACTACTACCACTAATATCCCACATCATCCCATCAACCGGAGCCACCGGACTACTACCACTAATATCCCACATCATCCCGTCAGCCAGAGCCACCGGACTACTACCCCTAATATCCCACATCATCCCGTCAACCAGAACCACCGGACTACTACCCCTAATATCCCACATCATCCCGTCAGCCAGAGCCACCGGACTACTACCCCTAATATCCCACATCATCCCGTCAGCCAGCACCACCGGACTACTACCCCTAATATCCCACATCATCCCTTCAGCCAGAGCCACCGGACTACTACCCCTAATATCCCACATCATCCCATCAGCCAGAGCCACCGGACTACTACCACTAATATCCCACATCATCCCGTCAGAGCCACCGGACTGCTACCACTAATATCCCACATCATCCCGTCAGCCAGAGCCACCGGACTACTACCACTAATATCCCACATCATCCCATCAACCGGAGATACCGGACTACTACCACTAATATCCCATATCATCCCATCAACCGGAGCCACCGGACTACTACCACTAATATCCCACATCATTCCGTCTGCCAGAGCCACCGGACTACTACCACTAATATCCCACATCATCCCATCAACCGGAGCCACCGGACTACTACCACTAATATCCCACATCATCCCGTCAGCCAGAGCCACCGGACTACTACCACTAATATCCCATATCATCCCGTCAACCGGAGCCACCGGACTACTACCACTAATATCCCACATCATCCCGTCAGCCAGAGCCACCGGACTACTACCCCTAATATCCCACATCATCCCATCAGCCAGAGCCACCGGACTACTACCACTAATATCCCACATCATCCCGTCAGCCAGAGCCACCGGACTACTACCACTAATATCCCACATCATCCCGTCAGAGCCACCGGACTGCTACCACTAATATCCCACATCATCCCGTCAGAGCCACCGGACTACTACCACTAATATCCCACATCATCCCATCAACCGGAGCCACCGGACTACTACCACTAATATCCCACATCATCCCGTCAGCCAGAGCCACCGGACTACTACCACTAATATCCCATATCATCCCATCAACCGGAGCCACCGGACTACTACCACTAATATCCCACATCATCCCGTCAGCCAGAGCCACCGGACTACTACCACTAATATCCCACATCATCCCGTCAGAGCCACCGGACTGCTACCACTAATATCCCACATCATCCCGTCAGCCAGAGCCACCGGACTACTACCACTAATATCCCACATCATCCCGTCAGCCAGAGCTACCGGACTACTACCCCTAATATCTCACATCATCCCGTCAGTCAGAGCCACCGGACTACTACCCCTAATATCCCACATCATCCCATCAGCCAGATAAACCGGACTACTACCACTAATATCCCACATCATCCCATCAGCCAGAGCCACCGTACTACTACCCCTAATATCCCACATCATCCCGTCAGCCAGAGTCGCCGGACTACTACCCCTAATATCACACATCATCCCATCAGCCAGAGCCACCGGACTACTACCCCTAATATCCCACATCATCCCGTCAGCCAGATAAACCGGACTACTACCACTAATATCCCACATCATCCCATCAGCCAGAGCCACCGGACTACTACCCCTAATATCCCACATCATCCCGTCAGCCAGAGCTACCAGACTACTACCCCTAGTATCCCACATCATCCCGTCAGCCAGAGCCACCGGACTACTACCACTAATATCCCACATCATCCCGTCAGCCAGAGCTACCAGACTACTACCCCTAATATCCCACATCATCCTGTCAGCCAGAGCCACCGGACTACTACCCCTAATATCCCACATCGCCCTGTCAAAGCCAGTAAAAGTAGAATAGTGAAATTGCACAGAAACATAGTTCACTAAGATCCAAGGTTTTCTACTGATCAGGCTGATATTCTCACTTATCTGCCACCATAAATATCACAGTCATGCTTTTCACCAATGGACAGGCACAAACCTTACGCATTAGTACAGTAGAGAAACCTTCACACATTTTCATGCACCATCAACTTGCAATTTGTCCGGCTGAGTTGCTCATGGATGTACAGCATCTGTATGCAGTATAGTATCATATTTAGTGGGTTGTTATGGGAAAAGCATTACGTGTTATATAGGTATATTCAGGTGAATTATGGGGAAAGTAGCACTTTTAAAAAAACTCACAGCATCAGAGCACAGTAACATCAATAATGCATAAAAGTGTCTGTGAGAAAATATTAAATCCACATGACATTTAATATGTGCACTTTCCTACATTCATGTGTGTCACTTAATGATACTACACGGGAGGGGGGATTCATTTCTGTCATGTATTTACTGCTCCTTTCTGGGGGACAGACGATGGCTGGAGCTTATGTTCCTGGGGATGCCAGATTTCTTCCACCAGGGGAAGAGTCTTGAGGAGATCATTTGCATATTCCCAGTGCCTTCTGGGATAAGTGAAGAGTCTCCGCGAGCTCAACGATCACTGGGTTTTGGCCGTTGCAGCTGAAAAGAGGAAATCGGAAAACCAGGGGAAGAGTCTTGAGGAGATCATTTGCATATTCCCAGTGCCTTCTGGGATAAGTGAAGAGTCTCCGCGAGCTCAACGATCACTGGGTTTTGGCCGTTGCAGCTGAAAAGAGGAAATGGGAAAAACCAGGGGAAGAGTCTTGAGGAGATCATTTGCATATTCCCAGTGCCTTCTGGGATAAGTGAAGAGTCTCCGCGAGCTCAACGATCACTGGGTTTTGGCCGTTGCAGCTGAAAAGAGGAAATCGGAAAAACCAGGGGAAGAGTCTTGAGGAGATCATTTGCATATTCCCAGTGCCTTCTGGGATAAGTGAAGAGTCTCCGCGAGCTCAACGATCACTGGGTTTTCCCTGTTGAGAGGAACAGAGGCCGCTATCTGCAGACCGTATGTAACTTCAAGAGAAATGTGTTGTCTTCCAGGTGCAAAAATTAAAGATGTGTCTGACAGGATATCAGGACTCTTCAGACCTACAGATGACTACCCATTCCTGCTACTACATGTGGGGACAAATGACACCGCAAGAAACGACCTGGAAACCATCTGCAGAGACTATGAAGACTTAGGTAAGAAAGTGAAAGAACTGGGAGCGCAGGTGGTCTTCTCTTCCATCCTCCCAGTGGATGGCCATGGAACAAGGAGGTGGAATAAGATTCTGCAGGTGAACAACTGGCTACGTCGATGGTGCCGTCAGCAACGATTTGGATTTCTGGATCACGGAGTGAACTACTTATACGATGGACTACTTGCTAGAGATGGGGTGCACCTTACGAAGACTGGAAAGCAGGTATTTGGAAGTCGCCTTGCTACACTTGTAAGGAGAGCTTTAAACTAGAACAACATGGGAAGGGAAGCAAAAGACCAGAAAAAGCCATACACCTGACAAATGCTATTGAGAACTCTGCTATTAGAAGTGGAAAGGAAGAACAAAGACAAAAGAATCTAATTAATAAAAATATTGGAGAAAGAGAAACCAATCACAAACTAAAGTGTTTCTATACTAATGCACAAAGCATGAGCAACAAACAAGGAGAATTGGAACTACTAACACAGGAAAAGAAATATGATGTCATTGGAATCACTGAAACTTGGTGGGACAATACACATGATTGGAATACAAGACTAGAAGGATACAACTTATTTGCAAGAAACAGACTTGATAAACGAGGAGGGGGTGTCGCATTGTATGTTCGAAACGCGTATATCTGCACAGAGATTGAAGCTTCAGAGACTGGGAGTTCTGTGGAAACTGTTTGGGTAAGAATAAAAGGACAGAACAATGGAAAGGACACCATTGTAGGCATTTACTACAGGCCGCCTGTGCAAGCCGAATATATAGATGAACTCTTTATGCATCAGATGGCCAAGTTCTCCAAAAAATATGACATAGTTGTCATGGGAGATTTCAACTATCCAGACATTTGTTGGGAATCTCTCTCAGGCAAAACTAACAGGTCAAGGAAATTCTTATCCTCTCTTGCTGACAACTTTATCTTCCAAAAGGTAAGGGAGAAAACAAGGGGAACTGCTACCTTGGATCTAATCCTTATAAACAGGGAGGAAATGGTTGAGGAGGTAAAAGTGGCTGGGACCTTAGGAGGTAGCGACCATGCTATTTTAGAATTTTGGATAACTAGAGGCGGAAGACCTGTGAAGACTCAGACGTCAAGGTTAGATTTCAGAAAGGCAGATTTTAAGGGATTCAGAAAGAGAATTGGAGGGATCCAATGGCTGGATATCCTTAAAGACAAAAATGTCCAGGAAGGATGGGAAATCTTGAAAAATGAAATTCTCAAAGCACAGTTGTTAACAATTCCGAAAAGAGGGAAGAATAGGAAGCATTTAAGGAAACCAGGATGGATGAACACAGAACTTAAGCACATGCTAAAAAGAAAAAAATGTTTATAAAATGGAAAGAGGGAGGCATATCTAAAGAAGAATATAATGCTGTCTGCAGAACCTGCAGGGCACAAATCAGATTATCTAAAGCTGAAAATGAATTGAGGCTTGCAAGAGATGTCAAAAGCAATAATAAAGGATTTTGGGGATATGTCAAAAGTAAAAGAAAAGTCAAAGATGCTATAGGATTTTTACAGGATGAAAATGATGAAATGGTAAGACAGGATGTTGAGAAGGCTGAACTTTTAAATTCCTATTTTGCATCTGTTTTCTCTCAGAAAGGAAATGTAACATCAACTGTTATTCACTGTCCTATTAAGGGAATAGAAGAATTCAGGATATCTATAAACAGAAAGATAGTGAGGAAACACTTAGCTAACCTAAATGAATTCAAGTCTCCAGGTCCAGATGAATTACACCCCAGAGTACTGAAGGAGATAGCAGAAGAAATTTTTGAACCCCTCTCCATAATCTATGAAAATTCTTGGAGAACAGGAGAAGTGCCAGAAGACTGGAGAAGAGCAAATGTTCCTATCTTCAAAAAGGGGAAGAAGGTGGACCCAGGCAACTATAGGCCGGTGAGTCTGACTTCTATACCAGGAAAGATCTTTGAACAAGTTATTAAACAACATGTATGTCAATACCTGGATAAGAATGAAGTGATTAAACAGAGTCAGCATGGGTTTGTAACTAATAAGTCATGTCAGACTAACTTAATTTCCTTCTATGACGGTATCACTGATTGGGTGGATCAAGGAAATGCTGTAGATATAGTATATCTTGACTTCAGCAAAGCATTTGACTAAGTCTCTCATACAATCCTTATTGAAAAAATGACTAAGTATGGAATGGACAAGGCAACTGTTAGGTGGATTCATAACTGGCTTAGTGATCGGACCCAAAGAGTGGTCGTAAATGGCTGCACATCCAGTTGGAAGAATGTCTCAAGTGGGGTACCACAGGGCTCTGTCCTGGGCCCTGTATTGTTCAACATCTTTATCAACGATTTAGATGAAGGAATTGAGGGTAAACTGATTAAATTTGCTGATGACACAAAGCTAGGAGGGACAGCTAATACTAGAGAAGAGAGAGAGGATTCAAAAAGATTTAAATAAACTGGAGAAGTGGGCAGCAACTAACAGAATGGTTTTTAACAGGGAGAAATGCAAAGTACTACATCTGGGCAATAAAAATGAAAAAAGCATATATAGAATGGGAGGAATAGGGCTAAGTGACAGCACATGTGAAAAAGACTTGGGTATACTAATAGATCACAGACTGAATATGAGTCAACAGTGTGATGCAGCAGCAAAAAAGGCAAATGCAATTCTAGGATGTATTAACAGAAGCATACAGTCTAGATCACGTGAAGTCATTATTTCCCTCTACTCCTCTTGTCTGCTGAGGTGTTGTCAAGTGGGAAAACTTGTGCATAGCAACCTATCACAGCTCAGCTACTTTTAACCAGCTCTGGTGAAATGAGAGATGCTTAGTGATTGGTTGCAAGGAAAACTGTTGGTCATAGCAACCAATCACAGCTCAGATTCTTTTGAACAGCTCTGGTGAAATGAAAGATGCTTCGTGGTTGGTTGGTGATACACACACATTGATTTTTATATATAGAGATGGGATATAATAACATCCATATCAGTTATATCAGGTCTCTGTATTGGCAGGTATAGCAGCAAATTAGAAGAGTAAGAAAGAAAAAGGGTATTACCTTAGTGCACAAAACTGAAAGGTGATGACTGTAAAATAAGAGAGATCATAAGTACAACGTTCAATAAAGAAGTGGTAGTATAGACTGCTATACAAGACATATAAGAACAATATATGCCCGAGTCACGAGAATGTGTGTATGGACGTCCGTCGCCAGCGTTTCAGGAGTGTAGTAAGAGGGGGCAGAACTATGCATAGTGTCCAGTTCATACTGCGCATGTGCGGCAAAAATACCAAACGTATTATACAAGTAAAGAAACCAAGACTAAGACAATAACAACCGCATCTGTATAAGAAAGACAGGTCTCGCGTGCGCTGTAAATGACACAATCGGTCATGAATATCAAACGTGTTGTGATGACAACTGAGCGCACTTTGAATCCTCATATCTATACCAATGTACTTTTCCAGAAGCAGGTTTTGCTCTTGAAGAGATACATTGATGACATTTTCATTGTATGGAAAGGAGACTTAGGAGCTTTACAGCTATTTCACACTACTATTAATCATCTTGTTCCTAATCTCAAGTTTACAATGCAGTTTGATTTTAACAAAATTAGTTTTTTGGATACTAATGTTATCATTCAAAAGGTAGTCACACTTAGAGACGCACCAGCGATCCCGACCAGCGATATGACGTGGTCAGGATCGCTGGTGCATCGCTAAGTGGTCGCTAGTGAGCTGCCACTCAGGCAGATCTCACCAGCGACATAGCAGGGGTCGCTACTTGCCTGTCAGACGAGGCGATCCTGACGTCCTCCCGCCCGTGTCCACACGTCGCTCGTCTCCACAGCAGGAAGCCCCAGCAGGAAGCTGACAGCGAGAAACGGCCCATGACGTCCTTGCGCGATCAGCGATAACCAGCGGGGGAACCGTCGGAGGTAAGTATCAGACATAGCGTTATTGCTAGCCATATCGCTGCTACAAAAACCAGTGACGTTATAGCGATATCGCTTAGTGTGACAGGCCCTTAAGTGAGGCACCCTGTCCACTGATCTATTTGTCAAAAATACGGACAGGAACAGCCGTCTTCATTTTTCAAGCTGTTATCCCCTACATGTCAAAAGATCTCTTCCCAAATCTTAATTTTGCCGTGTAAGTAGAAGTTTCTGATACTTCTACTCGCACTATCCGTCTCAATGAGATGAAAAAATTCAAAGATCGAGGTCACCCTGACTCAGTATTGAGACCAACCGTATCTCCCAATCCGAGAAATATTACACCTAGAACGGATTTTGTTAGCACCTTTCACCCATTCTCTAAATGTTTTAATGGTGTAATCATGAAACATTGGCCTGTTTTAAAAGGCTCCTATCCTAATATTCCTGAATCCCCCTCTCATGTTATAGAAAACCTAATAATCTACATAATTTATTGGTTCGAGCTGATATTGGATCAACATCACACAGGGATGCACAAACCTTTCTGAGTACACCTCGTAAGGGAACATACCCATGCCTACATTGTCTTCAGTGTTCCGATCTAATAAAAGGAGAATCATTCTTTCATCCCAGAACTGGGAAAAGGTTTCTCATTAATGGATTTCATACATGCGATGCGTCATATGTTGTGTACTTAAGTGCCCATGCGGTCTCGGGTATGTTGGGGAGACCACCCAGCATATCTGTGACCGCATTTCCCAACACAAATCTACAATCCGTTGATAAAGATTAATGTTGCCAATTGCTGCACATTTTTCTGCTGCCAATCATAATGCGGCTCCAAGTTATAGAATCTGTACCTATATCAAGAAGAGGGGGCAATAGAATTCTGAAATTAAAACGAGAGGCATTCTGGATTTACATGCTTGATACTATGGAGCCTCCTGGCCTCAATCGGGAATAGGAGATATCCTATAAATAAGATTGGCTATGTACTAACCTCCAGGTTTTCATTATAATTTCCAGATATTAATTTCTTACTACATTGATATTTCTGGTTACTAACATATATATATATTTTTCTATTTTGCAGGTCAATTAACTGGTTGACAGGTATACATGGCAGCATTCCACTGCCCTTATTTCTGGTAGCTTTGGTTCTATCTGTATACTGTACCTTATGATTGCATGTAAATTCTCCTTCCCTTTATTATATAGGTTTATACTTCATATCCTATTTTATTTCATACATGTAGATAATCATAATGCATTAGGACTTATTAGAGGACCTTTTACTATTTCATACATGGTTGGCTTACCTGTATTTCATGGTTCATAATGTCAATAGTGTCTCTTTATGAAAGTACACCTTTTTTGTCTACATCTCGACACTAAGTGCACTTTCTGTCTGCGCACGCGCAGCTGTTATGACAACGCGCCTGAGACTGACGGTCTAAACAAGACATTCATAGCACATGTGTGGCTTCTCTATGCACGCGTGGTGCAGCCGTTCGGCTGCTGTGAAAACGCGCTTGAGATTAATACTATGAAAAATGAGGAATAATGAACTCATGGAGATCAACATCCAACACTGCGGAGACACCATCACGTTTCTCAACGCAGTGATTCTAGAGCAATGCATTGAGAAACATGTGATGGTGTCTCCGCAGTGTTGGATGTTGATCTCCATGAGTTCATTCATCCTCATTTTTCACAGTCTTTTACTAGGCATTGCTCCTACTGGCCAGTTTCCTACTCCACACTGATGAGGGGCAATACCCCAAAACAGCTGTCTGTGGATGGATACCATGTTTTGGCATAGGTGGTTTCCTTCATTGGAGACTGCCCTTCCCGTGGTTGTTCCTTCCCGGAGAAAGACCTGACTAGTCATTGCTTGCGTTGAGAAACATGTGATGGTGTCTCCGCAGTGTTGGATGTTGATCTCCATGAGTTCATTCATCCTCATTTTCGCAGTCTTTTTACTAGGCATTGCTCCTACTGGCCAGTTTCCTACTCCACACTGATGAGGGGCAATACCCCAAAACAGCTGTCTGTGGATGGATACCATGTTTTGGCATAGGTGGTTTCCTTCATTGGAGACTGCCCTTCCCGTGGTTGTTCCTTCCCGGGGAAAGACCTGGCTAGTCATTGCTTGCGTTGAGAAACGTGATGGTGTCTCCGCGGCTTGTGTTTTGCATGAGATTACTACTATGACCACGGCACTCACAGCGCATGCGGGTGTTTCGCTTTTCAAGCACGCTCAGTTGTCATATTCATGACCGATTGTGTCATTTACAGCACACGCGAGACCTGTCTTTCTTATACAGATGCGGTTTTTATTGTCTTAGTCTTGGTTACTTTACTTGTATAATACGTTTGGTATCTTTGCCGCACATGCGCAGTATGAACTGGACACTATGCATAGTTCTGCCCCCTCTTACTACACACTCTCCTGAAACGCTGGCGACAGATGTCCATACACACATTCTCGTGACTCGGGCATATATTGTTCTTATATGTCTTGTATAGCGGTCTATACTACCACTTCTTTATTGCACGTTGTACTTATGATCTCTTATTTTACAGTCTTCACCTTTCAGTTTTGTGCACTAAGGTAATACCCTTTTTCTTTCTTCCTCTTTCTAATTTGCTGCTATACCTGCCAATACAGAGACCTGATATAACTGATATGGATGTTATTATATCCCATATATTATACATTTCACTATTTATATAATATTTATCACGAGATTATAAAGGTGGCCGTTGATATCGAGTCTATTAACATTAATATGTATTATGATACAGTTGTGGCCAAAAGTATTGACACCCCTGCAATTCTGTCAGATAATACTCCGTTTCTTCCTGAAAATGATTGCAATCACAAATTCTTTGGTATTATTATCTTCATTTAATTTGTCTTAGGCCGGTTTCACACTAGCGCATTTTCAGCGCGCGCACGGCCGGGGGTAGCTCCGCCCCCGATCCGGCTCTCTGCCCGGCGTGCCCGCCCCTTCCTTGTAGCGCCGCCTCCTAGCGGACAGCGGCGCCTGCGATCGGCGCACCCTATCTTTAGCATAGGGTGCGCCGATCGTGCGCAGGTCGTGCGCTAGTTGCGCTTTGACCTGCGCTGCGCACTTTTGACGGTGCGCCGTGCGCGCCAAAATCGAACTTTTCGGATTTTGGCGCGCACGGCGCACCGTCATAAGTGCGCAGCGCAGGTCAAAGCGCAACTAGCGCACGACCTGCGCACGATCGGCGCACCCTATGCTAAAGATAGGGTGCGCCGATCGCAGGCGCCGCTGTCCGCTAGGAGGCGGCGCTACAAGGAAGGGGCGGGCACGCCGGGCAGAGAGCCGGATCGGGGGAGGAGCTACCCCCGGCCGTGCGCGCGTTGAAAATGCGCTAGTGTGAAACCGGCCTTAAATGAAAAAACACAAAAGAGAATGAAGCAAAACATTGATCATTTCACACAAAACTCCAAAAATGGGCCGGACAAAAGTATTGACACCCTCAGCCTAATACTTGGTTGCACAACCTTTAGCCAAAAAAACTGCGACCAACCGCTTCCGGTAACCATCAATGAGTTTCTTAGGCTGTGTTCACACACAGCGTTTTTTTTTGCGGTTTTCACTCTAAAACCGCTATAGAACGGCTAAAAATAAGCTGCACAGTCATTTCTATGCATTTTGCACTTTGTGTGCACATTGATGCGTTTTTTACCGCGAAAAAACCGCATCGCGGTAAAAAACGCAGCATGCACATTAATTTTGCGTTTTTTTCTGCGGTTTAGGCTTCTCCCATGCTTTTAGAAACCGCTGCGGTAAAAAACGCATCAAAAACGCATCAAAACCGCGCAAAAACCGCCACGGAAAAATAGGTGCGGTTTCTGGGAAGGGATTCAGGTTTTAGTGCAGAAATTTTCTGCAACGTGTGCACATACCCTTACAATGCTCTGCTGGAATTTTAGACCATTCTTCTATGGCAAACTGCTCCAGGTCCCTGATATTAGAAGGGTGCCTTCTCCAAACTGCCATTTTTAGATCTCTCCACAGGTGTTCTATGGGATTCAGGTCTGGACTCATTGCTGGCCACCTTAGAAGTCTCCAGTGCTTTCTCTCAAACCATTTTCTAGTGCTTTTTGAAGTGTGTTTTGGGTCATTGTCCTGCTGGAAGACCCATGACCTCTGAGGGAGACCCAGCTTTCTCACACTGGGCCCTACATTATGCTGCAAAATTTTTTGGTAGTCTTCAGACTTCATAATGCCATGAACACGGTCAAGCAGTCCAGTGCCAGAGGCAGCAAAGCAACCCCAAAACATCAGGGAACCTCCGCCATGTTTGACTGTAGGGACCGTGCTTTTTTCTTTGAATGCCTCTTTTTTTCTCCTGTAAACTCTATGTTGATGCCAAAAAGCTCTACTTTTGTCTCATCTGACCAGAGAACATTTTTCCAAAACGTTTTAGGCTTTTTCAGGTAAGTTTTGGCAAGCTCCAGCCTGGCTTTTTTATGTCTCGGGGTAAGAAGTGGGGTCTTCATGGGTCTCCTACCATACAGTCCCTTTTCATTCAGACGCCGATGGATAGTACGGGTTGACACTGTTGTACCCTCGGACTGCAGGGCAGCTTGAACTTGTTTGGATGTTAGTCGAGGTTCTTTATCCAACATCCACACAATCTTGCGTTGAAATCATCTCTTGTCAATTTTTCTTTTCCGTCCACATCTAGGGAGGTTAGCCACAGTGCCATGGGCTTTACACTTCTTGATGACACTGTGCACGGTAGACACAGGAACATTCAGGTCTTTGGAGATGGACTTGTAGCCTGGAGATTGCTCATGCTTCCTCACAATTTGGTTTCTCAAGTCCTCAGACAGTTCTTTGGTCTTCTTTCTTTTCTCCATGCTCAATGTGGTACACACAAGGACACAGGACAGAGGTTGAGTCAACTTTAATCCATGTCAGCTGGCTGCAAGTGTGATTTAGTTATTGCCAACACCTGTTAGGTGCCACAGGTAAGTTATAGGTGCTGTTAATTACACAAATTAGAGAAGCATCAGATGATTTTTCGAACAGTGCCAATACTTTTGTCCACCCTCTTTTTTATGTTAGGTGTGGAATTATGTTGAATCTATTTTATTGAAAGGAATTGAAAAGATTTTAACATATAACATACAAGACATAAGGTACAAGATACAGTATTATACACGGTTATACACCAAGCCATACCGGATTCGCCAACATTTTGCCCATAACCTGTGAGGGTGTATTACGAATATCAAAGAGAGAGGAATCAGAAAGAAAAGGATAACTCACAAGGAGGGGGGGGGACAGAGGGATGGGTTTCAGACCTCCGAGCCGGCCTCTAAGAAACATTTTCGGTCAATCGAAGTAGTCCAGGCGTCTCCCTGAACACGATCCAGGGCTGCCATGTTCGAATCAAACGGGAATTATCTCCCTCCAATTCAGCCATCAACTCCTCCATACGAAAAATGTCTATAAACTCTGATAACCACTCTGCTATAGTTGGCTTTGTCGTTGTACGCCAGTAGCGTGGGATCACCATCCTTGCTGCAGTAATACAAAACCGGAGAAGGCTCTTCTTTTGTATGGATATGGAACCCGGGAGAATTGATAAAATGGCAATTTGTGGGGAGGGAAGGACACATTTCCCAGAGATCTCCTGGTAGGCCCGAAACACCCCTTCCCAGAAGGGTCGTATAGCAGGGCATTGCCACCATATGTGGTATAGCGTGCCTCTCTCCATTGCACAGCGCCAGCATGTATCATCCAATGTCGGGAAGATGGACTTCAATCTAACGGGGGACAGATACCACCTAGTCAGTATCTTATAATTTTTCTCTTGAGCGCCCCTGGCCGGAGACATTTTATGTGTATAAAGAAAAGCTTTATCAAGGTCCTCCTTCGAGAACTTGCAACCCATCTCATCCTCCCATGCGCAGATGTAACTTGGAACCCCTTCCGATTCCCAAGTGAAGTTCCTTATATAAAAAGGTAATCAAATGTGAGGGTCTTGCATTTGTAAGAGAGCTTCCAACTGCGTCATGGGAGGGCGAGAAGCACGATCGGCCAAACGTCCCCGTATAAACGATCTCAACTGGTTATATTCCAACCAGGAGAGTGACCTACTAGGGAACTTTTCCCGTAAGGCATCCCATGTCGGAAAATTTCCGTCTACTAGTATCTGTCCCAATCGTAAGTCAGAACTCCTATGCCAACCTAAAAATTGGTCTCTGTGACACCCTGGGGGGGGAAGTCCGGATTACCGGTTCAAATTACAGTGGGTTCAAATTACTGATCAGTTTCTGTTTATGTTTAACACGACTCCAGACCCGTAGAACTTCTCGAGTCAAGAAACCTGTTGGTCCCTTATAGTCATTTGCAACCTGCTCAGTACGTCTGATCCACGGGAGATGACGCAATGGGACGCCGAAAGATACCTGTTCCAATTGAACCCATTGTTTAGAATGATGACCGAACTGCCAGTCAAACAGACGTGCAAGTAGGGAAGCTCTGTGATAGAGTTCCAGGTCAGGGAGGCCCGCTCCACCTCTGGGTTTCGGGGCGGTTAGAATAGAATATTTAAGACGAGGTTTAGATGTCTGCCAGGTAAAGCGGATTAACGCAGATCTAATGGTCTGAAAGAATGTCTTCGGCGGCACTATCGGGACCGCCTGGAATAGATATAAAAACCTAGGAAGAATGTCCATTTTAAATGAATTCATCCTGCCAAACCATGAGATGTTCTTCCGTCCGTATTCCCTCAACCGTTTCAGAGTCGACTCCAACAAAGGCACATAATTTAATTTATATAAGTCGGTCGTATCAGTAGGGATTTGAATGCCTAAATATTGAATGGCCCCAGTCTTCCACCGAAAGGGGAAATTTCCCATAAGTCTTGTAAGTTCAGTCTGTCCTAGGGATATATTTAGGGCTTCAGTTTTCTGAAAGTTAATCTTGAAATTACTGACCTCTCCGTATTTTTGGAACTCTTCCATCAATGATGGGAGGGTTATGTGTGGCTGGGATATATACACTAAGAGGTCATCCGCAAAAAGAGAGACTTTATAATGAATATCGTCCACCCATAGACCGTGTACACTAGGGTTCTTCCTGATCGCCACTGCCAAGTGCTCCATAACTATCGCGTATAGAAGGGGCGACAAAGGGCACCCCTGCCTGGTCCCGTTCCCAATGGTCATAGAGCCCGACATTGCTCCATTTACCTTGACCCTGGCCGACGGGCCAGAGTATAGGGCTGCGACCCTATGCAGGAAACGGTTTCCCAGGCCCAGCTGTCGTAGGGCCGAAAACATGAAGCCCCAGTGCACACGGTCGAAGGCCTTCTCCGCATCCATCGACAGTACAACCAACGGTTTACATTTCGATTTAGCATAGACAGTCAAGTTGAGGGTCTTACTTATGCCGTCCCTCGCCTCCCTTCCTCGCACAAACCCCACCTGATCTGAATGTATTACTGAGGGTAAGAGGAGCCAGACGATTTGCCAGTATTTTGGCGTATAATTTTACATCAACATTGATGAGAGATATTGGGCGGTAATTTGTTACTAATTTAGGGTCCCTGCCCGGCTTCGGCAACACCGTAATAAAAGCCTCTAAAGACTGTGGGGCGAACGGGGACTCAGCTGTGATGGAGTTAAATACCCCCGTCATAATAGGGCTAAGTTGTTCCTTAAACAACTTATAGAAATGAGGGGAAAACCCATCCGGTCCCGGGCTTTTACCAGCCGGAGTGTTTTGGATGACTTCAACAATCTCCTCTATCGTAAAGTCCGAATCCAACAGGATAGTTAAATCCGTGGCCAGTGTGGGAAGGGCGGTGTCGTGAATATAAGATTCTATGCATGGATGAGGATCCAAAGGTGACTGAGGGGGACAATCTCCACCAATATTATATAATGTATGATAGTAACGCCTCATTATGTCCAAAATTTCTGTCGGGTTTGACGTCGCTCGACCCCCTTTTTGCTGGAGAGAAGAGATGTATGTAGTCTGGTTACGTGGATGCAAGAACCTGGCCAGTAGACGTCCACATTTGTTAGCTTGACCGTATAATATACTTTTAAAGCGATTTCTGTGGTGTCGGTATTTTTCACTCAGTAGGGACTTCAGATCGTCTCTGTATTTGATCAAGTCAATCAGCGTTTCCGTGTCCTTGTCTGTTTTATGCTTCGTCTCTAACGTCAATACCTTTTCTGTCAAGTCTGTAATCTCTTTACTTTTTATTCGTTTCAAGCGAGATCCATGCTTAATGAGGACCCCTCTAAGAACACATTTAAGGGCCTCCCATTTAACAGGGATGGCAGTGGTGTCATGTGCATGGTCTTGTAAGAAGTCCGCTATGGTAGACTTGATGTCGGCCACGCAAGTATTAACTTTTAAAAGATTATCGTTCAATCTCCACGTCCACTGCCGCAGCCCCGAGTCAGGAGGGCTAATGTCCAGAAACACTGGAGCATGATCCGACCATAGAAAACTCCCGATAGAAGGTCTCGGGTTCCAGGCCAATGCACAGTGGCTAAGGAGAAAGAAATCAATCCTCCCATAAGAGTTGTGCAGTGTGGAAAAGAACGTATAGTCTCTTTCATTGGGATTACAAAGTCTCCAGACGTCAGTGAGTCGCAAATCCTGGAGATCCCTTTTCAGTGAGGATAGCTGACGATATGAAAGATATGACTTCGCTGCCGTGGAGTCTAGAGTCGGGTTAAGAGTCATGTTAAAGTCACCTCCCAGTATGACCACCCCCTCAGCAAACTCAGCCACGATCTTCAGGAAAGATCTAGCAGCTCGTATTTGGTCCCGGCCGGGAGCGTACCAACCCGCTATAGTATATGTGGTTGAAAAAATTTGAATTTTCAAAAGCACGTATCTGCCCTCCGTATCAACCAAGGTGTCCAATATGTTATGCTGGAGAGATTTATGGAGCGCTATAGATACCCCGCGGGAGCGTGAATCCGGGTTAGCACTATGAAACCAGGTAGTGTAGTGTCTGTCGTGAATATTAGGGGTGTCCGACTTTAAAATGTGTCTCTTGCAGGATTACTATATTTACTCTTTTCTTATGCATACCATGTAAAATATGTGACCGCTTCTGCGGAGTATTAAAGCCTCTAGTATTCAAAGAGCCCAATGTTATCTTTTGTACAGTGGTCTTACCCGACATTGTATCTGCAGCGTGAGGTCAAGGATGCAGGCTACGGCTAACAAGATGGATCGGCTTCGGAGTCCTACGCCCGTTGTTGATGAGGGAGGGAGAGCTAGTGAAGGGAGTGGGTATTAACGAAGAAAGTAGACGAGAAGTTAGAAAAAGGAAAAAGAAGACAAAGAAATAGGATTTTTAACTATACGAGTGTAAGTAAGCACACTCCAGGAAAACCTGTTGGAGGTAAAATATAACAGCTGCGTGCCTCGATGGCAACCCAGCGCCTCCGGGGGTTAAGTGTACAGCAAAAAGAGGAGTTGGAGACACCTACTCCCCCGGTTCCCGACCCCGTAATGATTTAACCATCGTATTCCCTTTATAACAGGGACTGAACAGATAGAGAATATACGTATAATATCTAATTATAGGCTAGTGAAGCATACCCCAATTCTTGACTGTTTTCGATATCGACAACACTGATAGTATTATGAATACTTCGCCTTTAAACTCAGAAGCAATATAACCTTCTAGACTGTAAGTTATCCCTCAAAACATAACACCGCAGGGCCATCTGCAATTTAGGACAAGGCATACTATCCAGCCTCGTTGTCTACCGGATGCATGTGCCCTGGACCATTGGGCCGGCCCCTGCGACGACGTTGCTGCTGAGGGTTCTGGCCTCTTTGGAGACCTTCAAGTCTATAGTATGAAGGCAGGGGTGGCCAGTCAGGTATATCCACCTCCGTTAGATCCAAGGCAGCTGAGAACGCCGGAACTCCGCCAGGATGGCTCAAACAATGCACTCTACCTCCCTTCCGAACCCGAAGACAGAATGGAAATCCCCAAGTATAGGGAAGGCCGCGTCGTTGTAGTTCGTCTAAGAGAGGGCGGAGAGCTCTGCATCTCTGTAGTGTCCATCTGGACAAGGCTGCGAAGAGCTGTATACGAGATCCCAAGTGGTTTATGGATTTTGCTTTCCTGGCTGCTCCCATGACCGCATCTTTAAGTTGGTACTTGTGAACCCGGCATATCACATCTCTCGGTGGATCTTGGTCGCCGGGACGCGGGCCCAGGGACCTGTGGGCACGATCCAGTTCCAGTGAGGCATCCTGAGGCCTATCTAGTACCGAGTTAAAAATAACTCTCAAAGTGGTGTTCAACTCTTGGGGGGGTATAGATTCGATTCAGGCAATCCCCTTACTCTTATATTATTTCTGCGTCCCCTATTCTCTGAATCATCCAGCATTTCTGCTAGTTTGCAACTGTCTTGCTTGTACGGCTGTGGCGGCTTCCTGAGCCTCCATTCTTTCGGTTAGGGAGGCTATAAGCTGGTCATGAGATTCCACTTTCTCACCACATTGTTGAATATCATCTCTTAGTACGGAAAGTTCAGCCTTATAGGAGCATTCCAAATGAGCAATGTACTGCTCCATATCTTGCTTCGTCGGGATATCTTTTATCTTATTGTATAATAGACTGAAATCAGCTCCCATGGGTGTCATGGAGCACCCTGTCGTGGAAGAGGATGATCTCCCGTGTTGCAGTGTCAGGAGTGCGTCTGGTCGGCGGGTTGCATTATTTTGTATATCTGATGCTGCGGTGTCCATCATCATGGGGTCTGCTGCTCCTAGTGCTGCAGGGACAGCTGTAGTGGCCATGTCGACGTCTGGGGGGACACTGCCGCCTCTCTGTGACACGGGGGGTTATGCATTCATCCCCCCGGGGTTCTTATCTGATCCGCCGACCTGTGTCTGCGCGGGACCGTCCGCGTGGTGCCCCTGTGATTGACGGGTCTCCTGGGTCCCAGAGGATTTATTTGGAGGAGAGAGCCTCGCTGCCTGCTGGGCCCCCGTGGATGCGCCCCCGTTCCTCCAGGGGGTCCCCTTCCGTCTGCCGTCTCACCAGTTCTCTCTCCTCCCGCCTGCACCTTACTTCCTGGTGGCGGCGGGGCCTGCTGCGCTCCGGTCTCCACACCTGTCATGGCGCCCGCAGCCTTCCTTCTTTCCGCTCCTATAAGGTAGCGGGAGATGCCTCTGGGAGTGCTGTCGGGTGCTGAGGGGCCCGCGGACGTATTCCCCCTGGTCCTCCTAGCCGACATCGGAAGGTGGGGTGAGTATGCTGGGCTCTGTTCGGGTCGGTCACCGGTGCTGGAGCGGGAGCTCTCTTACATGCGTCCTCGCTCGCCATGCCACGCCCCCCAGGTGTGGAATTATATCCAATTTGGCTTTAGGACAATTCTTTTTGTGCTTTTTCATTTAAGACAAATTAAATGAAGATAATAATACTAAAGAATTTGTGTTTGCAATCATTTTCAGGAAGAAACTGAGTATTATCTGACAGAATTGCAGGGGTGTCAATACTTTTGGCCACAACTGTATTCTTATCTTTTAGATATTGATCCTTGGTGATACTTTTCATATATGATGATATCGGATATATTTTGATTTTTGACATATTATCCTGACAATGTTTATTGTCCACGTTTCATGTCTGTTTCATGTGGATAGTTACAGAATCTTTTTTATGTTTAGGTAAATTGTGAACAAGGCCATTAAGGCCGAAACGTTGCCTTTTCTGTCATATAAGCCAAGCGTATGTTTCTGACAGATGAAGTTTAATACATGAACATTTCAATAAACTATTGGCAGGAAATTAGCTCGTCATGGTTTTCCTCTGGATTATTGGATATTTTTCCTTGAAGGCTCTATATGTTGGTCAGCAATCCCCTTTATTGTATTGTTCTGAATATATTTGTCACACTGCACAAAACCTGCGGCATTACACTGGGTAGGACTCCAGACCTGCCAGCCTGAGCGCCAACCACTGAGCCACCATGTTACCAACGCTTTGATAATGATGTATATGTCTGCGCTCCACACTACAGTTCCCTTGGATAACCAGAGAATTTGGGGACTTCTCATGCTGTGGAGTCACCCACAGCTGTCTTACAGACCATGGCACTGAGCGCACATTAAAAAACACTGCATATGATAAGATGGCAGGGACAAGTAAGCTAAACTGCAAAGACCACATATAGGACTGACAAGCCCCGAACAGGAGTCAGTGTAACCTGAGGGTGACGACAAAGAGCAACATATTTATTATATCAACACAGAAGACGAGAGCGGTCATGTGACGTCCGGAGAAGACACAGAGATAGAGACATCAGGTAGGATAGGCTGCTGGTGAGGGGCTGAACGGGTCATGCAGGTGGCAGGTTAACGAGGTCAGACACCACTCTGGCCCATCACCAGGAGAGATGTTGTGAGATCGACCAATGCACCAGCTGTCAGTATGTCAGGCGGCGGGGAGGGGAAGAACACAGTTTAGTATGACTGGTGGCAGAGAGTGAAGGATGACTGGTGTCAGAGTCGAGCTCACATGGGGAGGAGAGGGAAGGGTGACTGGTGATGGACTCGAGCTCACATGGGGAGGAGAGGGAAGGATTACTGGTGATGGACTCGAGCTCACATGGGGAGGAGAGGGAAGGATGAATGGTGACGGACTCGAGGTTGCATGGGAGATGAGGAACAGATGCCATGTGACAGACTTTAGGTCACATGGGAGGAGAGGGAAGGACGACTGGTGACGGACTCGAGGTTGCATGCGCGATAAGGAACGGATACCATGTGACAGATTCTATCGTGAGATCCGACATTACTCGGAGTTAAGAGTGCAGGCAACGGATGAATGCATTATAAGCAGATTCAAGGTCAAACAACATCTGGTGAACTTGGGAAGGATGACTGGTGATGGACTAAAGGTCACAGGGGTGGAGAGAAAGGATGACTACTGAAGGACTCGAGGAGACATGGGAGGAGAGGGAAGAATGACTGGTGACAGACTCAAGGTCATATGGGGAGGAGAGGGAAGGGTGACGAACTCAAGCTCACATGGGGAGGAGAGGGAAGGGTGACTGGTGACGGACTCGAGGTTGCATGGGAGATGAGGAACGGATGCCATGTGACAGACTCTAGGTCACATGGGAGGAGAGGGAAGGGTGACTGGTGACGGACTCGAGGTTGCATGGGAGATGAGGAACGGATGCCAGGTGACAGACTCTAGGTCACATGGGAGGAGAGGGAAGGATGACTGGTGACATTCTCGAGCTCACATGGGGAGAGGGAAGAATGACTGATGACTGACTCGAGGTCACATGGGGAAAGGGAATGATGATCGGTGCCAGACTTGAGGTCACATGGGGAGGAGAGGGAAGGATGACCGATGCCAGACTTGAAGTCACATGGACCTCTTGAGGTTGCATGGGAGATGAGGAACAGATGCCATGTGACAGACTCTAGGTCACATGGGAGGAGAGGAAGGATGACTGGTGATGGTCTCGAGGTTATATTAGGAGTAGAGGGAAGGATGACTGGTGATGGTCTCGAGGTTGCATGGAGAGGAGAGGAAGGATGACTGGTGATTGAGTCAAGGCCACAGGGGAGGAGAAAGAAGGATGACTGGTGATCAATTCGAGGCCACTGTGAGGAGAGGGAAGGGTGACAGGTGATGGACTCAAGGTCGCATTGGGAGAAGAGGGAAGAATTACTGGTGACTGACTCAAGGTCAAAGGGGAGGAGAGGAAAGGATGACTGGTGAGGATGGACTCAAGGTCACAGGTGAAGAGGGGGGAAGGATGACTGAGGATGCTCTCGAGGTCACATTGGAGGAGAGGGAAGGGTGACCAGTGATGAACTTGAGGTCACAGGGAAGGGAAGAAGGCCAGTGCTGTCCCTTTTGGGTCAGGTAGAAAGATGTGATGGGTGAGCTGGCAGGAAGGATGTCTCTTCTCATTCTTGATGGATGCTGGACAGCAGTTTTCTCCATAGTTTGTGTTCGGATAGGCAGTCTCTGTAATCCACATGATGAACATCAGCTATTGGGGGATCCGACATTACTCGGAGTTAAGAGTGCAGGAAACGGTTGAATGCATTATATGCAGATTCGAGGTCAAACAACATCTGGCGAACTTGGGAATCGTCAAGCTCATCTGATGCCGACATGCTGCTTAACTTCTGTAACCTGTAGATGAGAATGTGTCAGAAGAATGGTGGAAGTCCTTAACTGTTAAGTCTGAATACTATGTGCCTCCTTAAGGGATTCACAAGAATACAAATGGCACACAGCTCACCATTGGCTGACTTTTTCTCTGCCCTCAAAGTCTGGTGGCAAGTGGCTCATCCTGTTCATGGTCTCCATAAGCTCTCGGAGGTCGGGCTGGATCTGTCAGGACAGAGAAACTTGTATTCAGCAGATTAGTAGTGCAGCCACAGTTGGCTGTAGATCACAGTATTTCAGTCCTCACATGTATAGTACAGTCTCCCCTGCAGTGGAGTATGGGGGATTATAATCAGGGGTACCTCTCATGGAAGCACACTGTACAGCTGCTATGAAGGTCAGTGTATCAGGTCTGAACCCTCCATAACCAGTGTAAACTGTATCTGTGTCCTCCAATATCGTTGAGTACGATGGGAGTGAGGAGCCACCAGTTCCCTGCTCCACCATCTACCCTGTGATCTTGTCGCTGAGGTGCAATAACATAATGGCATCTCTGAGCCGCTAGCTGTACAAGCACGAAGCAGACTGCCGCATGCTCCTCACCTCATCATGGCTAGGCGAGCACAATATTATTGTTATTTAACAGTTATTCCCAAAATAATAGGTTTCCCCTATGCATGGGTGATCTCCGGGGGAACCAACCGCTAAGCCCCAGTAATCGCCGCGACTCTGGAACACTGACAACAGGGTTTGAGAGCCCCTCCTGAATGCTCGACCTTGCTCCATTCACTGTGTATGGGACTGCAGGACAGAGGTGTGTACAGCACTCCGCTCGCTCCTGAAATCCCTTAGACAATCAATGTCATGACGTACCTGGTGTGGCACGCTTCATACCTGGTGGGGGAGACGAGTCATGTATAGTGAACCAATTACTATGAGAGGCACCACTGGTTACCACAAGGAGCGCACTATGCACTATCACTGCACTAATGGTGTTTGCGAGTGCAACCTGGCAGGAAAGTGTGGTGAGAGGACACTGAAAAGCGAGCCCTCGACCACGACGGGCTGGGCCCTACAATTGGGAGGAGGCTGGGAACATACCTCGTCCATCGCTCGGATCTCTAAACGAAGCTTGTCCATCACAGTTATGAAGAGCTGAAAGAGAAAAGTCAAGCGTCACCACAAAGGAAAGCAGTCCCTCTTTATACCACACACACATATAAATGTGACTATTCTTGACTGGCCCAGCCAGAGCCCTGACCTAAACCAAATGAACTTTTTTGAATTTGCCAAATGGCTGCAATGAAACAAAAAGTGAAAAATTTAAAGGGGTCTGAATACTTTCTATAACCACTGTATACCAAGAGGGGTATATACTGTGTACATCACTATATACCTACAGTGCCTTGAGAAAGTATTTGGCCCCCTGGAACTTTTCAGCCTTTTCCTACATGTCATGCTTCAAACAAAGATACCAAATGTAAATTTTTGGTGAAGAATCAACAACAAGTGGGACACAATTGTGAAGATGAACGAAATTTATTGGTTATTTTAAATTTTTGTGGAAATTCAAAAACTGAAAAGTGGGGCGTGCAATATTATTCAGTCCCTTTACTTTCAGTGCAGCAGACTCACTCCAGAAGTTCATTGTGGATCTCTGAATGATCCAATGTTGTCCTCAATGACTAATGATGATAAATATAATCCACCTGTGTGTAATCAAGTCTCTGTATAAATGCACCTGCTCTGTGATAGTCTCAGGGTTCTGTTTGAAGCACAGAGAGCATCATGAAGACCAAGGAACACCACAGGCAGGTCCGTGATACTGTTGTGGAGAAGTTTAAAGCCGGATTTGGATACAAAATGATTTCCAAAACTTAAACATCCCAAGAAGCAATTTGTAAAAGATCATATTGAAATGGAAGGAGTATCGTACCACTGCAAATCTACCAAGACCCGGCCGTCCCTCTAAACTTTCATCTTAAACAAGGAGAAGACTGATCAGAGATGCAGCCAAGAGGCCCATGATCACTCTGGATGAACTGCAGAGATCTACAGCTGAGGTGGGACAGTCTGTCCACAGGACAACAATCAGTCGTACACTGCACAAATCTGGCCTTTATGGAAGAGTGGCAAGAAGAAAGCCATTTCTCAAAGATATCCATAAAAAGGGTTGTTTAAAGTTTGCAACAAGCCACCTGGGAGACACACCAAACATGTGGAAGAAGGTGTGCTGGTCAGATGAAACCAAAATCGAACTTTTTGGCAACAATGCCAAACGATATGTTTGGCGTAAAAGCAACACAGCTCATCACCCTGAACACACCATCCCCACTGTCAAACATGGTGGTGGCAGCATCATGGTTTGGGCCTGCTTTTCTCCAGCTGGGACAGGAAAGATGGTTAAAACTGATGGGAAGATGGATGGAGCCAAATACAAGACCATTCTGGAAGAAAACCTGTTGGAGTCTGCAAAAGACCTGAGACTGGGACGGAGATGTGTCTTCCAACAAGACAATGATCCCAAACATAAAGCAAAACCTACAATGGAATGGTTCACAAATAAACGTATCCAGGTGTTAGAAAGGCCAAGTCACAGTCCAGACCTGAATCCAATCGAGAATCTGTGGAAAGAGCTGAAAATTGCTGTTCACAAACGATCTCCATCCAAGGAAGAATGGGCAAGGATTTCAGTCACTCGATGTACAAAACTGATAGAGACATAGCCCAAGCGACTGCAGCTGTAATCGCAGCTAAAGGAGGCGCAACAAAGAATTAAAGGGGCCGAATAATATTGCACGCCCCACTTTTCAGTTTTTGAATTTCCACAGAAATGTAAAATAACCAATAAATTTCGTTCAACTTCACAATTGTGTCCCATTTGTTGTTGATTCTTCACCAAAAATTTACATTTGGTATCTTTATGTTTGAAGCATCATATGTGGGAAAAGGCTGAAAAGTTCCAGGGGTTCGAATACTTTCGTGAGGCACTGTATATACTGTACAGGTAGTGACCCCTCTGTATTATTCATGCTCTCGTGGAGGGGCATCAGACCTTGCTGGTCACTCACCGATACGATGTCCGCAATGCAGCGGTTCAGGTTCCCCTTGTCGTCCTTGATAGTGATGGGTCGATCCTCCTTAATTCGCTCCATGGCCAGAGGACAGTCGAGCTGCGGAGAGCAGGACCCTCATAAGGTTATAATAATCTGCCTGTGCCCGACCCCCAGTTCCCTCTGTAAGGATGCCATGATATTATGCACATGCGGATCAACCCATCTGGCCTCGCCTACTGTGTAGGGGGAGGACTTTGTGGGACGAGCTGTAATTTATACAGAACAGTAGAATTCTGGGATTTTATTTTTCCAGGACGGGATGCAATGACAGCAGACATGGTTGCCAGCATTATCTGCATCATGGGGGGGCAATAGGAGCACCAAGGATAGCAGTCCGATTAACTCCTCATAGGCATCGAAGGGGTTAAACGGTAGGAAGCAGAGTCACCTCCGACCCCTGGTGTTACAGTAGGCGGAGAGTCTAATACTGCCCCATTACTCTGCTGTAGGGGGCACTGTACCCACCCCACGGCCTAGTACATCTACTGAAAAGTCACCTAAGCCCCGTGGTGTAACAGCAGGTGGAGATCCTGACACTGCCCCATTACTCTGCTGTAGGGGCACTGTACCTACCCCACGGCCTAGTACCTCTACTGAAGAGTCACCTACGACCCCCAGTGTAACAGCAGGTGGAGATCCTGACACTGCCCCATTACTCTGCTGTAGGGTGCACTGTACCCACGCCACGGTCTAGTACCTCTACTGAAGAGTCACCTACGACACCCGGTGTAACAGCAGGTGGAGATCCTGACACTGCCCCATTACTCTGCTGTAGGGTGCACTGTACCCACGCCACGGTCTAGTACCTCTACTGAAGAGTCACCTACGACACCCGGTGTAACAGCAGGTGGAGATCCTGACACTGCCCCATTACTCTGCTGTAGGGTGCACTGTACCCACCCCACGGCCTAGTACCTCTACTGAAGAGTCACCTACTACCCCCAGTGTAACAGCAGGTGGAGATCCTGACACTGCGCCATTACTCTGCTGTAGGGGCACTGTACCCACCCCACGGCCTAGTACCTCTACTGAAGAGTCACCTACTACCCCCAGTGTAACAGCAGGTGGAGATCCTGACACTGCCCCATTACTCTGCTGTAGGGTGCACTGTACCCACCCCACGGCCTAGTACCTCTACTGAAGAGTCACCTACTACCCCCAGTGTAACAGCAGGTGGAGATCCGGACACTGCCCCATTACTCTGCTGTAGGGTGCACTGTACCCACCCCACGGCCTAGTACCTCTACTGAAGAGTCACCTACTACCCCCAGTGTAACAGCAGGTGGAGATCCTGACACTGCCCCATTACTCTGCTGTAGGGGCACTGTACCCACCCCACGGCCTAGTACCTCTACTGAAGAGTCACCTAAGCCCCCCCGGTGTAACAGCAGGTGGAGATCCTGACACTGCCCCATTACTCTGCTGTAGGGGCACTGTACCTACCCCACGGCCTAGTACCTCTACTGAAGAGTCACCTACGACCCCCAGTGTAACAGCAGGTGGAGATCCTGACACTGCCCCATTACTCTGCTGTAGGGTGCACTGTACCCACGCCACGGTCTAGTACCTCTACTGAAGAGTCACCTACGACACCCGGTGTAACAGCAGGTGGAGATCCTGACACTGCCCCATTACTCTGCTGTAGGGTGCACTGTACCCACGCCACGGTCTAGTACCTCTACTGAAGAGTCACCTACGACACCCGGTGTAACAGCAGGTGGAGATCCTGACACTGCCCCATTACTCCGCTGTAGGGTGCACTGTACCCACCCCACGGCCTAGTACCTCTACTGAAGAGTCACCTACTACCCCCAGTGTAACAGCAGGTGGAGATCCTGACACTGCGCCATTACTCTGCTGTAGGGGCACTGTACCCACCCCACGGCCTAGTACCTGTACTGAAGAGTCACCTACTACCCCCAGTGTAACAGCAGGTGGAGATCCTGACACTGCCCCATTACTCTGCTGTAGGGTGCACTGTACCCACCCCACGGCCTAGTACCTCTACTGAAGAGTCACCTACTACCCCCAGTGTAACAGCAGGTGGAGATCCGGACACTGCCCCATTACTCTGCTGTAGGGTGCACTGTACCCACCCCACGGCCTAGTACCTCTACTGAAGAGTCACCTACTACCCCCAGTGTAACAGCAGGTGGAGATCCTGACACTGTGCCATTACTCTGCTGTAGGGGCACTGTACCCACCCCACAGCCTAGTACATCTACTGAAAAGTCACCTAAGCCCCGTGGTGTAACAGCAGGTGGAGATCCTGACACTGCGCCATTACTCTGCTGTAGGGGCACTGTACCCACCCCACGGCCTAGTACCTCTACTGAAGAGTCACCTACTACCCCCAGTGTAACAGCAGGTGGAGATCCTGACACTGCGCCATTACTCTGCTGTAGGGTGCACTGTACCCACGCCACGGCCTAGTACATCTACTGAAGAGTCACCTACGACACCCGGTGTAACAGCAGGTGGAGATCCTGACACTGCCCCATTACTCTGCTGTAGGGTGCACTGTACCCACCCCACGGCCTAGTACCTCTACTGAAGAGTCACCTACTACCCCCAGTGTAACAGCAGGTGGAGATCCTGACACTGCGCCATTACTCTGCTGTAGGGGCACTGTACCCACCCCACGGCCTAGTACCTCTACTGAAGAGTCACCTACTACCCCCAGTGTAACAGCAGGTGGAGATCCTGACACTGCCCCATTACTCCGCTGTAGGGTGCACTGTACCCACCCCACGGCCTAGTACCTCTACTGAAGAGTCACCTACTACCCCCAGTGTAACAGCAGGTGGAGATCCTGACACTGCACCATTACTCTGCTGTAGGGGCACTGTACCCACCCCACGGCCTAGTACCTCTACTGAAGAGTCACCTACGACCCCCGGTGTAACAGCAGGTGGAGATCCTGACACTGCCCCAGTACTCTGCTGTAGGGGCACTGTACCCACCCCACGGCCTAGTACCTCTACTGAAGAATCACCTACGACCCCCGGTGTAACAGCAGGTGAAGATCCTGACACTGCCCCATTACTCTACTGTAGGGGCACCGTACCCACCCCACGGCCTAGTATCTCTACTGAAGAGTCACCTACGACCCCCGATGTAACAGCAGGTGGAGATCCTGACACTGTGCCATTACTCTGCTGTAGGGGCACTGTACCCACCCCACGGCCTAGTACCAACTACTGAAAAGTCAAATCTATGCTCCAGGAAGAGGTCTACGCATATCCCCAGAGCAAGGCGCACAGGGTTATATGTGTGACCCTCATCAGGTATATGTGTCGTATGTCAGCCTCACCCGGTACTTTCTGCAGAAGTCATCAATGGAGCCGACCTCAGCTCCTTGCACCTGCTTGAAAGCGGCTTTATACTGGACCAAGAGCCGGGAACACGCGGCAGTGTACCTGAAACACACAGGCAGCGTTAGAGAGACCAGGAGGCGACACACATATACGAAAGTATCATGGATGGTTTAATACAGTAAGCGATGACGTATAGAGGACTGGCACTATGGAGGAGGGTGGTGTATAGAGGACAGGTACTATGGAGGAGGGGGATGTATAGATAACAGGTACTATGGAGGAGGGTGAACAACATAGAGGACAGGCACTATGGAGGAAGGTGAACTATATAGAGGACAGGCACTATGGAGAAGGGGGATGTATAGAGGACAGGTACCATGGAGGAGAGGGATGTATAGAGGACAGGTACTATGGAGGAGGGTGGTGTATAGAGGACAGGCAATATGGAGGAGAGTGGTGTATAGAGGAGTTATCATAGAGGAGAGGGATGTATAGAGGACAGGTACTATGGAGGAGGGTGATGTATAGACTACAGGCACTATGGAGGAGGGTGGTGTATAGAGCACAGGCAATATCGAGGAGGGGATGTATAGAGGACAGGTACTATGGAGGAGGGTGAACTATACAGAGGACAGGCAATATAAAGGAGGGGATGTATAGAGGACATGTACTGTGGAGGAGGGTGAACTATATAGAGGACAGGCAATATAGAGGAGGGGATGTATAGAGGACAGGTACTATGGAGGAGGGTGAACTATATATAGGACAGGTACTACGTAGGAAGGTGAACTATAGAGGACAGGCACTATGGAGGAGGGGATGTATAGAGGACAGGTACTATGGAGGAGGGTGAACTATATAGAGGACAGGCACTATAAAGGAGGGGATGTATAGAGGAAAGGTACTATGGAGGAGGGTGAACTATATATAGGACAGGTACTATGGAAGAGGGTGAACTATATAGAGGACACGCAATATAGAGGCGGGGATGTATAGAAGACAGGTACTATGGAGGAAGGTGAACTATACAGAGGACAGGCACTATGGAGGAGGGGATGTATAGAGGACAGGTACTATGGAGGAGGGTGAACTATATAGAGGACAGGCACTATAAAGGAGGGGATGTATAGAGGAAAGGTACTATGGAGGAGGGTGAACTATAGAGGACAGGCACTATGGAAGAGGGTGAACTATATAGAGGACACGCAATATAGAGGCGGGGATGTATAGAAGACAGGTACTATGGAGGAAGGTGAACTATAGAGGACAGGCACTATGGAAGAGGGTGAACTATATAGAGGACAGGTACAATGGAGGAGGGTGATGTATGGAAGACCGGTAACCATGGTGGAAGGGGATGCATAAAGGACAGATATTAGAGGAAGGGGATGTATACAGGACAGGCACTATGAAGGAGGGTGGTGTATAGGGGACAGGTACTATAGAGGAGGGTGATGTATAGAGGACAGGCACTATGGAGGAGGGTGATGTATAGAGGACAGGCACTATGGAGGATAGGTACTATGGAGCAGGGTCAAGTATAGAGGACAGTTACTATAGAGTAGGATCATGTATAGAGAACAGACTGTAGATGAGGATGTGTAGAGGAAAGGTACTATAGAGAAGAATGTCAGGTACAGAGGACATGTACTATGGAGGAGGACCATGTAAAGAGGACAGGTGCTAGAGAGAGATTCACATATGGGTGACAGGTTTTATTGGGACGGGAATATCTTGGATTCTTACTCGCTGGGGGAAACACAGTCTTTGATATATGCCTTCTCCAGTGCCTGCAGAGTCTTCACCACAGCAAATAGTTCGGCCATGTTGTCATACCTGTGGATATACATGTACTGGATGTAGTAGGATAATGCAACTACTCTGCCATGTAATGACTCTAGAGAAACAATCCAGTCTGTTATCCCATAACGTGGATCCAGAGGAATAAAGGACTCCTGAGTAATCAGAGGAGCCTCCTTCTCTTTGGTCTGTCTCATTTCCACGGCTCCAGCTCTGCTAGTTCTTCTACACGGGTGCGTAAACCAATTTATTATCTAGACGCATGCAACATGTAAGATGTGGGCATACAGATGTATCTGAGAGTGCACTTACATATTAGGTGTGCTGTGCCTGTGACAGTACAATCAAGCACAGAACTGCATGCACTGAGGGTATTTACACCGTTGTTGAGGGCAGAGCAAAGTACTGCAGTGCGCAGGGCCTCTCTCACCTTTCCCGGCGCCTGCGCACTGCAGTACTTTGCTATGCCCTCAACAGGGCAGAGAAGTACGCTTGCGCAGGAGTGCGACACAAAGCAAGCAGGAGGACGACACTGCATGAACATGGGAGGCGCTGGACCCAGACATGCGACACCCATCGGACCGGACCGCCCCCCCAGGTGAGTATAATAAAAGTTATTTTTCTCATCTTTCAGGTCAGGGTTGGGGCCTATCATATTATAGAATGCTGTAGATAAGCCCTGAAAGGCAGTGGCCGCATCTTATAGCGGCAAAAAGAGTAGACAGGTTCCCTTTAACCATTTGCTTTTAGCTCAAAGAATTAAAAATATTCCATAAGTCCATCACCTGGGACTGTATGTGAGGCCCCGTGTAGTGACGACTCCATTGGGTCTACAATGCACATCCACACAATGGAGCTATTGGTTGGAAGAACAATGGAATGATAGAGTTCCTTGATTACCAATTTTGGGTTTGGCCTTATGCATAAGATCTAGCCTGCATGTCTTCCTCTGCTTACGGTCACTGAATGGAAGCATTGATTTCGGAGGCTGAACGGACCAGCAAACAAATCTCTAATAAAACACAACAATAATATCGACACAACTGGTGCTTCATGCTCCTCATAGAAGCTAATTTGTCTAGGAGACTTATTGAAAGGAATAACAGACCAGACAGATCTGTGGTTCTCGCCGCTGAACTTACAACCAATTATGGGCGTGTGTGATAATCAGCGTAACCTTATGGTGGCTGTAAAGCTTGGCAAGCTCACACATGAACCATGCGTGGCACATGTACTCAACTTGGCAGTTCAATGGTTTCTGAAAACCTGCCCAGATTTGCCAAAGCTTCTGGTCAAGGTCCTCACGTTGGCTACAGTTGCCGCCGCTATGGCAGTGCTGAAGAAGACAATAAAGCGCTAGATCACCAACTGTTGTGCGATGTGACCACGCACTGGAGCTGGTGCAAGGCCTTGTGAGCAGCACAAGCCAGTGGTTGAGTACCAGCTCCAACACGCCCATCGCTATTCTGGTGAGCATGCGCATATAACAACTGAAGAGTGGGCATGGAAGTCAGACATTTGAGCTGCTCATCAAGACTTTGAGGACTCCACTAAGGTGGTAAGCAGCGATGACACTACAGTCAGCGCAACAATCCCGCTTCTGTGCCTACTTAACAGTCGCTGCTCACAATTAAACATGAAGACTTGCTTGCGGAGCAGGTGGAGATGGAGAAACATGAGACAGGGAGATACTTCCCACCCTAGCCTCATCTCATCTGCTCAGCGCCAACTGGGTAACAATGAAGAAGAGGAATAACAACAGCTGTTGGCAACAGAGGATCGTACCCACACAAACTTCGTCCCGTCTCTCCTACGTGGATGGGCTGAGGAAGAAGAGCGGGAGGAGGAGAGCGATAGAGCCGTCATCATGATGAAGTCAGGGAAATGTTGCCTCTAGAGAGCCTGGCACATATTGCCGACTTTATGGACCGCGGCCTTTCCATTAACCCTTGCGCTATATTTATCTTGGCCAAAAAAAAAGAAAAAAAAAAAAAAGAAGAAAAGCGTATTGGTTGTTCACCCTGATAGACCCATGCTACAAAGAGAACTTTGCATCTCTCCTTCTTAAGGTGGAGAGGTCTACTAAAATGGTGCTATACCAGAAGGCCACTGTGGAAAATATGCTGTAAAAATTCCCATCAGACAATGCTAGCGGCGGGGGGCAAGCTTCCTTGCCCAACGAAGGAGGAGAGGTGAGGGAGACACACAGCAGAGGTAGGGGTACACTGTAAAAGGCCTGGGCCAGTTTCATGACATCCTCCCAGCATCCAGGACCAGATGTTTGGGTATTTTTGACAAGGTGGGAAAAGTTTTTAAAGATCAAGCAATACTTGGCCAAAAAAAATAGTATACTCCCTAATTCGTCTGCGACCGTCAGCTATTAGATTTCAAAGCTGGACTAGCTGACATGAGCTGTCCTTTTATGCCTTCGAGGTGTTGTGCTGCCCTGCCGCTAGCATCTTGTCAGAGCGGATTATTAGAGCCGCCAGGAGGTAGGTGGGAGGTCATAACAGACAGGAACTTTCACCTGTCAACAGAAAATGCAGACAGGCTCACTCTGATAACAATGAACAAAGCCTGGCTTAGACTCGACTTTTCCACACCACCAGATGGAAGTACTTCATAAAGTGGTTTTCATGTTCAATATTTGAATGTGGCCCTCCAGTTGTTGCCTTCAAAAGGTGTAAGTATTATAAGGATGGCCCTCCTTATAATTTTTTTCCCCGGATTTGCACTTTATGCAACAACTTTATGAGTCCACGAGTGCCACACCTATACTTTCTTAATAATTTGAATGAGGCAATACAGATGAAGCCTTCAAGGCTGTATGGATGACCCTGCTTATTATTATTGGTAGGCTTTGCACGGTATTCAAAACTTTTATGAGTTAAGGAGTACCACAACTACACTTTGTTCACAATATTTGAATGAGGTACTACAGTTGGTGCCTTCAAGGGTGAATGGATGACCCTGCTCATATTTTTTGGCAGATTTTGCAGTTAATAAAGACCTTTATCAGTACAGGAGTACCACTACATGACCATTTGAACACAATGTGTCCTCCCTTATGTCTAATACAGGGTGTATCCGAGTCCATTACTTTTGGCAGTTCTTGCTTTCTTTATAAATTACATTTATTTTTTAAATCCTTTTTTTATATTCGTTTATTAAACTCGAAACAAGAAAAGGATGTAATTTACAGCATACATATTTGCTTGTGGTTATGAACATTGTACAGAGCATAAACACTTATTAATATACGGAGAGTACATGCGTAATTCCCCAAGCATATACAAAGAACAACGGCCAATATATTATAAACATGTACATCAATTATATCTCACAGGCCTTTATCATGTCGCTTAGATAATGCAGATCGATTAGAAATTCCTAAACTAAACTACAACTACGTCAACTATTTACCAATTCGCAGCCTACTGTCTTTCACCATAGTGTCTCACATGCAATGTCTCCATTCTACACTGTAAGATGAGAAGAATTCCACTTCTCCCAGATCTTTTCAAATTTACCCGGGCATCCCCTGTTCTGATATAGTGAGCGCTCGTATGGAACAATCGTGTTTACTAGGTCAATCCAGGTTCTGAGAGAGGGACATGAATTACCCATCCACCGTAGTGCCAATACTTTCCGTGCCAGAAACAGTGTCTCACGTAGAAATATCCCAACATGGTGACCCCAAATTTCCTCCTCCCACACCCCGAATAAGCAGACCAGTGGATCAAGAGGGACAGGAGTTTGCACCAGTGATGACAAGAATAGCGTCACCTGTTTCCAGTACTGTAGGGTAGTGGGACATTGCCATATCATGTGAATAAAGTCTGCATCTGGTGAGTGACATCGCAAGCATTCTGATGATTGGAATCGACCCATCTTAAAAAGTCGTATCGGAGTCCAGTATGATTGGTTTATTATATACAACTGTATCATTCTATTATTAACAGATGGTGATGCTCTGATTGGAGACTCCAGGATCTCTTCCCACTCCTCTCCCTGAGTATTAGGGATGAGTCTTTCCCACTTCCCTTTAACAGAACTTATGGCAGACTCCGCTCCCACCGACAGCATGTACGTATATAAAGAGGAGATGAGGCCCTGGGGACCCTGTGAATTAAGTATTCCTATCAAAGGTAGGGATGAAATGGCACGGCCCCCACCTGTACTCCTTATGTGCGACTGAAGAACAGATCTTAGTTGTAAACAGCGGAAAAATTGAGATCTCGGGACATCATGTTTAGCCTGTATCTGCTCAAAAGACATTAAGGTCCCATGATCATACAAGTCTCCTATCAGGGAGACATTATGTTGAATCCAAAAATCAGTGGACGGGTGACTTAGTAATATCAGAAAATAGGCGTTTTTCCATAGGGGCATTTCAGCTATGATATCCCGAAATCCAATCACTTTCTTAATTTGCCTCCATACTAATCGTGCCAGACGGAGCAGGGGCAGTAAACGAGGGACACCAGGCCCCTCCAACTCCAGGAAACCCAGTGGGCAATCAGTTCTTGCAGCGTGAAGCAAGTGACTTTCAGAATTAGGGAAATCATTACCCAACATCCATTTACTGAGAGCTTTAGCCTGTCCTGCCAAATAATATAAGAAGAAATCTGGCAGCGCCGCCCCACCTCCCTTTTTAAGCCTTTGCAGAGTGGACAATTTACGTTTGGGTCTGATTTTCCCACATATAAAAGATATGACCTGGGAATTAAGATTCACAAAAAATACTTGGGTACCATTACGGCACTGTGCTGAAGGGAATAGCTAAGTCTGGGAAGTAATATTTTAATCAGGCTGATGCGTCCGGCCACAGACAGCGGTAATTTGCTCCAGGTTGCAAATTTAACTTTAACCAGTTCCAGCAGTGGGCAGATATTAAGTTGTAAGTCGAGCGTGCTGTTATGGGATATATGGACACCCAGGTATTTAAAGCTAGATACAATAGACAACGAGGAGAGAGCCTCTAGTCGGGGCATGGGAGAGGGGTAACAGGGCAGACTTTTCCCAATTTATATATAAGCCCGAATATTTACAGAATCCATCTATGGCGGCAATCAATTGAGGCAAAGTTTCCTCTGCCTCGTCCATAAATATCACCATATCATCTGCGTATAAACCTATGGTATCTACCCGACCCGCTATATCTATACCCCTAATGCCAGGGAAAGACCTTATACGTATTGCCAATGCCTCAATCGCAATGGTGAAGAGGGCACCCCTGACGGGGCCCCCTGTGTAATGAAAAGGACTCAGATATAGAATTGTTGACAATAATACGAGCTTTAGGTTTCATATATAGTGTTTTAACCCATTTTATAAACTTATCACCGAAGCCATACCTCTGTAGGCATGCGGAGAGGAAAGGCCACTCAAGAGAGTCAATAGCCTTGGCGGCATCTAACAACGCCAGTGCCCATTTGTTGTCTGGCATTAGAGAACTATATTGGACTATTGACTGGACTCTTCTGATATTAATTGAAGTGCTCTTACCAGGCATAAAGCCTGTCTGGTCAGGATGTATAAGGTTCAGTATAATCAACTTTAATCTGGTGGCGAGAATCTTAGTAAAGATTTTATAGTCCACATTTACTAACGATATGGGACGATAGGAGCCACATTCCAAAGGGTCCTTCCCCTCCTTCCTAAGCACTATGATATTGGCCTCGTAAAAGGATTCAGGCATAGATTCCCCCTCCCATATTCCCCGAAATACCTTTTTCAGAAGTGGCGTTAATATGTCTCGGTACTTCCTATACAATTCAATAGGGAACCTGCCCGGCCCAGGGGCCTTCCCAGAGGCCATGTCCGCTATAGCATTCTCTATCTCCTGCACAGTGAATTCAGCGTCCATAAAGGCTCGCTGATCAGGATCTAAGGTAGGGAATGTTACATCCGACAAGTAATCCAAACACTCCAGATTATCAGAGCCACTTTAAGATTCATATAATGACTTATAATAATTACAAAAGCAGCCAAGAATCTCCTCAGTTGAAGACACCAACGAATCATCCGACTTACGAATCTGCAATATTGTATTAGAAGTATTATGTTGGCGCACCAGATAGGCCAAAAGTTTACTTGCTTGGTTTCCCAGTTCAAAATAGGATTGGCGAGCAAAAAATAATTTGCGCTTAGACTTAGTGTCTATGTGCTGGGTGTATAATCGCTGGGCAGCCAACCATTCAATCCTATTGCCATTAGTTTGGTTAGATATGTATGCAGCCTCTGAATCCTTCAATCGCTGTTCCACCACCCCATCCTTTCTTGAGGTTACCCGCTTAATATAAGAGATTGTGGAGGACAAGCAGCCCCTCAGATATGCCTTAAGGGCATCCCAAAATAAATTAATATCCTGAGGTTCCTGATGGGACAAAATGAAACAATGCAATTGATCAAATTTTGTTCTATCGGGAGTTACTATCAATTTCAGCCAGAAAGGGTCCAACTTCCAAGCCATCCTGTTATTTAATTGCCCGTACTTGAGTCGGAGGATGACCGCGCTATGGTCTGAGATCCCTCTACTACCATGCTCCACACTATCCACCCACATCGCCAGACTGCTGGTTCCGAATATGTAATCTATATGCGTTAGGGAGCGCTTAGTGGATGAGTGGCAGTTATACTCTCTCAACTCAGGGTGCCGCACTCTCCACAAATCTAACCACCCACTACCCTCCATAAACAACGACATTTGGGTTGTTGTCGGCGAAGGAGCCCCCCCAGCTACTCAATCATCCAATCTCAATTTATCAAGACAATTGTTCATAACCATATTAAAGTCCCCCATACAGATTAACATCTGCGTGCGGATAATTTAGGGCGAAGCTCATCGCCTTCTGAAGAATGGACATATTAGCCGGGGGTGGATTATAAACACATACAATTACATATTCCCTGGTATTTATCAATGCATATACGAAGACAAAACGACCCTCAGGATCCCTCTGGGTCACCCTGGCTTCCCATCTAACATGTCTGTGTACCAGCAGCGAGACCCCCTTGAGTAACTTGTATGGAATGCGTGAACAGACCATTGTACCCAGGGCTTCTGCACGCACTGGGCTGTATCCCTGGTCAGATGCGTCTCCACCAAGGCCACAATATGAGGGCGGTAATGTCTAATCTGCGAGAAAACTTTGATCTTTTTCCGGGGGGGTTTTTATACCTCTCACATTCCATGTCATAAATATAATTTCAGACCCCATATTTACTCCGCTGGACATGGCCTACATCAATATCCGAGTAAAATTTAGAGACACCACACATAAACTGAAATTGCTGTTGGCTGCGAATTATATCTAGAGAACAAATAAAACCACTACAAAAAAAACATCAAAGTGGAAAAGTAAACAGTACGGGAGCAAAGTCCTGCTCTCCCATCACGAAATAAACATGGAGATACCATCACTGGGCTCAGTGTCCGGTGTTGTTGGTATTCCGGACGCCCGTGGAAAAAGCTCCAATCAGACCGTCAATAATAAAGAAAAAGAAAAAAAGGATTCTGATTAACAGTAAAAAACATTAGGATTCCTTCGCAGCAGACCCTTTGTGGGACCGCAACCACTCAGCTGCCTCCGCCGGATCTGTAAAAATTATAGAAGAACCCTCGTGGACCACCCAAAGCCTGGCCGGATAGATCATTGAGTACACAACATTCCTCTCCTGGAGCCGCTACTTGATTTCCATGAATTGTGCTCGTTGTTTCTGGAGATCCATGGAAAAATCCGGAAAAATTGAGACCGTGGCATTGTTGAACTTGATGGGACTTTTCTGTCGAGCCAGACGTAGGATCACATCTCTGTCCCTGCAGTTGAGGAGACGCGCCAAAAAAGGTCTAGGTGGGGCTTCAGGAGGAAGAGGTCTTGTAGGAATCCTATGAGCCCTTTCCACAGCAAATGTTTGGGAGAATTCGTCTCCCAGAGAAGTTTTGAGCCAATCTTCTAGAAACTGTTCCAGATGTTGACCTTCCGAGCGTTCCGGCAGACCAATAACTCGGTCGTCTGCTTTTTGCCTCCATGCGTTCAACGAGCCCGCCGCTTTCGCAAGCTTGGCTTCCATGGGTGCAATGGTGTCTTCTACCTTGGACACCCTTGTCTCCACCTCCGTAATACACCCTCTCATGGCCTGCATATCTTGCAGAAGACTCCCCACCTTGGTATACACGTCCTCTATTTTCCCCGTCAGTGACGTCCTAGTTAAGGAGATGGCCTGCATCAGTTGCTCAGATGCCTGCTTGAGGGTTAATTCCTCCTGCTTCACCCTCAGAAGGACGGTTTTTACGCTGAGTCTGTGAGGGGTTATTTCTGAGGGACCGGTTAGTATCAGAGTGGTCAGGTCTAGTGAATTCTTTAAATTTTTCCGCTGCTCCTGCCCCCTTGGAGCGGTTCATTCTCAATAGCAATATGACACAGCCGGGTAGCAGAAATGGTGTGTCCAGGGGACCCCCAGGTCCAAGTTATGCACAGCAGTACTATAATATGATAAGCGTCCCAAGGGCGGCACAAAGCAGAAGGGCCACACAGGAGAATGAAACTCGGCTCTGAGGAGTAACCGAGAGGCCCTATGGCTGGGGAGGGATCTGCAGTGCGCTCAGAGACAGCAGCCAGGGATGAGTCTAAAGGACCCTGCAGTAATAACACTGACTAGCTGGGCAATTTAGCAGAGGGGAATGCGGGGCCCAATCTTGCAGAGCACTCACCGCTACTCCCCTTCAAATCCACAGGATATGTGCTCACCGTCCTGTCAGCGCTGCGAGGAGGGAGCCAGTGCCGTGTCTCTCACAGCCAGAGCGCGAACTTCTGAAAATGGCCGCTGCCTCGTGCAGGCACCGCCGGCTGCCCCGGCTTTCACCGCCGTCAGCCCACCGAAATTCGGCCTCCCGCGGGGGTCCCGAGGTGCACCACAGGTCAGGGGGTCCGATACCGGCAAGTCTGCCTCGGTACCACGGGTCCGCTAACAGGATTGATGTCAGAATGTGAGGAGCTCTCCTTGAACGCGTCCTCTCTCCGCCGCTACATAGCCACGCCCCCTTTTTAAATCCTTTTTCAATTTTGCCTTATATACAAGCCACTATCGAGGAAACACCAAGGTTACTTACCGGTAGCCGGTTTTTCCGGAGCCCATGACGGCACACATGAGAGAGGGGATCCGCCCAGTCAGGACAGGAACCCTACTGAAGATAAAAGGGCGGTACCCCTCCCTCGCTTCAGTTGGTTTACAGAGCATGAGAGGCCCCCCGGGTTAGTACACATGGTAAAACTATCACCACATTATATCTAACTAAAGAAACACCCAAACTATAGTGCACACCAAACGAGTGAAAAGGGGGGGGGAATATACAGGTGCCGTCATGGGCTCCGGAAAAACCGGCTACCGGTAAGTAACCTTGGTGTTTTCCCGTCTCCCATGACGGCACACATGAGAGACTTTTGTAGAATAAGACACCTTAGGGAGGGACCACCGCTTGCAGCACCCTTCTACCAAAGGTTAGGTCAGTAGAGGAAGACAGATCAAGTCGGTAGTGTTTAAAAAAGGTGGAAGGTGAGGACCAAGTAGCGGCTTTACAAATTTGCTCAATCGATACCTCAGCCTTCTCTGCCCAGGAGGTAGCCACGGCTCTGGTGGAGTGAGCCTTGATGCCTTCTGGAACCGGAGCGCCACTTGCGGAGTAGGATAACATAATGGCCTCCCTGATCCATCTGGCAATGGTACTTTTAGCTACCCCGTGCCCCTTTCTACTACCCTGAAAGGCTACAAAAAGGGACTGATCTTTCCTCCACTGACTAGTTATTGACATATATTGTATTATGGCTCTTCTTACATCTAATGTATGGAACTTTTGCTCCCCCGGGTTTCTGGGATTGTTACAGAACAACGGCAAGGAGATCTCCTGAGTCCTATGAAACTTTTGGACTACCTTGGGGAGATAGGCCGGGTCTGGTCTTAGAACCACTCGGTCATCCAAGATCTGTGTATAAGGAGGACATATAGACAGAGCTTGTAGGTCGCTGACTCTTCGGGCTGACGTTAAGGCTACCAGTAAGACCGTTTTAAGTTTAAGTAGCTTTGGTGACAGCTCTAGTAGTGGTTCGAAGGGATCTTTGGTTAAAGCTTCCAAAACTAGGTTCAGGTCCCAGGGTGGTATCTTTGGGATAATGACCGGCCTTGACCTGCCACAGGACTTAATGAACCGGGACACCCACCTATTGGCTGCTAAATTGCAGTTATATAGGGCCCCCAAAGCTGAGACTTGGACTTTGAGTGTGTTAGTGGCTAACCCTAGTTGCAGCCTCGACTGTAAGAACTCTAGGATAGGTCCCACTGGAGCTACATCCCCTAAAGGTTCCCCCAGGAAGTCTAGGAACTTTTTCCACGTTCTACCGTAGATTTGGGATGTTATTGGTTTCCTACTTTTCAACAGGGTGGAGACTAACCCTGGAGAGAAACCCTGGCGACTCAGTAGCGCCCTCTCAAATTCCAGGCTGCTAGATGGAAGCCCTTCACCTGAGAGTGGACCACTGGTCCCTGGGAAAGCAGGTCTGGAATCTCTGGTAGTATCCATGGATCTGTCACTGACATGAGCCTCAGAAGGGAGAACCAAGGCCTTCTCGGCCAAAAGGGAGCTATAAGAATTATTCTTGCCCGATCCTCCCTGATTTTCCTGACTACTACTGGGATCATTGTTATCGGGGGGAATGCATAGGCCAGGATGAACTTCCAGGGTATTTGTAGGGCATCTACTGCGAAGGGGTTTTCCCTTGGATTTAGCGAGCAGAACTTCCTGACCTTCCGGTTGTGTGCGGTAGCGAACAGGTCTATTTCTGGTCTGCCCCAGGCCTGAACTATTTGTTGGAAGACTCGGGAGTTTAGGGACCATTCCCCTTGTCTTAGATGCCTGCGACTCAGGAAGTCTGCTTGTATATTTTCTGCCCCCTTTATGTGCAATGCTGTGATGGATAACAGATGTTGTTCTGCTAGCTGGAAGAGTAGATCTGATATTTGCATGAGGCCCCGAGATCTCGTTCCCCCCTGATGATTGATGTAGGCTACTACTGCCTGATTGTCCGTCATGACCCGGGTGTGGCGGCCCTGAAGTAAGGGAAGGAAATGTTTCACGGCTTTTTCCACTGCCCATAGTTCTTTTACATTTGAATTCTGATCGCTTTCTAGTGAGGACCAGGTCCCCTGTATTGTATGGGATCTCAGGTGTGCTCCCCACCCTGTGGCACTCGCGTCTGTCGTAATGATGTCCTCGACTGGTTTTTGCCACGGGACACCAGCTGTTAGATTCTTTTCTACAGTCCACCAGAGCAGGGAATCTCTTACAGCCACTGAGAGACATAGTTTGCCTTCTAAATGCCCTTTTAATTGTTTCTGCGCAGACAGGACTTCCCACTGTAGTTGCCTTAAGTGGTACTGCGCCCATGTTACTGCGGGTATACATGATGTCAGTGAGCCTAAAAGGGACATTGCGTTCCTCAGTGTCATATTTGGCCTTTGTATTGCTGTGCGAGCTAGGCCTCTTATCTTGGTCACTTTCCTCTCTGGTAGGAGGCAGCGTTGTTGCTCGGAGTCCAATATCAACCCTAGGAAGGATTGCTCTTTTACTGGGGTTATCCTTGACTTGGGGATGTTTACTATCCATCCTAGTCCTACTAGAATTGCTATTACTTCCTTCACTTCAAGTGTACAGTGGGATTCCGACCTCCCTATTACCAGAAAGTCGTCTAAGTATGGGACGATCACTATGTCCCTGGATCGCAGAAAGGACATTACTTCGGCCATCACTTTGGTGAATACCCTGGGGGCTGTAGACAGGCCAAACGGAAGGGCTGCGTACTGGTAGTGTCTCACCTGCCCCTGGATATAGAGCGCTACTCTCAAATATCTCTGATACTCCCGATGGATTGGGATGTGATAGTAGGCATCTTTTAAGTCTATCACTGCCATGAGGCAATGCTGGAACAGGATCTTTGTGGCCGTGTTGATTGACTCCATTTTGAAGGAGCAATTGTCTATCCACTGATTGAGTCTCCTCAGGTTGACAATGGTTCCCCAAGAGCCGTCTGGTTTTTGTATTAAGAAGAGGGGGGAGTAGAACCCCCTTCCTTCTTCTTGCGCTGGGACATCCTGTAGGACTTGTTTTTCCACTAGTCCCAAGACTTCCGTCTCCAGGGCCAGCTGTTGCTCTTGGGCTTTCCTTCTGGGTGTTATTATGAAGGTATGCCTGGGCGGTCGGATGAATTTTATTTTTAAGCCGTCCTTGATTATATTTAGGACCCATGTACTGGGGGAGATAATTGCCCAGGCGGAAAGGAAGAGAGAAAGCCTTCCCCCTACCTCCGGCCCAATGTCATTGGGGAGATTTTTTGGAGGAAGTGGAGGGCCCTTTAAACATATAGCCCGATCCTCTTTTTTCTTTAAAGTCCCAGCTTTTTCTATCTCCCGGGGGACGACCCCTGTTAAATCTCCTCCTCCGAAAGGGCTGCTTCTTAGGTTCTCCCGGAAATCGGGGAAAGTTTTTCTTCCTATCCCCCGCATGCTCCAAAATCTATTCTAGTTTTTTCCCGAAGAGGAATTGGCCATCGCATGGAATGGAACATAACTTGTGCTTAGAGGGTAAATCTCCGGGACACCCTTTAAGCCACAGGGCTCGTCTTGCCGCATTTGACAGGCTTGCTGCTCTAGCTGTCAATCTTGCGGAGTCTGCAGAGGAATCGGCCAGGAAAGCTGCTGCTCCGTGCACCAGTGTCAGATTAGCTAGAATTTCGTCTCTAGGAACTCTATCCTTGATCTGGTCCTCTATTTGTTGCAGCCAGACCATGAGGGCACGAGCGGTACAGGTACCGGCTATTGCTGGCTTCAATCCCCCTGCTGAAGCTTCCCAGATGTGCTTCAGAAACCCATCTGCCTTCTTATCAAGCGGGTCTTTCAACACGCCAGAATCTTCTAATGGTAGGGATACCTGCTACAGCCCCATCAATTTTTGGGACTTTTTCCCAGTTTTCTGAGTCCTTCTGGTCAAAGGGGTACCTCCTCTTTGATGTGGAAGGTAAGCCCCCTGACCGCTCTGTCTTTTTCCATTCCCTGTCAATTAGCGCTTTTATTTTATCATTTACAGGGAAGGTACGCTTTCGCTTTTCCTCCAGTCCTCCAAACATTACATCCTCTAATGATTTGGGAGTTTTTTCTTCTTTAAGGCCCATTGTAGCTCTAATGGCCTTGACCAGTTTTTCTACGTCCTCCGTTGGAAAACATGGACGGCCGCCTATATCGCTGTCCGAGGATTCTGAGGACTGCATGGAGGAAGAGGAGGTGGAGGGGGACAAAGATCTATCCCGCCCCTTCTGCTTTGGCGAGGCCTCTGAATCGGAGCTCCTTCTACGGTTTCTTTTCTTTTTAAGGGCCGCCTTTAGGGAACCTTTCACCTCCTGATGTATTAACTCCTTCAGACTAGTCACCAAATCAGGGGTCTCCTCCTGTATAGTCCTGGTAATACAGTCAGCGCAGAGATCTTTCTGCCACTGATCTGCCAGCGGGTTTTTACATAGGGCGCATTCTCTATTTTTGGTTTTGCTGCTGGCCTTCCTCGCCCCCTAGTGATCAAACAGAAAAAATGGAACCCCATTACCATAAGGGTGACATTCACGTAGATCACTCACCACCGCTGTCAATCAGGGGTACCGATCTCGGAGGCTCCTCAGATGCACTCGTGACGTTTCTCCTGGACGTCCCAGAGTCATGCCGATTGCGCTTATGACTGCCGCTCCCACCACTTGAGCGACTGCTTCTGGTATGTTGGCGGCTCGGCCTGGCATCTGGCGAGAGGTCTTGCTGCTGACACTGCTGCTGTCGCTGCTGCTGACGCTGCTCGTCTTGCCCCACTTCCATTCTGAAGCCTTGGGCATGAGTGCGTCTTCTGTGGTCATCCCCCTTATGTAAGGGGGATCCACTGCACTCTCCGCCTCCTCCGGTTACCCCCACAGCCCCTCCCGCCATACCGCCGGGATCTCTCTCCACCGATCGGCGTTCTTCACCATGGGCGCCGCCATCTTGGACTGTCGGCGCCGCCTCCGACGTCACGCGGGCACGCCCCTTCCCCAGCGTGCCCTGCGCGTGACGTCAGAGGAGCGCGACCCGGAAGCGGCTGCTCCCTCAGCGCTCCTGAGCTGCTCCAGAGTAGGGATCACCGGCAGAGGGGGAGAGGGCGGCGCGGCAGCCACGGCAGAGCCCCAGGACCCCCGCCGTGCTGTTCCTGCGCCCGCTCGGACGCGGAGCCCCGGAGGACCCGCGGATGGAGCTTCCTCCATCCCGACGCCCAGCGCTCAGGAGCCCAGCCTGATCTTCTACGCCGGCACGGGAGAGGGGAAGGTAAGTGTGACCTGCTGTCTTCAGCACGGGTCCCTGTCAGGACAGGAAACCCAATTGAAGCGAGGGAGAGGTACCGCCCTTTTATCTTCAGTAGGGTTCCTGTCCTGACTGGGTGGATCCCCTCTCTCATGTGTGCCGTCATGGGAGACGGGAAAAGAATGTTTCTTAACATTTTTTTTTCCTGTAAACTCCCAATTTCTCATGGATTTGGAATGTGTTCTTGTCAGTCCTTAAAGTGGAGTAAAAGTGTTACCCCATTGCAATCATCAGCGATCTGGGGGTCAGAGATGCTTCCAGGTGTCTTCCCCATGTTGTTCTCCTTCCATTCGTCACTTTTCCCATCCATCGGAACATTTTTACTCCCCTCCAGACCACTTTGTAGAGTCTACCGGAAAAAAGCTTGGCTTTACCATTGACTCCCATTATACTTGTTACTCAAAACGAGCATCTGAGTATTCCGAATTGCTCGGTTCAAGCAACAAGCACCTGAGCATTTTAGTGTTGGCTCATTCCTAGTTCTAGCCAGCAATAAGCCCTTTTATGACAATTTTATGGTATGATGCTCCCAAAAATACCCACACACTCTTAGTATGGTATCCCCCCCGTGAATCCTTCCCCCCTATACAGACAGCCTTACCACATAAAATGGGGACATCACAGCACACCACTCAGTATGGGGGCATTCACAGCCTCCCATAACGCCTGCCACTTTGTAAGATGGCCCACATAATTAGTGACCTAAAGAAAAGCACTCCTTCCCTTGCTCCGGTGCGCTGCTGTGCAGTGTCGTTAGTGAGAATCCACGCCACAGGTGTAATGTAGGGTCCATGCCAGTGTCTCACACTCACCAGCGCTCTCGGCTCCCTGAGCCCCAAAACGCTCTGCAAGAGGACAGTGGCCGAGACTCAGAACCCACACAACACGCTCAGGGTACAAGGGCCGAGACTCAGAACCCCTACAACACCTCACAGGGGATAATAGCTGAGACTCAGAACCACCACACCACAACACCTCACAGGGCGATAGGGGCCAAGGCTCAGAACCCCCACACCACAACACTTCACAGGGCGATAGGGGCCAAGACTCAGAACAGGCGCTCATCACCCAGCAGGGGCCACCACCATTCCTATTCATCGGTGTCGGCATCCTGAGGATGTGGACGCAGCTGAAATTGTGAAGACAAGGTAAGGTTTGGCCCAGAACTGAGCGGCTCTGTGCCCCCTATGACTCCTGGGTCCCAGAGCAGCTGCGCAGGTTGCAACCATTGACAGTACATCCTTACGTCTTATTATGCAGTATACCGAAGTATTTGTGCTTGCACCTGCTGCCTGACACAGAGAACTCTTACTAGTGATCAGCGCAGGGTCGTCGGCTAATGCTCGCCCCACTTATTTACACTTCGTGACAATTCACATTACAAGCTCATCATCATCTGGGCTCGGGCCCATCATAAGCCTCATACTGAGGTGCAGAGGGCCACACAGTCTCACATGGTCTTACTTCTCTCTCTCCCGGGCGTTCTTGTACAGCTTCACCTCCTGCAAGAGATCCAGAGAAGAGCATTATACACATCCTGCAGAGGAAAGTGGCCAACACTCAGAACCCCCCACAACACCCACAGGGTACAAGGGCCGAGACTCAGAACCTCTGCAACACCCCGAAGGGGCCACCACATCACTTCACAGGGAGACAGGGGCCGAGACTCAGAACCCCCCTGTGAGGTGTTGTTGTAGGGGTTCTGAGTCTCGGCCCCTGTCCCCCTGTGAGGTTATGTGGCGGCCCCTATGGGGTGTTGAGTCTCGGCCCCTGTCCCTCTGTGATGTGTTGTGGAGGTTCGGAGTCTCGGCCCCTGTCAGGTGATGTGGCAGCCCCTGTGGGGTGCTGTAGGGGTTCTGAGTCTCGGCCCCTGTCCCCCTGTCAGGAGATGTGGCAGCCCCTGTGGGGTGTTGTAGGGGTTCTGAGTCTCGGCCCCTGTCCCCCTGTCAGGTGATGTGGCAGCCCCTGTGGGGTGCTGTAGGGGTTCTGAGTCTTGGCTCCTGTCCCCCTGTGAGGTGTTGTTGTGGGGACAGGGGTCGAGACTCAGAACCCCTACAGCACCCCAGAGGGGCCGCCACATATCCTCACAGGGGCCAAGACTCAGAACCTCCACAACACCTCAGAGGGATAGGGGCCGAGAGACTCAGAACCTCTAAAGCACCCCAGAGTGGCCACAACACCTCACAGGAAGACAGGGGACGAGACTCAGAAACCCTAAAACATCCAGAGGGTGCAAGGACCGAAACTCAGAACCCCTGCAACACCCCACGGGGGGACAGGGGCTGAGACTCAGAACCCCCACAAAAAACACAGGGTACAAGGGCAGAGGCTCAGAACCCTCACAACACCCCACAGGGACCACCACAACACCTCACAAGGGGACAGGGGTCCGAGACTTGGAACCCCCACAACATCCAGCAGGGTACAAGGGCCGAGATTCAGAACCCCTACAACATCCCGCAGGGGCCACCACAACATCTCACAGTGGGACAGGGGTCCGAGACTCAGAACGCCCACAACACCTCACAGGGGGACAGGGGTCCGAGACTTGGAACCCCCACAACACCCTCGCAAGCGCCACCACAACACACACAGGGTATAAGGGCCAAGACTCTTAACCCCCACATCTCACAGGGGGACGGAGGCAGAGAGCCACCGAAGCAATGAATAGGATATTGTGGCAGAGATCCAGAGCCCACATAATACACTGCAGACTACAGAGGCCTAGACCAGCTCACGGCAGTATTCAGCAAGGATATACTCATTAGATCTCTCTCCATGACTCCCTGCCCACAGTAGTTCTGCACTTTACAGATAATAGGCCGCCACCCCAAGTATGGATGCAATTACTAACAAGGCCTCCCAAGTGCAGGACAGGGGCCTGGTATAAGCAGCAAACTTACCTCATATAATTCAGGTTTATTTCCAGGTGCTGAAATGAGAGACACGTCGTTATCAACCCTTAATCACTCAGCAGAATCACCCCACCCAGGAGGGGGGTGGTCACAAGATAAACCTTGCGACAAGTACAAGAGCGCCTTTTCGCAGTTTTGAGAAGCAGGTTATGTCTGAAGTAATGTAAATCCCAAAAGGTATCTGTTGACCTCCCTTATCAGTGTCTGGTGACCTTTCGTAGCCTCCCTCATCAGTGTCTGATGACTGCTCGTAGCCTTCCTCATCAGTATCTGGTGACCACCCATCACCTCGCTCATCAGTATCTGGTGACCACCCATCACCTCGCTCATCAGTATCTGGTGACCGCCCATCACCTCGCTCATCAGTATCTGGTGACCGCCCGTCGCCTCCCTCATGAGTATCCCATTACTGCCCGTCTTCTCCCTCAATATGAATACTACATATCCGGGACATTCGACGAGATTATTTAGCCTGTGTTTTTCCAAAGTCTAACTTTAGAGTAATCCGAGAAGTGGATTCCTGCGCAGCTGGGGCAGCCCGATGCTTTGTGTTTGGTTTTGAATGAACGCCAGCGACAAGCTGAATAAGATACTATGTGCATTTCTATACGAGGTACCCTCTGCGAGATATTATTATTATAGTTTTCTCAGCCAGATGGTAACTCTGAAAGCAGGGGGAGGACTGCCACTAGCCAGACCCTTTAGTCATGTCACAAGCCCAGGGGTATAAGGTACAGTCCCTCAGTCTGCAGTCTCTTCATGCCTGGGAAACTGCTGCAGCCAGACCCCTCAATGCATTGTGATGTCTGGCTCCTCCCACCAGCATGGTTTTGCTTACGATGATCTAAGCAATACGCGAGTTTATTTCTTCTCTTAATCCCCTTTTATTTGTATTCGCTTTGTACATATTTTAATTGTCTCATATTGTAAAATATTTTTATACCTTCTGTAAACACTGCCTATCTTTTGGGAGTAAAATATAAAATTATTAGTTCCGTGTCCATGTTCTATACCGAACTTTTACGTGCCTGAAGTAATTACGCTACTAATTTGGGTTGGCTTCGTACCCCTTTATTAATTTAAATATTGAGAGAGAAATCGGAAGCTGGTGGCAGCGAAGTGTGCTCTGGGCTAGCTGGCAGTGACGGAAGGGGTTTTATAAGCCGATTGTCTGGCTGCGGCCAGAGCCTTTATAATTCACTCGCTGCGGCCTGCCTAATAGCCAGTGGACAACAAGTGGCCCGTCCAGCGACTAAATATCCTAGGTGCAGTTCCCTGACTGACCTGAGGGTAAAGGGGGCGCCGGAGAGCTGCAAGTTCCAAAGCGGAATCGAAAATCCCTGCATAAATCCTAACCCTAAATCCCTGCAGTTCGTGACATATTGTGGCAGCAGTGGGATAACTGCAATAAACGCCTGCGGTAAATTGTTAGGGCAAGACTAGCTTGCTGCTTTTATCACATAGTTGGCAGAGGTGGGATAACTAAGATAAGCCCCCTGCACATGTGATAGCCGTGTGCCGGCCAAAGGTCATACCCCTGATCGCGACAGTCCGGGTCTGCTGGGATTTCTCAGCACTGAGGACACCATTAATCCTGATCGATACCAATCTCCATTTGCTGAAGTGCAGCCCTGAACTTGTAGGACCCTCCACCCTGTGTCACTGCTCTTGCAGACCCTCACTGTACAGCTCTCTAGCCCTTCAGGAACAATCTGCTTCTGTTACAGCTGAAAATTGCACATTTTCCTCCTCAGTCCAGAGACAAGCTGACATTACCTGCCCCTAGTATCCAAGTAGACCAGAGCTGGGAAGAGTGTGGTCTTGGGCCACATCTAGCTCTCTGGTTGTTACAGTTTGGTCCACGGAGCAATATAGCTGGAGGGTTGAAAACAGTGGTCCACGGGCTGCACCATGCCCCTGCCTGTTTCCTGATGTCACCGCTGTCCACATCCTCAGGATGCACACGGCAGTGAATACATCTGTATAGGGGGCCACCAGCTCCTTCTTCCACCAATCAGTGGGAGACAGTAGATATGATGATGGGGTGAACGGGAACAAGGGTTTTTATTTCTTTTATATGTGAATGGGATGTTTGCATGTATATAGGGAGGCTGTGTGAGGGACCACGGCGTATTCAGGAGGCTGTGTAAGGGACCACGGCATATTCAGGAGGCTGTGTGAGGGACCACGGCGTATGCAGGAGGCTGGGTGAGGGACCACGGCGTATGCAGGAGGCTGGGTGAGGGACCACGGCGTATGCAGGAGGCTGGGTGAGGGACCACGGCGTATTCAGGAGGCTGGGTGAGGGACCACGGCGTATTCAGGAGGCTGGGTGAGGGACCACGGCGTATTCAGGAGGCTGGGTGAGGGACCACGGCGTATTCAGGAGGCTGGGTGAGGGACCACGGCGTATTCAGGAGGCTGGGTGAGGGACCACGGCGTATTAAGGAGGCTGGGTGAGGGACCACGGCGTATGCAGGAGGCTGGGTGAGGGACCACGGCGTATGCAGGAGGCTGGGTGAGGGACCACGGCGTATGCAGGAGGCTGGGTGAGGGACCACGGCGTATGCAGGAGGCTGGGTGAGGGACCACGGCGTATGCAGGAGGCTGGGTGAGGGACCACGGCGTATGCAGGAGGCTGGGTGAGGGACCACGGCGTATGCAGGAGGCTGGGTGAGGGACCACGGCGTATTCAGGAGGCTGGGTGAGGGACCACGGCGTATTCAGGAGGCTGGGTGAGGGACCACGGCGTATTCAGGAGGCTGGGTGAGGGACCACGACGTATTCAGGAGGCTGGGTCAGGGACCACATATAGTATACAGAGGGTGTCAGAATACTTAAACGGGTATTTCCAGCTCCAAAATCCTATACCAATATCAGTCCATTGGTTCGGCCTCCACAACAGTAATGTTCTCTCAAGTGGCCCCTCGAGAAAATTAATTACTCATACACACCTGGTGAAGAAGGTCTGTTTTCTTGGCCGCGATTCTTCCGTCAAGACGACTTCTGCACAGACTTCTCCACACGGAAGATGGTTTAGCCGGTGACCAGAAAATGCCCACAGGGAAAATTGCCAATTGCAGCATCACAAAGTTTCAGAGCCATGATATTTGAGGTGCAAGGTGAGGATGTTCACATAATAAGGGAAAAATGTCCACAGACATGAATACCCACAGGTAAACAGTAGAAAGTTATAGGTGAGATGCTCTGCTGGGCAGGGGGATTCTATACAGGTATAGGTGAGATGCTCTGCTGGACAGGGGGATAGTATAGAGTTATAGGTGAGATGCTCTGCAGGGCAGGGGGATAGTATAGAGTTATAGGTGAGATGCTCTGCAGGACAGGGGGATAGTATAGAGCTATAGGTGAGATGCTCTGCGAGGCAGGGGGATAGTATAGAGTTATAGGTGAGATGCTCTGCAGGACCGGGGGATAGTATAGAGTTAAAGGTGAGATGCTCTGCTGGACAGGGGGATAGTATAGAGTTATAGGTGAGATGCTCTGCAGGGCAGGGGGATAGTATAGAGTTATAGGTGAGATGCTCTGCAGGACAGGGGGATAGTATAGAGTTATAGGTGAGATGCTCTGCGAGGCAGGGGGATAGTATAGAGTTATAGGTGAGATGCTCTGCAGGACCGGGGGATAGTATAGAGTTAAAGGTGAGAAGCTCTGCAGGACCGGGGGATAGGATAGAGTTATAGGTGAGATGCTCTGCGGGGCAGGGGGATAGTATAGAGTTATAGGTGAGATGCTCTGCAGGACCGGGGGATAGTATAGAGTTATAGGTGAGATGCTCTGCGGGGCAGGGGGATAGTATAGAGTTATAGGTGAGAAGCTCTACTGCACCGGGGGATAGTATAGAGTTATAGGTGAGATGCTTTGCTGCATCGGGGGATAGTATAGTTATAGGTGAGATGCTCTTATAGGTAGATGTAGAAAAGCCGGTGGCCTGGATGGAATCCTACCAGAAATGCTGAAGTACAGCCCACCAGAAATACAGGCAGCAATGGTTAAACTCTTCAATATTGTGCCGGCTACTTCCACCGTACCTAGAACCAAGGACTCATCACACCCATCCACAAGAATGGGGATAGGTACGACCCTGCCAACTACAGAGGAATATGTGTCAGCAGCAACCTGGGAAAACTGTTCAACAGCATCCTGAACAAGAGGATCCTCAGTTTCCTCACTGAGCACAACGTCAGAAAGAGCCAAGCAGGGTTCATGCCAAACCACCGCACTACCGACCACATCTACACCCTGCACAGCCTCATTCAGAGCCACGTCCACAATACAAAGAAGGGGAAGATATACGTCTGTTTCGTGGACTTTAAAAAGGCCTTTGATTCAGTGTGGCACCCAGGCTTATTCCTGAAACTGCTGGAGAGCGGAATAGGAGGAAAGACCTACACCGAGAACCTCTGCAGTGTGAGTGTGAACGGCAGAAGAACGGCTTATTTCCAGCAGAGCCGGGGAGTCAGACAAGGCTGCAGCCTAAGCCCAACGCTCTTCAACATTTACATCAACGCTACCGCTCTGGAATCTTCCACAGCACCAGGTCTCACCATCCACGACGTGCAGGTGAAATTCCTGCTGCATGCAGATGACCTGCTGCTTCTGTCACCAACCGAGAAAGGCCTCCAAGACAACCTTAAAATCTTAGAGAAATTCAGCTCCACCTGGGCACTTCCGGTCAACCTAAAGAAAACCAACATCATGGTGTTCCAGAAGAGAAAGAGAAAATCAGATCAGCACCCTTCATTTGTCCTCAACAACTGCGCCCTTACAGGAACAGACAAATATACCTACCTGGGTGTCTAGAGATTCACTGGTCAGGGAGCTTCAAACAAGCCATAGAGACCCTGAAAGACAAGGCATGCAAAACCTTCTATGGCATCCGAAGGAAATTCTACCATCTAAAGCCACCAGTGAGGGTCTGGTTAAAAATCTTTGACTATCATCGCCCCAATTCTCCTGTATGGCAGTGAAGTCTGGGGCCCTCACACCTACCCAGACTGGTTAAGGTGGGATTCAAGCCCAACAGAAATATTCCACCTGGAATTCTGCAAGCACCTTCTCCAAGTCCAACGGAGCACCTCCAACAGTGCTTGCCGGGCCGAGCTGGGCAGATTCCCTCTACACCTAACGGTTCTAAAGAGGCCACTGTCATTCCGGGCTCACCTATGTAGGAGCAATCCAAGCTCCCATCACCATAAAGCCCTGACACATGTAGGGGAAACAAAAAAACCAGGATCCTCGGAACAGCCCATTCTAACCCAACCTGACCAGAACACCAATCACAACAACCTGCCGTAATCAGGAAGATGGTGGACGAAGGCCAGGAGAGGTATGTAAGTGACTGGAAGAACGACATCATCAGCTCACAGAAACTGACCATGACCGGAGTCTACAGAGAGACTACAGACTGGCCCCGTATCTGGAGAAACTCCCGGACCCCAGAGACCGCAAGATCCAGAGCCGGTATAGACTCAGTGCCCACAGTCTGGCCATCGAATCCGGCCGACACAGGCAGAGCTACAAGCCCAGGGAGGAAAGACTGTGCCAACACCGTGACCAGGAGGCCCTGAAGGATGAGACCCACTTCCTGCTACACTGCTCCAAATACTCAGCAGTGAGGGACACTCACTTCAGGAGTCTCTCACATCTCTTCCCGGATTTCATCAACATGAAGGAGGAAGAGAAAACATATTTATTCAGTCGCAATGACAGCACCACGAGAGAGGGGATCAGCCCTTCGGGGACAGGAAACCTACAGACATAAAAAGGGCGGCCCTCTCTCCCTCCTCAGTTGGTTTCCTGTCCCTGACAGGGGATCCCTTCAGACATACCTTTAGATCACGGAAGAAGGCCCAGGCCTGGCGGCTGACTCAGGCAGCGGGGGTCCCCTGCCTCGGCCTGACCAGAGCTGTGGAAGCGCTGCACGGCAGGGGAACTGTTGGTGCAGGCGGTGCCAGGTGGAAGTAGCCTCCAGGGGGAGAGCCTACTTCAAGACGCCCAAGAGCCGGTACCGGGTGAGTAGGCCCTGTTTCCTTTCCCCCTCGCCCGGCCCGGGGGGGGGGGGGCGCTGTCCTTTCCCTTGGTGGAGTTGGGGGGTGGGGATGCGCGGGCCTGGGTATGTCCGCACTATTGCCAGGCGTCTACTTCTGCTTCGCGACCCTGACGTCAGGTGTGCGCCTCCGGAGGAACTGGGAGTAGCGCATGTGCATGCGCGTCTCGCCAGCTCCGGTCGGGGATGCGGTCGGGGGGGGGGGGGGGGGGGGGGGGTGCCGGGCGCAGGGAAAGAGGTACTCAGCGGGCCTGATGGACGACACCTGAGAGCCCCAGAGGGGGCGGTACCGTGGCTACATAAGGGCTCAGGTCACAGTGAGAGCTGCTTCTGGCCCTGTGTCATTCCATAATGGCATCGCAGGAGCAGCCAGAGCCTCTGGAGGAGACGCAGCCTCAGTCTTCAGAGAAACCGGAGCAGCGATTTAGTAGCAGCAGCCGCTCTGAGAAACATAGGTCCACCCAGAAAGCGAGACCTGAGAAGCCCACGAGCCGTAAGGGGTTGGCGGCTCCGATGGACCCCCCACAGAACCCGGTAATGCGCTGTTATAAGCCAGGGTAAGTGAGCTACGAGAAAGTTCACCGGGGTGATTATCTGTTCCCCTTATGTTCCCTCTCTCCCATTCTACCAGGGGAAAAAGTGCTCGGGGAAAAACAAGCACAGAGAGTGTGCCGAATGCGGAGTCCCCCTCCTGGATAGTCAGGGAAGGAAGCTCTGTAGACCCTGCTTTCATCGCCTGGTCTCGGAAGAGACAGCTGACTTTACCTCCAGTATAAGGGAGATAGTCAGACAAGAAGTCAGGGGTTCGGTTAGATCCCTTTCTCCGGCAGGGTCTAGAGAAAAATCCCCTAAATCCCCGGTTCTAGTCTCCAATAGTGATTCGCAGGAGCTAAAATCGGATTCATCACCTTTCTCGTCTTCTGAAGCCAGATCGGGCAAGTCCTGTTTTCCACTGGAGCAGGTTAATCATCTGGTAAAGGCGGTAAATACTACAATGGGGATTGAGGTGACCCCAACCGAGAAGTCTGTACAGGACTCTATGTTTCGGGGTTTGGACTGGAAAAATCGAAGGTCATTCCCTCTGATAGATAAAGTCAGTGCCCTTATCACAAGGGAATGGAAAAAACCCGAGAGGAAGGGCTCCCTACCTCAGGCTTTTAAAAGTATCCATTTGATGAAGCAGCTTCATCCTCATGGGACAAAGCACCAAGATTGGACGCGGCTATAGCGAAGGCATGTAAAAAAAGACTTCCCTACCCTTCGAGGATCTTGGTAGCCTAAGGGACCCTCTGGATAGGAAGGCTGATGTGTTCCTTAAATGAACTTGGGAAACAGCAGCTGGAGCCCTACGGCCAACAATTGCGGTCACATGCACTGCCAGGTCCTTAACGGTTTGGTTGGACCAGCTGGAAGAACAGATCAGGGATAAAGTCCCAAGGCAGGACATCCTTTCCTCCCTCTCTACAGCTCAGGGGGCAGCGGCCTTCCTCTCTGATGCGTCGGTGGACTCAGTGAAGTTAGTAGCCAGATCCGCGGCCCTCTCCAATGCCGCTCGCTGGGCCTTGTGGCTTAAATGTTGGCCAGGGGATATGCAGGCCAGATCTAAATTATGTGGTATCCCATGTGAAGGGGTCTACTTGTTTGGCAAAGTTCTGGATGAGCTGTTAGAAAAGGCAGGCGACAGCAAGAAGCGCTTTCCATATTTAGGAAGACCGCCTTACAGAAGACTCCTACAGAAGGTGGTTTGATCGTAGGAGAACATTCAGAGAAAGACCCAGATATGACACCAGAAGAAGAGGTAGGGGGTATATGTTTAATACCCCTCGAGACCGTACTGATCCCAAATGACTGACGGACCAGGTGGGAGGGAGGTTGTTAACCTTCTACCCAGCCTGGTCGCGTATTTCAAACAGTCCTTGGATACGGAGCATCATCAGAGCAGGACTGAGGATCGAGTTCCAGCAGACTCCGTGTGAGAAGTTTATTCTAACTCCCATTCGTTCTTCGTCCACAGAACAGATGGCGTTGGAGGCGGAGATCTAACATCTTCTACAGAAAGGTGTTTTGGTCGAAGTTCCTGAACTACGAAGAGGTAAGGGGTTTTACTCCCCCCCCCTTTCTAGTCAAAAAGCCAGATGGCTCTTATCGTACCATTATTAATCTCAGAAGCCTTAATAAATTCATTAAAATCTACTCTTTCAAAATGGAGTCTGTAAAAACGGCGATTAAACTGCTATTCGGCGGGTGCTTTATGGTAGTCCTAGACCTTAAAAGACGCCTATTATCATGTCCCAATACATGCAGATCATCAGCAATTTTTAAGGGTGGCCATCTCACTGGGTGGAAAAATAAGCCATTTTCAGTATAGAGCACTTCCCTTCGGGGTGGCGGTGGCACCCCGGGTCTTCACAAAGTTAATGGCGGAGGTTATGGCCCATCTGCACGAACAGGACATTCTCGTAATTCCTTATCTGGACGATCTCCTAATTGTGGGGAATTCGGAGCCTCACTGTGCCTCCCAATTAGCGAAGGTAATTTCCAGCCTTCAGAATCTAGGTTGCATCATTAACTTTAAAAAGTCACGACTGCAGCCCCTGAAGGTGCAACAGTTCCTCGGCCTTCCCCTGAAGGTGCAACAGTTCCTCGGCCTTACCCTAGATTCGGATATACAGGAATGTCGGTTACCAGAATCTAAGGTCTTAAAAACCCAACATCAGATACGTAGGGTAATAGATAATCCATCGATTTCCCTTAGAGGGGCTATGTCACTTTTGGGCTCACTTACGGCGTGCATTCCAGCAGTACTCTGGGCCCAACTCCACACAAGAACCCTGCAGTGGGACATCTTACACAACACCCGTCGGTTAGTGGGTTGCTTCGAGAGTAGAGTCACCTTGTCTAACACTACCATTCAGTCCCTACACTGGTGGTCCCCGAGTTCGAATCTGCGTAGAGGTGTTCCTTGGGTAAACCAGATCTCCCGAATTCTAACTACGGATGCTAGCCCCAGGGGCTGGGGGGCTCACATGGGGGATAACTGGGTCCAGGGAGTGTGGTCTCCGTCCGAACAGAGATTCTCCTCTATCCGTAAAGAACTGCTAGCAGTAGATCAGGCGGTAAATGCTTTCCTTATGTCCCTACAGGGTGAACACGTCAGACTATTCTCAGACAACCAGGTAACGGTAGCCTACATTAACCACCAGGGGGAACACGGTCCAGGCCCTTAATGGATGTAGCGAATTGTATTTTCCAGATCGTCGAGCTTCACCTCCTATCCCTCACAGCTCTACATATAAAAGGGAAACAAAATCTAACAGCCAATTTCCTAAGCCGCAACAAGCTCAAACAAGGAGAGTGGACACTAAAAAAGGCAGTTTTAGAGCAGATCGCACACAGGTGGGGCCTTCCAGAGATAGACTTGTTCGCCAGCAGAAGGAACAGTCAACTCCCCTTATTCTGTTCTCTGGATCCCAGAGAAGACCCATTTGCAGTGGACGCTTTCCTGATTCCGTGGAGCTTCGGCCAAGCATATGCCTTTCCCCCGCTGAATCTGATTCCAATGGTGCTAAGGAAGATCAGAGAGGACAGGGCCCACGTTATCTTAGTAGCCCTATTCTGGCCCAGAAGGCCATGGTTTCCTTGGCTGAGGAAGATGTCGGTATCTCAGCCATGGATTCTCCCCGAGCTCCCGGACCTTCTATCCCAGGGTCCAGTTTATCACCCACGAGTTTCCAACTTAAATCTAGCGGTATGGAGTTTGAGGGGGTGCTGCTAAAGAAGAGGGGGTTTTCCCAGGGTCTAGTCAACACCCTCTTAAAAAGTAGGAAAGCCTCCAAAACAAATATCGACGCCAGGGTTTGGAAGAGGTTTTTGGCAGTGTCGGGGGCGGAGGTTGGTCAGAAAATCTGCGTTGATCAGATACTGGAATTCCTTCAGAGGGGGTTGGAGATGGGCCTAGCCACAAATACTCTTAGAGTCCAGGTTTCGGCGCTAGGGGCCTTTTACAACTGCAACTTAGCAAGCAATTACTGGGTGGCGAGATTCATTAAAGCAGCAGCAAGATCCAGACCCATTATTAAAGACAGACTGGTCCCATGGGAACTCAACTTAGTCAGCACTCACAGAGCCTTCCTTTGAGCCTATTGACTCCGCTCCCATAAAAATACTGTAATTTAAAACTGCCCTGTTGGTTGCCCTAACGTCAGCCAGGAGAGTTAGTTATCTGCAAGCCCTCTCTAGGATACCTCCATACACCCAGTCCGCAGAAGATAGGGTCATCTTAAAGCCAGACCCCTTATATCTACCCAAAGTCGCCTCGAAATTCCACAGGCTTCAAGAAACAGTCCTCCCATACTTCTACCCGAACCCCTCTAACCTGACCGAGAAGTTCCATTCCCTTGATGTGAGACGGTGCCTTCATAGTTACATTTCGGCCACGGAGCCATGGAAAAGGGACAATGCCCTGTTTGTATCTTTTCAGGGAGCTAGGAAAGGACTAAAGGGCATGTCACACTAAGAGATATCGCTAGCAATATTGCTATAACTAGTGACGTTATAGCGATATTGCTAGCGATATCTCTGTGTCTGATACTTACCAGCGACCGGCTCCCCCGCTGGTTATCGCTGATCGCGCGAGATCGTTCAGGACTGTTTCTCGTCGGTCACTTCCTGCGGCGCTTCCTGTGGAGAGACGAGCGTCGCGTGGAGCCGGGCGGGAGGACGCAGGATCGCCTGGTGTGACAGGTAAGTAGCGACCCCCGTCCCCAGCGATGTCGCTGGTGAGATCTGCCTATGTGGCAGCTCACTAGCGACCACTTAACGATGTACCAGCGATCCTGACCGCGTCATATCGCTGGTCGGGATCGCTGGTACATCGCTAAGTGTGACAGTACCTTTAGAGTGTCCAAGAACACTCCAGCTAGGTGGATTAGGGAGGCTCTCTCTTTTGCTTACACAGCAGGTGGGCTGGAGATTCCGGAAGGCATAAGAGCGCACTCTACTCGGGCCATGGCAACATCCTGGGCAGAGAGATCGGAAGTATCCATCGAGAACATATGTAAGGCAGCTACATGGTCCTCTCCATCCACGTTTTTTAACCACTATAGATTAGATTTAGGTAGGTCCGCCGACCTCACGTTCGGGAGAAAGGTGCTTGAGGCAGCTATCCCTCCCTAGAGCTCTCCTCATCTCTGTAATTCTCTCGTGGTGCTGTCATGGCGACTGAATAAATGCTCAGCTACTTACCGGTAGCGGTTTTTCAGGAGCCCATGACAGCACCTTCACATTCCCTCCCTCTGCTTTCACGTCTTGGATCAGCACCTTTACTTCTGGTTTAAAATTTGGCACGGGAATAAAGTATACTTAGTTTGACAGTGCATATATGAATTGCTACTAACCAGGGAGGTCCTCTCATGCTCTGTAATCCAACTGAGGCGGGAGAGATGGCCGCCCTTTTTATGTCTGTAGGTTTCCTGTCCCCGAAGGGCGGATCCCCTCTCTCGCGGTGCTGTCATGGGCTCCTGAAAAACACAGCTACCGGTAAGTAGCTGAGCATATCCTGCTGGAGGAAGAAGAGAGAGCAGTGGCGATAGCAGCGCAATATGTGAGTGAATGTCAGACTGCGATTAAGAGAACTATGATATGCCATGGACTTCTATGGCCCCCACCCTGGATCTGCCCCATCCCCCCATCCACTTTGCCTATGCCATGGACTTCTATAGCCCCATCCTGGATCTGCCCCCACCCACCTTTCCTACAGCCCCTACCCAACATCCCTACAGTCCCTATTCCCTTCTGTACACTTGCTTTGGCAAAACTAATGTGTATTTAGTCCTGCCAATAAAGATTCTTTGAATTTGAATATAGGTGAGATGCTCTGCAGGGCAGGGGGATAGTATAGTAATAGGTGAAATGCTCTGCAGGACAGGGGCATAGTAAAGAGTTATAGGTGAGATGCTCTGCTGGGCAGGGGGATAGTATAGAGTTATAGGTGAGATGCTCTGCAGGACCGGGGGATAGTATAGAGTTATAGGTGAGATGCTCTGCTGGGCAGGGGGATAGTATAGAGTTATAGGTGAGATGCTCTGCGGGGCAGGGGGATAGTATAGAGTTATAGGTGAGATGCTCTGCTGGGCAGGGGGATAGTATAGAGTTATTGGTGAGATGCTCTGCAGCACATTGGCTTCGGCTTTTGAGGGCAGGAGTCCTGACAAAGTTCTGTTGGGTCTTGATCTACATTGTCACCCTTTGCTTTGAGAATTGTCTCTGAAGAGCAATGCAGTCTGTGTCTCCAAGTCACCGCTGCGCTGATAGTATGAGATGTAAGACATTCAGACACCAGTAAATCCTCCCTGTGCTGTTCCTCTGGTAGAATACTAGATGAACTCACAATACACGTTTATTGAAAAGAAATTAACACATCTGGGTGTGAAGGGTTAATAGTAAAATCAGAGCTGAAGTTTCACTTCTCCATTTTTCCTGAAGGTTTCATTTCTCCATTTTTGTTGCTGTAAGATACATTTTTGTAATTGGGATGGGCTGTCATGAAACCAGACTGTTTCCATCAGGTGCAAGCTAAGGGAGGTACTACTCTGAAGAATATGCCACTAGGGGGCGGGGTCTGCTCACTGAAGATGGTAGGAGTGTGATTCCAGAGCTCCAGTGACTCCAGACTTACATCGGCTCATATCGGCATTCAGCGGCTTCCTCGACCGCCGTGCAGTGCACCGCCGGCTTCCTAACACCCCCGGGCACATGATGACCCGTGGTAGAACACAGAGAAAGGCTTCTCCTCCGCACCTGCCTGACTTCTTTCTGAAAACTCAGACTGCACATGCAGCAGGGAAAATGGCAGCAGCTTCCCCTCCCCCAGGATCATCTCGTTCCTCCCACGGCTCCCAGGGCTCAGAGAGGTGAGACCTCAGCAGATACACATCACAGTAACTCTGCACCTATGACTAGGGGGGACATGAGGGATTTCCTGGCATCTATACGCACTTCTTTAAGGGAGGACATGCAGGACATGTTAAAGGAGATAAGAGAAGTTAACTCTTTAGGAGTACGTACAGACCACTTAGAAAACAAGATGTCTGAGTATGTTTCTGTTATCAACGCTCTTGTGGATGAGAATCAAGCCATGAAAGGTAGATTGGCAGGGGCATTTGATAAAATACACGATCTGGAGGACAGATCTAGAAGAAATAATCTTTGTACAAGAGGCATCCCAGAGACTATAGGAGATAAAGATCTGGCCCCCTTCCTCCAAAACTATATGCAAGCTGTCCTGCCATCTTTATCCCCAAGGGACCTGTTAGTTGACAGGGTCCACAAGACGCCCAAACCCAAGCACTTGGATTCGTCTCTCCCCAGGGACACTATTCCAAGGATACACCTGTATACTACTAAAGAGACCTGTCTGAGACAAATAAGAAATCCTCCTGAGCTTCCTTCTGAGTTTCAGGCACTGCAAGTTTTCCCAGATCTGTCGGCTGCTACGCTGTCTAAGAGGCGAGAATATGCCCACGTCTGCAGAGCCTTGAGGGAGGTCTCCGTGAAATATCGGTGGGGTTTCAATCCTGTGAGGCTCTTCATCACTCATGACGGAAGTACAGTCGTCTGTTCCTCTCCTAAGCAAGCGGAGAAGCTCACGAGCTGGAAGATCCTTTTTTCACCTTGACAAGCTGACACGGGTCGGAAGGTGGCTTCGGAATAGTCTATGGCTTGACTGTACTGCATGGCATGAGTCTGGATAACTGGGCTCTCCTGCTACGCTTCCTAGTGGGCCTTGGTTCGTGAACTTTTCACTTCCACCCCCCTCGTAGATCCTTGATCTGCGGATCGTCCGAACTGTTCTGGATGTTTATACGAGTGGCTCTCGTATATTTGACTATGTTTTGGTTTCTTATCTTTTTCTTTTTTACTTTTCCTTTCTTTTTTTGTCTGTTCTCTTTTTTATTTTCTTTTTGGCATCCTTTCGGGTCAATACTCTGGCCCGACTGTAAGTATATCTGCTCCCATTTTTTCTTCCAGGTTTTTTCCTCCCAAATACCCAGGCATCTATGTGCTACAATGGACTCTCAGCGTATTTGTAGACGCGTTGGTTCTAACATGATATATGTGACTATATTAAGTGTGCAGTTCCATTCTGCCGGCAGCACTGTGAACTTCTCGTATCAGTATTATGAGTATACAAATCTTATCCTTGAATGTTAGGTGCCTAAATTCCCCTGAAAAACGCTCTATGATGTGGAGGGAGGTGGGAATGTCACGGGCGGATATTGTCTGCCTTCAAGAAACACATCTATTGGAAGCCGATAATTTCAGGCTTCGACACCCTCACTTCCCCCACATGTTTTTAGCTAATGGTCAGACCAAAAAGGCTGGTGTGTGCATTATGGTGAAACGTACAATAGCATTTCAATTGTTATCACAATATGCTGACTCCGTAGGTAGATGCTTGACAGTCACTTCCCGGCTAAATGGAGAGGTGCACACGTTGACAAATGTATATGCTCCCAATGAAGGCCAACACAAATTTTTGAGAACTACCTTTAATGATATCTCTTTAAAAGCAAAGGGTAGCAAGATCATATGTGGTGATTTCAATCTCCCCATGAATGCAGACCTTGACTGCTCTTCAGGAAGGAAGAGAACTAGGAGGGGTTTGAACCTCCTATCCCATGAATTTCACCTGCATGATTTTTGGAGATACTCAAACGCATCGGAAAGAGATTATACGTTTTATTCTCCTAGGCACTCCACATACTCCCGTATCGACTATTTCTTAATAGATAGTGCGACCCTAAGCAGGTGTCTAAATGCCACTATTGGCCTAATCGCCTGGTCTGACCACGCTCCTGTCTCTCTGACCCTTGCTCTTGCCCACCAGGCTGACCCTGCGTTCAGGTGGCGTCTTCATTGCTGCTGAGGGGGGAGGTGGTTGATAAGGTTTCCTCGGAGCTGGAGGGCTACTTTCAAATAAACGATAACGGGGAGGTCTCTGATGAGACCCTTTGGTCTGCTCACAAAGTGGTGGTTAGGGGGTTTCTCCTACAACAAGCTTCATATTTAAAGAAGAAAAGAGAAGCCAGTAGAGAGGCTCTGCTCTCCCGTTTACATTATTTAGATGCTATTAATAAGGCTGCACATACGCCCTCCGTCTCTGAGGAGATCTCCCAAATTAGATTTAAATTAAGGGAAAATTTCCTATACAAATATGCATACAATATGAGGAAACTTAAAACTAACTTATATGCTACCGGGGACAGGGCGGGAGCGCTTCTAGCTCGCAGAGTTCGTAAACGTGAGGTCATGTCACGAATTGACCACATATTGGATGAGCAAGGTAGAGCCCTTAGGAACCCACGACACATAGTGCAAGCCTTTGCTCAATATTACACTGCCCTCTATAATTTAAAAGATGATGCCTCCACCCCTCAACCTGACCAAACATCTATTGATGCATACTTAGATTCTGTTAATTTGCCATGTATTACCACTGACCAATTAAATTATTTAAACGCCCCCTTCGCGGCTGCAGAAATTCAGCAGGCGATTAAACAGACTAAACTTCATAAAGCCCCAGATGGCTTAACGAATGATTATTATAGGACCTTTTCTCAGCAATTAACACAATATCTACAGCGTCTGTTCACACACTGGAGAGGCGCTGGTACTGTGATGGCCCCTAATTTAGAGGCCACTATTTCCACTATACCAAAACCGGGGAAATCACTCACACATCCCGGAGATTTCAGACCCATTGCTTTGTTAAATTCAGATGTCAAACTGTTCACTAAAATCATAGCATCTAGACTGAAACTAATTATACCGACTATAGTGTCACCAGATCAGGTGGGCTTTGTTGCAGGACGGGAGACGAAGGATGGCATACGACGTATGTTGAATTTGATTAAAATATCTGAGCTGTCTGGCCAACCCAGTGCATTCCTGTCACTTGATGCTGAAAAAGCTTTTGACAGGGTGCACTGGGGATATTTAAGAGCAGTCCTGAAGAAATTTGGACAGTCGGGCCCTATATTATCCACAATCTGTGCCATGTACTCGACCCCCTGCGCCAGGGTTTTGACGCCTGGCTTCTTGTCCGGCCCGTTCCAGATCACGAACGGTACGAGACAGGGGTGCCCGCTCTCGTCTGTTATTTTTGCGCTGTGCATGGAGCCGCTTGCCGAGCGCATTAGAATGTCGGCGGGCATTTCTGGGATTAAGGTTGGACAGGTGGAGCACAAAGTCGATCTATACGCCGATGATGTCATTCTATCCTGTGTAAATTTAGAATCTTCGTTTTCTGCGATTATTTGTGAACTTGCGGAATTTAGCAAGGTCTCATACTATAAACTGAACCCCATAAAATCCCTGCTGTTTTCGGTGGCGGCTCCTTGTTCCGTTTAAGTGGATGAGAGATTGTATTCCATATTTGGGTTCTAAGCAGATTGTGGATAGGAACTTTACTAATTTGGAAATACAGCTTAAGAAACAATTGGAGCAGCTTCATGCTGTCCAGACCACCTGGATTGCAAGGATTAATGCCTTTAAGATGATTGTCCTACCTAAAATATTGTACCTACTCCGGTGCATATCAATGATAATCCCTAAAAAAAGAATTCTAAGATTACAAACTATGGCATATAGTTATATTTGGTCATATAAAAAGTCTATGCTCTCCAGGGCCCTAATGTATTTCCCGTATAAAAAAGGGGGACTGGGGGTACCAAACTTGTTAAAGTATCATAAAGCCGCTATAATGACGGGACTGAGAGATTGGTGGCAAGCGGACAGAGACCATAAATGGCTTCAAATAGAAAATTATTATGCTACCGCCAAGTCTACCCGATATATTTTCGAGGCTGAAGCTATTAAAACTACTAAATATTCCCCACTTTTGCCAACTATGAAAGCTGCGCTACATCATTGGAGGACAGTGGTCCCATCTCTTATTAAACTATCACGCCACTCCATATCGTTAAAGGCCCTTGAGATGCATATTCCATACCTTAATCTTCAGTCATGGGTTGCTTCCGGAATTGTGAGTCTGGGAGACCTAGTGGGGAGTGGTGGGTTAATCCCGTTTGACCAACTGGCTGCCGAGTTTCCGGCCACCCGGAGGTGTTTTTACCAATACCTACAAATACGTCATATGTTGCATAATTCACCGGACTCGTTTTTTTTCAATTCACAACTAAATAACACAGTTAACGGTTATTTTCTGCTGCCTGATTCTGGCCCGAGAGGTATCTCATTATTATATAGAGCCCTGAATGACCCGACGGATAATACAAAACTGCCCTATATGATCAGGTGAGAGCGGGACCTGGGATTTCTCTCCGAACCTGTTGACTGGGAGGAAGGATTGTGTGAAGATGTACGGGTCTCTTCATGTGTGAGCCATCTGGAGCAATTGAAAAAGACGCACCTGAGATGGTACCAGTTCCCGGTCCGAACGGCACATTTTGGAGCTGGTGGGTCTGGTGAATGCTGGAGAGGGTGTGGGATGAGGGGTACTCTTGTCATGATCACGTGTGTCTGGTCGCAGATGATGCCGCAAGGCGAACCCATAACACACGTGACCCTGGATACACCGCCTCCAGTGGGGCGAATTTAAATAATAGAACGTGCCGGTGGATACGCCGCCTCCACCTGGCGAATTTAGGAATTACACGTTAACATATACATTTCTGGAAACACCGCCTCCAGTACGGCGAATTTAAATAAGGGGGGAACCTGGGAATCTTTAACAATGGTGGGCCCTGCGATAGGGAATGGGGACATGGAGACCTCCTGCACTCCCCTGAGCCAGTGTCCCTGCACTCCTCACATTCCCTAAACAGGCTCCGCACCTGTCGCCGCTCGCGTGCCTCAAAACCCTGGCTCGCCCTGCGCCTAAACCCTCACTAGGGAATAGGTCGGTGCGGAGACTAATCCCACCACTGCACTAACAACACACATGAGGAAAGAGACAATACAGGGAAAACACCACTTAGCTTTGCTCTGTTGGGTACGCTCCTAGCAACAGAGCCCACCACCTGTGTGCATCTTCTCCTCCACCCTGATCCATCACCATAACTGGATCCGTCACTATCGTGCAGCCTGGGAGCAGAGTCCATCACCACTTGCAGCAGTCCAGTACACAGAGTCCCAAGATGAGTCCAGCCTCTGCCAAGAATCCAAGCATGCTCGAGTCCAGTTCTCAGCAACCAAGTCGAGCATGCTGAGTGCAACTCTCTTCCTAGTCGCCACTCCTCTAAGCCATGCCCGCACTTCCCACCGACACCATAAACTGCGACTCCACCAGGCCATGCCAGTCCTTCCTGCAGACACCATTAGCTGGCACTCGTTCTCTCTGGCTGACTGCGCAGGACTCCTATCCAGCTCCATCCTTCCACCAGGCTCTCCAACAACTCAGCAAGAAATATCACCAGCAGTGAGTGAACACCCTGAGACCCATTTATAGAGTGTCACACCTGAACCATAATTAAGTGCAACCTAACCTAAGGTGCAATACCACTAACCACCACCGGGGACAGTCAAAACACCTTTGAACTTAACCAAAGTAAAAAAAAGTTCACTTTGTGCTTTTAATACTGCCAGATCCAACACTGGATCATGACAACTCTTGAGCATACTTGGTGGTCCTGTCCGGTGCTCCAGCCTTGGTGGAGGGGTGTTGATTTATTGATCTCACAAGTCTTGGGTATCCAGATGACTCTGACCCCAAGCCAGGCCATTTTACACATTGGCCTGAACGAAATTCCTCATATTCTTAGAGGTATGCTGTCACATATTTTGATAGCTGCTAGATGGAAAGATCCCACCCCCCAGAGGTTGCAGGACTAATTGATAGAATTAACACTCACTGCCAGCTTGAACTAGCACTAGCTCACTCGATGACTGCCATAATAAAAAGACAGAGCATTTGGCACGCCTGGATACATAGTAGACACTCCACGGTTGCCCCGCTCCAGCCTGCTTAGCCGTATATAATTAAGATGCCGGATATTAGATATTGGATGTTGTTTGTTTTCTTTCCTTGTTGGAATATATTACTGTACTGCAGAACACTGAGACTTATTATGTGTACTTGCTGTTACACATAGTTCTATTGATGCCACTAATGCCTGTTCCTCCCCTCACCCCTTCCCCTCCCCCCCCTTCCTTTCCTGTTTTTCATTTGTCGTTTCCCACTTTTTGCTCCTTATTTTCTCCTCTCGTTCCCCTAGTTTCATATATATGGTGGTTGTAACTATGGTTGTCATTGTTTTGACTTGTTTTCTTGTTCAACCTCAATAAAAATAATTGAGAAAAAAAAAAAAAAAAAAAAAAGAATATGCCACTATACTACTTTCTATGATTGACATATATGTAGTTTCCGGTTTTCTTGCAATATTATTGGCTTATAAAGTGAAATGATGTTATTGGTAGTTGAGAACTTGGCATAATTAAGCGAAATGTTATAAAAGAAGTGACTAAAATAAAGGGGCTTAGTGATCTGTCTCGATCCTCCCGTACAGAGACCCTGGTCTCCGTGTGGTCATTTGAGTTGCTAGCAACACTCTGTGAAATAATTTGGACATCACTGGCTCAACCGTGAAGGGTTAATTTAGCCCTCTCTAAATAGCTACCCCGACAGCTGGCACCCAACGTGGGGCCCCCAAATAGGGACGCCTCTGCCCCCGGAGGACAGCAAGACAAAGGACCCTCGGAGTGGACACAGGTGCTAGAAAATTGGGACTGATCATCCCCCACAACAACCACGGTAAGGTGGCAGTTATACTGTTCAGACTGACCGTTTTGGTGTGGTTTTCCTGTGCTTGTTGCTGCAAAGAGGATCTGAGGTTTGTCCCCGTGGTGGGGTGATTCTTGGGTGGAATCATATAGAGGTGTAGTCCCGTTGGGGGCCCAGTGCTCGAACCGTACCTCATAAGGGACGGACACCCCGGATTGACCAGTGATTGTGACTCTCTTTATAGTCAAAATATCCTGAAATCCTGATCATTATTAGTATTGGGCGTGGTCATGTGATCGAAGACTGGGTAGGATACGTAACTCAGGTATATATAGATATATATATATATATATATATATATATATATATATAGATATATATATATATATATATATATATATATATATATATATATATAACCAGAGGTGTCCGGAGGGATAGTCTGAGACGCCCTCCTCCTTTCACCGAGTACCGCGAATTTTGGGCAATCCCAGAGGGGGATTATTGACCCTGTGGAACAGACTGATACGGCCGCTACAGATCTGTGCACAACTGAAGTAAGGATATTTAGCTCTAAATTAGAGAATCCGTGGAAGGAAAAGAAGAATTTTGTGGCTTGGCGCATGAATTGTGTGACGAAGGTGTTAGGAAGAACAGAGGAAGTGAATTCTGATTGTTTCTGTTACTGCTATGTTGAAGAAGGAAAAATTGTCTATTGTTATGGCAAGGACTGGATGTTTTGTGGTTCAAGAAAGTGACTGTGGTGTGAGGAAGTGATTGATTAAGAAGGAACTAAGATTGATACTAATGTGTCAGGCAGACAAATAGTTAAAAGTGATGATTTGAAAGAAGAGGTGTCCCTGGCTAGATGACAATTGTACAAGGAGACCGAGAGTCGCAGCCCCCACGTTTTCTTTGTTAAACGCTCACGGTATCTATTATCAGCCACTGCCGCCAGCCTTAGTCCCCGTTATGCCTAATATTGCTAGTGGTTATGAGTATCCACCCCCTTCCATTTACCAGATCCAGAGAAAAAAAAATAAAAAGTTTTCAGAAGACATTAACCCGCTCTGTTCAGCACAGAGAGAGAGAGAAAACACAACAAAAAAAACAAGCTAGCAGCCGTAGCTGCTCCAGCCCCCTCCCATCACCCCCACTGCAGCTGTGAACACACAGCTCCCCCTCAAACTCCAGCTCCCGCGCTCCAATATCTCTTCCAATCATATGACTGGGAACCCTGCTAATTCTCGTCAGCAATTCTGCTTTCAGAGAGATTGTCATTCCCCTGCTGCTTTAATCGGAGTAGATGGCAGACACAATTAATATACTTTTATAAACCCCACAAAACCCTTCCCCGAGGTTTTCAGTTCGTAATCTCTCCCACATGTCCTGTAAATTTACTAGGGGCAGATTGATTATCACAGTTCTGCTCCAGAATACAATTCCAAGATAATGGTCAGATGGTTCTTACGTTATATAATCCCTATGTAGATGAAGACAGAGAGGAAATCTGTATTTTGCATGCCTTTCCCATAGATGCCACAAGGGGCCCAAAACAGTCTCAACCAGTTTGCAAAAAAAACAAATATAAGCAGGTGTCTAGCCATTGTTAGCCTCCTTAAGCATCTGGCAGCACTGAACTGTCGGATTTCGGCCTCGAGACTTCGGTTCCGCCTTGGTCAAGAGATATTCTTGGGTCACTGTCTCCTTCAGGGTGCCAGACACCTCGCAGAAGAAAGAAAAATAGCTGTCAGCTCCCTTCCTTTCCCAAAAAATGAAACTGAACTCCAGCGCTTTCTAGGACTATGCACTTATTGTTGTCAGTGGATACCGGATGCATCCCGCATAATGCAACCCCTTTACAACGCCTTGAAAGACGGTATAATGAACTATAAGGGAAGATGGCAGTGATGAGGATTACCTCCAATATGACTGTTCCCAACTTCTGACTGAAGAAACAGCTACTCCACCAAATGTCAGTGAGAATCCACTCCCAAATCCTGATCTGGTGTTATACACGGATGGTTCAAGATATGCTGATGGGTTTGGTAGATTCCACACCGGATACGCTTTTACCACAGAGGACACTGTAGTGCACGCAGCTGCACTCCCGCCGTCACAGTCAGCACAAGAAGCAGAACTGCATGTACTTTGGCCAAGAACCGACGGGCTAATATATACACAGACTCACGGTATGCATTTGGTATTGCTCACGATTTGGGGGCTCTATGGGCCAATCAAGGGTTTATTACTACTGCCGGAACCCCAGTGAAAAATGCTAAAGCTGTTAAAACCCTCATGGACTCGATCAAATTACCTACTCAGGTGGCTATTATCAAACTTAACGTGCACGGTCCTAGGAACAGTCCACAGAATGTTGGCAATGCATATGCGGATATGCAAGCAAAAGCCGCCGCTCTTTACCCGTTGAACCAACCATACCAACTATGGTGACCACACGCTCTCAGCGTAAACAGTTACAAGAACCTGATGAGAACCTGATGATCTACAAAAGACTGAAGTTTTCTGTCGGACCCCGCGAGACCGCTGAATGACGATGCAGAGAATGTCTCCAAAGGAAGAGGTGAAGCAATGGAAGACTGATGGGACACGTATGGATAATGGTCTCTGGAAAAAGGACCGACTTGTGTGTCTCCCTACCCGGATGTACCCTGCTATTGCCACATGGGCACATGGACCTACACATCGAGGAAAGAATCAGGCCCTTGCACTGGTACAAAAATTCTACTGGGCCCCGGTTCTCCAGTTGGCCAGAAGCATTCGCTGTTACCAACATGACTGCAAAGACCACAGCGAAGAAACTGGTGATGGAAGTTATATGCAGATATGGGGTTCCAGAAGTTGTTGAAAGTGACCAAGGCCCGGCCTTTTCTTCTCATGTGTACCAAGAAGTTCTGACAATGCTTGGATCCACTGTAGCCCTCCAAACTCCGTACCACCCACAAACCAGTGGGAAAGTTGAGAGGTTGAATGGCACACTGAAGGAACAACTGACCAAAATGATGCAGGAGACTACGGCTCCATGGCCAGAGCTCCTACCCATTGTACTATACCACATTCGTACTACCCCTATTGTAAAATATGGCCTGTCCCCATATGAGATATTGTTTGGTGCTAGGCCCCCAGTTGCAAATTTCCAGCCTCAGCAGTTATCAGAAGAAACTGACCGTGCTGTTCAATGTGTTATTCAGCTTAGTAAAAATCTTGCTAACATCCATGTTCTAGTTTTCTTTTCTTTTCCAGATTCAGCAGAAACCGACACCTGTTATAACCTGAAGCCTGGTGATTTGGTAGTCGTGAAAAGGCATGTCAGAAAGCACGGACTAGAACCCTTGTATGACGGTCCCTATCAAGTCCTCCTCATCACCCAACAAGCCAATAGCAAATGAAGGGGGCATAATGTTTTGGTTTTCCGCATTTTTCATATTATTATTCGTAGAAGTTAAAAGTTAAAGTTAGAAGATATTCAAAGACGCAGAGATCAATACGATAAAGACAATGATCGTAATAAGGACAGTTGGTGGTCAGACACCACCTCCTTTCTCAATCCAGCCAATTGATTTAAGGGAATTGGGGGCTGGATAGCTTGCATCTTACAGAGCTTGTTACATATTGCTGCCTGTATCCTTGTTGTATACGTGATACTAAAACTTGTTCTTTGGTGTATTTCTGTATGTATTAGGAAATTCTGCACTAAGACAGCTAATGATGATATCAAAGGCGTCGTTGCCCCTGCTCTTCTCTGCACCGATCTCAAAAGGCTACTTGATGAAGATGTTGAAGCCAAGCACATGGCTACCTACAAAAGATCCCCACCACCGTTATCAAAAATTGTTATTCGTGAACTGCGGTATACAGGGGGGACGGGTGCGCCGCGACAGCCATGACTGGTAACACGGCATTGGTCATGTGAAGACCAGTACCCCCTCAAGCTGTTAGCTTGGGATAGCACCTCTGATGCTGCAAATGTGTTAACAAAATTTATCTAGGGGGGAATGTGAAGGGTTAATACTAAAATCAGAGCTGAAGTTTCACTTCTCCATTTTTCCTGAAGGTTTCGTTTCTCCATTTTTGTTGCTGTAAGATAAATTTTTGTAATTGGCATGGGCTGTCATGAAACCAGACTGTTTCCACCAGGTGCAAGATAAGGGAGGCGGGGGGTGTACTACTCTGAAGAATATGCCACTAGACTACTTTCTATGATGGACATATATGTAGTTTCCGGTTTTCTTGCAATATTATTGGCTTATAAAGTGAAATTATGTTATTGGTAGTTGAGAACTTGGCATAATTAAGCGAAATGTTATAAAAGAAGTGACTAAAATAAAGGGGCTTAGTGATCTGTCTCGATCCTCCCGTACAGAGACCCCCGTCTCCGTGTGGTCATTTGAGTTGCTAGCAACACTCTGTGGAATAATTTGGACATCACTGGCTCAACCGTGAAGGGTTAATTTAGCCCTCCCTAAATAGCTAACCCGACATGGGGAGAGATCTATTAAAGAACATTCTCTAACCAAAGCCCAATTGTCCGGCACCGCAGGAACGCCATTGTCACGGCAGGAACGCCATTGTCACTGGGTTTGTACCAAAAGGAATGACACGATTGCCAACTGGAAACAATGGGGGGGGGGGGGAGCGCTGGACGGCCCATGTGAGATGTCAGCAAGGAGAGCCCGGTGACTTCCATGGGCTCCAGTGACATACAGCACAGCACAGGCAGCAAAGAACTTGCAGAATGGATTTCACCACAGGTCTCTGGGCCCGGCTCACTGCTCCGGGCTCTACAGGTCCGGGTCACAAGTACCTCGTCCCAGAGGACAGATACTGTTCTTACGAGCTGTCAGTCCACGCTCAGTGTGGGGTGTATGGGCTAGAGACCCTGATTCCAATCCATTCTGCGTTTTCTTTCATCCCCTGCCTGCCTACACCTGCAGTATATGTGTATGATACATAACTATGTAGGATCTGGCCACTCTTATTCTCTTGGTAGTCATAAGTGGACAGGAAAGAAAGTGCAGGAGCCAGATTCACTGCCACTGAATCAATAGAAGAGGTGCTGCTCTGGCCCTTCCGGCTCCTCTGCTGGTCAGTGATATCACTATGGAGGCACACCGGTCAGTGGGGGCTCATCTGCTGACCTGGCTGTCTTTCGAGAGCCTGCAAGAACCAGGGCTCATCCCACTGAACGCCCGCACTCGATCCCCACGGGTAGAACACAGGGTGAGGGGAACACACATTGGTAAGACTATCGGTTCACCAACAGAAAAAAAACACAAAGGTGTAACGACTGTGATTGTAGGGATCAGGGCCACGACCAGGCACGGGGGTTTACAGGTGCCGGCTTCTGCTGGATCTCCGTCCTCACTGAAGGAGCAAATCCAGATGATCTTTTTACTCTTAGACCTGTGACGGGGACAAGGGGGCATCCTCTTCGTCTGGAGGAAGGAAGGTTTAAGCATACTCACAGACGCGGATTATTTACTGTAAGAGCAGTGAGACTATGGAACTCTCTGCCATATGATGTTGTACTGAGTGATTCCCTACTAAAATTTAAGAAGGGACTGGATGCCTTTCTTGAAAAGTATAATATTACAGGGTATATACACTAGTTTCCTTAATATTGCGTTGATCCAGGGAGCTAGTCTGATTGCCGTATGTGGAGTCGGGAAGGAGTTTTTTTCCCCAGTGTGAAGCTTACTGATTGCCACATGGGTTTTTTTTTACCTTCCTCTGGATCAACATGTTAGGGCAAGTTAGGATAGGATATGGGTTGAACTAGATGGACTTAAAGTCTTCCTTCAATCTTAATTACTATGTTACTATGTGTTGCAGAGACCCGTCGGGTTCCTGCACTGCGATACATGCTGCATTGCGATACATGCAGTGGCTGTGAGCTGACGTCGGAGGTGCAGCTACAGGGAGCAGCGCATGACAATGGCGCACACTCCGATGTCAGCTGCCGGGCTGTGCGGTGGCTACAAAAGACACTGGGCGACGTGGGAGCAGAGGAAGGGTGAGTAGAATGTTTTTGTTTTTAATTATGCATTAGGGGCAGAATGGGGACACATACACTAGGATTGGGGGCCATGTAAACCAGGATGGGGACATATATCCCATCATTGGGACATATACTGTATACCATGATGCGGACACATTCACCAGGATGATGGGCATACACACCAGGATTGGGGACATTTCACTACATAATGAAGGCGGAAACTCATAAGTCTTTATAAAATTTAGAACACTACTACAGGGGCCCATACTTCTGACCAACGTGTGTGTGTGTGTGTGTGTGTGTGTGGGGGGGGGGGGCAGGTCCAAATTTCACACTGGGGCCCAACGGACTCCAATTACACCACTGCAAAAACATACATTCTCAGCAAGAACACGCGGTGGTACAAGTGGCAGAATCTCACCTCTCTGCTGTGCCTTCTGGGCTTCCAGGACCAACGCTCTCTGCCAGCAGCTCTCTGCGTTTGGTGGGCTCCCACTGAGATGATAATGTATCAGATGTGACCTGCAGTCCCATGTAACTCCACAGATAATCCAGTGATACTTCTGTGAGTACTGATAGCAGTGATGGCTCCTCTGGATCACACTGCTGCTGGTTCTGCATGTGCTGCTGGGAGGCGTAAGGCAGAATCAGTAGAGATGAGAGCAGACTAGATCTATCTATTGCTGAAAATGACAGACTGCTACAAACACAGATCTACATTTTTGCAGTTTTGCACTGGGTCAGCTGTAAATCACAAGTTGATCACATGTAATGTGAACGTCCTCACCGTGCACCTCAAATATCATAGATCTTAAACTTTGTGATGCTGCAATTGGCAATTTTCCGAGAGGCCAATTTTCCGCGTGGGCAATTTTCCTGGGAACCGGTTTAGCTGGACCCACTGGTTCCTGCCAGTTCTAAGCAGATGGCACTGCTGGACATCTTCATGATGTGGCTCATCTGCTGCACTAAGTTTCCTTAGCCAAACACTTCATCTTCATTCCTCACAGTGGCAATTTCTTGGGGTCCTCAATGATGAGAAATTCAGGAAGATACGTACCCGTCATATAATCACATCAGGATGCGTCTGATCGGCTGCAGAATAAATTTGGAGCCCAACAACCGCCTGCAATATCCAGCCAAGATAAGAAGGAGGAGTCCTGGAGGGCGTGATGATCTGATCCCGAAGGCCCTATTTCACACCATCCAGTCTGTCTGGAATCACATGAAGGCACAAAAGGATGTGCACAAACCTCATACACAGAAGATCTGGGGTCAGTTCTCAAGGATGTTTGAAACCACTGCCTGCCGAGAACCTCAATAACCTCTGTACAAGTGACGAGAATTGATTGAAGTGATGGGCGGTCACCAGATAGTGATGGGTGAAGTCACTCCACCACCGTTGCATGACGACCTCCGGCACAGGCTCCCTCCCCCAGCTCCGTTGCCTGACGACCTCCAGCCCAGGATCTCCATCTTGCATGATGACCTACAGCTTAAATTACCCCTTCTCTCGTTGCATGACAACCTCCAGCCCACGGTCCCCCTCGTTGTAGGATGAACACCGGCCAGGCTCCCCCTCCCCCCGTTGTATTACAACCTCCGGCCCAGGCTCTCCCTTCCCCCTGTTGCATGACGACCTCCGGCCCAGGCTCAAACTCTTGAACCCCCCCTTGTTGCATGATGACCTCCGGCCCAGGCTCCACCTTCCATGATGACCTCTGGCCCAGGCCCCCTCTTGTATTACGACCTCCATACCAGGCTCCCCCCCACACTGCATGACGATCTCCAGGAGTCTGTGTATAACCCTTAACCTATACACATTCTCTTCCAGAACCCCTTCTGCACAAAGCTCAGGGTTCTTCATTTTTGGCCAGTAGGTATGGAAGAAATTAACCCAGGAGCTCACCCCACACTCCCCTGCACACAGGTAATGCTGCCCCTGTAACTATGACCTCTGCCCTAAATAGTGACTTATATCCTGAAAACACCCAACATCAGGTCAGGCATCATGGGTGCTCATAAAGAAGTGACAGTTGTAGTCACTGGCTGCAGGCTCCACACGCGAGGGATACTGCCCCCCCCCCACTAGACTGATAATACTATAATTACAAGCAGCTCACCTCCAACTGCCGGCTGAGCTGGAATTCCATGGAACATGATGGGAGAAGTGAAGAATCTGCAAAAAAAAAAAAAAAAAGGGAGAGAAGGTGGAAAAATGATAGTTAGTAATCAGTAATTTGATGTTTCCAAAAAACTCATGAGAACAGCTGGGAGAGAGCGGGATCTGAGACATCACTAGACAAGAAGCAAAGTGCAAAACATTTCCACCAGTAGGAGTCACCTAGATTTATTACCATCATTCTTGTCATACAATGATTCAATGAGAGAACCCAAAACCTAAAGACGGAGGGAATAACTAGGGCTGTTGGTAAGGGTTTAGGAAAAATCAACCAGTAATAATCATTTTATCCCCATGATAGCCCCTGAGAGACGAGAAAAAAGTCCCCTGGTAGAGAGGGAGCACCCCGTAAGATCTTCTATCTGAAGGAAAGATCCCAAGAATATCCCGCTTTATCGGATAGTGAAAGTTCTAGATGTCATTCAATCAAGACAATAGCATCTTTGATTCAGAGCGCCGACAAATAAAGTGTCCAGAAAGTAACTGGAGACACCAGCCCTGATGAGGAAGAGTAGGTAGAGGCTTGGATCTAGTTATCGGCTTCCAGGCCATGAAGGCTTGGTCTTCTTATGTACTCTGCACGTGCTAAACCAACTACTGAAGTATGTAGGAACCGCTACTAAAACACAACAAGTTACCAAAAGCAGAAGTGATCCAAGGAAGCTGGAGGGCCAAACGAGGCCTGGAGTTCAGGAGAGGTCCCAAGGACTACGCTAAGTCAAAATGATCTCACATTAAAACAGGGCCGTGGAGTCGGTAAGCCAAACTCCTACTCCTCAATTTCCATGACTCCCTCATACATGGCTCGAGTTTAAGCGATAAATATACTGTAGTAAAATGGTAACATCACGCTTTTATCCCCTTCATAACTCAGTCTATTTTGACCTTAATGACCTGGCCATTTTTGGCAATTCTGACCAGTGTCCCTTTATGAGGTAATAACTATGGAACGCTTCAACGGATCCCAGCGATTCGGAGTGTGGTTTTTTCGTGACATATTGGGCTTCATGTTAGTGGTAAATTTAGGTCGATAATTTTTGCGTTTGTGAAAAAAACGTAAATTTGGCAAAAATTTCGCAATTTTCATTCTGTTAAACCAGAGACTTATGTGACACAACATAGTTAATACATAACATTTCCCACATGTCTACTTTACATCAGCACAATTTTGGAAACAAAATTTTTTTTTGTTAGGAAGTTATAAGGGTTAAAATTTGACCAGCGATTTCTCATTTTTACAACAAAATTTACAAAACCATTTTTTTAGGGACCACCTCACATTTGAAGTCACTTTGAGGGGTCTATATGGCAGAAAATACCCAAAAGTGACACCATTCTAAAAACTGCACCCCTCAAGGTGTTCAAAACCACATTCAAGAAGATTATTAACCCTTCAGGTGCTTCACAGGAACTAAAGCAAGGTGGAAGGAAGAAATGAATCCTAAAATTTGTTGGGCAATTTCTCCTGAGTACACAGATACCTCATATAAGGTCATAAACCACTGTTTGGGCGCACGGCAGGGCCCGGAAGGGAAGGAGCACCATTTGACTTTTTGAATGGAAAATATGCTGGAATATTTAGCAGTTGCCATGTCGTGTTTCTAGAGCCCCTGTGTGCCTGAACATTGGAGCTCCCCCACAAGTGACCCCATTTTGGAAACTAGACCCCCTAAGGAACTTATCTAGATGCATAGTGAGCTTTGAACCCCCAGGTGCTTCAAAAAGTTTATAACGCAGAGCCGTAAAAATAAAAAAAACATTTTTTTCCCTCAAAAAAAGATCTTTTAGCCCGCTATTTTTTATATTCACAATGGTAACAGGAGAAATTGGACCCCAAACGTTGTTGTCCAGTTTGTCCTGAGTACGCTGGTACCCCATATGTGGGGGGGGGGGGAAAGCACTGTTTGGGCACACATCAGGGCTCGGAAGGGAAGTAGTGACGTTTTGAAATGCCGACTTGATGAAATGGTCTGCGGGCGTCATGTTACGTTTGCAGTGCACCTGATGTGCCTAAACAGTAGAAACCCCCCACAAGTGACCCCATTTTGGAAACTAGACCCACCCAAGGAACTTATCTAGATGTGTGGTGAGCACTTTGAACCCCCAAGTGCTTCACAGAACTTTATAACGCAGAGCCGTGAAAATAAAAAATAATTTTTTCCCCTCAAAAAATGATTATTTAGCCCGCAAATTTTTATTTTCCCAAGGGTAACAGGAGAAATTAGACCCCCAAAGTCGTTGTGAAATTTTTCCTGAGTACGCTGATACCCCATATGATGGGGTAAACCACTTCTTGGGCACACGCTGGGGCTTGGAAGGGAGGGAGCATCGTTTGACTTTTTGAACGCAAAATTGGCTGGATTCAATGATGGCGCAATGTCGCATTTGGAGACCCCCTGATGTGCCTAAACAGTGGAAATCCCCCAATTCTAACTCCAATCCTAACCCCAACACACCCCTATCCCTAGTCACAACCCTAACCCCTACACACCCTTAACCCTAATCCCAACCCTAACCACAGGCCTAACCCCAATCCCAACCCAAACCTTAAACCTAATTCCAACCCTAACCCTAAATCAAACTCTAACCCTAACCGAAAAATAAAAAGTATTTTATTATTTGTCCCTACCTATGGGGGGTGATAAGGGGGAGGGTGATTTACTATTTTGACCTCTGTGATAGATCCTATCACAGTGATCAAAATGAATGAATGGAATCTGCCGTTTGGAAGATGGCGGCGCCAATGATCCAGGACGGCGGGACACCAGGAGCCACAGCGGGACTCGGAGGGTACCGGGGGGTGGGGAGCGGAGGGAAGGGGAGCAGATGATAATGGTGGTGGCAAATTGCCGCCGTCAGTCGGTGTGTATGTGGGGGGTCGTATCGGTGTCTCCAGCCATGCCTGATGCTGTTTCAGCATCGGCCATGGCTGGATTGTAATATTTCAAATTTCATTGATGAAATATTACTATCGCTCTGATTGGCTGTTGAAAGTGAAACAGCCAATCAGAGCGATCGTAGCCACGGGGGTGGGGGGTGAAGCACAAAGTGACCCCGGTCACCCGACCCGCAGAAATGTTATTTACACCATGGCAGAGATTTTCATGACGCCTACATTGGCGTCATGGGTCGGGAAGGGGTTAATGAGCTGCTGCTGGAGGGTAGTCTCCATGTGCTGCATTACCACCATATGTCCAGCCATAAGGCTCTGGACCGACATGGCCTGCAACTAACTGAAGTTACATTGTGAGATGTAGCCTGGACATATGGCCTTACTATGGCCTGGGGTCCAAGGCCTAGCTGCTTATATGTGAAAACACATCTCAGCACACGAGGCTCTACGCCTGGCTTTGGCACAAAGGCATGAGACTAGCATCAGCCCAGAGGCCTAGGCCATCAACACAACATTCCAACGTGCATTCACTTGTGCTGGCTCCATACCGGCTAGAAAAACAGGGGGAGCTGGTAACACCGAGAGCCTACCATGGAGGGAAGCGGCGTCCGGTCAGGAATGTTGCATTACTGCCAATGTTTTCCTCTCCTGTGCCCCACGAGATCCAGGAAAGTCTTAGTTACTCACCGGTTAACGGTATTTTTCGGAGTCCATGACAGCACCACCTGAGAGAGGGGATCCGCCCTTTAGGAACAGGAAACCTACAGATACAAAAAGGGTGGCACCTCTCCCACGCATCAGTTGGATTACAGAGCACAAGAGGACTTCCAAGGTTAATGCATGATTTATGTACAGTATTCTTTACAATTATAACTTTTATCACAAGTGAGCATATACAAGAAAAAAGACGTGCACACCCCAATTAAACTATAAGGGAGGGAATATACGGGTGCTGTCATGGACTCCGAAAAATACCGTTAACCGGTGAGTAACTAAGACTTTATTCGGTCGTCCATGACAGCACCACCTGAGAGATTTACAGAGAGTAATATCAGCTTTAGGGAGGGACTACAGCCTGCAGCACCCTTATACCAAAAGAGAGGTCTGTGGAAGCACCCAGGTCTAGCCTATAATGACTATAAAAGGTGCTCGGAGAGGACCAAGTGGCCGCCTTACATATCTGGTCGATGGAGACTTCTGATCTTTCGGCCCATGAGGTTGCCATTGCCCTGGTGGAATGCGCCCTCAGCTTTCCGGGTGGCGACCTGCCCTTTGATGTGTATGCTATTGCAATCGCCTCTCTAATCCATCTGGCTAGTGTATTTTTTGATGCTCTACAACCTTTTCTGGGGCCTTGATGAGAGATAAATAGGGCATTATCTTTCTTCCAGGGATCGGTGACTGACAGATATTCTATGAGGCCTCTCCTGAGATCCAGGGTGTGTAGTTTCCTTTCTTTTTCGTTAGTTGGATTAGGGAGGAAGGATGGCAGAACTATCTCCTGTGTCCTATGGAAACTAGAAACTACCTTTGGCAAGTACGCTGGATCAGGTCTAAGTATTACCCTATCCTCTTTAAACTGTAAATAAGGAGGACACCTAGATAAGGCCTGAATATCGCTTATTCTGCGAGCTGATGTTAGAGCTACCAGGAAGGCTACCTTGAGGGACAGGTTTTTTAGGGAAGCCGACGAGATAGGTTCGAATGGAGTCTCTGTCATAGCAGTGAGGACTAGGTTCAAGTCCCACGGCATAAACCTATCCTTCATTATTGGCCTGGATCTACCTGCTGCCTTAATGAATCTGCTTATCCAATAATTACCAGCAATGTTACAGCTAAACAGAGCCCCCAAGGCTGACACTTGTACTTTAAGGGTACTGGTAGAGAGCCCCATGTCCAGACCTTTTTGTAGGAACTCTAATATCTGCATTATAGGTGCTGAATCCCCAGCGATTACTTCTGAGTTTTGAAGGAATTTTTTCCAAATTCTAACGTAAATTTTCGTGGTAATGATTTTCCTACTCTTAAGTAGGGTGTTAATTAGGTCTGCGGAGAAACCCTTCTCTTCTAATAATGACCGTTCAAACTCCACGCCGTCAGATGAAGGCCAGCCACCTGAGGATGGAAGACTGGGCCCTGGGACAGGAGATGCGGGATGTCCGGCAGAACCCAAGGATCGGACACCGACATGGTCCTGAGGCATGAGAACCATGCTCTCCTGGGCCAAAATGGAGCGATGACTATAACCCTTGCTCTGTCTTTCCTGATTTTCCTCATCACCAGGGGTAGAAGAGATAGGGGAGGGAAGGCGTAGGCTAGTTTGAAGTCCCAGTTTATCAGGAAGGCATCTACCGCCAGAGGATTTTCTCTGGGATTCAGGGAGCAGAATTGTTTCAATTGCGTGTTGTCTCTGGTGGCGAATAGGTCTACCTCTGGATATCCCCACTTTTGAACAATCAGATTGAATATGGAGGTGTTTAAAGACCATTCCCCTTGCTTTAGCCGATTGCGGCTTAAAAAGTCTGCCGTGATGTTGTCTTTTCCTTTTATATGCAATGCTGTTAAAGATAGGAAGTATTGTTCTGCTAGATGGAACAACCGCTCTGCTACAAACATCAGGGGTCTGGAACGGGTCCCGCCTTGGTGATTGATATATGCCACGGTGACCCGATTGTCGGAGAACACTCGCACGTGATGGCCCTGTAGGTACACAAGGAGCTTTTTAGCTGCCTGTTCTACCGCTGTCAATTCTTTTAGGTTAGATGACATTCTTAACTGATGATGTTGCCATTGGTCCTGGACTAAAATTTCACCCATATGAGCTCCCCAACCGTAAGGACTAGCATCCGTGGCGACTATGCGGGTTACGTTATACTCCCAGGGCACCCCTTTTGATAAGTTATTTTTTTAAAATATTTTTACAATCATTTAATTTTTTTTAAATTAATTCTTACTTTTACCCTGTGTCCCACTATGGGACATCATTTTGTGTAGACTGATCGCTTCTATAGCATGCAGATCTGCATGCTATAGGAGCTGTCATCGCTGCAGCTTCTATACCACTAACCTGAGAGACTTCCTGACATGCACTGCGCATGACAGGAAGTCTCTCAGGCCTGGAGACCTGGATGTCATCATGATGACATCGAGTCTCCATGGCAGCGATCGAGACCCTGTGTCATGACGTGGGGTTTCTGACCCAAAGGCAGAGGAGCTGTCAGAGCTGACATCCCCTCTGCCTGCTTCCGGAATGCTGCGATCATGTTTGATCACAGTGTTTCGGGAGTTAAAGTGCTGGGAGCAGTCCATGACCGCTCCTGTCACTTAGTTCCGGGTATCAGCTGTGAGAATCAGCTGACACCCGGCCGCAATTAGCCGTGCTCCCCCTGTGAGCGCGGCTGATCGTACATGACATACTATACCATCCATGGGCATTAAGGCCCAGGTCACAGTGATGGTATAGTACGTCAAATGTTGTGAAGGGGTTAAAGAGGATGTGTCAAAAATCACAATTCAGTATGTGTGCAATATTAAGTAGAATATCATTAAGTAGAATCATTTTTTAAACTTTAAACTCAATGCCCACACAACCTGTTACATCTCCTCAGTGTCCCTCTTCCTGCTGCCTAAATCCCATATTGCCTAGTACAAGCTGCAGCTGTCAGTCAGGCTGTGGGGGGTGGGGACTGACTGCACTTAAGGTACTGTCACACTTAGCGATGTACATAAAAATCCCCTTAAAACACAATTTTATTAATGATCATAAAAACACACCTTCCCAGTGACGTTGAAAAAATGTCAAAAAATAAACCTAGTATAAGGTGCTGCATAGCCCTACATTAAGGCCTAACTGATACCTTCCTATCCGTGGAGGTTGGCACCCTAATAGTACGATATTGGCGCCCCCACTCAACGAGGACTATCCCTCACTTCCCTAGTGATCCCTAGTATCACAGAGAGGAAAACAATTTCAAGATAGAACAGTAATGAAAAGATCAGAATGCCCTAGGACTTATGCAGACCAAACAGATAATACAACAATAAAACATAACCCACATCATGATATCATGTGACCCACAAAAATAGCAGCTATTCTCACTTGGAGAGATAAACATCCTCAAATACAATCAACAATAAATGAAAAGGTCACTTATGTCTCATGGGGGACCCTCAACGCGTTTCCCCGCCGTAGCGGTTCATCAGGAGGAATAGTCCTATCAAAAATATTGTTGCTGCTTCATGCCTGATACCTTCAATAATAGTGGCACCAGAAGTCTAGGAAACCGGATTTAAATAACCGGTGTGATTGTTTTGCATACCACCCACTATCCGGCAGTCCAATCGGTGTGAAGATGCAAATAACTGAGAGCCAGGTGTGCAGCAAAAAATATCATATACCTGAGAGCCCGCCGCTGCATTCAAAATTCAAAGCGGAAGAAGGGGTCATTAGCGTGCGTTCCACCGTGGGGCGTATCCAATATGGCGCCCATACTTCCGGTCGCGCAACCCCCTCAGCGGGTTGTAGCCTCCGGAACCATCCTGTGCGGGCAGAGCGGAGGGGAATCAAAGATGGCGCCGGCACTTCCGGTCACATGTTTCCCCTTAGCTCCCGGACACGCCCATAGATACCAGCAATGGGCGCATCACCAATGTGGGCCGGACCTTTCGATCACATGCTTTCTCCCTGCTCAATAATGTAAACAAACAGAGCGCATCATATGAAATCGCCAGGAGATCAAGAGTCTGCCCGCAATACAGTGTCCCACAGATTTATCGCAGTAAGGATGACCCCAATAAATCTAGTAGTACCAATGTCCTCATATTCGGCATAATGCTGCACATCAGAAATTCAAGAAATGTAGAAAAATAAAAATGCATATTGCTATGCGATAAATCAAATCAACCATCCAATGTGGTCCATGCCATACAGGCATCATCCAATATGCCAGACATATAGAACCCCTTATCATAACCCCCTATAACAGAAAAAAGGGGGGCAAGTTCAACCAACCAGAGACTCAAAAGATCATAAAAAACAGGCATATGAGATGCATTCATTCATCCCATTAGGGAAAACCGATTGCAGTCTGAACATCCATTCACACTCCCGTCTCAAAATTAAATTGTCCAGATTACCTCCCCTAGCCCTTGGTTTGATTAATTCTATCATATTAAAGGTGATGTCACCCATTCGACCCTGATGTATACCATTGATGTGTCTGGCGACAGGAGTATCACGTTTATTTCTGATATCCCCCAGGTGTTCACCCACCCTCACCCTTAATTCTCTAGTGGTTTTTCCCACATAATCCAATGGGCAGGTACACGTGGCCTTATAGACCAGACCTGTTGATTTACAGTTTCCAAAATCCCTCAGATAAAAGGTCTTACCATTGTGTGAACTCATAAAGGTCTTACATTGAAGCATATATTTGCATTTAGTACAGTCCCCACACTTGAAGAAGCCCAAAGGTTTTCTATCTAACCATGTACCCGTTCCCTTGGGTCTTTGGTAGAGGCTGTGCACAAGCCGATCCCCTATAGATCTCCCTTTTCTATATGTAATAGAGGGTTTAGGTGGTATCAGCCCCTTCAAGTTCGGGTCAGCTAAGAGTATCCCCCAGTGCTTTTTAAGAACATGGTACACCCTGTCTGACTGACCATCATACGTGCCAATAAGTCTGACAACAGTGTCCCTGACAGTATCTTCTTTTTTTGACTGGAGGAGAGAGGGCCTATCCGCTATGAATGCTTCATGCCATGGCCCATTCAGGAAACGTGGGGGATAACCCCTGTTTCTAAATCTATTATATAGGTCATTGGCTTGTTTTCTATAGACACTCAACTCCGTGCAGTTCCTTCGAACCCTAAGGAACTGTCCTTTGGGTATCCCCCTCCTCAAAGGTTCCGGGTGATGGCTTGTCCATCTCAACAGACTATTTGTTGCAGTAGGCTTCCGATAGGTACACGTACTAATCCTTCCATCACCATTCTTTGAAATCGTCAAATCCAGGAAGTTAATACTTGTGGTGTGACACTCTGAGGTAAATCTAAGTCCCACTATATTCCCATTGATATATTCAATGAAACGAAGAAAATCTGACTCAGGGCCAGACCAAAATATCAGAATGTCATCGATATATCTGGCCCATAGATTGATAAACGGAGTCCACCACTCCTCTTCCCCCCAAAAAATATGGGTTTCCTCCCACCAGCCCAGGAAGATATTAGCATACGTGGGGGCACAGGGGCTCCCCATCGCAGTCCCCCTGAGCTGGTGGAAGTACTTACCATCGAAGAGGAAGTAATTCCTGGTGAGAACAAATCCCAACAATGTTTTAATGAAACAATTATGTGTTTGACACTCAACTGCTCTCATTTGTAGAAAATGGGTAACCGCCTTCAAGCCCCACTCATGTGGAATACAACTATACAGTGCCTCCACATCGATAGACGCCAGCAGGGTGTTTTCCTCCAGAACAACACCCTCCAACAGGTTCAACAAATGTGATGTGTCACGTATATAGGACGGTAATGTGGTCACAAATGGTCTTAGGACTTTATCCAAATATACACCACTATTCTGAGTGAGCGAGTCTATTCCAGAAACTATAGGGCGACCTTTAAGTGGTTCAAACCCCTTATGAACCTTTGGTAATGCATAAAAAGTTGCTATTGTGGGGGAATTCGGAAATAAAAATCGAAATTCATTATCCGAAATCACCCTATTCTCTTTAGCTTCACTCAGAATAGATAACTCATTTTTGTATCCAGATGTTGGATTATCCCGTAGGACCTCATATGTGTCCTCATGATTCAGGAGCGCATAGCACATTGCCCTATATTTATTATGATCCAGAAGCACCAGGTTGCCCCCCTTATCCGAGGCTTTAATAATTATTCTGGCATTTTTTTCAAGGCCCTCAAGAGCCAACTCTTCAGAACGGGAAAGATTAGATGGATGACTCTGATTTATACTTGAAATTTTACGGAGATCCTCCTCCACCATCTTGGTAAAAATATCAATACTCAAAACCTCATTATTAGGTGGCATCCTGGTGCTCCTATTACCTTTAATATGATAGAATTAATCAAACCAAGGGCTAGGGGAGGTAATCTGGACAATTTAATTTTGAGACGGGAGTGTGAATGGATGTTCAGACTGCAATCGGTTTTCCCTAATGGGATGAATGAATGCATCTCATATGCCTGTTTTTTATGATCTTTTGAGTCTCTGGTTGGTTGAACTTGCCCCCCTTTTTTCTGTTATAGGGGGTTATGATAAGGGGTTCTATATGTCTGGCATATTGGATGATGCCTGTATGGCATGGACCACATTGGATGGTTGATTTGATTTATCGCATAGCAATATGCATTTTTATTTTTCTACATTTCTTGAATTTCTGATGTGCAGCATTATGCCGAATATGAGGACATTGGTACTACTAGATTTATTGGGGTCATCCTTACTGCGATAAATCTGTGGGACACTGTATTGCGGGCAGACTCTTGATCTCCTGGCGATTTCATATGATGCGCTCTGTTTGTTTACATTATTGAGCAGGGAGAAAGCATGTGATCGAAAGGTCCGGCCCACATTGGTGATGCGCCCATTGCTGGTATCTATGGGCGTGTCCGGGAGCTAAGGGGAAACATGTGACCGGAAGTGCCGGCGCCATCTTTGATTCCCCTCCGCTCTGCCCGCACAGGATGGTTCCGGAGGCTACAACCCGCTGAGGGGGTTGCGCGACCGGAAGTATGGGCGCCATATTGGATACGCCCCACGGTGGAACGCACGCTAATGACCCCTTCTTCCGCTTTGAATTTTGAATGCAGCGGCGGGCTCTCAGGTATATGATATTTTTTGCTGCACACCTGGCTCTCAGTTATTTGCATCTTCACACCGATTGGACTGCCGGATAGTGGGTGGTATGCAAAACAATCACACCGGTTATTTAAATCCGGTTTCCTAGACTTCTGGTGCCACTATTATTGAAGGTATCAGGCATGAAGCAGCAACAATATTTTTGATAGGACTATTCCTCCTGATGAACCGCTACGGCGGGGAAACGCGTTGAGGGTCCCCCATGAGACATGATAAGTGACCTTTTCATTTATTGTTGATTGTATTTGAGGATGTTTATCTCTCCAAGTGAGAATAGCTGCTATTTTTGTGGGTCACATGATATCATGATGTGGGTTATGTTTTATTGTTGTATTATCTGTTTGGTCTGCATAAGTCCTAGGGCATTCTGATCTTTTCATTACTGTTCTATCTTGAAATTGTTTTCCTCTCTGTGATACTAGGGATCACTAGGGAAGTGAGGGATAGTCCTCGTTGAGTGGGGGCGCCAATATCGTACTATTAGGGTGCCAACCTCCACGGATAGGAAGGTATCAGTTAGGCCTTAATGTAGGGCTATGCAGCACCTTATACTAGGTTTATTTTTTGACATTTTTTCAACGTCACTGGGAAGGTGTGTTTTTATGATCATTAATAAAATTGTGTTTTAAGGGGATTTTTATGTACACTAAGTCTTTTTCAATCTCCATTAATTAATTTTTTCACACTTAGCGATGTACCAGCGATCCCGACCAGCGATATGACGCGGTCAGGATCGCTGGTACATCGCTAAGTGGTCGCTAGTGAGCTGCCACACAGGCAGATCTCACCAGCGACATCGCAGGGTCGGGGGTCGCTACTTACCTGTCGCACCAGGCGATCCTGCGTCCTCCCGCCCGGCTCCACGCTCGTCTCTCCACAGGAAACGCCTCAGGAAGCTGACGACGAGAAACAGTCCTGGACGTTCTCGCGCGATCAGCGATAACCAGCGGGGGAGCCGGTCGTAGGTAAGTATCAGACACAGCGATATCGCTATAACATCACTAGTTATAGCGATATTGCTAGCGATATCGCTTAGTGTGACAGGCCCTTTAGAACCATGATCTCTGACACTCATGTCAGATTAGCTGTATACTCTTTACTAAGTAGATGAGAGCCACCAGCAGTGGCGGACTGTGCTGCAAGGGCTCAATGGTAACATTGACTGTGGACAAACTGTTCAGCAATATGAATATATTACATTAGCCTCCTGCACAGATTTACCTATTCTTCTATATAATAATATTAAACTTGGTAGTTTGTTGAATGAATTATGCGATGCTGCTTGTGTCAGTACATGGAGAATTAAATGTATAAATGTATTGTGCCACCTATTGCTCATGTATTAGTCCCCAATCCCCACAATTTTAAGCGTGCCCTGAAAACGCATTTATTCAGACTGGCCTATCGCCTCCACACATTAACCTAATCTATCCCTGTGTGGCACAGCCAAAAGTTTTACCATAACCAGGTTCCCCGCATCATGTTCCCACATGCTTTATGCCTCCATTAGCTCTCTGTGTCTGTACTGTTACACACTTAACATTATGGCTGGTCCATACAATCAGAGCAACTGTTACCACCCACCTTTCGTGTCTCCCTCTTTCCTCATAGACTGTAAGCTTGTGAGCAGGGCCCTCACTCCTCTTGGTATTTGTTATAATCTATGTGATTATTGCTATGCTGTGATGTCTATTGTCTGTACAAATCCCCTCCGAAATGTAAAGTGCTGCGGAATATGTCGGCGCTATAGAAATAAAATGTATTATTATTATTATAAGTTATCTTTGTCTAACCACCACTCTAGGGACTCCCTTGTGTTACGGGATAAGGTTAGCTGACCCTCCAAGTAACCTCCAAGGACTTTTTGATGTAATAAGACCTCGCTCTGTAGTTTCCTTGCATGAAACTGGGCCCACTGGACTGCCGGGATACAGGCTGAAAGAGAGCCTAGAAGGGACATGGCTTTTCTGAGGGACATGGTGGGGTTATTGGAGGCGTTCAGGATCTGATAATGGAGGCGAACAAGCTTGTCCGGAGGCAGACGGCATTCCTGTTTTTCAGAATCCAGGGTTAGGCCCAAAAATTGTTGGACTTTCATTGGCTGCAACCGGGACTTTTTGACGTTCAGCAACCATCCTAACCGTTCTAGGGCAGACATTGCCTTTTGTAGCTGTTGTAAACAATGGTTCGCCGTTTTACCTACAATAAGAAAATCGTCCAGGTAGGGAATCACCAGAATGTTCGATTCACATAGATGGGCCATGACCTCCGCTATCACCTTAGTAAACACTCGGGGAGCGACTGCCACTCCAAAAGGGAGGGCCGCATATTGGAAATGTCGAATTGACCCATCCAACTGAACCGCCACTCTGAGGAACCGCTGATGGCCTGCATGGATGGGTATATGGTAGTATGCGTCTTTTAGATCTAACACCACCATGAAGCAGTTTCGGAACAGCAATTTTATTGCAGACTTAATCGTTTCCATTTTAAAGGGACGTATGACCAAAAACTTGTTGAGGGCCTTAAGGTTAATTATTGTCCTAAAGGAGCTGTCCGGTTTGCGGACCAGGAACAGAGGGGAGTAGAATCCCTTCCCCCATTCTTCCTCTGGAACCTCTATCAGGACTTTCTTAGCGCACAGGTTATGAACCTCGGCTTCCAGGGCAGCTTGTTCTGCAGCAGACGACCTGAGTGGGGTGATTTTAAATTGATCAAGGGGAACCCTAGAAAACTCTAGTCGTAGTCCCACGGCTATTATCCCCAATATCAAGCTGCTATTGGAGATCAGAGACCAGGATGGGTAGAAGGCAGCTAGTCTCCCTCCTACTGGGGCAACTAGTCATTGGGGCGGCTTTTTCGTATCCCGAGCTGGACCTTCCTGGCGCCCTCCCCCAAACATGAATCCTGTACCTCTCCTTTTTTTGTCATCCCATCTGCCCTGATCTCTGGACGGCCTTCTCCGGAAAAACCCTTTCCTGGCAAAGGGACGTCTGTAAGAGGGGTTCGGGAGACTGGGAAATTTCTTTTTGTCATCTCCAGCTTTCTCCAACAATTCGTCCAAGACGGGGCCGAATAGGTACTCCCCCTCGCAGGGAATGGAACAGAGACGGGACCGGGCTTGAATATCTCCTGGCCAGCATTTTAACCAGAGCGCTCTTCGCGCTGCATTAGACAGACCTGCGGCTTTAGCCGCCATTCTTGCAGAGTCTGCAGAAGCATCGGCTAAAAACGCCGCGGCATTTTGAATGATGGGCAAATTTTTCCGAATAGATGATCTTGAAGCTCCATCTCTTAGTTCGGAATCTAGCTGATCTAGCCAGACCATCATAGATCTGGCTGTACAGGTGGCAGCTACCGCTGGTCTTAACGCGCCTGCTGACATCTCCCATGTCCCTTTAAGGAAAGAAACCGCTTTTTTATCTAACGGATCTTTCAGGGAGGCCATATCGTCAAACGGTATGGCGGATTTTTTAGATGCTTTGGCTACTGCTGCATCTAGTTTCGGGGCTTTATCCCATCTGTTTACTACCGGGTTATCAAAGGGGTATCTCCGCTTAAAGGCTGGTGGCATGGAGCCCCTTTTCTCCGGTCTCTTCCATTCTCTATCAATTAGGCTCTGAACCTTTTCGTTCAATGGAAAAGCTTTACGTTTTTTGGGGTCCAACCCCCCGAACATTATGTCCTGTGCTGAGAGTTCCCGTTTTTTTTCCGCTACCCCCATGGTGGACCGTATAGCTTTCACTAATCTGTCCATCTGGTCTAAGGGGAAGCAGAACCGGCTAGAGTCTTCATCCGAGGAAGACGACGAGGAGGCCGAGGAATTGTCCCCCTTCCCAGGGGCGACTGAGGCCTCCGAGCCTGAACCACTAGCCTCTCTTCTCCTAGAAGGTTCTCTTTGAGGTAAAGCTTTCATTTCTGCCCTGATCATGTCTCTCAGGTTTGAAGTGAAGTCAGGTGTCTCTTCCGCTACCTGCATAAACGGGGGAGAGTATAAGGGCCTGACAATCTACCCCTGGACTCCCTGTCCTTAATAACTCCTACCGTCTGCCGTATGCATGGCTGGCATAACTTTTTAGGGTGGCCATCTGGTAGGGGGGAACTACAGAGGGCACATTCCCTGTGTTTCTGTTTTCCCGTAACCTTCTTCCCCTGAAAAAGAACATAAGGGAACACTGCATCAGGGTACATTCACGGAGATCTCTTACCCATGCAGATGAGGCAGGTACCGGATCACGGAGGGAGGCAGGGGGGTCCTTTCTGGAGGAACTTTCGCGGCTCTGGTCGCTAGTTCGTCTGTTTCTTCTGCTGGCTACTCGTATTGGCCTGTTTCTGCGGCCGCTCCTGCGCCTCGTCCTGCTGGACTAAGGGGGCTTCCGACGTATCCATTGCTGGGGCCTTCAGAAGCACCCCAGCGGCGTCCCCATCTGCCTTATATGGCCTCCTATCCGGGTCAGCAGGCAACCTGCCATAGCACCACCCACCCGGCTTTGCGTTCCCTCCCCCATGCTCCGGCCCCCCTTGCGCCGGGTCGCCGCGCGACCCCCGGACCGGCATGCACCCGCGGCGCGCGCCGGAGGTCGGCCGGCACCCGACTTCCGGTATCGGCGCTATCGCTCCGCCCCTTCCGCCGCGTCACTTCCGCCGCTCACAGAGCCCTGCGGGAGCGCGCGCGAAGGAGCCGCGCAGCCCTGCCCGGAGTGCCAGCCCCCCCCCGCGCCCGCCGCCATGAGCCCGGCCAGGGGACAGCACCGACCGGAAGGACCGGGCCTGGGGAAGCGCACCGGGGCATACATACCAGGTGCTGGCTTTGGAGACGGCATCCACCGGACCCCTGCTCCACCTGCTTCGTCCACTGCCGTGGTGACCTACCCGGCCCCACCGTGGCGCTTCCAGGGACGCCGCACTGACCGAGGTAGGAGACCCCCTCGCTACCTGGGTCGGTCAGCCGGCCTGGGTATTCAATGAGGATTCCATGACGGACGATCTGTAGAGAGTCCTGTCCTCTAGGAACAGGAAACCAACTGATGCGTGGGAGAGGTGCCACCCTTTTTGTATCTGTAGGTTTCCTGTTCCTAAAGGGCGGATCCCCTCTCTCAGGTGGTGCTGTCATGGACGACCGAATAAACATTAGCTTGTTGCCCGTCATTCTGCACTTTCGCTTTCGGCCGCGGAACGCACTCCAGCCATATGTCCCGGGGCACTGCTCTGACGTCACAAGAGGCGCGACGGCCATCTCCACCTCATGACTTCCGGAAGTAGAAGTGTTTTACTGGCCGGCATCCGAGCCGAAAGCCCCCCATTGGGAGGAAGCGGCTCTACCCAGGTGCCCGTCCGCTCGACTGGTCTCTGTGGCTGAGGGACTCCCGACCGGGAAGTGTCAGCCCCAGGCTGCTTGACAGGGGGAAGGATTCGACACGCTGCACAATCCCCTTTAGCCCATTGCACAGGCTGGCTGTTGGCTGAGGTGTCAGCGACGGTCAGCTTGACGGGCGAAGGGAAGGTCGAGACCCCCGATCCCTGAGACCGTCTGGTACAGTGATTGATGGCTGAGGGACCTCTTCCGCCAGGTGGAAGGGAAATCCGTGAAACGTCCACAGGCTTCACTTCACTCTAGGAGCAACCTCTCATACAACCGTCCCCTGTTGGGACAGGAAAAACACTGGAGGGTGGAGGCGGGAGTGGAATTTTAAATTCTCTGTAATCTTGTCCCGCAATAGATCAAGGAAGGACTACCTCCATGGTGCTGCCCGGAGGGACGTAATGGAACAAAAGTGTTTACAAATATGAAAAAAAAATAAAAAAATATAAAAGTTCAAATCACCCTCCTTTCGCCCCATTCAAAATAAAACAAAAATGAAAACACACACATATTAGGTATTGCCAAGTTTGGAATCGCCCGATCAATAAAAAAAAGGATTAACCCGATCGCTAAACGGCATAGCGAGAAAAATTCGAAACGCCAGAATTATGTTTTTTTGGTTGCGTGACATTGCATAAAAATATAATAATGGGTGATCAAAAGATTGTATCTGCACCAAAGTGGTATCAATAAAAACGTCAGCTCGGCACGCAAAAAAAAAAAAACCGTAGTTACTTACCGATAACGGTGTTTCTCAGAACCCATGACAGCACCACGGAGAGAGGGGATCCGTCCTTCAGGGACAGGAACCTACAGATAAAAGGTCGGTTCCTCTCCTCCACCCAAGTTGGTTACAGAGCATCAGAGGGTCTCCAGGTTAGTTAATCAAGAGAAATATGTAACATTGTAATATTTCTTATTATCGAGGAACACCGTGCCTATACGAAAACACTCTACGAACATTAAAACGTGCTCACCGCACACGTGACGGGGGGAAATGGCAGGTGCGGAACTGCATAAGGAGCGCGCCTCTGACTGTGGAGCCCATGTAACAAACAACAATAAAATACTGCCAGTGCCCAGTACCCCCCTCACACCAATCCCCTTGGTGATGCACTAATTGGGATGACCCTGCCGGCCAATGGTTCTTAAAGGGGAAGGGTCCTACGTACACACCTACAGGGGGTTAAAGCCAGGTGTCCGTGCCATTAAGTTCCTCTTTCCCTCCCGGCGGACACCTGGAACCTATCGTGATATAGACATGATTGCTCAGCCTGCGGGGGGGGGGGGGGGGGGGGGCTTGGGACACCAAGCATCAAGGTGCACTCAACAGCCATACAAAGCGCCTGCCAGGCAGAACCCCAGTGAGCGTAAACGCGGTGGCCCCCTGGCTAGATCTCTACCCCAATAAGAAAGCGGCACAGCAACTACGATCAGGTTTTACAGACGGCTTTTTTATTCCTTTCAAGTTTACAAGAACGCCAACCCTATCCGAGAACTTAAAATCTGCTCGTGAATTCCCTGAAATCCTAAGACAAAAAATACAAAAGCAGGTGGAATCAGGTAGAATAGCAGGTCCCTTTCAGTCACTGCCCTTCAAAAATATCAGAATATCGCCATTAGGTATTTTCACAAAAAAGGAACCCGGTAAATATCGACTAATCCATCATTTGTCTCATCCAAAGGGCGAATCTGTTAACGACGCCATCTCCCCAGAAGAAGCGTCTGTCACATACGCGTCCTTCAATAAGGCGGTAGAACTAGTCCGGCGCCCTGCTGGCTAAATCCGACATAGAACTGGCATTCCGGTTACTACCGGTGCACCCCGAATGTTACCACCTACTGGGATGCAAAGTGGACCAGCACTATTATTTTGATATGTGCTTACCAATGGGATGTTCCATCTCATGCCACTATTTCGAGTTATTTAGCACCTTTTTGGATTGGGTAGTTCGGTATGAAACAGGCAGCAAATCCCTAATTCACTACCTCGACGACTTTTTGTTCGTCGGCCCCAGTAATTCTAAACTCTGCTCCTACCTACTAGAGAAATTCAAAACTATCTCACGGCAATTCGGTGTACCATTGTCGCCCGAAAAAACAGAAGGACCATGCAATATTTTGCCCTTTTTAGGCATCGAGATAGTCACCAATTCGATGATTTTCCGCTTACCGGTGGATAAAATACAAAAAACACAGCAGATGCTTGAAGGCTTCTGCAAAGTTAACAAGGTAACACTCCAGCAAATGCAGGCATTATTGGGTCTACTGACATTCGCCTGCCGCGTAATGCCGGTCGGCAGGGCTTTCTCGCGCAGATTGTCATTGGCAACTAAGGGCGCTTCTCAGCCCGGCCATAGAATTAGGCTCACTCGTGCGTTACAAGCAGATTTACTAGTATGGCAGACGTTCCTGCAATCGTACAACGGTCACACATGTGTCATGGCGAGAGAGACTGCAAGCAAGGACTTGGGGCTGGCAATAGGGTGGAGCAAAAAAGAGGCAATCTACAAAAACCAATGGTGTAAAGGCGAATGGCCGGAGATATGGGCCGCATCAAGCTGGGGTTGCGACCCAGTCCTAGGGGAGATATTTGCAATAGTGGCGGCTGTTGAGATATGGGCTAATCAGTTTTAAAATAGCAACATTCGTTTCCAAACAAAAAATACGAAGACAGCAAGGTGTCTAAACCACGTCATCTTCATCCCTGCCCATACTTGCTCTATTACGTCGCCTAGCGCTGCTATGCCTACAAAACAATATTTGGTGTAAAGCCACCGTTGTGGCGGAAGTAGACGACAATATGATTAACGCATTGTTATTTTCCAATTGGCAGGCTTTCAGAATCCTGCATCCCAACACGCAAACACTGGGGATTCAGGGTCCACTATCCCTGTGGGACACAGTGGCCAATCACTGACACCCCTAATCCGTGCCTCCGTGTCGCCGGCTACCTGGCAGGTCTATGGTAAGGCTTGGGAGGAGTGGTGCTCATTAATTCAGGGTAGGCCAGTCGATAAATGCGACCGTACACGAGGCTCAGTGACAGCGGAGTTTCTAGTACGGCTGAAGGAAAGCAGGGCGTTGGGGACGTTGGCGCAACGGAAATTATCGGGATTAGCCTTTTTCTTTCAACTAATGAGATGGGCGGATGTAACAAAGTATTTTTTCATTAAGCAAGCCATTAAAGGATGGAAAAGGCCTCAACTGAGCCAAGAATGCCGCCACCCCATATCACTGAGATTATTGCATGACATTATTTCCATATCCCCATCAGTTGCACATCGCAATACGAGGCGGTCCTCATATCTGCAGCCTTTGCACTCGCCTTTTTCGGAGCGCTGCGCATCAGCGAATTACCACGGTCAAAAACGCATCGGAAGGTGGCCTAATCAATGAGGACATAGTTGTATGCAGCGACGCTCTGCGCATTGGGGTGAGGAAATCCAAGTGCGATCCCACTGGTAGGGGCTCATGGGTTCTGGTTAACGCATCAAACGGCCCAGTTTGCCCGCTAAAGATCGTTAAAAGATACGCCGTAATAAAGCACGCAAGTAGATTTTTCTTCACTCATACAGACGGGTCCCCTCTGACAAAGTACCAATTCCAAGCAATTTTTAAGCTATGCTTGGAGAAAACCGGCGCAAATCCAAAATAGTACGGGACACATTCGTTCCGTATCGGGGCAGCCACAGAAGCAGCTAGGGCAGGAGTGTCAGAGGCAGCGAGGTGCAAAGAATGGAGCGTTGGAAATCTGCATGCTTTGTCAGATACACAAGACCTGATTTGCTGAATTAACATATGTTATCTCTTGCAGGAGTTGAAGTTTGGGTTGTAGGACATTCCTATGTCTATTGGGCGGGAAAAAAGGGCCAAACTGCATCCGGGAGGAAGGAATCTTTACCTCCCGGGCCTAGAGGTTAACTGGAGGGGTATCAAAGGCCTCCAATGGAAACAGGTGTTCAAAGAGATGGTTGACATTTCAAGGAGAGCAAAGCGCCCGGTGGTAACGGTGTTACACGCGGGTGGCAATGATCTTGGCAAGCAAAAGGTGGCGGACATGTATAAATGGATGACAACGGATACAGAACAGCTCACCTGTTTATTCACAAATATGATACTGGTGTGGTCAGAGATGATACCACGGGCTGTCTGGCATGGCGCAAGAGATAAAAAAAAAAAAGCCATAGAGCGCACAAGGAGGCAATTTAACGCCCGGATGGGAAAATTTGTGAGAGGAAAAGTCGGTATCGTAATTCGTCACCACCCTATTCACCACCAGCTGTAAGGGGATAACACAAGACTATTAAGACCGGACAGAGGTCACCTAACGGACATTGGCCTCGATATTTTTCTGTCTGATTTACAGGATGGGGTTGAACAGGCATTAATGCTGATGGGTGGGGGTCGGAGTCACGTGTAGGTTATACACAGGATCCTCCGTTGCGGTAGAAGCGGAGGAGGGCAAAGGTTCGTAACCGCTCGTTGGGCCAACACGCCTGTCGAACGCGGACAGGATCTCGGCGCGAGCCGCCCGTTACGAAGTGTAATTGCCTTTCGCTGATTATGTAATTAATAAACTGTGACCGACCTGTTCAACCCATCTAGGATTGTCTGTGTTTCATTACGGGATTCGAGGGAGGGGGGGGGAAGGCACTGGTTACGACACACAGGTCTCCAGTCTAAGCGGGTGCTGTCATGGGTTCTGAGAAACACCGTTATTGGTCAGTAACTACATTTTTCTCTCTCACCCATGACAGCAACATGGTGAGAATTACAGAGACTGGTAGTTTAGGGAGGGACCACAGCCTGAAGGACCCTTCTCCCGAAGGTCAAGTCAGACGTAGAGGCTAAATCTAACCGATAGGGTATAAAAAAAGGTTGAAGGTGATGACCAGGTGGCTACCTTACAGATCTGTTCTATCGATACCCCAGCCCATGAGGTCGCCATTGCTCTCGTGGAATGGGCTCTCAACCCTTCCGGGATGGTATTCCTGCTGTGAGAATCGGCCAGGGCTGTCGCATCTCTTATCCACCTTGCCAGAGTACTCTTGGATGCTTTGAGCCCCTTCCTGGGCCCCTGGAAACACACAAAGAGAACCTTCCTTCCTAAACCCTTTGGTGGCTTCTAAGTATTGAACTAGACATCTTTTCACGTCTAGGGTGTGAAACCTCTCTTCTCCCCTATTCTTAGGATTTGGGCAGAAGGAAGGAAGGACTATTTCTTGGGACCTATGGAAATGCGTCGCTACTTCAAGTAAGTAGGCCGGGTCAGGCTGCAGGATGACTATCTTCCAAAATTTTTGTAAACGGTAGTACTGCAGATAGAGCCTGAACATCGCTCACTCTGAGGGCCGATGTTAGTGCTACCAGTAGAACAGTTTTTAACTATAAGATTTTTAGAGCGGCTGACTCAATAGGCTCGAATGGGGAACCTGTTAACGCAGATAGCACCAGATTCAGATCCCACGATGGTAATTTCCAATTAATTATCGGCCTAGATCTAGCTGTGGCCTTAATGAATCATACTATCCATGGGTTGCCTGACACATCATGGTTATATAGGGCGCCTAAAGCCGCTACCAGTACCTTTAATGTATTGACTGCTAACCCCTGTTCTAGGCCCTTCTGTAAAAATTCAAGAATTTTAGTGACAGGGACCCCATCCTGGACTCTTACCCCGGAGGTGGACAGGAATTTTTTCTAAGTTTTCCCATAAGCTTTTATCGTGACTGGTTTCCTACTTCTTGGTAGTGTAGTAATTAGGTTCTCTGAAAACCCCCTTCCCCTCAGAAGTGCCCTTTCAAATTCCATGCTGTTAAATGGAGGTTCACTGCCCGAGGGTGTGACACCGGCCCTTGAGATAGTAGGTCTGGGAGATCCGGTAGGATCCAAGGGTCGGTGATGGATAGCATTCTCAGCCAGGAGAACCAAGTTCTTTTTGGCCAGAAAGGAGCTATTAATATCATTCTCGCTTTGTCCTCTTTGACTTTCCTTATGACAGCAGGAATGAGGATGATCGGGGGAAATGCATGTGTCAGGTTCTGAGTCCATGGGAGCATAAAGGCGTCCAGGGGCCGAGGATTCCCCCAGGGGTCTAGAGAACAGAATGCTTCCACCTTTTTGTTTTTGAAATCGGCAAACAGATCTATGTCCGGGGTTACCGACATCTTTACAATCTGCCGAAAAATGGACTGCTTTAGGACCCACTCACCCTGTCTTAACTGAGCGTGGCTCAGAAAGTCTGCTTTTTGGTTCTCTGTTCCCCGAACGTGTAATGCGGAGAGGGATAGCAGATTTTCCTCTGCCAGGCTGAGGATTTTGGAGGAGGTATCCATTAGGGCTCGGGACCTGGTTCCCCCCTGATGGTTTATGTAGGCCACCATCACTTGATTGTCCAAAAATATGTGGACGTGATGACCCCGTAGCGAAGGTAAGAAGCGCGATAGTGCTTAACCTACTGCCCAAAATTTCTTCTGGTTTGAGGCTTTTAGTTCCTGACTCCTCCATTCCCCCTGAGCAACCCCCAGCTGTCTGTGTGTGCTCCCCATCCCATGGGACTGGCATCCGTGGTGATAATGTGTGATATTTTTGTTACCCAGGGGATCCCCTTGGATAGGTTGCCGGTATTCGTCCACCAAGCTTGGGAATGAATAGTTCTGGAATCTAGGGCCCTCTAAGTGACCACTTAATGCTAACTGGTTTGCTAATATATCCCATTGCAGATCTTTTGTATGTAGTTGCGCCCACTGGACTGCTGGTAAGTAGGCGGAAACAGACCCCAGCAGTGACATCGCTTTCCTTAGTGTCATGGAGGGGTTTTGAATGGTTCTTGCCACTATCTGTGCAATTTCTCCTTTTTTGTGGCCTGGGAGGCGGCATTCTTGCTTGTTTGAGTCCAACGTGAGCCCTAGGAACTCCTGCACATTGCTGGGTTCCAGCCTTGATTTTTTCAGACTTAGAAGCCAGCCGAGGTTCTGTAGAGTGTCCATCACTCAAATCTCCCAAATATGGGATTATTAAGATGTCCTGCTCCCTTTGGTGGGCCATCATGTCTGCTACTAGTTTTGTGAACATGCGTGGGGCTATAGATACTTCGGACGGCAGGGCTCTGTACTGAAATTCCCTTATCTCGCCCTCTATGGAGTCTGAGGTACTTCTGGGAGTCTTTGTGAACGGGGACGTGATAGTTTTAGATCTCAACGACGCGTACTGTCATGAAGCAGTTCGAGAACAGGATTTTGAAGTGGATTTAATTGATTCCATTTTGAGTTTTTGACATATCCATTTAGTTTCCGTAAATGTATTATTGTTCGGTATGTGACATCCGGTTTGGACACTAGCGGGGAGTAAAACCCTTTGCCCTTCTCTTGAGGAGGAACCTGCTGAAGGACTGCTTTTTCTACTAGATTCAGCACCTTGCATTCTAGGGCTTTCTGTTCTCGCGTAGAGGATCTTAGTTGGGTTACCACATATTTTTGAGGTGGGAGAGAAAGAAAGTTTATCCTCAGGTCTGACTCGATTAGATTCAATATCCAAGGGCTGTTCGAGATTTTCCCCCAGGCCGGATGGAAAAGAGATAATATTCCCCCCACCCTGAGTGAACTGTCATTTTGAGGATTTTTTGTCCTGGGAAGAACTGCTGAAGAGGAACACTCTATTCCTCTTTCTCCCCTCATCCCATCTGTTCTGTTCCCTTGATGGCCTTTCATGAAAAATACTTTTAGCCTCTACGTCTGACTTGACCTTCGGGAGAAGGGCCCTTCAGGCTGTGGTCCCCCCCTAAACTACCAGTCTCTGTAATTCTCACCATGTTGCTGTCATGGGTGAGGGAGAAAAACGTAGTTACTCACCGATAACGGTGTTTCTCAGAAGCCATGACAGCACCCGCTTATTCCCCCCTGCCACGTGTGCGGTGAGCACGTTTTACTGTTCGTAGAGTGTTTTCGTATAAGCACGGTGATCCTCGACTCGATAATAAGCAATATTGTATGTTATAAATTTCTCTTTTAACTAACCTGGAGACCCTCTGATGCTCTGTAACCAACTGGGGTGGAGGAGAGGAACCACCCTTTCATCTGTAGGTTCCTGTCCCTGAAGGGCGGATCCCCTCTCTCCGTGGTGCTGTCATGGGTGAGAGAGAAATAAGCCCTCACCAGACCAGAGATTACAAAAAATGGAGACGCTACAGGTCTTGGAAAAAAACGCAATTTTTTTTTTAGCAAAGTTTGGAATTTTTTTTCACCACTTAGATAAAAGAGAACCTAGACATGTTTGGTGCCTATGAACTCTTAATGATCTGGAGAATCATAATGGCAGGGAAGTTTTAGCATCTAGTGAACCTAGCAAAAAAGCCAAACAAAAAACAAGTCTGGGATTTTTTTTGCAATTTCATAGCACTTGGAATTTTTTTCCCGTTTTCGAGTACATGGCATGGTAAAACCAATTCGTTCAAAAGTACAACTCGTCCCACAAAAAATAAGCCCTCACACGGCCATATTGATTGAAAAATATAAAAGTTATGGCTGTGGGAAGAAGGGAAGCGAAAAACGAAATCGCAAAACTGAAAAAAGCTCCATGGGTTAAAAATGAATGTGACACATGCAATCACAGAAAAATAAAAATATACAATATTTTAGGAAATGTTTAAGAGGTTAGAGTTAGGGCCTGACCAAGAGAGTCTAAGGGTATGTGCACACGGGGCGGATTCTGCTGCAGTTCTGCAGAAGATTTGGCCCTGCGGAACTGCAAGTCATGTACAGTACCATTTAAGGCTATGTAAAACTAAAAACGCTGTGCACATGCTGTGGATTTTTCCGTGCAGATTTGGTGCAGATTTAAAACTGCAGCATGTCACTTCTTTTGTGCAGTTCTGCAGCAGTTTTACACCTGCTCCATTATAGAAATCCGCACGAAAACTGCACTAAATCTGCACTAAATCCGCAGGGAAAATGCAGGTCACTTTACCTGCAGATTAAGCTAAATCTGCGTGGAAAATTCCACAGCAGAATCTGCAACGTGTGCACATACCCTAACTTGTCGTGGTGGCGAATCAAAAAAGTCTTTTGGCTAAAAGAAAAGCTGCTGGGCTATGTATGTGAACTGTTAGGGTCTGTGCACATGTTGCGGATTCAGCCCTGCGGATCCGCAGCAGTTTTCCAAGGGATGTACAGTACCATGCTATCCTATGTTAAACAAAACCGCTGTGTACATGCTGCGGAAAATTCCACGCGGAAACGCAGCGGTTTATTTTCCGCAACATGTCAATTCTATGTGCGGATTCCGCAGCGTTTTTACACCTATTCCATTATAGGAATCAGAAGGTATAAAGAAGCATGCCAAATCCGCAGTAAATCCACTGGCATTTTGACCTGCGGATTCTGCAGATCCGCGCGGAAAAATACGCAAAATGTGCACATACCCTTACTGTGTGATTGGTGAGGACATGGTGCAGAAGTGGATTTTTTTCCTAAAAGTGGGCGGTGGGACTGTAGAAGGTTGGAGGGGAGAAGGCGGAGGTGGAGCGGAGTCTGGGCTGAGCTGCAAAGGAGCTTGAAAATTTTGCTAGTATGGTTCTCTGAAATTCCTAAACACAGTCCTCATAAAGGACACTACAGGAGGAGGGAAGATAATACAGGAGGACACTACAGGAGGACACTACAGGAGGGGGGAAGATAATACAGGAGGACACTACAGGAGGAGGGAAAATAATACAGGAGGACACTACAGGAGGAGGGAAGATAATACAGGAGGACACTACAGGAGGACACTACAGGAGGGGGGAAGATAATACAGGAGGACACTACAGGAGGAGGGAAAATAATACAGGAGGACACTACAGGAGGAGGGAAGATAATACAGGAGGACACTACAGGAGGACACTACAGGAGGGGGGGAAGATAATACAGGAGGACACTACAGGAGGAGGGAAAATAATACAGGAGGACACTACAGGAGGAGGGAAGATAATACAGGAGGACACTACAGGAGGAGGGAAGATAATACAGGAGGACACTACAGGAGGAGGGAAGATAATACAGGAGGACACTACAGGAGGAGGGAAGATAATACAGGAGGACACTACAGGAGGAGGGAAGATAATACAGGAGGACACTACAGGAGGAGGGAGGATAATACAGGAGGACTCTACAGGAGGAGGGAGGATAATACAGGAGGACACTACAGGAGGAGGGAGGATAATACAGGAGGACACTACAGGAGGAGGGAAGATAATACAGGAGGACACTACAGGAGGAGGGAAAATAATACAGGAGGGGGGAAGATAATACAGGAGGACACTACAGGAGGAGGGAAAATAATACAGGAGGACACTACAGGAGGAGGGAAGATAATACAGGAGGACACTACAGGAGGAGGGAAGATAATACAGGAGGACACTACAGGAGGAGGGAAGATAATACAGGAGGACACTACAGGAGGGGGGAAGATAATACAGGAGGACACTACAGGAGGAGGGAAAATAATACAGGAGGACACTACAGGAGGAGGGAAGATAATACAGGAGGACACTACAGGAGGAGGGAAGATAATACAGGAGGACACTACAGGAGGAGGGAAGATAATACAGGAGGACACTACAGGAGGAGGGAAGATAATACAGGAGGACACTACAGGAGGAGGGAAGATAATACAGGAGGACACTACAGGAGGAGGGAAGATAATACAGGAGGACACTACAGGAGGAGGGAAGATAATACAGGAGGACACTACAGGAGGAGGGAGGATAATACAGGAGGACTCTACAGGAGGAGGGAGGATAATACAGGAGGACACTACAGGAGGAGGGAAGATAATACAGGAGGACACTACAGGAGGACACTACAGGAGGGGGGAAGATAATACAGGAGGACACTACAGGAGGAGGGAGGATAATACAGGAGGACACTACAGGAGGAGGGAGGATAATACAGGAGGACACTACAGGAGGAGGGAAGATAATACAGGAGGACACTACAGGAGGAGGGAGGATAATACAGGAGGACACTACAGGAGGAGGGAGGATAATACAGGAGGACACTACAGGAGGAGGGAAGATAATACAGGAGGGCACTACAGGAGGAGGGAAGATAATACAGGAGGGCACTACAGGAGGAGGGAAGATAATACAGGAGGACACTACAGGAGGAGGGAAGATAATACAGGAGGACACTACAGGAGGAGGGAAGATAATACAGGAGGACACTACAGGAGGAGGGAGGATAATACAGGAGGACACTACAGGAGGAGGGAAGATAATACAGGAGGACACTACAGGAGGACACTACAGGAGGGGGGAAGATAATACAGGAGGACACTACAGGAGGAGGGAAGATAATACAGGAGGACACTACAGGAGGAGGGAAGATAATACAGGAGGGCACTACAGGAGGAGGGAAGATAATACAGGAGGACTCTACAGGAGGAGGGAAGATAATACAGGAGGACTCTACAGGAGGAGGGAGGATAATACAGGAGGACACTACAGGAGGAGGGAAGATAATACAGGAGGACACTACAGGAGGAGGAAAGATAATACAGGAGGACACTACAGGAGGAGGGAGGATAATACAGGAGGACACTACAGGAGGAGGGAAGATAATACAGGAGGACACTACAGGAGGAGGGAGGATAATACAGGAGGACACTACAGGAGGAGGGAAGATAATACAGGAGGACACTACAGGAGCAGGGAAGATAATACAGGAGGACACTACAGGAGGAGGGAAGATAATACAGGAGGACACTACAGGAGGAGGGACAATAATACAGGAGGACACTACAGGAGGAGGGAGGATAATACAGGAGGACACTACAGGAGGAGGGAAGATAATACAGGAGGACACTACAGGAGGAGGGAAGATAATACAGGAGGACACTACAGGAGCAGGGAAGATAATACAGGAGGAGGGAAGATAATACAGGAGGACACTACAGGAGCAGGGAAGATAATACAGGAGGACACTACAGGAGGAGGGAAGATAATACACGAGGACACTACAGGAGAAGGGGGGATAATGGAGGAGGACACTACAGGAGGAGGGATGATAATGGACGGGGACACTACAGGAGGAGGGGGGATAAAGGAGGAGGACACTACAGGAGGAGGGGGGATAATGGAGGAGGACACTACAGGAGGAGGTGGGATAATGGTCGGGGACACTACAGGAGGAGGGGGGATAATGGACGGGGACACTACAGGAGAAGGGGGGATAATGGAGGACGACACTACAGGAGGAGGGGGGATAATGGACGGGGACACTACAGGAGGAGGGGGGTAATGGAGGACGACACTACAGGAGGAGGGGGGATAATGGAGGACGACACTACAGGAGGAGGGGGGATAATGGAGGACGACACTACAGGAGGAGGGGGGATAATGGAGGACGACACTACAGGAGGAGGGGGGATAATGGAGGACGACACTACAGGAGGAGGGGGGGATAATGGAGGACGACACTACAGGAGGAGGGGGGATAATGGAGGACGACACTACAGGAGGAGGGGGGATAATGGAGGACGACACTACAGGAGGAGGGGGGGATAATGGAGGACGACACTACAGGAGGAGGGGGGATAATGGAGGACGACACTACAGGAGGAGGGGGGATAATGGAGGACGACACTACAGGAGGAGGGGGGATAATGGAGGACGACACTACAGGAGGAGGGGGGATAATGGAGGACGACACTACAGGAGGAGGGGGGATAATGGAGGACGACACTACAGGAGGAGGGGGGATAATGGAGGACGACACTACAGGAGGAGGGGGGATAATGGAGGACGACACTACAGGAGGAGGGGGGATAATGGAGGACGACACTACAGGAGGAGGGGGGATAATGGAGGACGACACTACAGGAGGAGGGGGGATAATGGAGGACGACACTACAGGAGGAGGGGGGATAATGGAGGACGACACTACAGGAGGAGGGGGGATAATGGAGGACGACACTACAGGAGGAGGGGGGATAATGGAGGACGACACTACAGGAGGAGGGGGGATAATGGAGGACGACACTACAGGAGGAGGGGGGATAATGGAGGACGACACTACAGGAGGAGGGGGGATAATGGAGGACGACACTACAGGAGGAGGGGGGATAATGGAGGACGACACTACAGGAGGAGGGGGGATAATGGAGGACGACACTACAGGAGGAGGGGGGATAATGGAGGACGACACTACAGGAGGAGGGGGGATAATGGAGGACGACACTACAGGAGGAGGGGGGATAATGGAGGACGACACTACAGGAGGAGGGGGGATAATGGAGGAGGACACTACAGGAGGAGGGAGGATAATGGAGGAGGACACTACAGGAGGAGGGAGGATAATACAGGAGGACACTACAGGAGGAGGGAAGATAATACAGGAGGACACTACAGGAGGACACTACAGGAGGGGGGAAGATAATACAGGAGGACACTACAGGAGGAGGGAAAATAATACAGGAGGACACTACAGGAGGAGGGAAGATAATACACGAGGACACTACAGGAGAAGGGATAATGGAGGAGGACACTACAGGAGGAGGGGGGATAATGGACGGGGACACTACAGGAGGAGGGGGGATAATGGAGGAGGACACTACAGGAGGAGGGGGGATAATGGAGGAGGACACTACAGGAGGAGGGGGATAATGGAGGAGGACATTACAGGAGGAGGGGGGATAATGGAGGAGGACATTACAGGAGGAGGGGGGATAATGGAGGAGGACATTACAGGAGGAGGGGGGATAATGGAGGAGGACACTACAGGAGGAGGGGGATAATGGAGGAGGACACTACAGGAGGAGGGGGGATAATGGAGGACACTACAGGAGGAGGACACTACAGGAGGAGTGGGGATAATGGAGGAGGACACTACAGGAGGAGGGGGGATAATGGAGGAGGACATTACAGGAGGAGGGGGGATAATGGAGGAGGACATTACAGGAGGAGGGGGGATAATGGAGGAGGACATTACAGGAGGAGGGGGGATAATGGAGGAGGACACTACAGGAGGAGGAGGGATAATGGAGGAGGACACTACAGGAGGAGGAGGGATAATGGAGGAGGACACTAGAGGAGGAGGGGGGATAATGGAGGAGGACACTACAGGAGGAGGGGGGATAATGGCGGAGGACACTACAGGAGGAGGGGGATAATGGAGGAGGACACTACAGGAGGAGGGGGGATAATGGAGGAGGACATTACAGGAGGAGGGGGGATAATGGAGGAGGACACTACAGGAGGAGGGGGGATAATGGAGGAGGACACTACAGGAGGAGGGGGGATAATGGAGGAGGACATTACAGGAGGAGGGGGGATAATGGAGGAGGACATTACAGGAGGAGGGGGGGATAATGGACGGGGACACTACAGGAGGAGGGGGGATAATGGAGGAGGACACTACAGGAGGAGGGGGATAATGGAGGAGGACACTACAGGAGGAGGGGGGATAATGGAGGACACTACAGGAGGAGGACACTACAGGAGGAGGGGGGATAATGGAGGACACTACAGGAGGAGGACACTACAGGAGGAGGGGGGATAATGGAGGAGGACATTACAGGAGGAGGGGGGATAATGGAGGAGGACACTACAGGAGGAGGGGGGATAATGGAGGAGGCCACTACCGGAGGAGGGGGGATAATGGAGGAGGCCACTACAGGAGGAGGGGGGATAATGGAGGAGGACACTACAGGAGGAGGACACTACAGGAGGAGGACACTACAGGAGGAGGGGGGATAATGGAGGAGGACACTACAAGAGGAGGGGGGATAATGGAGGAGGACACTACAGGAGGAGGAGGGATAATGGAGGAGGACATTACAGGAGGAGGGGGGATAATGGAGGAGGACACTACAGGAGGAGGAGGGATAATGGAGGAGGACATTACAGGAGGAGGAGGGATAATGGAGGAGGACACTACAGGAGGAGGAGGGATAATGGACGGGGACACTACAGGAGGAGGGGGGATAATGGAGGAGGACACTACAGGAGGAGGAGGGATAATGGAGGAGGACACTACAGGAGGAGGAGGGATAATGGACGGGGACACTACAGGAGGAGGGGGGATAATGGAGGAGGACACTACAGGAGGAGGAGGGATAATGGACGGGGACACTACAGGAGGAGGGGGGATAATGGAGGAGGACACTACAGGAGGAGGGGGGGATAATGGAGGAGGACACTACAGGAGGAGGGGGGATAATGGACGGGGACACTACAGGAGGAGGGGGGATAATGGAGGAGGACACTACAGGAGGAGGGGGGGATAATGGAGGAGGACACTACAGGAGGAGGAGGGATAATGGACGGGGACACTACAGGAGGAGGGGGGATAATGGAGGAGGACACTACAGGAGGAGGGGGGGATAATGGAGGAGGACACTACAGGAGGAGGAGGGATAATGGACGGGGACACTACAGGAGGAGGGGGGATAATGGAGGAGGACACTACAGGAGGAGGGGGGATAATGGAGGACACTACAGGAGGAGGGGGGATAATGGAGGAGGACACTACAGGAGGAGGGGGGATAATGGAGGAGGACACTACAGGAGGACACTACAGGAGGAGGGGGGATAATGGAGGAGGACACTACAGGAGGAGGGGGGATAATGGAGGAGGACACTACAAGAGGAGGGGGGATAATGGAGGAGGACACTACAGGAGGAGGAGGGATAATGGAGGAGGACACTACAGGAGGAGGAGGGATAATGGAGGAGGACACTACAGGAGGAGGAGGGATAATGGAGGAGGACACTACAGGAGGAGGAGGGATAATGGACGGGGACACTACAGGAGGAGGGGGGATAATGGAGGAGGACACTACAGGAGGAGGGGGGATAATGGAGGAGGACACTACAGGAGGAGGAGGGATAATGGATGGGGACACTACAGGAGGAGGAGGGATAATGGAGGAGGACACTACAGGAGGAGGGATAATGGAGGAGGACACTACAGGAGGAGGAGGGATAATGGACGGGGACACTACAGGAGGAGGGGGGATAATGGAGGAGGACACTACAGGAGGAGGGGGGATAATGGAGGAGGACATTACAGGAGGAGGGGGGGATAATGGAGGAGGACACTACAGGAGGAGGGGGGATAATGGACGGGGACACTACAGGAGGAGGGGGGATAATGGACGGGGACACTACAGGAGGAGGGGGGATAATGGAGGAGGACACTACAGGAGGAGGGGGGATAATGGAGGAGGACACTACAAGAGGAGGGGGGATAATGGAGGAGGACACTACAGGAGGAGGAGGGATAATGGAGGAGGACATTACAGGAGGAGGAGGGATAATGGAGGAGGACACTACAGGAGGAGGAGGGATAATGGAGGAGGACACTACAGGAGGAGGAGGGATAATGGACGGGGACACTACAGGAGGAGGGGGGATAATGGAGGAGGACACTACAGGAGGAGGGGGGATAATGGAGGAGGACACTACAGGAGGAGGAGGGATAATGGATGGGGACACTACAGGAGGAGGAGGGATAATGGAGGAGGACACTACAGGAGGAGGGATAATGGAGGAGGACACTACAGGAGGAGGAGGGATAATGGACGGGGACACTACAGGAGGAGGGGGGATAATGGAGGAGGACACTACAGGAGGAGGGGGGATAATGGAGGAGGACATTACAGGAGGAGGGGGGGATAATGGAGGAGGACACTACAGGAGGAGGGGGGATAATGGACGGGGACACTACAGGAGGAGGGGGGATAATGGACGGGGACACTACAGGAGGAGGGGGGATAATGGAGGAGGACACTACAGGAGGAGGGGGGATAATGGAGGAGGACACTACAGGAGGAGGGGGGATAATACACGGGGGGGCACGTTATACCGCCGGTCTCGTTACCGCTGCTGACGGCTCCGGTAGTTGCTAGTCCTCTGGTCACTTCCTCATCAGTCGATGTCACGTGACGCTGACGTCACCGCACATCATGATTGGCCTTTACAGAAGAGCCGAGCTGATTGGTCGTCAGTGACGAGAGTGTTGCGCGCGAGGACGTCAGAAACGCGGGAAATCCGAGCGCCGTGAGGTAACTTGGAGAGGGGCCCGGTGACGGCTGACCGGGATATTATACAGGGCCCGGTGACGGCTGACCGGGGGAGGGGGATAGTATACAGGGCCCGGTGACGGCTGACCGGGGGAGGGGGATAGTATACAGGGCCCGGTGACGGCTGACCGGGGGGAGGGGGATATTATAGAGGCCCCGGTGATGGCTGTCCTGGGGAGGGGGATATTATACAGGGCCCGGTGATAGCTGACCGGGGGGGAGGGGGATATTATACAGGGCCCGGTGATGGCTGTCCTGGGGAGGGGGATATTATACAGGGCCCCGTGATAGCTGACCGGGGGAGGGGGATATTATAGAGGCCCCGGTGATGGCTGTCCTGGGGAGGGGGATATTATACAGGGCCCGGTGATAGCTGACCGGGGGGGAGGGGGATATTATACAGGGCCCGGTGACGGCTGACCGGGGGAGGGGGATATTATACAGGGCCCGGTGACGGCCGTCCTGGGGAGGGGGATATTATACAGGGCCCGGTGATAGCTGACCGGGGGAGGGGGATATTATACAGGGCCCGGTGACGGCTGACTGGGGGAGGGGGATATTATACAGGGCCCGGTGACGGTTGACCGGGGGAGGGGGATACTATACAGGGCCCGATGACGGCTGACCGGGGGAGGGGGATATTATACAAGGCCCGGTGACGGCTGACCGGGGGATATTATACAGGGCCCGGTGATAGCTGTCCTGGGGAGGGGGATATTATACGGGGCCTGGTGATAGCTGACCAGGGGAGGGGGATATTATACAGGGCCCTGTGATAGCTGACCGGGGGAGGGGGATATTATACAGGGCCCTGTGATAGCTGACCGGGGGAGGGGGATATTATACAGGGCCCGGTGACGGCCGTCCTGGGGAGGGGGATATTATACAGGGCCCGGTGATAGCTGACCGGGGGAGGGGGATATTATACAGGGCCCGGTGACGGCTGACTGGGGGAGGGGGATATTATACAGGGCCCGGTGACGGTTGACCGGGGGAGGGGGATACTATACAGGGCCCGATGACGGCTGACCGGGGGAGGGGGATATTATACAAGGCCCGGTGACGGCTGACCGGGGGATATTATACAGGGCCCGGTGATAGCTGTCCTGGGGAGGGGGATATTATACGGGGCCTGGTGATAGCTGACCAGGGGAGGGGGATATTATACAGGGCCCTGTGATAGCTGACCGGGGGAGGGGGATATTATACAGGGCCCTGTGATAGCTGACCGGGGGAGGGGGATATTATACAGGGCCCGGTGATAGCTGACCGGGGAGGGGGATATTATACAGGGCCCGGTGATAGCTGACCGGGGGAGGGGGATATTATACAGGGCCCGGTGATAGCTGACCGGGGGAGGGGGATATTATACAGGGCCCGGTGATAGCTGACCGGGGGAGGGGGATATTATACAGGGCCCCGTGATAGCTGACCGGGGGAGGGGGATATTATACAGGGCCCCGTGATAGCTGACCGGGGGAGGGGGATATTATACAGGGCCCCGTGATAGCTGACCGGGGGAGGGGGATATTATACAGGGCCCCGTGATAGCTGACCGGGGGAGGGGGATATTATACAGGGCCCCGTGATAGCTGACCGGGGGAGGGGGATATTATACAGGGCCCCGTGATAGCTGACCGGGGGAGGGGGATATTATACAGGGCCCCGTGATAGCTGACCGGGGGAGGGGGATATTATACAGGGCCCCGTGATAGCTGACCGGGGGAGGGGGATATTATACAGGGCCCCGTGATAGCTGACCGGGGGAGGGGGATATTATACAGGGCCCCGTGATAGCTGACCGGGGGAGGGGGATATTATACAGTGTCCCAGTGACGGCTGATTACCGGGGGAGGGGGATATTATACAGGGCCCCGTGATAGCTGATCGGGGGAGGGGGATATTATACAGTGTCCCAGTGACGGCTGATTACCGGGGGAGGGGGATATTATACAGTGACCCTGTGTTGACTGATGACCAGGGGGAGGGTGTGATATTATACGAGTGATAGCTGATGTTTGGGGGGATTTTCCGTTACCCGCTTTGTCCCCCTCAGGTACCCTTATGGAGCGCTATAATGAGGTGAAGCGTCGGCTGAAGTCCTGGGAGTCTGACTTCATGAGGGAGAAGAGGAGGAAGCCCAGCAAGGTACAGGGCAGATGTGGGGGGGGGGTTGCAGTCCTGGCCCCAGAGCTGTACCCCAGGGGGGCTTTAGGCTGAGGCCGGTTTCATCCTCTCGTCATATCATTGTAGAGGATCTAGCTCCTCTGCGAGGATCTCTGTGCGATGCTCCTCGATGTCGCTGTCAATATTGACAGTGGCACCAGAGGGGTTAAATGCCCATGATCAGTGCTAGTACTAATTGTGGGCGTTGCTGCAGGGTGTCAGCTCTCACATAGAGCGTGAGGCCCCAAGATTGAGGCGCTGTACTTGTACTACAGTTTGCAGGAACGCATGTCGAGAAGGGGTTAATGAATCTAATTTAAACCATACGTGCGTCATCGCCCAGTCCATAGAAGACGATGTCCCCTGTAGGAGAATTGAAATAATAAACAATATTCCTCACCTGTCCGCTAAGAAGAGGGTAATAATCCATTTGTCCCGCGATGAGTCTAGCTCTGCTGCACCTAGATGGCAGGTTGTTTGATGCGACCATACAGCCTGTCATCCAGCAGAGACACTGAGCAGCATCTGCTACCACTGCTCAGTGTCTCGCAGTAAACTCCTATGTCCTGATTAACTTCACCGCGATCCTGAGAAAGTTAACATATTTGTGGTGCCGTCAGAAAGGTCCCGAGAGTTCACAGCCAATGAACTCGTTTCAGCTAACTCGCATCAGAGTGAGCGCCATCTAAAGAGTTATAACGGCGCTGACTTCAGATAGGTGAAGTGAGTTCATTGGCTATGAGCTTCCAGGACCTTTCTGTGGCACCGTGAGTGTGAGAACTTTCTCAAGCTCGCGGTGACGTCAGTGAGGTGACAGGAGTTCACCGCGAGACACTGAGCAAGTGCGCACAGTTGGATGGCAGGCTGTATAATAGCATCATGCAACAATGCAGCCTTCCATCTAGGTGTAGCAGAGCGGGATAAATAGATTGTTTTCTCTGTGGACAGCTGAGGAATATTGTTTTAATTCTGTTACAGGAGACATTGGCTTCAGTGGAATGGACGATTAAGTGAGTATGGTTTAATTTGCATTCAATAAGGGAGTCTGTTTGCTTCTTTCAATTAAAGGACTTTAGTCTGTGTGTGTGTGTGTTTTATAGAGTATAACTATGGGGTTAATAATGGGGTTGTCTTATAGACTCCTGCATTACTAACCTCGGGGCTTAATGTTGCCGGACAATACAAAGGTGACATCACCCTCCCCCAACTGTTGCCCCACTTGCCACCACTACAGGCAAGTGGGAAGAGCGAGGCCAAGTGCCAGAATTAGTGCATCTTTTGGATGTGCAATTTCTGGGGTGGCTGAGAGCTGATAGTTTTTAGTCTGGGAGGGCAATATCCATGTCTCCTTCCTAGGCTATTAACCCCTTCCTGACATCCGACGTACTATCCCATCCACGGTACCCGGGCCCGTATGACCTTGGACGGGATAGTACGTCTACCGCGATCAGCGGCACCCACGTGGTGAGCGCCGCTGATCGCGGCCGGGTGTCAGCTGATTATCACAGCTGACACCCGGCACAATGTGTCAGGGGCGGTCACGGACCGCCCCCAACACGTTAACCCCTTGCACACCGCGATCAAACATGATCGAGGTGTACCGGGGGTTAAAGGGAAGCATCGGCAGGGAGGGGGCTCCCTCCGTGATTCCCTGAGCCCCCCACGGCAGCGCAATGTGCAGGGCTGCTGCGGGGGGCTCCTTTCCTCCAGGCCCCCGAATCCAAGATGGCGACGGGGGCCTGAGGAAGCTGGCTTCCTCAGTGCCTGCAAAGCGCAGGCATGAGGAAGCCTTTTGCAGTGCCTGTGTCAGATCGCTGATCTGTCACAGTGATCTGTGATGTGACAGATCAGCGATCTGTCACAGGACAGTGATGTCCCACCTGGGACTATTTAATAAAGTAAAAAAAAAAATAAAGTGTTAAAATAATTAAAAAAAAATCGCCAAATAAATTAGAAAAAAAAAAAAAAATATTCCCCCAATAAATCCATTTTTTGGAAATAATAAAAAAAACAATAAAAGTACACATATTAGGTATCGCCGCGTCCGTAATGACCCGCCCTATAAAACTGTCCCATTAGTTAACCCCTTTAGCAAACACCTTAAAAAATAAAAATAAAACACGAAGCAAAAAATAATGATTTATTATCATACCGCCAAACAAAAAGTGTAATAACGCGCGATCAAAAAGACACATATATATCCATGGTACCGCTGAAAACGTCATCTTGTCCCGCAAAAAACGAGCCGCCACACAGCATCATCAGCGAAAAAATAAAAAAGTTATAGCTCGCAGAATAAAGCGATACAAAAATAATTATTTTTTATATAAAATAGTTTTCATTGCATAAAACCGACAAAAACATAAAAAAAGACCTAAATGAGGTATCGCTGTAACCGTACTGACCCGAAGAATAAAACCGCTTTATCAATTTTACCGCACGCGGAACGGTGTAAACGCACCCCCCCAAAAGAAATTCATGAAACGCTGGTTTTTGTTCATTCTGCGTCCCAAAAATAGGAATAAAAAGTGATCAAAAAATGCAGGGCTGTGGAGTCTGAGTCGTGGAGTCGGAGTCGGTGCTCATTTTGGTGGAGTCGGTATAAAATGGACCGACTCCGACTCCTAAAATATATAATAAATTGGGTCCAGTAATTCAATGCAGGATGTGCTGAATATTTTTTCATAGGAATTTGGGAAAGTTATGAAATGTCCTATAAATGGCTGTTCTATTCCTGATCTAAGGCTACATTCACACACAGCGTTTTTCCTGTGTTTTTTGAGGATACGTTTTTCAGCTGCAAAAGCAGATCAGCTTTTTAAAAAACTGCATCACCTGAAAGGTTTTTGAGCTCATAGATAATGTTTTCAATAGCAAAAGCAGATTAGAAATTTGCTCTATCTATCCATTTATCCATATCTGTCTATCCATATCGTATCTGTACCAAAAAGAATGAAAACCGGGTAGTACACCAATATATATTCTGTTCTATCTAAATATCTTGATTATTGGATCATAAAAATGATTAAATGTCTGAGGTTCACATTGTACTACAATAAATTTTTCACTTAAATATAAGCAATCTGTGTGGGAGTTGGAGTCGGTGTAAGGGAAATTGAGGAGTCGGAGTTGGAGTCGCAGGTTTGGCTTACCGACTCCACAGCCCTGAAAAAATGTCACGTGCCCGAAAATGGTACCAATAAAAACGTCAACTCGTCCCGCAAAAAATAAGACCTCACATGACTCAGTGGGTCAAAATACGGAAAGATTATAGCCCTCAAAATGTGGTGATGCAAAAACTATTTTACAATAAAAAGCGTCTTTTAGCGTATGACAGCTGCCAAATATACAAACCGCCATAAATAGTAAATCAAACCCCCCGATATCACCCCCTTAGGTAGGGAAAAATAATAAAATTTAAAAAAAAGTATTTATCTCCATTTTCCCGTTAGGGTAAGGCTGTGTGCACACGCTGCGGATTAGGTGCGGATTCATCCGCGTGGATTTTGTAAAATCCGCAGGTGAAACCGCAGGTCAAAAGACCTGCGGTTTTACCTGCGGATTGCTCTGCGGTTTTGTCCTGCGGTTTTTCATCTCCTCAATAGAGGAGATGGCAAACCGCAGGAGAATCCGCAGAAAGAATTGACATGTCAATTCTTTCTGCGGATTGAAAACCGCAGATAATCCGCGCGGAAAATTCTGCACCGTCTGCACTGCGGTTTTTGATTCCCATAGGGAGTCATGGTACTGTACACCGCAGCAGAAACTGCTGCGGGTCCGCAGCAGCCAAAACCGCTGCGGAACCGCAGCAAAATCCGCAGCGTGTGCACACAGCCTTAGGGTTAGGGCTCAGATTAGGGTTAGGGGTGTGTTGGGGTTCGGGTTGGAGTTAGAATTGGGGGTTTCCACTGTTTGGGCACATCAGGTGCTCTCCAAATGCAACATGGCGTCTGATCTCAATTCCAGCCAATTCTGAGTTGAAAAAGTCAAATGGTGCTCCTTCCCTTCCAAGCTCTGCCATGCGCCCAAACAGTGTTTTACCCCCACATGTAGGGTATCAGCCTACTCAGGACAAATTGCAAAACAATTTTTGGGGTCCAATTTCTCCTGTTACCCTTAGGAAAATAAAAAATTGGGGGCAAAAATATCATTTTTGTGGAAAAAAATGATTTTTTTATTTTCACGTCCGAGTGTTATAAACTTCTGTGAAGCACTTGGGGGTTCAAAGTGCTCACCACACATCTAGATAAGTTCCGTGGGGGGTCTAGTGTCCAAAATGGGGTCACTTGTGGGGAGTTTCAATAGTTTAGGTACATCAGGGGCTCTCCAAACGCACATGACACCCGCAGACCATTCCATCAAAGTCTGCATTCCAAAACGTCACTACTTCCCTTCCGAGCCCCGACGTGTGCCCATACAGTAGTTTTCTCCCACATATGGGGTGTCAGCGTACTCAGGCCAAATTGGATAACAACTTTTGGGGGTCCAATTTCTCCTGTTACCCTTGGGAAAATGAAAAAATTGGGGACTAATTGATCATGTTTCTGGAAAAAATACGGTTTTTTTATTTTCATGCCCTGGCATTATAAACTTCAGTGAAACCCTTGGGGGTTCAAAGTGCTCACCTCACATCTAGATAAGTTCCTTAGTGGGTCTAGTTTTCAAAATGGGGTCATTTGTGGGGGGGTTTCCACTGTTTAGGTACATTAGGGGCTCTCCAAAGGCAACATGACACCCGCAGACCATTCCATCAAAGTCTGCATTCCAAAACGTCACTACTTCCCTTCCGAGCCCCGACGTGTGCCCATACAGTAGTTTTCTCCCACATATGGGGTATCAGCATACTCAGGACAAATTGGACAACAACTTTTGGGGTCCAATTTCTCCTGGTACCCTTGGGAAAATAAAAAAATGGTGACTAAAAGATCATGTTTGTGGAAAAAATACGAATTATTTATTTTCACGCCCGGGCATTATAAACTTCTGTGAAGCACTGGGGGGGTCAAAGTGCTCACCACACATCTAGATAAGTTCCTTAGGGGGTCTAGTTTCCAAAATGGTGTCATTTGTGGGGGGTTTCCACTGTTTTGTTACATCAGGAGTTTTCCAAACGCGACATGGTGTCTGATCTCAATTCCAGCCAAAAACGTCAAATGGCGCTGCTTCCCTTCCGAGCTCTGCCATGCGCCCAAATAGTGGTTTACCCCCACATGTGGGGTATCAGCGTACTCAGAACAAATTGCACAATAACTTTTACGGTCCTGTTACCCTTGGAAAAATAAGAATTGAGGGTGAAAAGATCATTTTTGTGGAAAAAATATGATTTTTTAATTGTATGGCTTTATGTTATAAACTTCTGTGAAGCCCATGGGGGTTCAAAGTTCTCACCATACATCTAGATAAGTTCCTTAGGGGGTCTAGTTTCCAAAATGGGGTCATTTGTGGGGGGTTTCCACTGTTTTGGTACATCAGGAGTTTTCCAAACGCGACATGGTGTCCGATCTCAATTCCAGCCAAAAACGTCAAATGGCGCTGCTTCCCTTCCGAGCTTTGCCATGCTCCCAAATAGTGGTTTACCCCCACATGTGGGGTATCAGCGTACTCAGGACAAATTTCACAATAACTTTTAGGGTCCTGTTACCCTTGGGAAAATAAAAATTGGGGTGAAAAGATCATTTTTGTGGAAAAAATATGATTTTTTAATTGTACCGCTGTACGTTATAAACTTCTGTAAAGCCCTTGTGGGTTCAAAGTTCTCACCACATATCTAGATAAGTTCCTTGGGGGGTCTAGTTTCCAAAATGGGGTCACTTGTAGGGGGTTTCCACTGTTTAAGTACATCAGGGACTCTCCAAACGTGACATGGCGTCCAATCTGAATTCCAGCCAATTTTGCATTGAAAAAGTCAAACGGCGCTCCTTCCCTACTGAGGTCTGCCATGCGCCGAAACAGTGGTTCCCCCCCACATATCAGGTATCTGCGTACTCAGGACAAATTGCACAATAACTTTTGCAGTCCAATTTCTCCTGTTACCCTTGGTAAAATAAAAAAAATTGAACCTGAAGTATTTTTTTTATGAAAAAAAGTTAGATGTTCATTTTTTTTTTAAATGTTCAAAAAAATTCCTGACGCACCTAAAGGGTTAATAAACTTCTTGAATGTGGTTTTGAGCACTTTAAGGGGTGCAGTTTTTAGAATGGTGTCACTTTTGGGTATTTTCTATCGTATAGACCCCTCAAAGTGGCTTCAAATGTGATGTGGTCCTAAAAATAAAATGGTGTTGTAAAAATGAGTAATCGCTGGTCAACTTTTAACCCTTATAACTTCCTAAAAAAAAAAAATTTTGGTTCCAAAATTGTGCTGATGTAAAGTAAACATGTGGGAAATGTTAGATATCAAGTTTTTTGTGTGCCGTATCGCTGTGATTTAAGGGCATAAAAATTCAAAGTTGGAAAATTGCGAAATTTTCAAAATTTTCGCCAAATTTCCGTTTTTCTCACAAATAAACGCAAGTTATTTGAATGAAATTTTACCACTAACATGAAGTACAATATGTCACGAGAAAACGATGTCAGAATCACCAGGATCCAAGGAAGCGTTCCAGAGTTATGACCTCATAAAGGTACAGTGGTCAGAATTGTAAAAATTGGCCCGGTCATGAACGTGCAAACCACCCTTGGGGGTGAAGGGGTTAATATTATCAGCCTGCAGGTGTCTGCTTAGCCTTTGTTGGTTATTAATTATTGGGGAACACTGTCATTTTTTGAGTTCCCCATCTTAACCCCTTCACTACCAAGGGTGTTTGCACGTTAACTACCGGGCCAATTTTTACAATTCTGACCACTGTCCCTTTATGAGGTCATAACTCTGAAACGCTTACGTGGATCCCGGTGATTCTGACATTGTTTTCTCGTGACATATTGTACTTCATGTTAGTCGTAAAATTTCATTCATATAACTTGCGTTTATTTATGAGAAAAACGGAAATTTGGCGAAAATTTTGAAAATTCCGCAATTTTCCAACTTTGAATTTTTATGCCCTTAAATCACAGAGATATGGCACACAAAAAAGTTAATAAGTAACATTTGCCACATGTTTACTTTACATCAGCACAATTTTGGAACCAAAATTTTTATTTGTTAGCAAGATATAAGGGTTAAAAGTTGACCAGCGATCTCTCATTTTTGCAACACCATTTTATTTTTACGGACCACATCACATTTGAAGCCACTTTGAGGGGTCTATATGATAGAAAATACCCAAAAGTGACACCATTCTGAAAACTGCACCCCTTAAGGTGCTTAAAACCACATTCAAGGAGTTTATTAACCCTTCAGGTGCGTCACAGGAATTTTTTGAATATTTAAAAAAAATTAACATTTTTTTTCACAAAAAAAATTACTTCAGGTTCAATTTTTTTTATTTTACCAAGTGTAACAGGAGAAATTGGACTGCAAAAATTATTGTGCAATTTGTCCTGAGTACGCTGATACCTGATATGTGGGGGGAACCACTGTTTCGGCGCATGGCAGAGCTCAGAAGGGAAGGAGCGCCGTTTGACTTCTTCAATGCAAAATTGGCTGGAATTCAGATCAGACGCCATGTCACATTTGGAGAGCCCCTGATGTGCCTAAACAGTGGAAACCCTCCACAAGTGACCCCATTTTTTAAACTAGACCCCCTAAGGAACTTATCTAGATATGTGGTGAGAACTTTGAACCCACAAGGGCTTCACAGAAGTTTATAATGTACAGCGGTACAATTAAAAAATCATATTTTTTCCACAAAATGATCTTTTCACCCCCAATTTTTTATTTTCCCAAGGGTAACAGGACCCTAAAAGTTATTGTGCAATTTGTCCTGAGTACGCTGATACCCCATATGTGGGTGTAAATGACTATTTGGGCACATGGCAGAGCTCGGAAGGCAAGCAGCGCCATTTGACTTTTTTGGCTGGAATTGAGATCAGACACCATGTCGCGTTTGGAAAGCCCCTGATGTACCAAAACAGTGGCAACTCCCCACAAATGACCCCATTTTGGAAACTAGACCCCCCAAGGAACTTATCTAGATGTGTGGTGAGAACTTTGAACCCCCAAGTGCTTCACAGAAGTTTATAACGCCCAGGCGTGAAAATAACAAAAAATTTTTTTTCCACAAAAATGATATTTTTGCCCCAAAATTTTTATTTTCCTAAGGGCAACAGGAGAAATAGGACCCCAAAAGTTGTTTTGCAAATTGTTCTGATTAGGCTGATACCCCATATGAGGGGGTAAAACACTGTTTGGGTGCATGGCAGAGCTTGGAAGGGAAGGAGCACCATTTGACTTTTTCAATGCAGAATTGGCTGGAATTGAGATCAGACGCCATGTTGCGTTTGGAGAGCACCTGATGTGCGCAAATAGTGGAAACCCCCAATTCTAACCCTAGCCCTAACCCTAGCCCTAATGGGAAAATAGAAATAAATACATTTTTTTAATTTTATTATTTTTCCCTAACTAAGGGGGTGATAACGGGGGGGTTTGATTTACTATTTATGGCGGTTTTTATGTTTGACAGCTGTCGCACGCTAAAAGACGCTTTTTATTGTAAAAATAGTTTTTGCGTCACCACATATTGAGAGCTATAATTTTTCCATATTTTGACCCACCGAGTCATGTGAGGTCTTATTTTTTGCGGGACGAGTTGACGCTTTTATTGGTATCATGTTCGGGCATGTGACATTTTTTGATCGCTTTTTATTTCGTTTTTTGGGACGCAGAATTTACAAAAACCAGCGTTTCATGAATTTCTTTTGGGTGGTGCGTTTACGCCGTTCCGGGTGCGGTAAAATTTATAAGGCGGTTTTATTCTTCGGGTCAGTACGGTTACAGCGATACCTCATTTAGGTCGTTTTTTATGTTTTGGCGCTTTTATGCAATGAAAACAAATTTATATAAAAAATAATTATTTTTGCATCACTTTATTCTGCGAGCTATAACTTTTTTATTTTTTCGCTGATGATCCAGTATGGTGGCTCGTTTTTTGCAGGACAAGATGACGTTTTCATCGGTACCATGGATATTTACAGTGGGGCAAAAAAGTATTTAGTCAGTCAGCAATAGTGCAAGTTCCACCACTTAAAAAGATGAGAGGCGTCTGTAATTTACATCATAGGTAGACCTCAACTATGGGAGACAAACTGAGAAAAAAAAATCCAGAAAATCACATTGTGTTTTTTTTTTTTTCATTTTATTTGCATATTATGGTGGAAAATAAGTATTTGGTCAGAAACAAGCAATCAAGATTTCTGGCTCTCACAGACCTGTAACTTCTTTAAGAGTCTCCTCTTTCCTCCACTCATTACCTGTAGTAATGGCACCTGTTTAAACTTGTTATCAGTATAAAAAGACACCTGTGCACACCCTCAAACAGTCTGACTCCAAACTCCACTATGGTGAAGACTAAAGAGCTGTCAAAGGACACCAGAAACAAAATTGTAGCCCTGCACCAGGCTGGGAAGACTGAATCTGCAATAGCCAACCAGCTTGGAGTGAAGAAATCATCTGTGGGAGCAATAATTAGAAAATGGAAGACATACAAGACCACTGATAATCTCCCTCGATCTGGTGCTCCACGCAAAATCCCACCCCGTGGGGTCAGAATGATCACAAGAACGGTGAGCAAAAATCCCAGAACCACGCGGGGGGACCTAGTGAATGAACTGCAGAGAGCTGGGACCAATGTAACCAGGCCTACCATAAGTAACACACTACGCCACCATGGACTCAGATCCTGCAGTGCCAGACGTGTCCCACTGCTTAAGCCTGTACATGTCCGGGCCCATCTGAAGTTTGTTAGAGAGCATTTGGATGATCCAGAGGAGTTTTGGGAGAATGTCCTATGGTCTGATGAAACCAAACTGGAACTGTTTGGTAGAAACACAACTTGTCGTGTTTGGAGGAAAAGGAATACTGAGTTGCATCCATCAAACACCATACCTACTGTAAAGCATGGTGGTGGAAACATCAAGCTTTGGGGCTGTTTCTCTGCAAAGGGGCCAGGACGACTGATCCGGGTACATGAAAGAATGAATGGGGCCATGTATCGTGAGATTTTGAGTGCAAACCTCCTTCCATCAGCAATGGCATTGAAGATGAAACGTGGCTGGGTCTTTCAACATGACAATGATCCAAAGCACACCACCAGGGCAACGAAGGAGTGGCTTCGTAAGAAGCATTTCAAGGTCCTGGAGTGGCCTAGCCAGTCTCCAGATCTCAACCCTATAGAAAACCTTTGGAGGGAGTTGAAAGTCCGTGTTGCCAAGCGAAAAGCCAAAAACATCACTGCTCTAGAGGAGATCTGCATGGAGGAATGGGCCAACATACCAACAACAGTGTGTGGCAACCTTGTGAAGACTTACAGAAAACGTTTGACCTCTGTCATTGCCAACAAAGGATATATCACAAAGTATTGAGATGAAATTTTGTTTCTGACCAAATACTTATTTTCCACCATAATATGCAAATAAAAGGAAAAAAAACAGACAATGTGATTTTCTGGATTTTTTTTTTTCTCAGTTTGTCTCCCATAGTTGAGGTCTACCTATGATGTAAATTACAGACGCCTCTCATCTTTTTAAGTGGTTTAACTTGCACTATTGCTGACTGACTAAATACTTTTTTGCCCCACTGTATATGCGTCTTTTTGATCGCGCGTTATTGCACTTTTTTTTCGGCGTTATGATAATAAATCATTATTTTTTGCTTCGTTTTTTTTTAATTTTTTTAAGGGGTTCGCTTAAGGGGTTAACTATTGGGACAGTTTTATAGGGCTGGTCGTTAAGGACGCGGCGATACCTAATATGTGTACTTTTATTGTGTTTTTTTTTTTTATTTCCAAAAAATGAATTTATTGGGAAAATTTTTTTTTTTTTTTTTTTTAATTATTTTTACACTTTATTTTATTTTATTTTTTTTTACTTTATTACAATGTCCCAGGGGGGACATCACTGTCCTGTGACAGATCGCTGATCTGTCACATCACAGATCACTGTGACAGATCAGCGATCTGTCACAGGCACTGCACAGGCTTCCTCATGCCTGCGCTTTGCAGGCACTGAGGAAGCCAGCTTCCTGCAGGCCCCCGGAGGTCCCCGTCGCCATATTGGATCCGGGGACCTGCAGGAAAGGAGTCCCCCGCAGCAGCGCTGCACATTGCGCTGCTGTGGGGGGCACAGGGAAGCACAGAGGGAGCCCCCTCCCTGCCCATGCTTCCCTTTAACCCCAGGTACACCGCGATCGTGTTTGATCGCGGTGTGCAAGGGGTTAACGTGTCGGGGGCGGTCCGTGACCGCCCCTGACACATTGTGCCGGGTGTCAGCTATGATAATTAGCTGACACTCGACCGCGATCAGCGGCGCTCACCACGTGGGCGCCGCTGATCGCGATGACGTAATATTCCGTCCATGGTAATTAGGTCCATGGTCACATGGACGGAATATTACGTCAATTGTAGGTAAGGGGTTAATAACCAGCAAAGGCAATGTATACAGCTGTGTGATATCAATAGCCTGGGAAGCTCCATGGGTATTACCCCTTTCACAGGCTATAAACATCGGCCCCCAGCCGTCAGCAGCCCCTTTCCTGTTTATGAAAGTGCTGAGAATCCCACACTATTATTTTCTCCCCAAAAATTTTTATTTACACGTAAAGTAAAACTCCAGAGGCAAAGTACTGATTTATATAGCTCACTTAGTTGTGTCTCTCACAGAGCAATTCTTTTTTTTTTTTTTCATGGTGGTGCGTATGAGCCCTAATGCTGATTGTCTCCCCTCTGCAGGCGGATGTTGAAGAGTCGTCCGAGGAGACGCAGCGTAAGTAGACGGCGCCTTGTGTGCTGGATGAAGGAATATATATCCCCGGTCTGATCACATGGCAAGGGGACTATATACGACCCATCTTATAATCAGCCGGCACTCAGTGCTGCCGTCTGGTGTTGTCTGGGGTAGATGAATCCACCTGGTGGTGTTATAGATCCACTGTGCAAATCTCCAGGGCCCTGCGGTTATATCTCTGCCACATACCACTGTATGGTTTATAGCGTCCCCCCCCCCCCCCCCCCCCCCAGTGTCTGCCGACTTGCGTCTGTCTCCAACTCCAAACCCCCCCTTCCCCCGGTGTCTGGCGAGGTGCGTCTCAAATGGCCCAAGGCTATATAGGAAAGGGTTTTCTGCAGTAACAGCAGGTGCATTGATGAGTATTAATAAGAGGAGGACTTATTACATATATGTATTAGTTCAGTACGGATTAACAGGAGAGCTCACATGAAGGATCTAGCTGTATAGGAAGAGGGTTCTCTTCAGTAGAGCAGATCCATTGACCCTTTCTAATCCAGGTAAGCTTCCTCCCTGATGTTGGGCTTGCAGGATACTTACTATGGTGGGGCGAAGGTTGATGGCGACTCGTTGTGATTCAGATTCTTTTTTTCTCTTGCAACCTTCCACAACAGCATAGGAGGAGGTCGTCTCCACGCCCTAATGGGGGACAGGAAGCATGAGAGGTTAAAAGGTCCCTCCCTCCTCCCTCTCACCAGTGTCTTTCCTGTCCCCCATGGGGCATGGAGAGGTCTGGTGTGCTGTGTGGCCGGCTGCTATAGCATACCTGTGGATTCAAAGCCGGGCAGTGGTGGTCGGTGGCGCAGCCTCCCCTCCTCCATTCTGCTCCCGTCTGCTCCTGCATTCGGGACCGTTCCTGGCCCTCCTGCGCTCCCCTTTGGGGAGAAAAGTGGGCCAGTGATCCCCGCCGGAGGCCTCCCGCAGCTCTCCGGCGTCTCCTCCTCCCCTGCGTGCTGTGCGAAGACCTGGAAGTGACGTCACGTGCGGGTCACTTCCGGTGTATGTGGAGGGCGCGCTGTCATGGCGGCCCCCATCCTGCTGCAGGTGCGCGGAGCTCGCCAGCACCTGCTGTGCCTGCTCCAGGACCCAGGGAGGAGGAGGGGGAATCAAGCTGAAGCGCTGAGGGTGGAGTTAACCCTTCATTAACCCGCCGGAAGACGCCGACAGGTAAGGCAAATCCCCTGCTGTCATGGATGGTTCTTCCTGCCCTGCATCTGCAGAGCCCAGCGCTGCCCCAGCCACAGTGAGTGTTACCTGGGGTGGGTCCTAGTGGTGCGATCCGGGATAGAGGTCCTTTAAAATACTTCTCCTCTTTCTTATAGGGAGAAAAGTCTGCCCATAAAAGCACAATACCTCCAGCAAATCGGCAAAGTGTGCCATATGCAGTATGAAACTTCCCTCTAATTGGGAGAAAAAGTTATATCAGGCATGCACAGATAAAGTGGTCAGGGCCGAGCACCCGTCATTGACGAGATTCGCAGCTTGGTCACCCGTCAGGTTCAGACCTCTTTAGCCGCCCTGTCCCCCCCTCCACCTCCGCCTCCACCCCCTCCGATTATGGGCTCACCACCTTCAAAAAAACTGAGGATTCAGGTGGAGGTTTCAGAATCCGAGTCGGAGGGATTATTCAACTTGAGCTCTGAAAATTGGGAGCAACCAGAGACCTCTAGAGCACCTGACGTTAGAAGATATCTCCTTTCCACAGAATACGTGGAGGAGTTGATTAGCGCAGTACGCGCCATTATGGGCCTAGAAGATGAACCTGTCACGCAAACAGCACAGGATCGCATGTTTGGGGGATATGAAGGACCTAAACGAGCAGGCTTTCCAGTTCATAAAAGCATAGCGGACATGATCTCCCAGGAATGGGAATACCCTGAGAAACGCTATTCAGCCCCTTCAGAGCTCCGTCATAGATCTCCTCTGGAAGGAGAGGAGTTTAAATGGGACATTCCGAAGGTCGATGTCTAGGTTGTAAAGACGGTTCTACCTTTTGATGATGCGTCTCAGCTTAGAGACCCAATGGACCGTAAAGCTGAAAGCCTCCTGAGGAAAACATGGGAAACCTCTGCGGCCACCTTAAAATCAGGAATTGCGTCCACTTGTGTCTCTAGGTCCCCCTTTCAATGGATTGAGGAGCTAGAGAACCATATTTTGCATGGTACCTCAAGGAGTGACCTCCTTAACTCACGCCCTATCTTGCAGAGAGCTATGGGCTTCCTGGCAGATGCATCAATGGAGATGATCCGTACATCTGCCAGACGTGCCCTCTGGCTTAAGACGTGGAGCGGAGACATTACATCCAAAGTTAAACTATGCTCTTTACCTTTTAAAGGTGAACATGTCTTCGGCCCTGCCTTAGAAGAAATTCTGGAAAAGTCACTGACAAAAAGGTGCTGACAAAAAGGTGCTTCCATAGCAGAGAACCACAAGAAAACGTCTTTTTCGAGCCCCCCAGAATCAGTCATCCCAACCACGAGGGAAGGGTAAGACGGGAAGATGCAGCTACGCTAAAGGGAGAGGCAGGAACATCCTGGTCCCCCAGCAGCAACAGCAGTCCCAAGAAAAACAATGACTCGATCCCGGTGGGGGGGAAGGCTGTCGAGTTTCTTTCCTGCTTGGCAGTTGTTTTCCGACCGCCCCTGGGTCCTCAGTGTGATCAGAGAGGGCCTACTGCTAGAACTCGAATCCTATCCCCCGCAGGGTATAAGAGTCACCTCCCTACCATCTTGGGAGACCCCAGCTCTAAATTCCGGCATTCTGCAGCTTCTACAGTCAAATGCCATCTCTCGGGTCCCTGTGAAGGAGCAAGATAAGAGGGCATTATTCCAGATTGTTCCTAGTAAGAAAGCCCACAGGGGAGTCGAGAATAATAATAAACCTAAAAGGCCTCAACCGACACATTGCATACCACAAATTCAAAATGGAGTCGGTAAAGACCGCCATTCCTCTAATAGGGAAGTCTTACTTTCTGGTAACTATAGATCTGACCGATGCCTATTTCCACATTCCCATCCATCCTTCTCACAGAAAGTATCTGAGGTTCGCGGGCCACCAGGGTCCAGAAATAAGACACTTTCAATACAACGTGCTTCCATTTGGGATATCATCTGCTCCTCGAGTATTCTCCTGGATTATGACGGCGGCTGTGTCCCACATCAGAAGCCAGGGCATATGTATCGTACCCTACCTCGACGAACTATTAATAATAGGAGCCTCCTACCGAACTCTGGAACTGCAGGTGACTCAGACCCTGAGTATTCTCCAGTCGTTAGGATGGATCCCGAACATAAAGAAATCACAGATCCAACCCTCCCAGGAGGTGAAATTCTTAGGAATCCTACTGGATTCAAAAAAACAAATGTCCTTCCTCCCGGAGGAGCACCAGAGATCCATAATATCAAGGATCTCAGAGTTCAGGGAACAGAGATCCCCGACCCTCAGGTCAGCTATGTCCATACTAGGGTCTATGACCTCCTGTATCCAGTCGGTACCTTGTGCACAGGCCCACTCCAGAATGCCCCAGTCCCATATCTTAAACTGGAATCGAGATCACACCTGTCTGAACAAAAAGGTCCAGACCCCAGGGGGGTAGTGAGAGCCTCGCTGGCATGGTGGATGGACCACAAGAACCTGTGCAGGGGAATCAACTGGTCTCAGACTCCTTTAGTCACGGTAACAACAGACGCCAGCAAAAAAGGCTGGGGAGCTGTAGTGTCTCGTCACCCATTCCAGGGGTTATGGAGCCAGAAAGTGAGCGCAATGTCCTCATACTTCAGAGAGCTGAAGGTGGTGGAAGAAGCTCTACTGGCAGCAAGACACCTGGTCCGGGGCCAGCACATCAGTCTACTCAGACAATATAACAACAGTGGCCCATCTCGGGCACCAGGGGGGTACGAGATCCAGCAGCCTGGAGGGCCTCTCAAACCGAATATTTTCCTGGGCCGAAAGGCACCTCCGTTCTTTGACTGCAATTCACCTGAAGGGTACCGCCAATCTTCAGGCAGATTTTCTAAGCAGAAGATGTATCCAGCCTAGCGAGTGGACCCTGAGCAAAATAATCTTTCAGAAACTGGTCGACAGGTGGGGCCTCCCGGAGGTGGACCTATTAGCCTCAGGAGAGAATGCTCAAGTGGAAAACTACTTTTCACTGAACCCCAGGGACAGGTCCCTGGGAGTGGATGCCTTCGCCCACAGGTGGAGGTTCCATCTAGCTTTCGCCTTCCCACCAGTCCCAATCCTTGCCGCAACCCTGAAGAAGATTCGGGACGATCAAACCCCAACCATCCTAGTAGCTCCGTTATGGCCAAAGAGGAGCTGGTACTCTCTGATCACGGAGCTGGTGGTAGACGGACCATTCATCCTACCCATGGAAGACGACCTTCTCTCGCAAGGCCCCCTACATCACCACCCAAACCTTCGGGGAATGAGGTTGGCGGCCTGGCTACTGAAGCCCAGATTCTGAGGACCAGGGGCTTATCAGAGGCGGTAATAAAGACCCTCCAGAAATCCCGAAAACCGGTCACTATCGCTATATATATATAATAAAATATGGAAGAGGTTCTCTTCGTGGTGCCTACCAGACTTGCCTGACCCAGAGAAGCCTAACCTTTCTCGTATCCTGGATTTCTTGCAGTGGGGGCTAGAACTAGGTCTAAAACCTACCATATTGAAAGTACAGGTGTCAGCATTAAGTTCTATGTTCGACTGTGACTTGGCCAACCACAGGTGAATAAGAAGATTCATGACATCAGCCACTGGACTTCAGCCAAAGAAGCTAATAGCGGTCCCAACATGGGACTTGAATGTGGTGCTTACGGGACTCCCTCAATCTCCCTTTGAGCCCTTGTCATCCTGCACTTCTCAGCTCCTCACCTGTAAAGTGGCCTTCCTTGTAGCAATAACTTCAGCAAGGCGAGTAGGAGAGCTCCAGGCGCTCTGTTAGGGAACCTTACCTAACTGTTAGAGATGATTCCATAGTCCTCTCTCTTGACCCATCTTTTCTGCCGAAGGTAGTGTCCGACTTCCATAGGTCACAAAATATAATCCTTCCGTCATTTTGGCAGAACCCAGCAAACCCCAAAGAGGAGGTGTTTCATACGCTGGATGTAAGACGTATAGTTCTCCACTACCTGGAGCGTACCAAACCCTATAGAGTCGACCACAACCTATTTATCCATACCTCTGGCCCAAACAGAGGGAAGAAGGTGGCGAAGAACACCATTGCCAATTGGATTAGATAGGCTATCTCTGGCGCTTACCTGACGCAAAACATCACTTCCCCTGCCGGAATCAAGGCGCATTCAACTCGATCTACCTCTACGTCATGGGCTGAGAGGGCAGGCGCATCTTCAGAGCAGATTTGCAGGGCAGCAACTTGGTCCTCCTTACATACCTTTACTAGACATTATAGATTAGACCTTGTATCCAACAGGGATCTGGTCTTTGGCCGAAAAGTTCTTCAGGCCGTTGTCCCCCCCTAGTGCAGTATAGGTTGTTATGCCTCCTATGCTGTCGTGGAAGGTTGCTAGAGAAAATAGAATAAGACTTACCGGTAATTCGGTTTCTAGAAACCTTCCACGACACCACTATTTCCCTCCCTGTATTCTTGGACAAATTCTGAGAATCTTAAAGGTAACCGGTGCTATGGTAATCAGTTGTAAGTCACTGGTGAGAGGGAGGGACCTTTTAACCTCTCGTGCTTCCTGTCCCCCCATTAGGGCGTGGAGACGACCTCCTCCTATGCTGTCATGGAAGGTTTCTAGAAACCGAATTACCGGTAAGTCTAATTCTATTTTTTTTTTTTTTTTTCCAGATCTCTACAGAGAGTTTCAGATTCTGAAGCAAGAAAGGCTGAGCGGAGCAGTGGTTAACGAGGTTAGTGTTGAGCCTCCATGCTGACATTTGTAGTCCGCCACATTCATGTGATCAGTGTGATCTGCACTAACCCTGATAATGTTTGGGAGGGGGTAGAGGTGGACTACATGTGACTGAGAAATTAATAAAGTGGGGCGAAGAGTAAATTCTCATACACTGATGGTGAGAAATAGAGGTATGTGTATCAGTCAATCAGTCAGCTGCACCAAGGGGGGCACAAGACCCACATCAATATTAGTCTATGGACATTACAGAAGAGCCCGCTGCACACCTGGCCTGTGGCTCACGGCGTGGGAGACACCTCGCCACCCCGCTGCCATGGCGCTCAGGACCCTGCCTCACCCCCCTGTTATCATGGCACCTGAAGCCCCCACCTTAATCGTTGTCATGGGATCGGGAGCCCTCCCCACGGCACCTCTCCTGCTCTCGAGTTTTATAAGTCCAACAACTGATCCAGAGGAAGCAAAACCCCCCTGGGGCTGACACTAATAGTTCCACGTCGGGGGGGGGAAAATTCCTTCCCAACTCCATGCATGGCGATCAGAAGAGTTCCCAGAATGTAATACCCATAACTATATTTTTCAAGAAAGGCGTCCATGTAGTGAATCAACCATTACATCGTTTTGTGGCAGAGAGTTCCATAGTCTCACTGCTCTTACAGTAAAGAGTCTGCTCTGTAATTATGATTGAACCTTCTTTCCTGTCGCACTGTCTGTACGTAAATGGGGAAAGGGGCCCTGAAGCAACCCTAGGACTGGAACCTTAACTATCCCTGCTCCACAGGTGCCTCTAAAGGTGAGGTTTAGGCCACCAGCCTTGCTGTTCACCTGTTAAACACTAAGCTGTTTCCTCCTCTGCCCCAGGAGGCCTGGGACATAAATGCTAGTGTATAAACAGGTAAGACAAACAGGGAAAACAAAAAGCCACTGACCTACAAAACTCTAAGCAAAGGTAGAGGGGAATATAGGGTGGGAATGTGCAAACAAATGGGCAGGGCTGTGGAGTCGGTAAGCCAAACCTGCGACTCCGACTCCTCAATTTCCCTTACACCGACTCCGACTCCAACTCCGACTCCGACTCCCACACATATTGCTTATATTTAAGTGAAAAATTTATTGTAGTACAATGTGAACCTCAGACATTTAATCATTTTTATGATCCAATAATCAAGATATTTAGATAGAACAGAATATATATTGGTGTACTACCCGGTTTTCATTCTTTTTGGTACAGATACGATATGGATAAATGGATAGAGCAGATTTCTAATCTGCTTTTGCTATTGAAAACATTATCTATGAGCTGAAAAACCTTTCAGGTGATGCGGTTTTTTAAAAAGATGATCAGCTTTTGCAGCTGAAAAACGTATCCTCAAAAAACACAGGAAAAACGCTGTGTGTGAATGTAGCCTTAGATCAGGAATAGAACAGCCATTTATAGGACATTTCATAACTTTCCCAAACTCCTATGAAAAAATATTCAGCACATCCTGCATTGAATTACTGTACCCAATTTATTATATATTTTAGGAGTCGGAGTCGGTCCATTTTATACCGACTCCAACTCCGACTCCACCAAAATGAGCACCGACTCCGACTCCACGACTCCGACTCCACAGCCCTGCAAATGGGAACAGGACAATGAGGAAAGCATACACCCAAAAACAGCATGCAACAATTTCCAGCAGCAACAACTATCTCCAACTCAGCACAGCTATCACTGGCAAGGAAGAGAAGGTCTGGCCAAATCTTATAGGGAGAGGAAATGACCAGGTCAGGAACAGCGGATGAAGCTGCAAGTTTCTAACCAGCATAGAAAGGGTCGATAACCTCTACAGCACCAAAGGAAACAAACAGGCTAAATGGAAGACCGGCGATTCACAATATGTAGTGATTTTCTAACCCAGAACTTCCCAGGAGGACGTTACACACTTGTGACAGTACCCCCCCCTCCCCCCCCCCCTTCTAAGAGGGGCCACATGATCCTCGGTGCCGGGTTTATCTGGATTGGCCAAATGGAGGGATTGTATCAACCTGCCGGAATTCACCTCGGAGGCACCCACATCCTCTCCTCCGGATCATACCCCTTCCAATGTTCTATGCAGGGCTGTGGAGTTAGTAAGCCAAACCTCCTACTCCGACTCCTCAATTTCAATGACAACGACTCTGACTCCCTCATACGTGGCTCATGTTTAAGTGATAAATGTACTGTAGTAAAATGGTAACATCAGGCTTTTAATCATTATTATGATACAATTATCAAGCCATTTAGATAGAACATGAAATACATTTATTGGAATACGACTTTAGAACAAAAAAACTTTTGCATATTTAGTTATACACTCTGCAGTAAGTGGGGAAAAAACAGTTTTCAACAAAAACGTACTGAATAACATTTGTGCAGTCTATGAATTTGTTCTGAGAAATAGTATCGCCTCCATCAGACCCTCCCTCATAGATGACCTCAAATCTGACCTAATTATTTTAAGGCCAGAGAACAACTTCTCTACACTAACTTGTGCTGGTGGTAAAGCAGTGACCACATGGGCAACATCTCTAACAATGTCAGGGTGTGAAGGAATTGCCTCGTGCAGTCAGTTTTGATGAACGATTGAACTCTTCTACTTTGAGAGCAAGTGAAACATTTTGCTGAAATATGGTCAATCTGCTGCTATAGGAGACGGAGTGGAATCTTTTTCCCTGTGGCAACTCTTTGCCGGCTCCATGTCGTCCAAATACTTTTCAAAATCAAACTCCTCATCTGATGAGGTTGAAGAAACAGCAGCATCAGCACTGGCAGGACCCGAGTCCTCTTGTGCCTGGCAGTCCTCCTGTAGGCCACTCTTTCTAACTGCTACCTCAGTCAGAGCTTCTTTTCCTTTAGTAAGCTGTTGATCATCCTGCAATATACAATGACTCGGGTCCACATAAACAGCTGCCAGAAGAATTTTCTTTTCTTTTTTTTTTGAAACATCATTTTTATTGATTTTGTAATGAAGTTGCATATTACAAGTAATAAACGTTGCATTGAATTGTAAGGCTGTGTTCACACACAGCGTTTTTTTCGCGGGTTTTTCCCGCGGATTTGCCAAAAAATCCGCAGGAAAAACGCGAAAAATAAGCTTCCCATTCATTTCTATACATTTTCCACTTTTTGTGTACATTGATGCGTTTTTTACCGCGAAAAAAATGCATCGCGGTAAACGCAGCATGCTCATTAATTGCGTGGAAAAAAGCATAAAAACCACGCAAAAATCACGGTAAAAACGCATCGCTAGGTGGTCGCTAGTGAGCTGCCACACAGGCAGATCTCACCAGCGACATCGCAGGGGTCGGGGGTCGCTACTTACCTGTCAGACACGGCGATCCTGCGTCCTCCCGCCCGGCTCCACGCGTCGCTCGTCGGCGCCACAGGAAGCGGCCGACGAGGAATGGTCCAGCAGCTTCTCGCGCGATCAGCGATAACCAGCGGGGGAGCCGGTCGTAGGTATCACATGCAGCGATATCGCTAGCAATATCGCTGCAACGTCACAAAATCGGTGACTTTACAGCGATATTGCTAGCGATATCGCAGTGTGTAACGGGGGCTTAAGGGGGACAGCGGGCACCCCTACCTCGTTCCCTTTTTCAGCTCGAAGGCATCTGAGAAGAAACCCCGGCGTGTATACCCTTGCTTTGGGATTTTGATATAGTACCGCCAAAAACTGTGTAAACGGACCTACCAGATTTATTTTATCCAACACTTGACCCAGCCATGGCCACCTCACATTATCAAACGCTTTTTCTGCGTCCAGTGTGACCATAGCTGGATCCTCTCCCTTATCCAGATGCTTCCCTCTAATCTTGTTTAGCAGTAACATGGTTTTCCTTATATTAGTAACGGCTAATCTTCCCTTCACAAAACCTGTTTGTTGCTTTGATATCAATCTAGGCAGTATCCTAGCCAGCCTGTCTGCCATTATCTTTGAGAGAAGTTTAACAACTTGATTTATTAATGATATCGGTCTATGTTGTGAGTTCATTTTTCCCTTCACCATTGAGGTCTGATGAACTCCCTCCTCTGGTGAAGGAAGATAGTGAGACTGATTACCAAACACCTGGGCAGCTAGATGATGACTGGGTGGCTGGAATTGAGGACTGGATATAAGGCTGCCGACGCCCTTCTTCCTGGCTGGTGATTTTCCTACTGGATTCTTGGAGACCAGTCTGATTCCTGCATCTCAAAGCTAAGTTTTTCTGCTCTGCTTTGTACACTTCAGTTTTGTTTTTGTTTTGCCTTGTTTTTTGGGAGTTCTGCCATCCCCGGCCGGGGGTGAGCTGAATTCCATTTTTGTCTCTGATCTGTTGATCTTTTGCTCTGTCTTCAGAATATACCTGAGTGCTGATATAGTCTTTTGAAGCCTAGCGACTTCAGGCCCTGTTTTTCCTATCAGTCGGTTGGCTCATTTTGATAGGGTTTTTGCGGATGGCAGACAGCAGCTTTCCTATCCTGTCCTATGTAGTTAGCTTGGGCCCCATCATTTGCTCAACCTATCTTTCTATCTGTGTTAGTGTTTTCATCTTGCTTCACCGTCATTATATGTTGGGGGCTGCCTATTTCTTTGGGGTCTGCTCTGGGGCAGTTTAGTTTTTCCCCTTTCTGTCTTTAGGCTATATAGTTCTCCGACTGTGATCGAGGGGTCTAGGGCACCGTAGGAACCCCCCACGGCTACTGCTAGTTGTTGTGGATAGGTTCAGGGGTCTGCAATCCGATAGCTGCCAACCTCTCTGGTTTTTCTGGACTTAGCTTGTATTTTGTTTTTTCCTCCTTCGGTGACTCATCATAACAGGTCTATATCCCGAAGGGTCTTCCAAATCCTTCCCTCCTTTCGGGAGAAGCTTTATGTAGGCCGTATTCATCCCTTCTGACATAGCATCCCCTTGCAAAATGTGATTATGTACCGTATTTTTCGGACCATAAGACGCACTTTTTTCCCCCCAAATTTTGGGGGAAAGTGGGGGGTGCGTCTTATGGTTGCAATATACTCACCTCCGGGGCTCTGCGGTGCGGTGGTGGCAGTGGGCGGGGCTCTGCGGGGCGGGGGTGGCGGCAGGCTGTGCTCCGGTGCAGGGGCGGCGGCTCCGCCGGCATTTCCTCCAAGCCCGGAGGCCCCCGCACATCACATCCCCTGCTGATCTGAACCCGCGCATGCGCCGTCCCCGGACCGGCGGCCTTCTAACCGGCGTCCATGTTCCCGGAGGCCACCGCAACATGGTGGCGGCCAGCAGGGGATGTGCGGGGGGGCCTCCGGGCTTGGAGGAAATGCCGGCGGAGCCGCCGCCCCTGCACCGGAGCACAGCCCGCCGCCACCCCTGCCCTGCAGAGGTGCCCCAGCCTCAGGACAGCTGCCCCAGCCCCACACAGCTGCCCCAGCCTCAGGACAGCTGCCTCAGGACAGCTGCCCCAGCCCCACACAGCTGCCTCAGGACAGCTGCCCCAGCCTCAGGACAGCTGCCCTTGCCCCAGCACAACCAACCTGCCCCAGCACAGAGCCGCCACCGCACGAGCCTGGACCACTGAATGACCCCTGTGACTACTCCTCCACCTGTGCCGGATCCCTTCCCAGGTAAGCGGAGTTCGGACTGTAAGACGGACCCCCATTTGACACATTATTTTTTTCCCTATTTTCCTTCTGAAAATTGGGGTGCGTATTATGGTCCGGTGCGTCTTATAGTCCGAAAAATGCGGTAAATCTTTAAGCGTGGGAACTATTTTCTCACTCAGCGCCTTATAAAATGAACCATTAAAGCCATCGGGCCCTGGAGCCTTATTGGCCCCAGTCCTTTTATTGCCATACTAATTTCTTCCTCCGTGATGCAGCCATTTAAATCCTGTAATTCCTCCTCCATCAGTTTAGGGATATCAACTCTTCCCAGCCATGTCTCCCCCGCTACACTTTGATGATCCTCATCCTTGTATAACCTAGCATAGAATTTGCCCTGCACTCTGTTTATATCTTTGGGATTAGTCGGTCGTTGTCCTTTTTTATCTTTAATTGCCATTATAGATGTACCCACATATCTTCCCCTAGCCAAATTAGCCAGTGTTCTCCCTGCTTTGTCACCATACCTATTTCATTCTACCTCCCAGTGATTCCTATATAATTGCTCACTTTTTTCCACCCATTCTTCAAAATTGTTTTTGGCCCGCATCCATTTATCTTTATCCTCATCCAGTAGTGAGTTCTTAAACTTTGTATAGCTGCTCCTAACTTCGCTGCTTGCTGCTAAGTACTGCTCTTTTATTCGTTTTTTTATTCTCTGCATGTAAGCCATGATGTTTCCCCTTATCACCACCTTCACTGTTTCCCAATATAGTCTCAGGTTAGGTTTGTGCTCCTCATTATACATTGCAAACTCTGTCCACCATTCCCCCATCCGTTTCACAAAATCTTGCTCTTTTGTCTTGTTTTCTGGAAATCGCCATAGTCCGTCCCTTTCTGATGTGTGTCAGCTAAGTCTAGAGATATGACTATGATCAGATATCACCATGTCCTCAATATTGACATCACACATTTTGTGTAGTATCTTATCTGACACAAAGAACATGTCTATTCTCGACCATGTCTTGTGTGCATTAGAGTAATGTGAAAATTACCGATCCATAGGGTGTGACGTTCTCCACGCCTCTTTCAGCTGCCAATTCGATGTCATATCTTCCAAATAACCTTTTTCCCCCTATATCTCTTCCCTTCTCCTGGATTTAATCTTATTAAGCTCCTTTCCTGTCCTCTTCCTCATTAGTCTCCTCCTGTGATTATGTTACCACTATCAGCCAGTAGTTTGTTCCTTAAGGACATAAAACATTTCTTTTGATTTATGTTCGGGGCGTATATATTGTACGGTGTAATACTTTCCTTATTTATCTCTTATTTCAAACGGATTACCCTTCCCTCCTGGTGCATTTTTACGGATGAAACTCTGTGTGCCAATGCTTTATGTATCAGTATTACGACTCCTGCTTTTCTGTCTACCGAGCTAGAACCTTGAACTTCTCCCACCCATAATTTCTTCATTCTGGAAAAGTCTAAGTGTGTCTCCTGAAGCAAGGCTATATCTGCTTTCAATCTTTTCAGGTGGCAAAGTATCATCATCCTTTTATGTGGTGAGCGCAACCCTTTTATATTCCATGTTATTAATCTAACCATTATTAATTGCACAATGGTTTCTTCTGCGAGGACGTGTGAAGCTTCTCCCTCTCAGGTATGGACTGCCAGTCAATGCCATCTGTCAGTAATAAAATAGTACAATAGCAGTGGGCTCATGAACTTAACTTCCCTCCCTCCCTTCCCCCCCCCTCTTCTCATCTCACTTTCTCTCCATACATCAACCTCTTTGTTGACTCCTCTTTTTTCCGCCATTATCCAAACCAAAAGAGAAGCAATTTCCCGCCCGCCTATTATCCCATATTTATCATGTTGTACCTATTTTATATCCATTCTCTCTCAGCACTGACCCTCATGTAACCCTGAAACTCTGAAATCTTAGATCAACATCTATTCCCCTTAATTTATCATATCAATTTCCTAACATTTTAATATTCACAACCATATTATCTTAAAGTCCTTCTCCATCTCTCCTTTTTGATGTCAGAAATACTTTACTCCCACCCCCTTCATCCCCCCAAGCAATATCTCCCAATGTGAACCTAGCATTTGTATGATACTTCCCCCTGGAAGATATCTGAATTTAACACAAAATACTCCCCTCAACATTCAATGAAGATCTTGTCTTCTACCTAGTATACACATCACATCTGGTCGTCATTATCCCAACTTCATATATGTCTTTTTGTTGTGAAAACCTCACAATGTCCATAAACCTGGAAGTCACAAATTCGCCATCAGCCAGTATGATCAACTTGCAGAACAATTAAATCAGCACCCCAAATTCTCCATTCAGTCCAATAGAACCTGTGAAAAGAAAGGAGATATGGGGGGGGGGAGAAATAGAGGGGGGGGGATCTCTCCACCAGCTGTCCTGTAGTTTTCCTTGAACATACATAGTTCCGTCTGATTGACCCGGTTGGGTGAATATACCTGTGAATTTGTACGTTTTGTACACCACCATGTGGTTCACAGATGATATCCCTTATTACTGTACGTCTTCCTATTTTAGGTGATTGGGAGTGTACGTAGTCTTTCTGTAGCTCAACCTGGACCACAAAAATGTCTCCCTTCCATCTTCATATTATCATGTGAGGTATTCCAGTCATACTTTTCACTTATGCTGACCCCAGGATATATCTTGACACAATCTCATAAGCATTTGATCATTTAGTAATTCTGTCTTGGTTGGTTCTTCCTGAACGCCCTTGTCATTGGGGTTCTTTGTTCCTTAGCCATTGTCTCTCTTTCATTATCTCCTTCCAAATGCAAATCCGACCTCAGGCCATATGGATAGGGTCTCCCCTTCTCGTCCTCAGCATCTCCCCCTGTCTCCTCTCCGCCAGATGAAGGTTGCTGCTGGGACATAATTTTCATGGCCTCCTTGGGATCTGTAAATGACCTCATCACACCATCTCTTGTCCTAAAACGCAGCGTTGCTGGGTAGATTAGCTGGAATCTGATGTTGCGTTTAAACAGCAGAGTGCATGCTTCGCTGAATGCCCTTCTTCTCCGTGTCTCCGTGTCACCTCTGTTGAATAGTCTCCCAATAAAAGGACTTTATGTCCCTGAATTATCAGTGGTCGCCTTCTTCCTTTATAAGCCCTGAGTATTTATTCCTTATCTTTAAAGTTCAAGTACTTTGCCACTGCCTGGCGTGGTCTCTGAGCTTCCTTGTTGTTCTGCTTATTCCTGCCCCTCTCAGCCTCGGAGGCCTCTCTAGGGGGCCTATCCTGTGTGCACCTCCACTCTGCAGTTATAGGACAGTCCCAGTTCTTCTGACAATTCCACCTCATAGATATCATTTAGCTGCTGTGTGTTTATTGTCTCTGGGAGGCCTATCATTTTCAGATTGCTTCTGCGGGACCTATTCTCCAGATCCTCTAGTTTATCCACAGTGTAGGAGGCTTGTTTCTTTAAGTCACTGACTTGTTTTTCTAGCTGAATAACTTTGTCCTCCGCCTCAGAAATTCTCTGCTTGCTTCCTGCAGTTTCTGCTCCTGATGAGTCATCTTGCTTTGCAGCTCTTTAGTGGTAGATTGGATCATGTCAGCCACTGCCTGCTTAAAGTCTTCAGCAAGGTATGATGTCATTTCTTTTGCTAGCTGTTTAAAGTTTAATGAGCCATGAGCATGTAGCTGCACTTCCAATGTGCCTCTTGCCTCCACTGTCTCCCCCTGTCTGAAATGTCCTTCTTTCTCTGGGGCTTCCTCCTCCCGTTCTATCTCCTCGTGCTTGCCCTGTTTGTGCCTTTGCTCCTTCCCTGCACCTCTCGTGACAAACCGAACCATGTTGCGGACGGTCCCGGATGGTCTCACGATTATCCCAGTTCCTTTTGTGAGTCAGGGCTCTGTGTAAATGCAGAGTATTTGCGGCGGTCAGCAGGAGCTCCCACACATATGTCTGCACATGGCGGCGCCAGAACAGGAAGTCCAGAATTTTATTTTCTATTAGCAGTGTCTCTTCCATTTCATTGAAGCAGTAATGCCATCTGTGATTAATCCTCCTCTTTGGGACAGGCAAAACCACAAGTTCTAGAAGGATCAACTTTATTCTCATTTGCACAAGGAAAGACTAGAAGCAATGGGATGAAACTGAATGGGAGGAGACACAGATTAGATATTAGAAAAAACTTTTTGACAGAGTGATCAATGAGTGGAACAGGCTGCCACGAGAAGTGGTGAGTTCTCCTTCAATGGAAGTCTTCAAACAGAGGCTGGACAGACATCTGACTGGGATGATTTAGCGAATCCTGCTTTGAGCAGGGGGTTGGACCAGATGGCCCAGGAGGTCCCTTCCAACTCTACGATTCTATGATTCTATGATTCCACTCCTTTATAAAAATGCCAGGAGTTAAATCCTCAGCTTGTAACTTTTTAGTCACCGTAAATGGGTGATGACGCAATTCCTTCAATTCAGCCACCTGTGTCCATTGACCTTTGTTACGTGTTACAGAACCACTCGGCACCCAGAATATGTTGTGCAGTTATATGCATGTATAATAGGTTCTATGTGAGATGCATGTCCCTAATGCATCAGTTCACAGGCTGCGCCCCTGGGCAGAGGGTACACAGTCGCACTCAAAATTGAATGTCACTTGCATCAGAGTCATTAAAGGAATTATTATGATTTTTATTAATTTTTTTTTTTCAATAAATCAAGAAAAGTGAAAAAAACACCGCAAACAGAGATCAGATTCCAAACATGAGTATTACACGGTTACGTTTCGACCTATGCCTAGGTCTTTCTCAAACCATACTCAATAGGAGTGTCAAGGTATATGGAAAGAGGACAATTTTTCAGAGTCCCAAAGTAAGGGCTGTGGCAAGAGAGCGGCTCTTGCCACAGCCCTTACTTTGGGACTCTGAAAAATTGCGGTGTTTTTTCACTTTTCTTGATTTAGTGAGAAAAAAAAAAAAAATTAATAAAAATCATAATTCCTTTAATGACTCTGATGCAAGTGACATTCAATTTTGAGTGCGACTGTCTACCCGTTGACTTTTACCTGTGGTATATCCACGTTCAGTCAGCACCTCCTCCTACAGCACGAGTGCGCGTCTTTATTTTTTCTACCTGGGCAGAGGGGACACTATGTTCTCCTTTTGTCCGCCCTCCCCCCACCTTTGTAATTCCCACAGTAAACATCGGAAGGCTCCGGCCACCTGCGGCTCTTGTAATGTATGTCTGGCCTGCCGCTTTTCTATTGGCCGGCCCTCTGTATCTGTGTGATATGTTCTGTGTCCTGTGAGTAAAGTGTTGTCAGACTGGAAATACATGGAGAAGCAGTGATCCTTTATATGCGCCCATGAACCAAGGAATTCCAGCCAGCGTCATTCATTCAGACTCCAACCAACGCAGAGCGGACCTCCGAAAACACGGGGTGTTACTGAAAGAGGTACCCCAGCTTGGTAGACCCCGTTACACTGGTGGCAGCGGCGGGATATGATACCCCTTATACAGGAGGAAAGGAATGATTGGAAGAGGACTCCATTAAAAGATCTGGTGGAAGCCCTAGGGTTGATCGCCAGCAACAAAACAAAAGCTGATTTGATAGCAGCCATCATGGAACACGACAGTGCAGCGCCCCCCAATGTGAACGTGGAGGAGACCGAATTCCAGAGGGAGGTAAAGAACAGATTGGCGTTCTATGGCCCAAACCCTGCGGTAGAGATCATACGAGAGGTGATGGCTGATGTGCGTACTGATCTGAAGGAAAAGATGGCCGAGCGGACCAGGATAGAGCTAGCCAAGATGGAGATGTCAGAGCGGAGAGAGGAGAGTCAGCGAGCAGGGGGAGCTCTGGCCTTCGACCAGGTACCTTCAACAGTAAGCCACAAAAAAATCCAGTATAATGCCTTCCGACAGTTGGGGGAGGCAGAGGAAGACATTGATGGCTTTCTGTAGGACTTTGAGCGGCAGTGTGCCCTTCATCAAGTGAAGCCGGAGGAACGGGTTCAGATTCTGGCCAGCAAGCTGACAGGCCGGGCAGCGCACGCCTATCGCACGGTACCTGATGAGGACTGTATGGACTATGAGCGGATCAAAGAAGTGATCTTGGCCCGATATGCGCTGACACCAGAGGCATACCGCCAAAAGTTCCGCGGACTTATAAAACGCGTAACCGATACCCACGCTGAATGGGCCTGTAAATTACGGCGGTCACTGCTACAGTGGGTACAAGGGAGCCGAGCAACCACTAAGGAGGACGTCCTCCAGCTCTTCCTGTTAGAACGATTCTTTAATGGACTAACCCCCGAGACACAGGAATGGCGTCGGGACAGGCGGCCAACGACTCTTGAACATCGTGATGCCAGGAGGCCGCAGTTGTCCGGATCAAAGATGGTCACTAAGGGCCCGCCCATGGACCTGGAGGGCCCCAAACCACCGAAGATTGTAGGGGGACCAGCTAGAAACCCGGCCTACCAAAGTCCCCCTGGGGCGCGATCCCACACCTGCCGTCAGCTGGGCCACCTGCAAAGACAATGTCCCAACTGGACTCAGCATACCCAGTGGCCAAAGGCGGGAACAGCTACCTTCAGCTGGGCTGCTGTACACTGCTACCAAGGCGAAGCTGACCCGGCATTGGGGGCTGCGACTAACCAAGGGGTGGAAGAGATGGAGGAAGTGCTAAATGAAGTAGACCCCGTGCAGGCAGCCCGGGCAGATAATCGACAACAGCATCGACAGGTCGTGTGGGTTAATGGGAAACGTATGCAGGGACTAAGATTCCAGAGCAACTTTGACCCTTGTGAAGCCTCATCTCGTCCGGGACCAAGAGAAGACGGACCGGACAGTGGCAGTCCGTGTAGCAGGGGGAGCCATACATCGACTGCCCACTGCCAAGATGCACCTGAACTGGGGAGTCGGGGATGGCCTTGTTGAGGTCGGCTTGATGGAGAATTTGCCTGCAGACGTGTTGCTGGGAAATGACTTGGGGCCCATGTTGTCTGCATTCTCGGTGGCTCCTCTGGCTGAGACATATCCTGTGACCACCCGGAGACAAGCTCGAGCTGCGGAGGCGGAATCACACTCAGAGGAGGCCCAGGTAAGACATCCCAGCCCTACACGTATTCCCATAGCCAGACACATTTCTTGGGCCACCCCAGGTGAATTTAAGAGGGAGTTACTTGAGGATCCTTCATTAGAGGGATATCGTGGGAAAGCACAGGAGGGGTACTGGAAGGGGAACAGTTTGTATGGAAGCAGGGACTCCTCTACCGGATCACAGAGCAGCACCACACAGGGACGAGCGCCACTATAAAACAGCTGGTCGTTCCCAAGAAGTATAGGCAGGAGCTACTGCGAATCTCTCATGACATACCCTTAGCCGGGCACTTCGGCGTCAGTCGCACCAGGCATCGTCTGACACAAAACTTCTTTTGGCCGGGGGTAACCTATGATGTTCGTCAGTACTGCCAGACCTGTGACAGTTGCCAGTGCATTGGCAAGAGGGGGGATCGATGCAAGGCCAAATTACGCCCCCTCCCCATTGTGGAGGAACCATTTAGCCGAGTAGCGGTCGATCTGATAGGGCCGTTAGCCAAACCCAGTCCGTCAGGGAAAAAGTATATATTGACAGTGGTAGATTATGCCACACGGTATCCAGAGGCGGTTGCGTTACCTAACATATTGGCAGAGACCGTGGCGGCCGCCCTGCTCCAGGTGTTCTCACGGGTTGGATTTCCCCGGGAAATTATCTCGGACCAGGGTACCCAGTTTACAGCAGAGGTGACCAACCAACTGTGGAAGCTGTGCGGTGTAAAGTCCATTAGAAGCGCCCCGTACCACCCGCAAACTAATGGGTTGTGTGAACACTTTAACGGGACATTAAAACAGCTCATTGGGACTTCTACCAGGACATACAGGGACTGGGAGAAATTCTTGCCACACCTCCTGTTTGCCTGTCGGGAGGTGCCCTAAGAATCCACGGGGTTCTCCCAGTTCGAGCTGGTATACGGGAGACAGGTAAGGGGACCCCTAGACTTAGTGCTGGAACACTGGGAAGGGCCTCATAGAAGGGGTACCTATTGCACCCTATGTGCTGGAATTCCGGGACCGCCTACAGGAGCTGACTCAGGCTGTACGTGAGAACATGCAGGCGACCCAGCGCGACAGCGCATATAGTACGATCGGAGGGCCAGAGAGCGCACTTTGGAAATAAGACAGAAGGTCCTGGTGTTAGAGCCCACTAAGCAGAATAAGTTTCAAGCTGCATGGCAGGGGCCCTACCAGGTAGTGGGGAAAATAGCCGACACAACCTATAATGTCGCCGATTGTGATGACCCCAGGGTTATCCGCATGTTCCACGTGAATATGCTGAAGCCCTACCGGGAGCTCCCTGAAGAGGTAGTGGCCATCTGTGCACCTGAAGTAGAGGATTTAGCCGGACTTCCCTTGCCGGATGTCTTAGGGGAAAGGACTCAGTCTAAAACATGGGACCAGGTACACTTGGGTGAAGACCTAGGCCCCCGGGAGAGACAGCAGGCGGAGGAGTTGTTGAGGCAGCGACAGAGGATGTTTTCGGGGAGACCAGGGTACACTCGCCTGGCACAACACAAGGTTGAGACCCAGGATCAGACCCCCCCTGCGACAAAACCCCTTCCGCGTCCCTGAGTCTTTACGAGAGAGGATGCGACAAGAGATACAAGAGATGCTGCGTTTAGAGGTCATTGAAGAGTCAGTCCCTGGGCGTCCCCCGTAGTGTTAGTGCCCAAAAAGGATGGGACTACACGGTGTTGTGTAGACTATCGTAAGCTCAATGAGAAAAGTGACGGATGCATACCCCATGCCGCGTGTGGATGAGTTGTTAGACTGGCTGGCAGGAGCAAAGTATTTCACCACCATACCTTGGATCTAATCCTTATAAACAGGGAGGAAATGGTTGAGGAGGTAAAAGTGTCTGGGACCCTAGGAGGTAGCGACCATGCTATTTTAGAATTTTGGATAACTAGAGGCGGAAGACCTGTGAAGACTCAGACGTCAAGATTAGATTTCAGAAAGGCAGATTTTAAGGGATTCAGAAAGAGAATTGGAGGGATCCAATGGCTGGATATCCTTAAGGACAAAAATGTCCAGGAAGGATGGGAAATCTTGAAAAATGAAATTCTCAAAGCACAGTTGTTAACAATTCCGAAAAGAGGGAAGAATAGGAAGCATTTAAGGAAACCAGGATGGATGAACACAGAACTTAAGCACATGCTAAAAAGGAAGAAAAAAATGTTTATAAAATGGAAAGAGGGAGGCATATCTAAAGAAGAATATAATGCTGTCTGCAGAACCTGCAGGGCACAAATCAGATTATCTAAAGCTGAAAATGAATTGAGGCTTGCAAGAGATGTCAAAAGCAAAAATAAAGGATTTTGGGGATATATCAAAAGTAAAAGAAAAGTCAAAGATGCTATAGGATTTTTACAGGATGAAAATGATGAAATGGTAAGACAGGATGTTGAGAAGGCTGAACTTTTAAATTCCTGTTTTGCATCTGTTTTCTCTCAGAAAGGAAATGTAACATCAACTGTTATTCACTGTCCTATTAAGGGAATAGAAGAATCCAGGATATCTATAAACAGACAGTGAGGAAACACTTAGCTAACCTAAATGAATTCAAGTCTCCAGGTCCAGATGCATTACACCCCAGAGTACTGAAGGAGATAGCAGAAGAAATTTTTGAACCCCTCTCCATAATCTTTGAAAATTCTTGGAGAACAGGAGAAGTGCCAGAAGACTGGAGAAGAGCAAATGTTGTTCCTATCTTCAAAAAGGGGAAGAAGGTGGACCCAGGCAACTATAGGCCGGTGAGTCTGACTTCTATACCAGGAAAGATCTTTGAACAAATTATTAAACAACATGTATGTCAATACCTGGATAAGAATGAAGTGATTAAACAGAGTCAGCATGGGTTTGTAACTAATAAGTCATGTCAGACTAACTTAATTTCCTTCTATGATGGAATCACTGATTGGGTGGATCAAGGAAATGCTGTAGATATAGTATATCTTGACTTCAGCAAAGCATTTGACAAAGTCTCTCATACAATCCTTATTGAAAAAATGACTAAGTATGGAATGGACAAGGCAACTGTTAGGTGGATTCATAACTGGCTGAGGCTGGTTTCACATTAGCGCTTTTTAAGCGCATGCACGGCCGGGGGTAGCTCCGCCCCCGAGCCGGCTCTCTGCCCGGCGTGCCCGCCCCTTGCTTGTAGCGCCGCCTCCTAGCGGACAGCGGCGCCTGCGATCGGCGCACCCTATCTTTAGCATAAGGTGCGCAGATCGTGCGCAGGCCGTGCGCTAGTTGCGCTTTGACCTGCGCTGCGCACTTTTGACGGTGCGCCGTGCGCGCCAAAATCCGAACAGTTCGATTTTGGCGCGCACGGCGCACCGTCAAAAGTGCGCAGCGCAGGTCAAAGCGCAACTAGCGCACGGCCTGCGCACGATCTGCGCACCCTATGCTAAAGATAGGGTGCGCCGATCGCAGGCGCCGCTGTCCGCTAGGAGGCGGCGCTACAAGCAAGGGGCGGGCACGCCGGGCAGAGAGCCGGCTCGGGGGCGGAGCTACCCCCGGCCGTGCGTGCGCTTAAAAAGCGCTAATGTGAAACCAGCCTTAGCGATCGGACCCAAAGAGTGGTCGTAAATGGCTTCACATCCAGTTGGAAGAATGTCTCAAGTGGGGTACCACAGGGCTCTGTCCTGGGCCCTGTATTGTTCAACATCTTTATCAACGATTTAGATGAAGGAATTGAGGGTAAACTGATTAAATTTGCTGATGACACAAAGCTAGGAGGGATAGCTAATACTAGAGAAGAGAGAGAGAGGATTCAAAAAGATTTAAATAAACTGGAGAAGTGGGCAGCAACTAATAGAATGGTTTTTAACAGGGAGAAATGCAAAGTACTACATCTGGGCAATAAAAATGAAAAAAGCATATATAGAATGGGAGGAATAGGGCTAAGTGACAGCACATGTGAAAAAGACTTGGGTATACTAATAGATCACAGACTGAATATGAGTCAACAGTGTGATGCAGCAGCAAAAAAGGCAAATGCAATTCTAGGATGTATTAACAGAAGCATACAGTCTAGATCACGTGAAGTCATTATTTCCCTCTACTCCTCTTTGGTCAGACCTCATCTGGAATATTGTGTCCAGTTTTGGGCACCACATTTTAAAAAAGACATCAACAAACTGGAGCAAGTTCAGAAAAGAGCGACCAGAATGGTGACCGGTCTGCAAACCCTGTCTTATGAGGAAAGGTTACAGGATTTGGGAATGTTTAGTTTGCAAAAGAGAAGACTGAGAGGAGACTTAATAGCTGTCTACAAATATCTAAAGGGTTGTCACATTGTAGAAGGATCAACTTTATTCTCATTTGCACAAGGAAAGACTAGAAGCAATGGGATGAAACTGAATGGGAGGAGACACAGATTAGATATTAGAAAAAACTTTTTGACAGAGTGATCAATGAGTGGAACAGGCTGCCACGAGAAGTGGTGAGTTCTCCTTCAATGGAAGTCTTCAAACAGAGGCTGGACAGACATCTGACTGGGATGATTTAGCGAATCCTGCTTTGAGCAGGGGGTTGGACCAGATGGCCCAGGAGGTCCCTTCCAACTCTACGATTCTATGATCTATGCAAAGGCTACTGGCAGATTCCCCTTAGTCCTGACGCTATTCCCAAGTCGGCATTTGTCACCCCGTTCGGCTTATTCCAGTTTTGAGTTATGCCATTCGGGATGAAGAATGCCCCGGCGACCTGCCAAAGACTGGCTTACCGGCTTCTGGATGGTCTCCAGGACTATGCTTGTGCCTACCTGGACGACATCGCCATCTACAGTGCGACATGGGAAGAGCATTAAAATCACCTAGAGACAGTATTGGACAGGATCCACCAGGCCGGAATCACCCTGAACCCAAGCAAGTGTCACGTGGGCAAAGCAGAGGTTCAGTATTTAGGGCATTGGGTGGGAAGTGGGAAACAGCGACCAGAACCAGCCAAGATTGAGGCCATAGCCAAGTGGCCCATCCCACGCACTAAAACCCAGGTCATGGCGTTTCTAGGGACAGCGGGGTATTACAGGAGATTTGTTCCCAATTACAGCAGCATAGCCAAGCCCCTCACTGATCTGACCCGTAAGAACCAACCCCGCCAGGTAACCTGGACCTCAGAGTGTGAGGAAGTCTTCCGCCAACTAAAGGACGCCCTCACCAATACTCCTGTATAGGCCGCACCCTATCCAACTAAACGTTTCCTTGTTTACACAGACGCTTCTATGTTTGGATTGGGGGCAGTACTGAGCCAAGTCGGGCCGGATGGCCAAGAACACCCGGTAGCTTACCGGAGTCGGAAACTACTGCCCCGTAAAGTAAGCTATGCGGCCATTGAGAAGGAGTGCCTGGCGGTAGTATGGGCACTCAAGAAGTCGCAACCATATTTGTATGGACGACAGTTTTCCCTCCTAATGGACCATAATCCACTACTCTGGCTTGGGCTACTTTCACACATCCGTTTTTTTAAATCCGGCATGATGCAGCGAAAATTGTGAAAACCGGATCCGTTTTTTTCACATAGAATGTAATGATCGCCGCATCGTGCCTGAAGGACATGCGGCGCCTCCGGGTTTTGCCGGATACGGCAAACATGCGCCATCTGGCGTCTGCAAAAAACGTTGGCTGCAACGTTTTTTTGCATCGCCGAACCGGCTTTTTCAACAGCGCATGCCCGGGCACTGAGTTTTAACCCCACAAGTGCCCGGCGCGCATCTCTCTCCCCCTCCCCTTCTCTCTCCCTCTCTCTCCATACGCTTTATACCTTTCTTTGGCTGGCTCTCTCGTCCCCCGCTGTCTCTCTGGCTGCTCTCTCGTCCCCCGCTGTCTCTCTGGCTGCTCTCTCGTCCCCCGCTGTCTCTCTGGCTGCTCTCTCGTCCCCCGCTGTCTCTCTTTGGCTGCTCTCACCTCCCGATCTCTCTCCGGCTGACTCTCGTCCCCCGGTGCTGCGGCTCCTTTAAATGTCCTCCAAGCCGCATCAGGCGCCGCATGTACATCCGGTGTCACCGCTGCAGGCCGGATCCGGCGGCCCGGCTTTTCGCCGCACGCCGCCGGACCCCTGACACCGGATGTCTGAAAGAGGCATTAATCGGGTCTCCGGAAACAACGCCAGATTGCTGCGGTGGAGTTTAGCCCTACAACCTCTGGACTTCACCATCCACCACAGACCCGGAAAACAAAACGGTAATGCCAATGGACTGTTGACAAACGGAACTTGTACCAACCCCATAAACTTCGGTCATCCCCAAACTGATCCGTTGAGGATCAGACTGTGTATGCCGATCGCGTCGCTGAAAAGGGGAGCCGTTTTACAGAACCACTCAGCACCCAGAATATGTTGTGCAGTTATATGCATGTATAATAGGTTCCATGTGAGATGCATGTCCCTAATGCATCAGTTCACAGGCTGCGCCCCTGGGCAGAGGGGGACACTATATTCTCCTTTTGTCCGCCCTCCCCCCACCTTTGTAATTCCCACAGTAAACATCGGCAGGCTTCGGCCACCTGCGGCTTTTGTAATGTCTGGCCTGCTGCTTTTCTATTGGCCTGCCCTCTGTATCTGTGTGATATATTCTGTGTCCTGTGAGTAAAGTGTCAGACTGGAAATACATGGAGAAGCAGTGATCTTTTGTATGTGCCCATGTAACAAAGGAATTCCAGCCAGCGTCATTCATTCAGACTCCAGCCAACGCAGAGCGGACCTCCGAAAACACGGGGTGGTACTGAAAGAGGTACCCCAGCTTAGTAGACCCCGTTACAACCTTCATGTAGTGGTACCCGAGGGTTGGCCATATCGGCGAGGAAGGGTTTCAGCTCAAGCAATCGCTCAATCATTAAATAGGTGCTGCCCCACTGAGTGGCTTGATCCACAGTTGCCCCTTTTCCAGCACGTGTCTTCAAGATGGAATCAATTTTAGGGGTTCTGGCAGCAATAGCCAATTTCCTCACTTTGCTAATCAGAGTTCCAGTATGTCCCTCTTGCAGACTATCTCTTATTGGCAGCTGCAACGTGTGCACAACACAGCCCAAGTGATGAATAGAAACGAGGTGTGAAGCAGCTTCAGCAAGATCATCTAATTGTAAAGAATCATTTTGCTGTTCTTCTGTAGTTATATCTGTTTGTTCCTCCGTTATGGGAACAGGACTGTGGCCTTCCATCTCCAACATACTGAATGTGAAACGTTCTTCTAGCTGCTGTTCACCTTCATTATTCTCATTCATCAGTGTAATTATACTTATGTGTGAAGCATTATCAGTTACAACAATAGCAAGAATCTGTTCTCTTTTGTGAGTCAATAATCTTGCAGAACTTTTTCCACTAAGGTCTGGAGAAACTGGCTGCTGTGATGAGCTTTAGTATCTTTTACTGCCAGCGTCTTAGTAACAATTTTTGTGTTGTCACAAACCTCTTGAACGTCTATAGCAAAATAGTTCACTCTGTGACGTGTGCAGGCATCCATTTTGAGAAACGCAAAGCGTCTCGAGAATCTTTTTAAGATCTTCCTTTTGGTTAAGGGCTTCTTCAATCACTAATTTTTTAATACTTTCTCTTCCCAGAGAAACTCCAAGTTTGCAGCCATTTCTCTATTAAGAGCTGTAAAAGCTGGTTGTACAAATAATCACTCGATGAGCTGTCTTTTAAACATCTGCTGTTACAGTAACTTTGTGACTTAAAATATCTTGTAACTGATTTTTGAGGCGCTTTTTCCTCCTCCTTTGCCTGGCGGAAAGTGCTGGGCTCTAGTTTTTTGGTGCTGCTGTGATCTTTTTCAATCACAGCTTTGTAAACTTCAGGATGGCAGCGTTGTAAGTGTCTTTTTGGATTGGAAGCTCTTGAAGGAACATTTTTATAACTGCCTGAGTATGCACTGATGTTGGCATCTGGGTCATTTATACACTGACATACAATGTTTATCTTTAAGTCACTGTGAAATGCTCAAATACAGCTGACTTCATAAGATGCTTAGACATTTTGTAATTATGTAAATTCGCTCTCAAAATGTTGTCCTGTAAAAAAAAAAGGTATATTGAATTTCTTGCAAGAATAGGGAATCATGCACTGTATAACTTAGGATAGAAAGAAAACAATCTTTGCATAAATCAATAGAACAGATGAGAAGTATAAAGTTAGTAAATATGTTAGATAGCTTTAGTCTGAACTTGCAATGTCAGGCTTGTCTCGTGGCACAGCTCACATATTTCTTCACAGTCTATGATGAGGGGAGGAGGGAGGGAGCATGTTTGTGCTGAATCATATTCCAGAACACACACACACACACAATTATATACAGCTCTGGCAAAAATTAGGAGCCCACTGCACAGCTTTACAAAAATCCGCTTCTCTAGATGTCAGACAGCCATTCCATTCCAGTGTCAGTTGAATTTTAACCAGATGACATCTCATGCTACTTAATGTGCTTCTGATTAGGTGATCACCTGAACCAAATCTTATTTAACGAAGGAAAGTTTGAAAAAAAGACCCTGCTGTGGTGTTGGATGGCAAAACAAGTGCTAGTAATATCCCAAAAGTAGTAGGCATGAAAAAATAACTTTTAACCATGCCAAAGGAGTTGAAAAGAAAAGTCTTGAGTGAGGAAAAAAATGGCTCAATTCTGGCTTTACTAACAGAGTGATACAGTAAGCGTCATGTTGCCTCCATCCTTAAAATTTCTAAGACGACAGTCAAGGATCAAGGTCAATCAGCAGAAGTTGGGGACAGCAAAACTACAGTCTGTCAAGAGGGCGAAAACGACTCTCCACTGACCGGGATGACAGTCATCTTATTTGAATGTCATTCAGCAACAGCAGGATGACATGAAGTGACCTACAAAAGGAATGGCAAATGGCAGCTGGGGTGAAGTGCACGGCAAGAATAGTTCGTAACCAGCTCCTAGAGGCAGTGCTCAAGTCATGTAAACTAGGAAAAAAAGCCTTTCATCAATGAGAAGCAAAGGAGAGCCAGGCTGAAGTTGCCAAAGACCATAAGGATTGGACCATGGAGGACTGGAGTAAGGTAATCTTCTCTGATGAGTCTAATTTTCAGTTGTGCCCAACACCTGGTTGTCTAATGGAAAGACAGAGACCTGGAGAGGCATACAAGCCACAGTGTCTTGCACCCACTGTGAAATTTGATGGAGGATCGGTGTTGATCTGGGGATGCTTCAGCAAGGCTGGAATTGGGCAGGTTAATCTTTGCGAACGACGTCTGAATTAAGCTGCTTACAAGGTTATCCTGGAAAAACGGTTGATTTCTTCTGCTCAGGCAATGTTCCCCATCTCTGAGGACTTTTTTTTTTTTCCAGCAGGACAATGCGCCATGGCACACAGCTAGGTCAATCCATGTGTGGATGAAGGACCACCACTTCAAATCCTTGTCATGGACAGCCCAATCTCCACACCTGAACCCCATTGAAAACCTCTGGAATGTAATTAGGAGGAAGATGGATAGTCACAAGCTGTCAAACAAAGAAGAACAGCTTACATGTGTGTACCAGGAGTGGCATAAGGTCACCCAAAATTCGTGTGAGAGACTGGTGGAAAGCAGCCAAGACGCATGAAAGCTGGGATTAACAATCATGGTATTCCACAAAATATTGATTTCTGAACTCTTCCGGAGTTAAAACATTAGTATTGTTTCTAAATGATTATGAACTTTTTTTCTTAGCATTATTTGAGATCTGCAAGCACTGCATTTTTTTTCTTATCTTAAACATTTCTCATTTTCTGAAAAATTTTAATGCTTGGAAATTCGGAGACATGATGTCAGCAGTTTATAAATAAGAGCAATTTACAATTTAGTCAAAACTATACGTATAAAAGAGAAAAATCAGACAAACTGAACATTTTGCAGTGGTCTCTTAATTTTTGCCAGAGCTGTACGTCCTCATTGATCATGTTATGGTATTTCTAAAACTGAGATGTTATAAACCGCTTTTTCCCCTCATAGTGTATATGTCACCAAAGCAGCTAATTTCTCCAAACAGGAGCTAAGAGGAAAAACAAACTAAAACATCAAGCATACAGAGACCGCATATACTGGACTATTGATTTATGCACAGTTTATTGAAAGTTTAGATACGCTTTAGGAAGTACTTGCCTTAATCCTGCTTTCCTGTTCACTCCAGAAGTTCTGAGATGAATGCAGGCATTCCTTCCCTGTATTTATTTTTTCCCCTTATCTGTAGAGGAGGAGCTAAACTACTCATCATGAACATAATCTGCAGCACAGATTCATCTCAGCAAAGTCTACACCTTAGATCAGGAATAGGACAGATATTTATAGGACTTTTCATAACAAGCCTACAGCCTGCAATGATCCTCGGTCTACTGAACCACCGCATGACCTGCTCTACCCTCTCCTACTGTATCCTCACCCATCCCTGTAGACTGTGAGCCCTCGCGGGCAGGGTCCCCTCTCCTTATGTACTTGTGTGTCCCTTGTCTTACACATGTTTATTATACTTGTCTATATTTTCCCCTTTTCTCATGTAAAGCGCCATGGAATAAATGGCGCTATATAAATGCATAATAATAACTTTCCCAAATTCTTATTAAAAAAATATTCCCCACGAACTGCATTGAACTACTGTACCCAATTTATTATATATTTTTGGAGTCGGTCCATTTTATACTGACTCCAAAATGGGCTCTGACTCAGTTTCCGACTCCACAGCCCTGGTTCTATGTTCTGTACAGAGCTGCGAACTTTATGGAAATCAATGATTCTCACTCCCTGAAATTCTGAATTGCCATCGATAATAAGTGTCGGCGATAAAGGGTTCCACAGATGTAAGAAATTTTGTAAGCGAAGACCTGTGCAAAATGAGGGTGCTTAAAGTGAAACTATCACTAATTTTTTTAATTTAACTTAAAAGCATGAGTAAAAATATAATTTTGACAAATCATAAATGCCAAGTGGGATGAATTCCCTTTCTTGGCACGAGCCTCTCACCTAACTGAGATGGCTTCAGCTAAAGTCGCCTCCAGGGGAAACGCCAAGCTGCTCTGCTCTGCAGACGTCACTCTCCCAAGTGACGCATTGTACCAAGGGAAAGTGAGCAGCAGTCTGTGCTCTGTAACACTAGAGCTGCTCAGCTAGGGGTAGGATGCTGGGCTGCTATGTACATTGGTAATTATGCTGCTAGTGATTAGCAATAACCCAGCCGTCCTGCTCTGAAGCTGCTGGGACAGCGAAACAATCCGCTCTGTGTCTGCCGAGCTCCTGTAACTCCATAACGTGCTAGACAGTGATAATACTGTATGTGTCACAGTTACCGCGACAGTGTGGAGCCAGAAGACCACAGCGTCTGATTGCTCCTACTCCTCCGCTGAGAAGAAGCACCACTTCATTTTTAAATGTTTTTTTTCTGGCAGAACAAGGGTAAATCAGCCATGTTGGAAATCCCTATGCTCACAGCTGAGCTCGGTTAGCCACTCCTTTCCCTTACAATCTGGGCTCTGATACAAATCCTTGTCAGAGCTAGTATTTTCTGCATGGCTATCAGTGGGAGAGGAGTACATATGAGAAGGAGAGTTGGAGGAGTTATCAGTGACTGTTGTTTGGTTTGTAAGTGTTTGTAATCCTTTTCTATTTTTATTTATTCCCCTACCTCCACTCCCCGATGCATGCATCTGTTTTGGTTTTTACCAACCACAGTGTTGCGATCACCGTTACGGAATAACGACCACAAAAAGTCCATTTTCCCCTTTAAGGCTGTGTGCCCACGTTGCGTTTTTGCCACGATTTTCGGCGCGAAAACGCTTAAACTCATACTGAACGCACCCCATGCATTCCTTTGGCATTCCGCACATGCTGTGCTAATGCTTCGTTTTCTTCTGCAGCGGAATCGCATCGCGGAAAAAAACGCAGCATGCTCATTCTTTTTGCGGCATCGCCGCAATTCTGCAAAGAATTGCCGAGATTCCGCACCCATAGGAATGCATGAGATCCGCTTACTTCCCGCATGTGGCTATGCCCACCATGCACAAAGTGAGCGGCTCATGTGCGGATGGTACCCATGGCCTGGAGGAGAGAAGACTGTCCTCCAGGCCCTGGGTACCATATCCCTGTAAAAAAGAATAAAAAAAATCGGGTTATATTCACCTTCCGGTGTCCTGCGCAGCCTTCCCGGGCCTCAGCGATGCTCGTGTTCCCAGTAATGCCTTGCGAGTCCTTTGATGACGTCACGTCCCGCGATACTGTAGCGGTCCCTATTCCTCGCGAGACCGCTACAGTAACGCGAGACCTCGTCATGAATGGTCTCGCAAGGCATTACTGGGAACGGGAGCATCGCTGAGGCCCGAGAAGGCTGCGCGGGACGTCGGAAGGTGAGAATATCACGATTTTTTTATTTTTTTTTTTTTAGTATTTTTAACATTCTATCTTTTAATATTGATGCCGCATAGGCAGCCTAAAAAGTAAAAAAGTTGGTCACATTTGTCAATCACTGTTTGACAGGTTGGTCACACTCGTCAATCACTTTCCAAGCGATGCTTCAAATCGCTTGGAAAGTACTTGAATTCTGCACGTGAAAATCGCGGGAAAAACGCAATAACCGCGGAAAAAAGCTTGCGTTTTCTGGGAAGGAGTCCGGTTTCAGGTGTCAGGTTTTAAATGCTACGTGGGCACATAGCCTTAGAGTTTGTACACCCGTTGTGGATTGGCCTGCAGAATTTTCCGCACAGAATCTGCATCCTTTGGCAGAAAACCCAGGGCAAAATGCTTGCGGATTTGATGCGGATTGTCATGCGTTTTTTATTGTGCGGGTTTGCCTTACTTAGTGTATAAAGTAGTCAATGGCTGCAGAAACGCTGCCTTTCCGCACAAAGAATTGACATGCTGCGGAGAAAAACCCGCATGGATTTTTCCGCAGCATGTGCACAGCAAATCTCAAATTCCCATTGACTATCATTGGTATTGTACTACACTGCGGATTTGATGCAATTCCGTGCATCCAAAAACGCTGCGGAAACGCATCAAAATCCTTAACGTGTGCACACAGCCTTCATTTCTCTCTTCTGATATGATCGAGCACCCCCCCGCTTCCAGTACCTTCAGTGTCCCTGGACCCTTCTGCATTCCCCGATCCTGTCCCATCACGTCTTCTCCCTGGAAGAAAATGGCGGGCACATGCGCAGATCGCCTGCTGAGATCGACCCGCAATAATAGGAAATTTTTCCTATTGGTTCATTTTGATCACTGATAGACACACTGTTACGGTAACCCTGTGACAGCTCCACCTCTAATACGAGGGACCTCAGGACCAGGCTTGTTTGGGTTGTGCCACGTGAAAAGCCCGGGCCAGTCTGGATGCATGAACATCAGATGCTGGTTCCCACATCATCTCCACAGGACCATATCCCCTCCAATGTACCAGATACTGAAGCGACTGATGAACAAGACGAGAATCCAAGATCTTTGCAATCTGAAACTCCAGATTTCCATTGACAATGACAGGAGACGGTGGTAGAGGTGAAGGTACTGAAGATGCAACATATTTTTTGAGGAACGAACGATGAAATACATTATGGATCCTAAAGGTATGCGGTAAGGCTAAGTTCACACGTTGCAGAAATTTTCTTCTCAAAAACCTGAATCCCTTCCCAGAAACCGCACCTATTTTTCCGCTTGCATTTTTTGCGCAGTTTTGATGCGTTTTTTTCCGCAGCGGTTTAAAACCGCATGGAAGAGGCCTAAAACGGGGAAAATCCGCAAAATTAATGAGCATGCTGCGTTTTTTACCGCAATGCGTTTTTTTCGCGGTAAAAAAACGCATCAATATGCACAAAAAGTGCAAAATGCATAGAAATGACTGCAGCTTATTTTTAGCGGTTTTATAGCGAAAACCGCAGTAAAAACCGCTAAAAAACCGCTGTGTGAACACAGCCTTAAGCAGCCGCCTCAAGGGAATCAGGAGACTCCTACAGAGCATACACCCTTGCTGTAAGCCCCTCAAAGAACTGACTACGGAGTGCGGGGTCGTTCCACTTGGTATCTGTGTCCCACCACCGAAACTCTGAGCAATATTCGTCTGCTGGCCAGTCTCCTTGCTGAAGTTGGCGCAGTGTGGACTCTGCTAAGGAGACACGATCGGGGTCATCATAAATGAGGCCCAGTGCCTGAAAAAATCCCTCCACCATCTGAAGCGACTGAAAGTCAGACAGGCGAGAGAGGTCCCACGCTTGGGGGTCCCCCTGGAGGAACAAGATTACTATCCCCACACATTGCTTCTCTGTACCTGAGAAAACCGGACGTAACCTGAAGTACAGTTTACAGGCCTCTCTGCCCAGTATACAGTGACAGCCCAGTGGGGGGGGGGGGGCTCTCTGCCCAGTATACAGTGACAGGTGGCCTCTCTGCCCAGTATACAGTGACAGCCCAGCGGGGGGGCCTCTGCCCAGTATACAGTGACAGCCCAGCGGGGGGCCTCTCTGCCCAGTATACAGTGACAGCCCAGCGGGGGGGCCTCTCTGCCCAGTATACAGTGACATTCCAGCGGGGGGGGGCCTCTCTGCCCAGTATACAGTGACAGCCCAGCGGGGGGGGGCCTCTCTGCCCAGTATACAGTGACAGCCCAGCGGGGGGGGCCTCTCTGCCCAGTATACAGTGACAGCCCAGCGGAGGGGGCCTCTCTGCCCAGTATACAGTGACAGCCCAGCGGGAGGGGAGGCCTCTCTGCCCAGTATACAGTGACAGCCCAGCGGGAGGGGAGGCCTCTCTGCCCAGTATACAGTGACAGCCCAGCGGGGGGGGCCTCTCTGCCCAGTATACAGTGACAGCCCAGCGGGGGGGCCTCTGCCCAGTATACAGTGACAGCCCAGTGGGAGGGGAGGCCTCTCTGCCCAGTATACAGTGACAGCCCAGCGGGAGGGGAGGCCTCTCTGCCCAGTATGCAGTGACAGCCCAGCGGGGGGGGCCTCTCTGCCCAGTATGCAGTGACAGCCCAGCGGGGCGGGGCCTCTGCCCAGTATGCAGTGACAGCCCAGTGGGAGGGGAGGCCTCTGCCCAGTATACAGTGACAGCCCAGCGGGGGGGGCCTCTCTGCCCAGTATACAGTGACAGCCCAGCGGGGGGGGGCCTCTCTGCCCAGTATACAGTGACAGGCAGCCCAGCGGGAGGGGAGGCCTCTCTGCCCAGTATACAGTGACAGCCCAGCGGGAGGGGAGACCTTCTCTGCTCCGTGTATACGGACTGCCCGGTGGGGGCCTTCTCTGGTCGGGGATGCTGGCATTTCAGTGTTCTGTATTGTGCTCTCTTCAGGACACAGACTCGTGGGGACGCCATCTTAATCGCGCCAGCGTGACTCCACAGATGTCGGCAGAGGAGCGCGAATCCCTGAAGTCATCAGTCCAGTACTTTGGAATGAAGATTAAAAGCAATTCAGGAGGAGCCTTAAAGGTAAATGCCGAGACTCATCATATACCGGCGTATGTGGTGTTGGGGGGGGGGGGAAACCTGAATATCCATCGAGCAACACGAATATATAGTTGTGGCCAAAAGTATTGACACCCCTGCAATTCTGTCAGATAATACTTAGTTTCTTCCTGAAAATGATTGCAAACACAAATTCTTTGTTATTATTATCTTCATTTAATTTGTCTTAAATGAAGAAACACGAAAAGAATTGTCCTAAAGCCAAATTGGATATAATTCCACACCAAACATAAAAAAGAGGGTGGACAAAAGTATTGGCACTGTTCGAAAAATCATGTGATGCTTCTCTAATTTGTGTAATTAACAGCACCTGTAACTTACCTGTGGCACCTAACAGGTGTTGGCAATAACTAAATCACACTTGCAGCCAGTTGACATGGATTAAAGTTGACTCAACCTCTGTCCTGTGTCCTTGTGTGTACCACATTGAGCATGGAGAAAAGAAAGAAGACCAAAGAACTGTCTGAGGACTTGAGAAACCAAATTGTGAGGAAGCATGAGCAATCTCAAGGCTACAAGTCCATCTCCAAAGACCTGAATGTTCCTGTGTCTACCGTGCGCAGTGTCATCAAGAAGTGTAAAGCCCATGGCGCTGTGGCTAACCTCCCTAGATGTGGACGGAAAAGAACAATTGACAAGAGATTTCAACACAAGATTGTGCGGATGTTGGATAAAGAACCTCGACTAACATCCAAACAAGTTCAAGCTGCCCTGCAGTCCGAGGGTACAACAGTGTCAACCCGTACTATCCATCGGCGTCTGAATGAAAAGGGACTGTATGGTAGGAGACCCAGGAAGACCCCACTTCTTACCCCGAGAAATAAAAAAGCCAGGCTGGAGTTTGCCAAAACTTACCTGAAAAAGCCTAAAACGTTTTGGAAGAATGTTGTCTGGTCAGATGAGACAAAAGTAGAGCTTTTGGGGCAAAGGCATCAACATAGAGTTTACAGGAGAAAAACGGGCATTCAAAGAAAAGAACACGGTCCCTACAGTCAAACATGGCGGAGGTTCCCTGATGTTTTGGGGTTGCTTTGCTGCCTCTGGCACTGGACTGCTTGACTGTGTGCATGGCATTATGAAGTCTGAAGACTACCAACAAATTTTGCAGCATAATGTAGGGCCCAGTGTGAGAAAGCTGGGTCTCCCTCAGAGGTCATGGGTCTTCCAGCAGGACAATGACCCAAAACACACTTCAAAAAGCACTAGAAAATGGTTTGAGAGAAAGCACTGGAGACTTCTAAGGTGGCCAGCAATGAGTCCAGACCTGAATCCCATAGAACACCTGTGGAGAGATCTAAAAATGGCAGTTTGGAGAAGGCACCCTTCTAATATCAGGGACCTGGAGCAGTTTGCCATAGAAGAATGGTCTAAAATTCCAGCAGAGCATTGTAAGAAACTCATTGATGGTTACCGGAAGCGGTTGGTCGCAGTTATTTTGCTTAAAGGTTGTGCAACCAAGTATTAGGCTGAGGGTGCCAATACTTTTGTCTGGCCCATTTTTGGAGTTTTGTGTGAAATGATTAATGTTTTGCTTTTTGCTTCATTCTTTTTTGTGTTTTTTCATTTAAAACAAATGAAGATAATACCAAAGAATTTGTGTTTGCAATCATTTTCAGGAAGAAACTGAGTATTATCTGACAGAATTGCAGGGGTGTCAATACTTTTGGCCACAACTGTATATAAGTGTATGTGCATATATATGTGTGTATATACTGTATGTATGCGTATACACTTATACATATATATATATATATATACATACACTTATCTATAATATAACACGCTAAGCGTCACTCTGTCCGAAGCCTTTATAGACTGCGCAAGCGCGACTCGCCTGCGCAGTCTGGCTCTAGACAGAATGAGGCATCCAGCGGTGAGGAGTGTGTATGGCGCCGGAGATGGCGGTACAGTACACATTGCATACCGCCATCTCTGGCGCCATACTTACCTGACCGGGAGGAGCGTTGCCGCTTCTCTTCAGCCGGAGACCGGGGCAGGAGTGCGGCCAGAATCGCGCATGCGCGTAGCGCGATCCTGCGCCATGTTACTGAAGACAGATTTGCAGTGTGTCTTCAGCAATATGGCGCCGGACAACGCTATGGGCATGCGCGTACTCCGGCGCCAGACTCCTCCCCCGGCCTCCAGCAGAACGTGACAGCGCTGGAACACAGGAAAGAAGGGTGAGTATAAATTTTTTTTTTTTTTTTTGTATGTGTGTAGTTTAATAGGGGAGAGGGGACCATGTGTATCAGGATAAAGGGGGTGAGGGGACCATGCATATTAGGATAAGGGGGGTGAGGGGACCTTGCATACCAAGAAAGGGGGGAGAGGGGACCCTGTATATCAGGATAAGGGGGGTGAGATAACCATGCATATTAGGAAAAGGGGGGTGAAGGGGACCTTGCATACCAAGAAAGGGGGGTGAGGGAACCATGCATATCAGGATAAGGGGGGTGAGGGGACCTTGAATACAAGGATAAGGTGGGTGAGGGGACCTTGCATACCAGGAAGGGGGGGTGAGGGGAGCATGCATACCAGGATTGGAGGGGTGAGGGGACCATGCATAGGAGAGGGGGGTGAGTGGACCTTGCATACCAGGAAGGGAGGATGAGGGGACCATGCATACCAGGATTGGGGGGGGGTGAGGGGACTATGCATACTAGGATTGGGGGGGTGAGGGGACCATGCATACCTGGATTGGGGGGGTGAGGGGACCTTGCATACCAGGGTAAGGGGGGTGAGGGGACCTTGCATACCAGGAAAGGAGGGTGAGGGGACCATGCATGCCAGGATTGGGGGAGTGAGGGGACCATGCATATTAGGGGTGGGGGATAGCATGCATACCAGGATAGGGGGGTGAGAGGACCATGCATACCAGGATGGGGGGGTATGAGAGGACCATTCATACCAGGATAGGGATGAGGAGACCATGAATACCAAGATAGGGATGAGGAGACCATGCATACCAAGATAGGGATGAGGAGACCATGCATACCAAGATAGGGATGAGGAGACCATGCATACCAAGATAGGGATGAGGAGACCATGCATACCAAGATAGGGATGAGGAGACCATGCATACCAAGATAGGGATGAGGAGACCATGCATACCAAGATAGGGATGAGGAGACCATGCATACCAAGATAGGGATGAGGAGACCATGCATACCAAGATAGGGATGAGGAGACCATGCATACCAAGATAGGGATGAGGAGACCATGCATACCAAGATAGGGATGAGGAGACCATGCATACCAAGATAGGGATGAGGAGACCATGCATACCAAGATAGGGATGAGGAGACCATGCATACCAAGATAGGGATGAGGAGACCATGCATACCAAGATAGGGATGAGGAGACCATGCATACCAAGATAGGGATGAGGAGACCATGCATACCAAGATAGGGATGAGGAGACCATGCATACCAAGATTGGGGAGTGAGGGGACCATGCATACCAGGATAGGAGGGGTAAGGGGACCATGCATACCAGGATAGGAGGGGTAAGGGGACCATGCATACCAGGTTTGAGGGGTGAGAGGACCATGCATACCAGGATTTGGGGGGTGAGGGGGCCATGCATACCTGGATTTGGGGGGTGAGGGGACCATGCATACCAGGTTTGAGGGGTGAGGACCATGCATACCTGGATTTGGGGGGTGAGGGGGCCATGCATACCTGGATTTGGGGGGTGAGGGGGCCATGCATACCTGGATTTGGGGGGTGAGGGGGCCATGCATACCTAGATTTGGGGGGTGAGGGGACCATACATACCAGGATAGGGATAAGGGGGTACCATGCATACCAGGATAGGAATGAGGGGGTACCATGCATACCAGGATTGGGTGGTGAGGGGACCATGCATACCAGGATAGGGATAAGGGGTGCAATGCATACCAGGATAGGAGGAGGGCAGCACATACCAGGATGGGAGACCATATACCAATAAAAATGCTCGCCACCCGGGCGTAGAACGGGTTCATAGCTAGTTATATATATTAGTGTTGTTCCATGGATATACAGGTTTCCCCTCTCCTATACCATTTATGTATGTATGTGTGTGTGTATATGGGTATATAATATAATTTTATATGAACTGGGGGGGTGTATTTGCCCCCCAGTTCGTCAGGGATTTATTCTATCCCACTTTCCAGTTCCGGTTTGGAACTTGCAGCTATCTGGTGCCCCCTTACCCTCAAGTCAGTCAGGGAGCTACACCTAGGATAAGTAGTCATCAGAAAGGCTGCCTTGCTGTGTACTGGCTATTGGGCACTCTGCAGTGAGGGCGGTATATATATCCCCAGGCTCAGGCAAGAATTACACCCAGAAACTGCCAGAATCTCCCAAATACCCCAGAACACGCTTTGCTGCTACCAGCTCCTGGTTCTACATAAAAATCATTATTGGGTCAGGAGCCAAACCACTAGGTAGCGTGAATTTAGCACAGAGACGTACTGATAAGTTTATAGTGCAAGGAGAACGGAACTAGTAAATGTTTTAGATTTTACTCGAAAAGAATATGCAGTGTTTACAAAAGTACAAAAGATGGTACAAAGAGACAGCTACAGTATATACAGTCAATTACAAAATAAAGTGGATTAAGATATGAAACTTCATTATCAGTCAATGGCATTCCATGTGGAGGTTGGGAGAAGGAAAACGTCCCAAATCATCAGGTCCAAATGCACAGCCTCTTCTAGCTGATTCCCCCGGACAAGAAGACAACTTACTAGTTGGGCTTTATAGCCTTATACCCTTTGTCCCATGACCTCACTGGGTGGATGGAGCTAGGGAAAGCACTCACCTTTTGATAGTTACTAGAAAACTCATAAGTACCAGAACTCTGACTGCGAGGCTCATAGAGTGGCGGCAGGGCTATAATCTTATTATGAAATTAGCTTTCTATTGCTGCCAAACATGAACTATCTGCCAGCTAGGGGAAGGCAGGAACCCTTTCCTCAGCTCCTGATGCGTGCATAAGTCAAAAAACACCACTGTGGATAGCTTTCAGGATGCAGATTCCAAAAATATATTTGCCCTGCTTCCCTGCTTAATCTGCGTTACTAAATTTGATCTGAAATTAATAAAGAGACATTGGATTGCCATGTGCTTGAGACAGACCGGATTTATCTGGTTAGGGCAATAAACGTGCCTAGCTGCTAGTCTCACATTAGGGTTAGGCCCATTGTCCTATGTCTTCCGAGCAGAAGGAATGTAGCCTAGGCAGGCGGTGCTTGTACTATGCTTATCCCGCTTGCAGTGTGGGCTATGAGCCCGGAGCAGGATCAGTCATGTCCCGTGACCATAAATGGGGTGCTGGTGTCAGGACTGTTGGACTCAAGGAATTTGTTGAACCTGATAAGGGTCACACTCGTTGATCCCAGGAAAACACATGGGCATCCTCTGTATCCACAGGGATGCCAAGGACTATCCCTTCGCCAGAGTGTCGATAAAGACAGTCCGGGGTACTGAGTCCCATGAGGTTGGGGTTGTGAAAGACTTACTACAACCTGTGATAATCGGGTGGGACTTCAGCCTGTTTTTTGACTTTTGGAGAAAGGCGGGGATGCTAAGTAACTCAGACAGATGCCAGTTCAAACCTGATAAATCCCTGTCACAGCCAGAGGTGGAAGAGTTCCTCGTCAGCAGCGATTTTGGATTTCTGGATCACGGAGTGAATTACCTTTACGATGGACTACTTGCTAGAGATGGTGTGCACCTTACGAAGACTGGAAAACATGTATTTGGAAGTCGCCTTGCTACACTTGTAAGGAGAGCTTTAAACTAGAACAACATGGGAAGGGAAGCAAAAGACCAGAAAAAGCCATACACCTGACAAATGCTATTGAGAACTCTGCTATTAGAAGTGGAAAGGAAGAACAAAGACAAAAGAATCTAATTTATACAAATATTGGAGAAAGAGAAACCAATCACAAACTAAAATGTTTCTATACTAATGCACAAAGCATGGGCAACAAACAAGGAGAATTGGAACTACTAACACAGGAAAAGAAATATGATGTCATTGGAATCATTGAAACTTGGTGGGACAATACACATGATTGGAATACAAGACTAGAAGGATACAACTTATTTGCAAGAAACAGACTTGATAAACAAGGAGGAGGTGTTGCATTGTATGTTAGAAACGCGTATATCGCATTGTATGTTAGAAACGCATTTACTACTACAGGCCGCCTGTGCAAGCTGAAGATATGGATGAACTCTTTATGCATCAAATGGCCAAGTTCTCCAAAAAATATGACATAGTTGTCATGGGAGATTTCAACTATCCAGACATTTGTTGGGAATCTCTCTCAGGCAAAACTAACAGGTCAAGGAAATTCTTATCCTCTCTTGCTGACAACTTTATCTTCCAAAAGGTGGGGGAGAAAACAAGGGGAACTGCTACCTTGGATCTAATCCTTATAAACAGGGAGGAAATGGTTGAGGAGGTAAAAGTGGCTGGGACCCTAGGAGGTAGCGACCATGCTATTTTAGAATTTTGGATAACTAGAGGAGGAAGACCTGTGAAGACTCAGACGTCAAGGTTAGATTTCAGAAAGGCAGATTTTAAGGGCTTCAGAAAGAGAATTGGAGGGATCCAATGGTTGGATATCCTTAAAGACAAAAATGTCCAGGAAGGATGGGAAATCTTGAAAAATGAAATTCTCAAAGCACAATTGTTAACAATTCCGAAAAGAGGGAAGAATAGGAAGCAGTTAAGGAAGCCAGGATGGATGAACACAGACCTTAAGCACATGCTAAAAAGGAAGAAAAAAATGTTTATAAAATGGAAAGAGGGAGGCATATCTAAAGAAGAATATAATGCTGTCTGCAGAACCTGCAGGGCACAAATCAGATTATCTAAAGCTGACAATGAATTGAGGCTTGCAAGAGATGTTAAAAGCAATAATAAAGGATTTTGGGGATATGTCAAAAGTAAAAGAAAAGTCAAAGATGCTATAGGATTTTTACAGGATGAAAATGATGAAATGGTAAGACAGGATGTTGAGAAGGCCGAACTTTTAAATTCCTATTTTGCATCTGTTTTCTCTCAGAAAGGAAATGTAACATCAACTGTGCTTCACTGTCCTATTAAGGGAATAGAAGAATCCAGGATATCTATAAACAGAAATATAGTGAGGATGCACTTAGCTAACCTAAATGAATTCAAGTCTCCAGGTCCAGATGCATTACACCCCAGAGTACTGAAGGAGATAGCAGAAGAAATTTTTGAACCCCTCTCCATAATCTTTGAAAATTCTTGGAGAACAGGAGAAGTCCCAGAAGACTGGAGAAGAGCAAATGTTGTTCCTATCTTCAAAAAGGGGAAGAAGGTGGACCCAGGCAACTATAGGCCGGTGAGTCTGACTTCTATACCAGGAAAGATCTTTGAGCAAATTATTAAACAACATGTATGTCAGTACCTGGATAAGAATGAAGTGGTTAAACAGAGTAAGCATGGGTTTGTAACTAATAAGTCATGTCAGACTAACTTAATTTCCTTCTATGACGGAATCACTGATTGGGTGGATCAAGGAAATGCTGTAGATATAGTATATCTTCTCGGAGGGGGGGATAGGGGGGGAAGGGGGGGGGGGTTTTGTTAATAAAAATTTATGATTATATGTGAACAACTGCTTGATGTCATATGATATACTTGTTATCATTTAATAAAAATTTATCTGATTAAAAAAAAAAGATAGTATATCTTGACTTCAGCAAAGCATTTGACAAAGTATCTCATACAATCCTTATTGAAAAAATGACTAAGTATGGAATGGACAAGGCAACTGTTAGGTGGATTCATAACTGGCTTAGTGATCGGACCCAAAGAGTGGTCGTAAATGGCTGCACATCCAGTTGGAAGAATGTCTCAAGTGGGGTACCACAAGGCTCTGTCCTGGGCCCTGTATTTTTCAACATCTTTATCAACGATTTAGATGAAGGAATTGAGGGTAAACAGATTAAAATTGCTGATGACACAAAGCTAGGAGGGATAGCTAATACTAGAGAAGAGAGAGAGGATTCAAAAAGATATAAATAAACTGGAGAAGTGGGCAGCAACTAACAGAATGGTTTTTAACAGGGAAAAATGCAAAGTACTACATCTGGGCAATAAAAATGAAAAAAGCATATACAGAATGGGAGGAATAGGGCTGAGCAACAGCACATGTGAAAAAGACTTGGGTATACTAATAGATCACAGACTGAATGAGTCAACAGTGTGATGCAGCAGCAAAAAAGGCAAGTGCAATTCTAGGATGTATTAACAGAAGCATACAGTCTAGATCACGTGAAGTCATTATTTCCCTCTACTCCTCTTTGGTCAGACCTCATCTGGAATATTGTGTTCAGTTTTGGGCACCACATTTTAAAAAAGACATCAACAAACTGGAGCAAGTTCAGAAAAGAGCGACCAGAATGGTGACCGGTCTGCAAACCCTGTCTTATGAGGAAAGGTTGCAGGATTTGGGAATGTTTAGCTTGCAAAAGAGAAGACTGAGAGGAGACTTAATAGCTGTCTACAAATATCTAAAGGGCTGTCACATTGTAGAAGGATCATTTTTATTCTCATTTGCACAAGGAAAGACTAGAAGCAATGGAATGAAACTGAATGGGAGGAGACACAGATTAGATATTAGTAAAAACTTTTTGACAGTTAGAGTGATCAATGAGTGGAACAAGCTGCCACGAGAAGTGGTGAGTTCTCCTTCAATGGAAGTCTTCAAACAGAGGCTGGACAGACATCTGACTGGAATGATTTAGCGAATCCTGCTTTGAGCAGGGGGTTGGACCAGATGGCCCAGGAGGTCCCTTCCAACTCTACGATTCTATGATTCTCTTGTGTGTCCTGGTGAGACCATGGCCAGTGAGGCCGAGGTTCTTGAACTGGGGGTGTCTGGGGAAAATTTTAGCTCTGCTCAAATGCGGGATCTTAAAAAGGGCATTCGAAAATGTGTCTGTGATAGATGGGGATGATCAAGGGTGAGGGGCTGACACCAGGTTGCCATACTTTGCCGTCACTGGTGAGTTACTGTGTTGGGTGACCACACTTGAGGGTAGGGGAGATAGTGGAACAGCTGTTGGTTCCAGGTCCTTACCAATGAAAGGTTTTAGACATGGCCCATTCACATGTTTTGGGGGGACGTGGGGGTAGAGAAAATGCAGGAGAAGAATGATGCAGAGTTTCTATTGGCTGGGGTGTTACCGGGAGACCCTAAGTTATTTGTAGGTGCAGCCCCACCTGCCAGATAACTGCTCAATCGTCTCTCTTACGAAGTCCCCTAGTTCCGTTACCCGTGATAGTTCCCATTTGAGAAGATTGCCATGGATCTTGTGGGTCTGCTAGTTAAATCTGCACAAGGGCATCAATACATCTTGGTGTTCATGGAATATGCGACCTGGTATCCTGAAGCAGTACCACTAAGAAACACTTCGGCCAAGAGTATCGCCCAGGAACTTGTCCATATTTTTGCATGGACAGGTCTGCCAAAGGAGATTTTGACAGACCAGGGAACCCCTTTCATGAGCAAAGTAATGAGGGAGTTGTGTAAGGTCCTTCAGATTGCCCAGCCGCGAACCTCAGTTAGTCATCCGCAGACAGGCAGCCTAGTAGAGCGCTTCAATAAGACCTTAAAGGCGATGTTCAAGAAGGTCATTGAGAAGAACGGTCGATACTGGGACGATCTGTTAACGTTACTGCTTTTCTCAGAGAAGTTCCTCAAGCCTCTACTGGCTTCCTGCCATTCCATCTCCTTTATGGTTGACATCTCCAAGGAAGCCGAAGTCACGCCACACTGGAGCGTCATAGTAACCCAGTTACAGGAGAAAATGGCGAAAGTAATGCTGATCGTGAAGGAGCATCTTTTCCAGGCATAGGAGACACAGGCAAGGCTGAGGCATCCTAGTGCTTATTCCCTTGACTAGCAAGTTCCTAGCCAAGTGACAAGGCCCATAGGAGGTGGTAGAAAAGCTCAGCGAAGTGAATTACAAGGTACACTAGCCATGTCGAAAAAAGATGCACCAAATGTACCATGTGAATTTGCTCAAGCCATGGCTAGATCGTGAGTCACTGGAAACCCCTTGCCTGAGAGCCTATCCCAGAGCCACAGTGGACGATGTCACTGTTGCAGAGACTTTAATGCCGGCCCAGAGACAACAGTGTTGGTAACTGTTGCATCAGAATCGTGAAATGTTCTCTGAGTTGCCATGGCATACACAGGTGGTGGAGCATGACATGTTGACAGAACCGCATGTAAGGGTGAACCTAAGGCCCTATAGAAATCCCAAAGCATGTCGATCGGTAATGGCAAATGAGGTGAAGAGGATGTTAGACCTCTGGGTAATTGATGAGTTGAAAAGAGGATGGTTGAGTCCCATTGTCCTCGTGCCAAAGGCCGACGGTGAGTGGCAGTTTTGCAAAGACTACCAGGCTGAATGAGGTCTCCAAATGTGATGCGTATCCAATGCCCCGTGTGGACGAACTCTTTGAGAGACTAGGAACCGCGGGGTACATTACAGCCCTCGACTTGATGAAGGGCTACTGGGAGATCCCAATATCCCAAAGTGTCAAAGAAAAGACTGCCTTCTCAACCCCTGATGGGTGTTTCCAGTACACCAGCATGTCCTTTGGACTGCAGGGGGCTCCAGCATCCTTCCAGAGGGCTATGGATCGAGTCCTAGCTCCGCATAAGAAATATGCCGTGGCCTACCTAGATGACATTGACTTGTAAAGTACTGGAGGGGGATATATGTCAATACGCTTAATGGCGTCAGTGATGTGAAACCCAGAGTATTTTCCTCCACTACACTAAGTGCCGTGAGGGGTTAAGTTAATTTTCATAATGGGCTGGCTTTTATGTGGACATCCATAGAGTGGGTGGGATGATGTCAAACTTATCTCCAACCAAGGGTGTGGTCTGGGGCTTAAATAGCTGGCCTCCAGAGGCAGTCCTTCAGCAGGACTGGAGAGGACCTCCAGTGGTTTGTGGCCTGAGGAGGAAAGGCAACCTGTGTTGCTTCAGAGCGGGCTGCTACCCGTGAATGTATTGACTGTGTTGCAGCATTTTGTTTTCTTTGTTTTTTTCCAGTTTTTGCCTGAAAGGCTGTTTTTTACTTTAACTTTGGTTTATACCGCCATATAAAACGCCATTTAAACCAACTGAAAATTTAAAGACGGTGTTCCTGTTTTTCTACCTCTGTGTACTGCTGAGTAAGGCCTGTTTCACATTTCCGTTTTTTGACGTCAGTCAAAATCCGCCACTTTTAGAAAAAAACGGATCCGCCCCTTTTTTTGGCAGATCTGTTTTTTCCCCCATAAACTTACATTAGCGGCGGATTTTGACTGACGGTCATCTATCTGATCCGTTTTTTGACGGATCCGTCAGAATTCTAGTGGCTCCCGGGCGAAGGAGACGGACTCTGAAACGATTTTTCGGAGTGACTGTCCGCTATTTTGTATTGCGCATGCCCATTAGATTTGCTCTGGCAGGGATTTTAACCCTGAATAGTGTTTCGGTAAGGCCATGAAGATGAAGGAAAAAAAAAATCTCTCTCTATATCTCTCTCTATATCTCTCTCTATATCTCTCTCTATATCTCTCTCTATATCTCTCTCTATATCTCTCTCTATATCTCTCTCTATCTCTATCTCTCTCTAGATCTCTAGATCTCTCTCTAGATCTCTCTCTAGATCTCTCTCTAGATCTCTCGATCTCTCTCTCGATCTCTCTCTAGATCTCTCGATCTCTCTCTATCTCTCTCTATCTCTCTCTATCTCTCTCTATCTCTCTCTATCTCTCTCTATCTCTCTCTATCTCTCTCTCTATCTCTCTCTATCTCTCTCTATCTCTCTCTATCTCTCTCTATCTCTCTCTATCTCTCTCTATCTCTCTCTATCTCTCTCTATCTCTCTCTATCTCTCTCTATCTCTCTCTATCTCTCTCTATCTCTCTCTATCTCTCTCTATCTCTCTCTATCTCTCTCTATCTCTCTCTATCTCTCTCTATCTCTCTCTATCTCTCTCTATCTCTCTCTATCTCTCTCTATCTCTCTCTATCTCTCTCTATCTCTCTCTATCTCTCTCTATCTCTCTCTATCTCTCTCTATCTCTCTCTATCTCTCTCTATCTCTCTCTATCTCTCTCTATCTCTCTCTATCTCTCTCTATCTCTCTCTATCTCTCTCTATCTCTCTCTATCTCTCTCTATCTCTCTCTGTCGATCTCGATGTCGATCTCGATGTCGATGTCGATGTCGATGTCGATGTCGATGTCGATCTCGATGTCGATCTCGATGTCGATCTCGATGTCGATCTCGATGTCGATCTCGATGTCGATCTCGATGTCGATCTCGATGTCGATCTCGATGTCGATCTCGATGTCGATCTCGATGTCGATCTCGATGTCGATCTCGATGTCGATCTCGATGTCGATCTCGATGTCGATCTCGATGTCGATCTCGATGTCGATCTCGATGTCGATCTCGATGTCGATCTCGATGTCGATCTCGATGTCGATCTCGATGTCGATCTCGATGTCGATCTCGATGTCGATCTCGATGTCGATCTCGATGTCGATCTCGATGTCGATCTCGATGTCGATCTCGATGTCGATCTCGATGTCGATCTCGATGTCGATCTCGATGTCGATCTCGATGTCGATCTCGATGTCGATCTCGATGTCGATCTCGATGTCGATCTCGATGTCGATCTCGATGTCGATCTCGATGTCGATCTCGATGTCGATCTCGATGTCGATCTCGATGTCGATCTCGATGTCGATCTCGATGTCGATCTCGATGTCGATCTCGATGTCGATCTCGATGTCGATCTCGATGTCGATCTCGATGTCGATCTCGATGTCGATCTCGATGTCGATCTCGATGTCGATCTCGATGTCGATCTCGATGTCGATCTCGATGTCGATCTCGATGTCGATCTCGATGTCGATCTCGATGTCGATCTCGATGTCGATCTCGATGTCGATCTCGATGTCGATCTCGATGTCGATCTCGATGTCGATCTCGATGTCGATCTCGATGTCGATCTCGATGTCGATCTCGATGTCGATCTCGATGTCGATCTCGATGTCGATCTCGATGTCGATCTCGATGTCGATCTCGATGTCGATCTCGATGTCGATCTCGATGTCGATCTCGATGTCGATCTCGATGTCGATCTCGATGTCGATCTCGATGTCGATCTCGATGTCGATCTCGATGTCGATCTCGATGTCGATCTCGATGTCGATCTCGATGTCGATCTCGATGTCGATCTCGATGTCGATCTCGATGTCGATCTCGATGTCGATCTCGATGTCGATCTCGATGTCGATCTCGATGTCGATCTCGATGTCGATCTCGATGTCGATCTCGATGTCGATCTCGATGTCGATCTCGATGTCGATCTCGATGTCGATCTCGATGTCGATCTCGATGTCGATCTCGATGTCGATCTCGATGTCGATCTCGATGTCGATCTCGATGTCGATCTCGATGTCGATCTCGATGTCGATCTCGATGTCGATCTCGATGTCGATCTCGATGTCGATCTCGATGTCGATCTCGATGTCGATCTCGATGTCGATCTCGATGTCGATCTCGATGTCGATCTCGATGTCGATCTCGATGTCGATCTCGATGTCGATCTCGATGTCGATCTCGATGTCGATCTCGATGTCGATCTCGATGTCGATCTCGATGTCGATCTCGATGTCGATCTCGATGTCGATCTCGATGTCGATGTCGATGTCGATCTCGATGTCGATCTCTCTGTCGATGTCGATCTCTCTGTCGATGTCGATCTCTCTGTCGATGTCGATCTCTCTGTCGATGTCGATCTCTCTGTCGATGTCGATCTCTCTGTCGATGTCGATCTCTCTGTCGATGTCGATCTCTCTGTCGATGTCGATCTCTCTGTCGATCTCTCTCTCTCTGTCGATCTCTCTCTCTCTGTCGATCTCTCTCTCTCTGTCGAGATCTCTCTCTCTCTGTCGAGATCTCTCTCTCTCTGTCGAGATCTCTCTCTCTCGATCTCTCTCGATCTCTCTCGATCTCTCGATCTCTCTCGATCTCTCGATCTCTCTCGATCTCTCTCGATCTCTCTCGATCTCTCTCGATCTCTCTCGATCTCTCTCGATCTCTCTCGATCTCTCTCGATCTCTCTCGATCTCTCTCGAGATCTCTCTCTCTCTCTCTGTCGATCTCTCTCTCTCTCTCTGTCGATCTCTCTCTCTGTCGATCTCTCTCTCTGTCGATCTCTCTCTCGATCTCTCTCTCGATCTCTCGATCTCTCTCTCTCTCTCTCTGTCGAGATCTCTCTCTCTCTGTCGATCTCTCTCTCTCTCTGTCGATCTCTCTCTGTCGAGATCTCTCTCTCTCTCTGTCGAGATCTCTCGATCTCGTGATCTCTCGATCTCTCTCTCTGTCGATCTCTCTCTCTGTCGATCTCTCTCTCTCTGTCGATCTCTCTCTCTCTGTCGATCTCTCTCTGTCGATCTCTCTCTGTCGAGATCTCTCTGTCGAGATCTCTCGATCTCGTGATCTCTCGATCTCTCTCTCTGTCGATCTCTCTCTCTGTCGATCTCTCTCTCTCTGTCGATCTCTCTCTCTCTGTCGATCTCTCTCTGTCGATCTCTCTCTGTCGAGATCTCTCTGTCGAGATCTCTCTCTCTCTCTGTCGAGATCTCTCTCTCTCTCTGTCGAGATCTCTCTCTCTCTCTGTCGAGATCTCTCGATCTCGAGATCTCGAGATCTCTGTCGATCTCTCGATCTCTCGATCTCTCGATCTCTCGATCTCTCGATCTCTCGATCTCTCGATCTCTCGATCTCTCGATCTCTCGATCTCTCGATCTCTCGATCTCTCTGTCGATCTCTCTCTCTCTGTCGATCTCTCTCTGTCGATCTCTCTCTGTCGATCTCTCTCTGTCGATCTCTCTCTGTCGATCTCTCTCTCTCTGTCGATCTCTCTCTGTCGATCTCTCTCTCTCTGTCGATCTCTCTCTCTGTCGATCTCTCTCTCTCTGTCGATCTCTCTCTCTGTCGATCTCTCTCTCTGTCGATCTCTCTCTGTCGATCTCTCTCTCTCTGTCGATCTCTCTCTGTCGATCTCTCTCTCTCTGTCGATCTCTCTCTCTCTGTCGATCTCTCTCTCTCTGTCGATCTCTCTCTGTCGATCTCTCTCTGTCGATCTCTCTCTCTCTGTCGATCTCTCTCTGTCGATCTCTCTCTGTCGATCTCTCTCTGTCGATCTCTCTCTGTCGATCTCTCTCTGTCGATCTCTCTCTGTCGATCTCTCTCTCTCTGTCGATCTCTCTCTGTCGATCTCTCTCTCTGTCGATCTCTCTCTCTGTCGATCTCTCTCTGTCGATCTCTCTCTCTGTCGATCTCTCTCTCTCTGTCGATCTCTCTCTGTCGATCTCTCTCTGTCGATCTCTCTCTGTCGATCTCTCTGTCGATCTCTCTCTCTCTGTCGATCTCTCTCTGTCGATCTCTCTCTGTCGATCTCTCTCTGTCGATCTCTCTCTCTCTGTCGATCTCTCTCTGTCGATCTCTCTCTGTCGATCTCTCTCTGTCGATCTCTCTCTGTCGATCTCTCTCTCTCTGTCGATCTCTCTCTGTCGATCTCTCTCTGTCGATCTCTCTCTGTCGATCTCTCTCTCTCTGTCGATCTCTCTCTCTCTGTCGATCTCTCTCTGTCGATCTCTCTCTGTCGATCTCTCTCTGTCGATCTCTCTCTGTCGATCTCTCTCTGTCGATCTCTCTCTGTCGATCTCTCTCTGTCGATCTCTCTCTGTCGATCTCTCTCTGTCGATCTCTCTCTGTCGATCTCTCTCTGTCGATCTCTCTCTGTCGATCTCTCTCTGTCGATCTCTCTCTGTCGATCTCTCTCTGTCGATCTCTCTCTGTCGATCTCTCTCTCTCTCTCTGTCGATCTCTCTCTCTCTCTCTGTCGATCTCTCTCTCTCTCTCTGTCGATCTCTCTCTGTCGATCTCTCGATCTCTCTCTGTCGAGATCTCTCTCTCTCTCTGTCGAGATCTCTCTCTCTCTCTGTCGAGATCTCTCTCTCTCTCTGTCGAGATCTCTCGATCTCTCGATCTCTCGATCTCTCGATCTCTCGATCTCTCGATATCTCTCTCGATCTCTCGATATCTCTCTCGATCTCTCGATATCTCTCTCGATCTCTGTCGAGATCTCTCTCGATCTCTGTCGAGATCTCTCTCGATCTCTGTCGAGATCTCTCTCGATCTCTGTCGAGATCTCTCTCGATCTCTGTCGATATCTCTCTCTCTCTCTGTCGATCTCTCTCGATCTCTCTCTCGATCTCTCGATCTCTCGATCTCTCGATCTCTCGATCTCTCGATATCTCTCTCGATCTCTCGATATCTCTCTCGATCTCTCGATATCTCTCTCGATCTCTCGATATCTCTCTCGATCTCTGTCGATCTCTCTCTCTCTGTCGATCTCTCTCTCTGTCGATCTCTCTCTCTCTGTCGATCTCTCTCTCTGTCGATCTCTCTCTCTGTCGATCTCTCTCTGTCGATCTCTCTCTCTCTGTCGATCTCTCTCTGTCGATCTCTCTCTCTCTGTCGATCTCTCTCTCTCTGTCGATCTCTCTCTGTCGATCTCTCTCTGTCGATCTCTCTCTGTCGATCTCTCTCTGTCGATCTCTCTCTGTCGATCTCTCTCTGTCGATCTCTCTCTCTCTGTCGATCTCTCTCTGTCGATCTCTCTCTCTGTCGATCTCTCTCTCTGTCGATCTCTCTCTGTCGATCTCTCTCTCTGTCGATCTCTCTCTCTCTGTCGATCTCTCTCTGTCGATCTCTCTCTGTCGATCTCTCTCTGTCGATCTCTCTGTCGATCTCTCTCTCTCTGTCGATCTCTCTCTGTCGATCTCTCTCTGTCGATCTCTCTCTGTCGATCTCTCTCTCTCTGTCGATCTCTCTCTCTCTGTCGATCTCTCTCTGTCGATCTCTCTCTGTCGATCTCTCTCTGTCGATCTCTCTCTCTCTGTCGATCTCTCTCTGTCGATCTCTCTCTGTCGATCTCTCTCTGTCGATCTCTCTCTCTCTGTCGATCTCTCTCTGTCGATCTCTCTCTGTCGATCTCTCTCTGTCGATCTCTCTCTGTCGATCTCTCTCTGTCGATCTCTCTCTGTCGATCTCTCTCTGTCGATCTCTCTCTGTCGATCTCTCTCTGTCGATCTCTCTCTGTCGATCTCTCTCTGTCGATCTCTCTCTGTCGATCTCTCTCTGTCGATCTCTCTCTGTCGATCTCTCTCTGTCGATCTCTCTCTCTCTCTCTGTCGATCTCTCTCTCTCTCTCTGTCGATCTCTCTCTCTCTCTCTGTCGATCTCTCTCTGTCGATCTCTCGATCTCTCTCTGTCGAGATCTCTCTCTCTCTCTGTCGAGATCTCTCTCTCTCTCTGTCGAGATCTCTCTCTCTCTCTGTCGAGATCTCTCGATCTCTCGATCTCTCGATCTCTCGATCTCTCGATCTCTCGATATCTCTCTCGATCTCTCGATATCTCTCTCGATCTCTCGATATCTCTCTCGATCTCTGTCGAGATCTCTCTCGATCTCTGTCGAGATCTCTCTCGATCTCTGTCGAGATCTCTCTCGATCTCTGTCGATATCTCTCTCTCTCTCTGTCGATCTCTCTCGATCTCTCTCTCGATCTCTCGATCTCTCGATCTCTCGATCTCTCGATCTCTCGATATCTCTCTCGATCTCTCGATATCTCTCTCGATCTCTCGATATCTCTCTCGATCTCTCGATATCTCTCTCGATCTCTGTCGAGATCTCTCTCGATCTCTGTCGAGATCTCTCTCGATCTCTGTCGAGATCTCTCTCGATCTCTGTCGAGATCTCTCTCGATCTCTGTCGAGATCTCTCTCGATCTCTGTCGAGATCTCTCTCGATCTCTGTCGAGATCTCTCTCGATCTCTGTCGAGATCTCTCTCGATCTCTGTCGAGATCTCTCTCGATCTCTGTCGAGATCTCTCTCGATCTCTGTCGAGATCTCTCTCGATCTCTGTCGAGATCTCTCTCGATCTCTGTCGAGATCTCTCTCGATCTCTGTCGAGATCTCTCTCGATCTCTGTCGAGATCTCTCTCGATCTCTGTCGAGATCTCTCTCGATCTCTGTCGAGATCTCTCTCGATCTCTGTCGAGATCTCTCTCGATCTCTGTCGAGATCTCTCTCGATCTCTGTCGAGATCTCTCTCGATCTCTGTCGAGATCTCTCGATCTGTCGAGATCTCTCGATCTGTCGAGATCTCTCGATCTCTCTCTCTCTGTCGATCTCTCTCGATCTCTCTGTCGATCTCTCTCGATCTCTCTGTCGATCTCTCTCGATCTCTCTGTCGATCTCTCTCGATCTCTCTGTCGATCTCTCTCGATCTCTCTGTCGAGATCTCTCTCTCTCTGTCGAGATCTCTCTCTCTCTGTCGAGATCTCTCTCTCTCTGTCGAGATCTCTCTCTCTCTGTCGAGATCTCTCTCTCTCTGTCGAGATCTCTCTCGATCTCTCGATCTCTCTCGATCTCTCTGTCGATCTCTCTCGATCTCTCTGTCGATCTCTCTCGATCTCTCTGTCGATCTCTCTCGATCTCTCTGTCGAGATCTCTCTCTCTCTGTCGAGATCTCTCTCTCTCTGTCGAGATCTCTCTCTCTCTGTCGAGATCTCTCTCTCTCTGTCGAGATCTCTCTCTCTCTGTCGAGATCTCTCTCTCTCGATCTCTCGATCTCTCTCGATCTCTCGATCTCTCTCGATCTCTCTCGATCTCTCTCGATCTCTCTCGATCTCTCTCGATCTCTCTCGATCTCTCTCGATCTCTCTCGATCTCTCTCGATCTCTCTCGATCTCTCTCGATCTCTCTCGATCTCTCTCTCTCTCTCTGTCGAGATCTCTCTCTCTCTCTCTGTCGAGATCTCTCTCTCTCTCTCTGTCGAGATCTCTCTCTCTCTCTCTGTCGAGATCTCTCTCTCTCTCTCTCTGTCGAGATCTCTCTCTCTCTCTCTCTGTCGAGATCTCTCGATCTGTCGAGATCTCTCTCTGTCGAGATCTCTCGATCTGTCGAGATCTGTCGAGATCTCTCGATCTCTCTCTCTCTCTCTCTGTCGATCTCTCTCTCTCTCTGTCGATCTCTCTCTCTCTCTGTCGATCTCTCTCTCTCTCTGTCGATCTCTCTCTCTCTCTCTGTCGATCTCTCTCTCTCTCTCTGTCGATCTCTCTCTCTGTCGATCTCTCTCTCTGTCGATCTCTCTCTCGATCTCTCTCTCGATCTCTCTCTCGATCTCTCGATCTCTCTCGATCTCTCGATCTCTCTCTCGATCTCTCGATCTCTCTCGATCTCTCGATCTCTCTCTGTCGATCTCTCTCGATCTCTCTCGATCTCTCTCGATCTCTCTCTCTCTCTCTCGATCTCTCTCGATCTCTCTCTCTCTCTGTCGATCTCTCTCGATCTCTCTCTCGATCTCTCTCTCGATCTCTCGATCTCTGTCGATCTCTCGATCTCTCTCTGTCGATCTCTCTGTCGATCTCTCTCTGTCGATCTCTCTCTGTCGATCTCTCTCTGTCGATCTCTCTCTGTCGATCTCTCTCTGTCGATCTCTCTCGATCTCTCTCGATCTCTCTCGATCTCTCTCGATCTCTCGATCTCTCTGTCGATCTCTCGATCTCTCTCGATCTCTCTCGATCTCTCTCTGTCGATCTCTCTCGATCTCTCTCTGTCGATCTCTCTCTCTCTCTGTCGATCTCTCTCTCTCTCTCTGTCGATCTCTCTCTCTGTCGATCTCTCTCTCTCTCTGTCGATCTCTCTCTCTCTCTGTCGATCTCTCTCTCTCTGTCGATCTCTCTCTCTCTCTGTCGATCTCTCTCTCTCTCTCTCTCTCTCTCTCTCTCTCTGTCGATCTCTCTCTGTCGATCTCTCTCTGTCGATCTCTCTCTGTCGATCTCTCTCTGTCGATCTCTCTCTGTCGAGATCTCTCTCTCTCTCTGTCGAGATCTCTCGATCTCGAGATCTCTCTCTCTCTCTGTCGATCTCTCTCTCTCTGTCGATCTCTCTCTCTCTGTCGATCTCTCTCTCTCTCTGTCGATCTCTCTCTCTCTCTGTCGATCTCTCTCTCTCTCTGTCGATCTCTCTCTGTCGAGATCTCTCTCTCTCTCTGTCGAGATCTCTCGATCTCGTGATCTCTCGATCTCTCTCTCTGTCGATCTCTCTCTCTGTCGATCTCTCTCTCTCTGTCGATCTCTCTCTCTCTGTCGATCTCTCTCTGTCGATCTCTCTCTGTCGATCTCTCTCTGTCGAGATCTCTCTGTCGAGATCTCTCTCTCTCTCTGTCGAGATCTCTCTCTCTCTCTGTCGAGATCTCTCTCTCTCTCTGTCGAGATCTCTCTCTCTCTCTGTCGAGATCTCTCGATCTCGAGATCTCGAGATCTCTCTGTCGATCTCTCGATCTCTCGATCTCTCTCTCGATCTCTCTCTCTCTCTCTCTCTCTCTGTCGATCTCTCTCTCTCTCTCTCTCTCTCTGTCGATCTCTCTCTCTCTCTCTCTCTCTCTCTCTGTCGATCTCTCTCTCTCTCTCTCTCTGTCGATCTCTCTCTCTCTCTCTCTCTCTCTCTCTGTCGATCTCTCTCTCTCTCTCTGTCGATCTCTCTCTCTCTCTCTGTCGAGATCTCTCGATCTGTCGAGATCTCTCGATCTGTCGATCTCTCTCTCTCTCTCTCGATCTGTCGATCTCTCTCTCTCTCTCTCGATCTGTCGATCTCTCTCTCTCTCTCTCGATCTGTCGATCTCTCTCTCTCGATCTGTCGATCTCTCTCTCTCTCTCTCTCGATCTGTCGATCTCTCTCTCTCGATCTGTCGATCTCTCTCTCTCTCTCTCTCGATCTGTCGATCTCTCTCTCTCTCTCTCTCTCTCTCGATCTGTCGATCTCTCTCTCTCTCTCTCTCGATCTGTCGATCTCTCTCTCTCTCTCTCTCTCTCGATCTGTCGATCTCTCTCTCTCTCTCTCTCTCTCGATCTGTCGATCTCTCTCTCTCTCTCTCTCTCTCTCGATCTGTCGATCTCTCTCTCTCTCTCTCTCTCTCGATCTGTCGATCTCTCTCTCTCTCTCTCTCGATCTGTCGATCTCTCTCTCTCTCTCTCTCGATCTGTCGATCTCTCTCTCTCTCTCTCTCGATCTGTCGATCTCTCTCTCTCTCTCTCTGTCGATCTCTCTCTCTCTCTCTCTGTCGATCTCTCTCTCTCTCTCTGTCGATCTCTCTCTCTCTCTCTCTCTGTCGAGATCTCTCGATCTCGAGATCTCTCTCTCTCTGTCGAGATCTCTCGATCTCGAGATCTCTCTCTCTCTCTGTCGAGATCTCTCGATCTCGTGATCTCTCGATCTCTCTCTCTGTCGATCTCTCTCTTTCTCTCTCTGTCGATCTCTCTCTCTGTCGATCTCTCGATCTCTCTCTGTCGAGATCTCTCTCTGTCGAGATCTCTCTCTGTCGAGATCTCTCTCTGTCGAGATCTCTCTCTGTCGAGATCTCGAGATCTCGAGATCTCTCGATCTCTCTGTCGATCTCTCTCTCTCTCTCTCTCTCTCTCTGTCGATCTCTCTCTCTCTCTCTGTCGATCTCTCTCTCTCTCTCTCTGTCGATCTCTCTCTCTCTCTCTCTGTCGATCTCTCTCTCTCTCTCTCTCTCTGTCGATGTCGATCTCTCTCTCTCTCTGTCGATGTCGATCTCTCTCTCTCTCTGTCGATGTCGATCTCTCCATCTTATGACACACTGGCCCAATCCCCAATATAGTGACCTGTGCTTTCCTTCTGGTTGCCAGTAGCCGTTTCTGTACTCATTATCCTGCTTCCTCTTCTCATGTGGCTTATTGTGTAGGAGCGCCCTGTATCACTGAAGAAGTCGTATCTAACCCGGACACCCCCCACCGTTACCAGAGTAGAAGGCATCAGGTTGCCTCCTGCTGATTCTCCTGCAATGGATGTTCTTCCTGACTATTCTCCAGGATCTAAGGATGAATTGGCAAATCTTTCCCCAATGACCCAGCCCCACAAACTGCAATTGGCGTTCTCCTCACAAGAGAATCCTGGGAGGAAACTACAGCACCTCCAAGCCAAAGTGGGTCAGCGTCTGGTCACACTAAATCCAGCATGGCTGGAGAGATGTGAGCGGCAACTGGGGAGAGAACAGTGCACGTATGTAGGGAGCGGGGACGGGAAAGGCCAAAAATCCAAACCTCCTAACAGGTCATCACTAGATCGAGCAAGGTCCCCATGCGGTGTCAATCCAGAGCAGGGGATGCTGGTATCACCAAAGCAGACGGCTCCTACCCTGCAAAGAATGGCAGACTGGCAGGACACACAGACTGTGCAAGAGAGGGTCCACAAGATAAAGGAGCCGGCAACCACTGATGAGTCATCCACAAAGAGCTATGTCCCAAATAAGATGAAATCCAGCCCTGAGCCTAGTGAGTTGCCTTCAGGGGCAGCACATCGAGAGTCATCAGAAAGCTGCAAAGCTGAAGACAATGGTAGAACCATGGAAAAGAGACTGAGACACACCCTTACAGATTCAGAGTCTGAGGAACACAAATGTCATGTAAAAGACAGCAAGAGGCCCTCAAAGAAGGTCAAGACTAGTGGAAAATACCTAGACGATCCTCTAATGGTTACCGCCCAAGACACTGAAAACCTTCTGGGTGAAGTGATGGATGAACTGGGAACCATGCACAGTGTCACTAGAAGCACCACAAAGATTCCCGGGTATGTACCCAGAGCCACACTTCTTTCATATCTGCCCTTCTCGCGTCACAATATTGTCATGTCTTCACAGGTCACTGCAAAAACGGTCTGGGAACTATGTACGGATAAATCTGAAGAAGAAGTCTTTTATCAAAGGGTTTGCACTAAATGGACATAGGTTGAGAAAACAGGTAAGATGGGCGCTGGAGGCCCCGCTCTTCTGTCGTGCATCTTTTCCCTTCTATTTTGTTTCTTCTTTTCTCTGCCCCTCGTCCTCCGGTTTGTCCTTTTCTGGTTTGCCGTTTTCTTGCTGATCATCTTACATGGCATGTGGTCACCGGTGAAAGTTTTTCTTTAAGATGTGGAAGCAGAAGTGGCAGAAGAAAGGGGAGCAGTTTGGAGGAGGTGGGAGACCCTTTAGCCGCAATGAGGATAATTGCTTCCGTTGTGGTCAGCTTGGACACTGGGCCTCACAGTGTCCTGGGAGAGGTAAAAGGAGCCGCTGAGATTCCTCAACTCCTTCCACATCTCTGGTTGATTATTACGGTGGACAAGGGACATAAGAATCTTTCTTAATCCTTCCATAGGAGTCCCACTGCCCCGGGAGTCAGACGCCACAGTGGAGGAGGAGGATATCGTGCTGCCAACATTAGAAGAGGTGGCGCTTAAGACGAACACTCAGCTACAACCGGAACCTGGTATCTTGACGTCCTTTGTATTAATATGGAGGAACGGGGACCCCCCGTGCCTTATGTGTGATCATTGCCCCTGTACTGATGTTGGAGACCCTTCACCTCGTCATGTGTAATGTGTGATCACTGCTCCTGTACTGATGTGGAGACCCCTCAACTCGTCATGTGTAATGTGTGATCACTGCTTCTATACTGATGTGGGGACCCCTCACCTCATCGTGTGTAATGTGTGATCACTGCTCCTGTACTGATGTGGGGACCCCTCACCTCGTCGTGTGTAATGTGTGATCACTGCTCCTGTACTGATGTGGGGACCCCTCACCTCGTCGTGTGTAATGTGTGATCACTGCTCCTGTACTGATGTGGGGACCCCTCACCTCGTCGTGTGTAATGTGTGATCACTGCTCCTGTACTGATGTGTGGACCCCTCACCTCGTCATGTGTAATGTGTGATCACTGCTCCTGTACTGATGTTGGAGACCCCTCACCTCATCATGTGTAATGTGTGATCACTGCTCCTGTACTGATGTTGGAGACCCCTCACCTCATCATGTGTAATGTGTGATCACTGCTCTTGTACCGATGTGGGGACCCCTCACCTCGTCATGTGTATTGTGTGATCACTGCTCCTGTACTGATGTGGGGACCCCTCACCTCGTCATGTGTGATCACTGCTCCTGTACTGATGTGGGGACTCCTCACCTCGTCATGTGTAATGTGTGGTCACTGCTCCTGTACTGATGTGGGGACCTGTTATGAATGGGTCACCGAGGAGAAAAAAGCAAAACAAGCTAAGTCACAGAAAACCAGAGAGGTTGGTAACTATGCAGATTGCAGATCCCTGATCCTACCACACAACTAGCAGCAGCCGTGGAGTGTACCTACGATGTTCCTAGACGCTTTGTCACAGCCGGAGGACTAAATAAGCCTGAAGCATGAAAAGGGGAAAACTAACTGCCCCAGAGCAGACCCCAAAGGAATAGATAGCTCCCACACATGTATTGACGGTGAAACAAGATGAAGGCACAAACACAGGCAGGAAAATAGGCTGAGCAAACGATGGGGCCCAAACTAACTAGAAAGGAAAGACACTGTCTGCAACCTGCAAAAAACCCTACAAAAATAATGTCCAACACTTCTGATAGCAAAATTAACCCTGAAGTCACTAGACTTCTCCCACTATATCAGCACTCTGAAATATTCTGAGACAGAGCAAAAAGAGACCAAACTAGTAAGGGACAAAAAGCAAATTGGCAAAATACTTATAAATAAGAGTGGAAATTCAGCACAGCCCCCAGCCGGGGCTGGCTGACCACACAAAAAAACTGAATAGAACCAACAAAATCAAGTGTGAACATTAGCAGAAAAATTTAGCTTTAGATGACTGGAACAGAGCTGAAAACCAAGAGCTGACAAGCCAGAAGGAATCACCAGCAACTGAATAGGGCGTCGGCTGTCTTAGGAGGGGTCACCGAACCCTCATCCACGCCACCAGGCCGATCAGGATGGGCCCGGTGAAAGCACGAACCAATCTATTGGCATGAATATCGGAGGCAGAGACCCAAGAATTATCCTCCTGACCATAACCCTTCCATTTGACCAAATACTGGAGTCTCCGTCTAACCAAACGAGAATCCAATATTTTCTCTACCTCATATTCCACATTGCCTTCAACCAACACAGGGTCAGGAGGTGCTGCCATAGGAACCACTGGCTCAACAAACCTCTTCAACAGAGATTTGTGAAATACGTTATGGATCTTGAACGTAACTGGAAGAGCCAATCGAAACGAAACAGGATTAAGAATTTCCAAAATCTTATAAGGACCAATAAATCTTGGCTTAAATTTAGGAGATGCAACCTTCATAGGAATATTCTTAGACGACAACCAAACCATATCATCCCACTTTAAACCGGGGACCAATTGTCCTATGCCAGTTGGAAAATCGCTGGGCCTTTTTCTGAGAGAGTGACAACTTATCCACCACTTGGTCCCCCATATCTGCTGCATTCTCTTAACCACAGTGTCCACATCTGGGAAGGACGAAGATTCCACTTGCCCTGAAGAGAATCGAGGATGAAACCCAAAATTACAGAAAAAGGGTGACATCAAAGTGGCAGAACCAGCTCTATTGTTCAGTGCGAATTCGGCCAAGGGCAAAAATGAGACCCAATCATCCTGATCAGCAGATATAAAACATCTCAAATAAGACTCCACGGTCTGGTTTGTTCTCTCAGTCTGTCCATTGGTCTGGGGATGAAACGCGGAGGAGAAGGATAACTGAATTCCCAGTTTGGAACAAAAGGCTTTCCAGACTCTGGAAACAAACTGGACTCTGTCGGACACAATGTTCTCAGGAATCCCATGTAACCGAACCACCTGTTGTAAAAACAAGGGCACTAACTCAGCGGAAGATGGCAACTTTGGGAGTGGTACAAGATGGACCATCTTAGAGAATCTATCACAAATCACCCAGATAAGTCATTCTCTGAGACAGGAAGATCAGAAATAAAATCCATTGAGATATGGGTCCATGTCCTCTTGGGCACCGGCAAGGGCATCAGCAACCCACTAGAACGAGAACAGGGTTTAGACCGAGAACAAGTCCCACAGGACTGTACAAAATTTCTGACGTCACGAGATAAGGCAGGCCACCAAAAAGACTGACTCACCAAATCTCTGGTACCAAAAATACCTGGATGACCAGCCAATGCGGAGCAATGAATTTCATACATCACTCTTTCTCCACTGGTCAGGAACATACAATTTTCCCATAGGGCAACGCTCAGGTTTATCCTCCTGAAATTCCTCCAGGGCGCGTCTCAAATCGGGCGAAATGGCAGAAAGAACTACCCCCTCATCTAGGATGGTAGTAGGCTCGGTCACGCTAAGAGAATCGGCAAAGAAACTCCTAGAATGGGCGTCTGCCTTAACATTCTTAGTGCCCGGAAGAAAAGAGACCACAAAATTAAAACGCGTGAAAAACAAGGCCCATCTAGCCTGTCTAGGATTCAAGCGTTTGGCCGACTCCAGATAAATCAAATTCTTGTGATCGGTGAGGACCACAACTTTTGTCTAGCTCCCTCCAACCAATGTCTCCACTCCTCAAATGCCCACTTCATGGCCAACAATTCCCGATTCCCCACGTCATAGTTGCGTTCAGATGGGGAGAACTTTCTATAAAAGAAGGCACAGGGATTCATCTTAGAAGCCACAGGGTCTTTTTGGGACAAAACAGCTCCTGCACCAATCTCAGAAGCATCTACCTTCACCTGAAATGGAAGTGAGACATCAGGTTGCTGTAAAACTGGAGCTGAAGTAAATCTCTGCTTAAGCTCCTGAAATGCTGAGACAGCCTCAGGAGACCAATTCAGCACATCAGCGCCCTTCTTGGTCAGATCAGTCAGTGGTTTGACAATACCAGAAAAATTTACCTATAAATTTACGATAGAAATTAGCAAAACCCAAAAACTTCTGGAGGGCCTTCAAAGAAATGGGCTGAACCCAATCATAAATGGTCTGTACCTTGACCGGGTCCATTTCAATAGTCGATGGAGATGAGATAAATCCCAAAAATGAAATCCTCTGTAGACCAAAGAGGCATTTCGATCCCTTAACAAACAGGGAATTCTCCCTCAAAATCCGGAACACAGTCCGGACGTGTTCCACATGAGAATCCCAATCACTAGAAAAGATCAAAATATCATCCAGATAGGTGATCAAAAACTTATCCACAAAGTCACGGAAAATATCATTCATAAAGGACTGGAAGACAGAAGGGGCATTAGTGAGCCCAAAAGGCATCACCAGGTACTCAAAATGTCCCTCCGGAGTATTAAACGCCGTCTTCCATTCATCCCCGTGCTTGATGCGAATAAGATTATACGCCCCCCCTGAGGTCAAGCTTAGTAAACCAGCAGGCACTCTTAACTCTGGAGAATAAATCAGACATCAGAGGTAACGGGTACTGATATTTAGCAGTCATCTTGTTAAGGGAACGATAATCAATACACGGTCTTAATGAACCATCTTTCTTGGCCACAAAAAAAACCCCAGCACCTAAAGGTGACGAGGATGGTCTAATATGACCCTTCTCCAATGACTCCTTAATATAGGATCGCATAGCATCATGTTCGGGAACAGATAAGTTGAAAAGCCGACCCTTGGGAAATTTACACCCAGTCATCAACTCAAATGCACAGTTATAACTCCTATGAGGAAGCAAAGACGCAGACTTGCTCTCACTAAATACATCAGAAAAATCGGCTAGATAATCAGGAATATCATGAGACTGAGGAGAGGTGGAGAAAACAAGAGCGTCCCTAAGAACACACTGACAACCCCAACTCACCACAGACCCAGATTTCCAATCCAAAACTGGATTATGAGATTGCAACCAAGGAAAACCCAGAACAATAGTATCATGCAAATTATGCAGCACCAAAAATTTACAATTTTCTTGGTGATCTGGGGCAACTCGCATTGTCACTTGGGTCCAAAACTGAGGTTTATTCTCCGCCAAAGGAGTAGCATCAATACCCCTCAAAGGAATAGGCGTCCGCAGAGGCGTCATGGAAAAACCACAACGTTTAGCAAAGTCCAAATCCATCAGATTCAACGCTGCTCCTGAATCCACAAAAACCTTCGTGGAAAACGTGGATAAGGAGCAGATCAGAGTAATTGCCAAAAGAAACTTAGGTTGTATACTGCCCACAGCAAATGTTTGTGCAAAAGGTTTCTCTCGTTTTGGGCAGACAGAAATAGTATGAGAGACGTCTCCACAGAAAAAACACAGCTTATTACACCTTCTAAACTCCTGACGTTGCGCCCTAGACAAAACCCCATCACTTTGCATAGGTTCAGACGTTTGTTCAAAAGGTGGCAGCGCCTCCCGTGTAGTTTTATGTTCACGTAAACTCCGATCAACTTGAATGCTTAATGACATAGAATCATCCAGACCAGAGGGAACTGGAAATCCCACCATAACATCTTTTACGGTCTCTGATAACCCCTTCCGAAAGAGAGCTGCCAATGCATTCCATGTAGTAAGGACCGCCCACTTTTGGAATTTTTGACAGTATAACTCTGCAGAATCCTGACCCTGGTTTAATGCCAACAGGGTTCTCTCAGCTTGATCAACAGCATTAGGTTCATCATACAACAACCCCAAGGCTTGAAAAAATGCATCCATATTAGTCAGAATAGGATTTTCAGGTGTCAGAGAAAAAGCCCAATCCTGGGGATCGCTGCGCAGGAAGGAGATGACAATTTTAACCTGCTGCACAGAGCTCCCCGATGAGTTAGGCTTCAAGGCCAGAAATAATTTACAATTCTTAAAATTCTGAAATTTAGACCTATCCCCAGAAAACACATCAGGAGTAGGGCTCTTAGGTTCAGCAGCATGTGACTGAATAAGGTAGGTGGAAATTCCCTGCACTTCAGCAGCCAGCTGCTCCACACGATCAGACAATTGCTTAATCTCCATTAGGAAAAAGAAAAAAAAAAATCCTCCTACGGCCCCAGAGAAAGAGGAAAAAATATATATATAAAAAAAAAAAAAAAATCCTGACCTTTTTTTTTAACAACTTTTTCCTGCTTTTGAGTACCCTAGAATCTGCGGTATGGCTGGTGATTCTGTTATGAATGGGTCACCGAGGAGAAAAAAGCAAAACAAGCTAAGTCACAGAAAACCAGAGAGGTTGGTAACTATGCAGATCCCTGATCCTACCACACAACTAGCAGCAGCCGTGGAGCGTACCTACGATGTTCCTAGACGCTTCGTCACAGCCGGAGGACTAAATAAGCCTGAAGCATGAAAAGGGGAAAACTAACTGCCCCAGAGCAGACCCCAAAGGAATAGATAGCTCCCACACATGTATTGACGTGAAACAAGATGAAGGCACAAACACGGGCAGGAAAATAGGCTGAGCAAACCATGGGGCCCAAACTAACCAGAAAGGAAAGACACTGTCTGCAACCTGCAAAAAACCCTACAAAAATAATGTCCAACACTTCTGATAGCAGAATTAACCCTGAAGTCACTAGACTTCCACTATATCAGCACTCTGAAATATTCTGAGACAGAGCAAAAAGAGACCAAACCTGTAAGGGACAAAAAGCAAAATACTGATAAATAAGAGTGGAAATTCAGCACAGCCCCCATCCGGGGCTGGCTGACCACACAAAAAACTGAATAGACCAACAAAATCAAGTGTGAACTATAAAAAAAGGGGGAGACAGAAGCGCACAATAGGGTCTTATCCAATGATATAAACGTTTCACAGATATGGATCCACTCACCTGGTTCAGTTGTGTGGAACACAACAACCATAAGCACAAATGGGTAGGATCTGATGAACTGCAGCAATCAGGAATAAAAAGAAAGTTATAATCACTGCTTGGTCCTTGGATTAACTCCTTGTGAACTTTGGACTGGAACAGCGCGATCCTGAAAGCCGGACTTCTCTCCTTCCTATATATGCAAAATCAAGTGTGAACATTAACCGAAAAACTTAGCTTTAGATGACTGGAATAGAGCTGAAAACCAAGAGCTGACAAGCCAGAAGGAATCACCAGCAACTGAATAGGGTGTTGGCTGTCTTAAATCCAATCTGAGACTCCTGAGGTCCAATCGTCATCCTCATTCTCAGGTGGCAATCTCCACCTATCAAATCAGCCTCACTACCTCCTGTTACCACCAGAGGGAGTCTGGAAGGAGAACTCACAACTGGTGAACCAGAGAATGAACTCACAACAGGGACCACTCACCTCGTCATGTGTAATGTGTGATCACTGCTCCTGTACTGATGTGGGACCCTGTTGTGAGTTCATTTTCCCCTTCATTACTGAGGCCCGAGGAACTCCCTCTTCTGGTTAAGAAAGGTAGTGAGCCTGATTGTCAAACACCTGAGGCTGATGATGAGGACTGGCTGAGTGGAGTTACGGATTGGATATAAGGCTGCCGACGCCCTTCTGCCCTGCGGGTGATTTCTCTGTGGGATCCTTGGAGACCAGTCTGAATTCCTGCTCCTCCAAAGCTAAGTTTGCTGCTCGGCCTTTTGCTTTTGTGCTTTGACTTTGTTTTTGCTTTGTTTTTCTGGATTTCTGCCATTCCCTGCTGGGGTGTGCTGAATTCATTTAGCTCTGTCTTCTGAAAATACCTAAGTGCTGATTCAGTTTTTGAAGCCTAGCTGCTTCAGGGCCTTTTTCATATCAGCTGGTTGGCTTATGTCTTTGATAGGGTTTTGGCAGATTGCAGACAGCAGCCTTCCTGTCCTTTCCTATCTAGGTAGTTTTGGGGCCCCGTCTTTGCTCAGTCTATCTTTCTGTCTGTGTTAGTATTTTCATCTTGCTTCACCGTCATTATATGTTGGGGGCTGCCTATTGCTTTGGGGTCTGCTCTGGGGCAGTTTAGATTTCCCCTTTCTTTCTTTAGGCCTATGTATTTCTCCGGCTGTGATCGAGGGGTCTAGGGCATCGTATGAACCCCCCACGGCTACTGCAAGTTGTGTTGATAGGTTCAGGGGTCTGCAATCTGATAGTTGCCAACTTCTCTGGTTTTCTGGACTTAGCTTGTATTTCTGCTTTTGCCTCCTACGGTGACTCATTCATAACAGGACCCCTCACCTCGTCATGTGTGATCACTGCTCCTGTACTGATGTGGAGACCCCTCACCTCGTCATGTGTAATGTGTGGTCACTGCTACTATACTGATGTGGGGACCCCTCACCTCGTCATGTGTGAACACTGCTCCTGTACTGATGTGTGGACCCCTCACCTCGTCATGTGTAATGTGTGGTCACTGCTACTGTACTGATGTGGGGACCCCTCACCTCGTCATGTGTGATCACTGCTCCTGCACCGATGTGGGTACCCCTCACCTCGTCATGTGTGATCATTGCTCCTGTACTGATGTGTGGACCCCTCACCTCGTCATGTGTAATGTGTGATCACTGCTCCTGTACTGATGTGGAGACCCCTCACCTCGTCATGTGTAATGTGTGGTCACTGCTCCCGTACTGATGTGGGGACCTCTCACCTCGTCATGTGTAATGTGTGGTCACTGCTCCTGTACAGATGTGTGGACCCCTCACCTCGTAATGTGTGGTGACTCGTACTGATGTGTTGTCATTTTTGCGGTTTGGTGACATTTCTACTATTTTGGAGCCAGATCTTTCCATTAAGACTCCGGACCCCGGTCCAGAACCTGAGATCTTCTTGAACATTGTGAATCCAGCATTTGTACCATCTCCCCCTCCCCCGGCAATGCTGCCTCTGTATGAGCCGACCGTATCTGGACTCGTGCGTGGTAAGAACTCCACCTTAATAAGGTGGCCTGATGGCTCCTCATTGTCTCTGTCTTTCTCTTCTTATTGGGAGACACAGGAACCGTGGGTGTGTGCTGCTACCTCTAGGAGGTTGACACAATGCCATGAAAAAAATGTTAACTCCGCCTCCGTAGTATACACCCCTCCGACCGGCTGTAGCACAATCAGTTTTGCTTAGTGTCAGATAGGAAGTGTATAGGGGTCTCTCACAGACCCATGCCTGCCTCAATGCGCGTCGTTCCTTTTCAGGTAACCATGGCGGGATACAGAGTAGATCGGCTACATCTGTATTCCCACATTGGGATTATGAGTACGGCGTGTACTGCCACCCTGTATCCTCATAAATCCCATTGACAGGACCCTAGCTGTTGTGAATTCGCTTTCTGGCCTACCTCTGGTTACTTGTGAAGGTAGTGGAGCTGGGTCTATTGACAGAGTGGTCGCGAGTTTTTTTTCCGGGCTCCCTCTGGTGGTTACTGGAGGTAATGGAGTTGATCTAATTAACAGAGGCCTGCCACCTGATAATGAGGAGGACAATTGGAGATCTGGGGTTTCTGACTGGATTTAAGACGGCCGACTCCCTCTATCCCTGCTGGTGATTTTCTCCTGCCTCCTGAGGTCTTAGTTTCCAACTCAGTCCCTGCATTCTCAGATAAGTGTACTTTTGCTATTGTTCACATTTGCTCTGGTTTTGACTATTTCAGTTTTGTGTGGTCAGCCAGCTGTGGCTGTGCTGAATTCCCATCCTTATGTTACTGCTTGTGCCTGTTTGTTTTTGTCCCTTATTAGATTGGCCTCTTTTTGCTCTGTTTTCAGAATATACCCAAGTGCTGATATAGTGGGCGAAGTCTAGTGACTTCAGTGTTTTTTTTATCAGACGTGTTGGGCATTTTTTGCAGGGTTTTTTTGCGTGATTGCAGACAGAGTCTTTCCTTTCCTGTCCTTTCTAGTTAGTGTGGGCCCCATCATTTGCTCAATCTATTTTCCTACCTGCGTTTGTGTTTTCATCTTGTCTCACCGGCAATATATATGTTTGTGGGCTATCTATTCCTTTGGGGTCTGCTCTGGGGCAGTTAGTTTTCCCTTTCTTGCTTTAGGCTTATTCAGTTTTCCGGCTGTGTCGAGGCATCTAGAATCATCGTAGGTACGCTCCACGGCTACTGCTAGTTGTGTGGATAGGATCAGGGGTCTGCAATCCGCTCAGTTACCAACCTCTCTGGTTTTCTGTGGCTTAGCTTCGTCTTGCTTTTCTCCTCGGTGACCCAATCATAACACCTAGCCCTTAACACGGACTCGTGTTCAGGTAATCGTATCTGGTCCTGACCTTCGTCTCCCATCACTCGCCTTACAGAGCCTGATGATCGAGTGAGATGCCCTGCAGAAAAGATTTGGGACAGCAATCTTTTCGTCAGGTAAACTGCTCCCTGTCACGGGCGTAGCTGAAGGCAAGAGGCTGCAGCATTTTTTTATTGAAGGAAAAAATAAGAAAGAGAAGCTCTTTTTCTTGCATTTATGGAAGAATCACTGTTTCCCTGTGCTCCGTGGCTCTGACTTATCTTAAGAGTTAGTACCTGCTTCCAAGCACTGCAGGAATGCAGATTGCGGCGCAGCTTCCAATCCTTCCTCCTGCTCTGGCATTATGCTCCTGGGCTCCAGCGGTCATCAGCACGCGCTTCTGATGTCAGATCCGCCGCCTCCTCAGCATTCATTTCTTTTTCTGGTGCCTGCTGCACCGCTGCCCTTCTTAGCTCCGCCCCTACTGGTCACATGGTGCTGACCTAATCTCAGGTCCTGCGTGCACCCACTGCTCTTGTGAGCTCCGCACCTACTGGTCACATGGTGCTGATGTCATCACAGGCCCTGCTGGCACCACTGCTTGCTGATTTCCGCCCCTACTGGTCACATGGTGCTGACATCATCACAGGTCCTGCTGCACCACTGAAAGAATATTACAGCACAGGTCTTTTTCTTGCACCTGCGCTGTAATATTCTTTCAGTGGTGCAGCAGGCACCAGAAAAACAAATGAACGCTCAGGAGGCAGCGCCAAATTCAAAAGCAGGACATGACTGATGTATGTGAGGCGTCTGGCAGAGGAGGAAAGCCCTGCCCCCCTGACAAATATCAGGTATGTCTGACCAATTTTAAAAACGATTATTTCGGCGGTGGAAGGGATGCTAAATAAAAGAGCCACCTTGACAGAATGCAGCATTAGTGCTGCACAAGGTGGCTCTTTTACTTAAAAACGCCTGCAGGGGGTGACAGGTTCACTTTAACCCCGAGGGTTGGCAACCATCGTTAAATATTTTGTATGTACCTCATGAAATAACAAGTTCCCCTCGGGTCAGTCCTCCCCACTCTGCTCAGAACGCAGCAGACCCACTGTATTATCTGTGTTAAAGAGCAGGTGCAGCCCCCCTGCCTTTCCTGCCAGGGAGCTGGATGAAGCCATCCTGCCTGCCGCCCAGGGGTCAGCCATTGCCGCTGGAGACAGTGAGTGTCCGGGATGGGCCTCTTCCTTATCTAAGTCCGTGGCTAACCTTATCAAGGTATCACGGAACCTGGAACCTGGTAACGGTGCTTGACAGATTGCCACCTCAGACTCCAGTGGACACAGGTGCATCAAAGGAGTCCTTTTTCTGGACCTTCTGGAGGCTGTAAAAGGTTGAGACAGGACCACCAAGCCAGGTCCCCTTCTTACTCCATCTCACCGCCAGAGTTTCTCTGGCTGTCTGCCTCCTCCCGGTCCTCCCCAGAATCATGTGAGGCATTTTTAGAGACACGCTCGGAGGAGGGTTCTGAGTACGGGCCAGAACAGCCTAGGGCGTTAAGGATATGGTCCAGGACCTCATTGCTGCAGTCAATGAGTCCTTAACATTAAGGATGCCACATCGAAGCCTGATGATCAGGCTCTTACATTTAAGCGGCATAGGTCCCCCTCCAGGGTCTTCGCCACCCACAGGGGTTTTGAGGAGATGTTGGCCAGGGAAAGGGTAAACCCAACCAGGCGGTGTCAGAAGGGAAGCCGTTTTGGGATCTCATATCCAGATCTCACTACCAACTGGACCCCCCCCCCTTCGGTGGATCCACCAGTGTCCAGACTCTCTACCAAAACAGTCCCTCCACTCACCAGTGGGGCACCCCTGGAGGATCACGATAGGAGGGTAGAGTCCTTGGCAAGATCCACCTTTAAGGCAGCAGCCGCTATATTGTGTCCAGCCTTCGTCTCAGCTTGGGTAGCTAAGTCTGTTTCAAGATGGGTCAAACAGCTTTAGACAGGGCATATTGGCTGGGGCCCTGTCAGCAGAACTAGTGGAGTTCGCAGACCAAATCTCTCTGGTCGGGAATTCCCGACTTTTTGGTCCATTGTTAGATCAAATCATTAAAGATGCAACTGGGGGCATAAGCTTCCATCTCCCTCAGGCCAGGTCTCATCGATAGATTTTCAAACGAAAGGTCCAATCCTTTTGTCGTGCCCCAGTGGCAGACGCCTATGCTCAGGGCCCACAGAGGTCGCATGATCTTACAGACAGGAAGAAGGTGTCCTTTTGGGCCTCAGCTTCAAGGCACCCTCGCAGTTCCCACAGCGAAGCTACCATGTCGGGCCAGGCAGAGCTTCTTCAGCCTGACGCCTGCTGGGATTACAGCTCCCTTCCCAGTCCTTCTCCCACACTAGGGGGCCGCCTTCTCTTCTGCAGAGATGTCTGGCGGAGTCAGTAATTGATACCTGGGTAAGGGAGGTGGTATCCACAGGATGCAACATGGACTTCAGCGTGCTTCCGCGAGGCCGTTTTTTCTGTCTCAACCACCAACTGCCATGGCCTAAGGCTTTTTTGAGGCAATCAGTTCTCTCCTCAGCGCAGGAGTAATCATCCCTGTTCCCGAGCAGGAACGTTTTATAAGCTTTTACACAAACCGGTTTGTAATACCAAAAAAAAAAAAAAAAAATGGCTCGGTTCGTCCCATACTAGACTTCAAGAAGTCAAACAATTGGGTCCGCCTACGCCACTTCAGGATGGAGTCGATCCGGTCTGTGATTGCCTCTATGGAGGATCAGGAATTCCTATGCTGCATAGATATTTGGGATGCCTACCTGCACGGCCCCATTTTTCAGGGACATCAAAGAATTTTGCGCTCCGCTGCCCAGCAGCAGCATTCCCAGTTGGTGGCCCTACCATTTGGGCTGGCAACAGCCCCAGAATTTTTTCGAAGATTATGGCCGCAATGGTAGCCATATTAAGGGTCAGAGGTATAGTATTAGTCCCATATCTCAACGATATTCTCGTCCAAGCACCCTCTTTCGATCAGGCTCAGGAAAACCTATCTGCGGTTCTAAACACGCTGTCCCGGTTTGGTTGGCTCTTCAGGGAAAAAAATCCCGCCTTACACCAACACAACGCCTAGAGTTCTTAGGGATGCTAATCAACACCCGCTGCTCGAGGGGCTTTCTTCCCGAAAGGAAGTGGATTACTCTCCGGCAGGGAATTTGTTCTCTGCTAGAATCCCAACTCCTATCTTTTTGCGCTGCCATGAGAGTCCTGCGGAGGATGGTGGCAGCCTCAGAGGCAATACCCTTTGCCCTGTTCCGTTCCAGGATACTTCAGAAGGACACCCTCCTTCAGTGGTACAGGTCCGTCTCTTCATTGGATTGCCCCTTCCTCCTTCCCAGTCAGGTCAGGCAGTTCCTCAAGTGGTGACTGACCTCCCCCCCCTCATCTATCTGGGGCGGTCCTTTTTTCCCCCTGTCCACTGGCAGGTGATAACTACGGATGTCAGCCTCCTGGGCTGGGGAGCGGTATTCCATCACCTGGCGGTCCAGGGGTGATGGTCAAGGTGAGAATCCTCACTGTCGATCAACATTCTAGAATCAACCGGCGTCTTTCCAGCACTCCTACACTAGGAAGGATGCCTCAAGGTTCAGCCAGTCCGGATTCAGACGGTCAATGCCACAGAAGTGGCATACATCACTCACCAGGGGGAACCAGGAGTCCCCAGGCGTTGGCAGAGGCATCAAGAACCTTCAGCCGGGCGGAAGCAGCGATTCCGGCAATATCGGCAGTTTGCATTCCCGGTACAGACAACGCGGCCACCGACTTCCTCAGTCGGGAGGGGCTCGCAGCAGGAGAATAGTCCTTACATCAGTACGTATTCCATCAAATCTGCCGGCTATGGGGGACTCAGGATGTGGACCTTCTGGCATCTCGACAGAACAGAAGGGTCTAATAGTTTGTCTCCAGGTGCTGCGATCTTTTGGCGTAGGGGTCGACGTGCTGGTTATTCCCTGGTCCCTCCCCTTCCTCTCCTACCCAGGTTGCTAAAGGGGAGCAGGGCGGAAGGGGTGCCGGTCATATTGGTCGCCCCATACTGGCCCAAGAGGGCCTGGTTCGCAGAAATTATCAATCTTCTCGCAAGCACCCCCTGGAGACTCCTCGACATACTAGAGCTCCTGGCTCAGGGGCCGTTTTACCACCCGAATTCTTGGTTGCTCAATTTGACGACTTGGCCATCTAAACCACAATACTGAGAGCAGCGGGGTTTTTTTCGGACCGAATCATTAATAAAATGATCCAGGCTAGGAAGCCATCTTCTTCAGGGTCTTTTATCGAGCCTGGAAGGCTTATTTTAGCTAGTGTGAGTCTAATCACATCACACCTATACCCTGTTGCCTACCATCTGTCCTAGCCTTCCTCCAGGCAGGATTAGATGCCGGTATTGCCCTAAGTTCCCTGAAAGGCCAAGTATCTGCTCTCTCTATTCTTTTCCAACGGAATTTGGCCTCTCGCCTGCGGGTTAAAACTTTTCTTCAAAAGGTGGCATACAGCTCCTCCTTACAGATCCCCAGTGGATCCATGGGATCTTAACCTGGTCTTGGAAGCCTTGACAAATTCACCCTTGGAGCCCCTCCAGGAAGCTCCCATATCCCTTGTGTCCTGGAAGGTGGTATTTCTCATAGCCATCACCTCCATCAGGCGGGTTTCAGAGTTGGCGGCGCTGTCCTGTCGCCCTACATTTTTTACTATGCACCAAGACAACGTTGTTTTGCCGCTCCTCCTTCCTTCCTCCCTAAGGTGGTATCGTCCTTCCACCTGAGCGAGGACATAATCCTACCGTCATTTTGCCCCAACTCACCCTCTGGAGCGTTGTTTCAATAAGCTGGACCTGGCCAGGGCGATAAGGGTCTACCTGGCCAGGACTGCTCCTTTCAGGGAAACAGACTTGCTCTTTGTCATTCCTAATGGGGTGAGAAGAGGCCTTCCGGCCTCTAAGGCAACAATCGCCTGCTGGATCAGTATGGCAATTCTGGAAGCCTACCGGGTGAAGAACAGGGTGTCCCCTGCTGGGGTCAAGGCTCACTCAACCAGGGTGATGGGCTCCTCCTGGGTGGCACACCATAGGGCATCAGCCATGCAATTGTGCAAGGCAGCCACCTGGTCGTCTGTTAATACCTTTTCAATGTTCTATAAGGTCCATACCTAGGCTTCAGTGGACGCCAGCCTAGGCAGAAGAATTTTTCAGGCGGCAGTGGTGAGTTCTCCGACCTGAAGGAAGTTTGTCTTCTCCTTCCCCAGGGACATGGTTTTGAACGTCCCACGGTTTCTGTGTCCCCTAATGAGACGAAAGAGAAAACAGGATTTTGGTTGCTTACCGTAAAATCTGTTTCTCAGAGTTTTCATTGGGGGACACAGCGCCCTCCCATGGTTTTGTTACTTGTAATGAATATATGATGACTTGCATGGTAATGTCTCCTCCTACTGCTTTTTCACTAACTGATTGTCCTACAGCCTGTCGGAGGGGTATATACTGTGGAGGCGGAGTTAACTTTTTTCATGGCATAGTGTCAACCTCCTAGTGGCAGCAGCATACACCCACGGTTTCTGTGTCCCCCAATGAAGACTCTGAGCAACAGATTTTACGGTAAGCAACCAAAATCCTGTTTTTCCTTCCATGGTCTAATGTTAAGTCTCCTCTTCTTTGATGCAGAGACTCCTCCTGAGGTGTACAGTGCCCTCCGAGAGCTGGGATATGAAACGTTTCGTCCAGGCCAGGAGGAGGCCATCATGAGGATATTGTCAGGTAAACCTTCTTATGATACTTTCCCTTTTATGAAGACACCATGAATGCAGATGGAGAGAGCCAAACCCTAAACCGAGCTATTCCTCATCCTCCCATTCCTTTGGGTTCCTGACTGCGGCGGCTTCCTCCTCCTCTGCTCATCTCCTTTAAGTTCCTAGGTATGGCAGCTTCATCCTCCTCCCCCCCCCCCCCCCCCCCCGCTGGGTTCCTGGCTGCTGCGGCCCTCATCTCCCTTCCCCCCGCCAATCTCTTTGGGTTCCTGGGCTGCTGCTGTTTTCCTCCTCCCCCCTTCTTTGTGGGTTCTTGGTTGCAGCAGCCTCCTCTCCCCTCTCCCCTCCCCCATCTCTGTGGGTTCTCTTGGCTATGTTGGTCTCTCTTCCCTGCCCCAATCTCTGTGGGTTCCTTGCTGCTACGACCTCCTCCTTCTGTCTCTTTGGGTTTCTGGCTGCTGCGGCCTCCTCCTCCCGTCTTTGTGAATTCCTGGCTGTGGCAGCTCATCCCTCTGTTCCTCTCTTCCTGTTGGTTCTTGGTTGTAACGGCCTTCTCCACCTCTCTTCTCTGCGAGTCCCTAGCTGCAGTGGTCTCCTCTTTCCCCTTTTTGTAGTTTCTGGCTGCGATGGCTTCCTTCTTCCCTGCCACAATGGGTTACTGGATGTTGCGGCCTCTTTTTCATTCCTCCTCTTCTGTGGGTTCCTGGGTTTGGCAATGGTTTCCTCACCCCTCCCCCCGTACCTCTGTGGGTTCCTGGACACTTTCTTGTCTGTGTTTTCCAAGATGTAGCCGCCACCTCCTCTTTCCCCTTTTCTGTGGATTTCTGGTAGCTTCCTCTGTGGGTTTCTAGCTAGATGTTGAAGCAGTAATATTCCTCTTGTGTCACTGGGATGGACTACCCCAAAATGTCCTTCGTCCTAATTGGATTTGTTGACCCTGAATGTTTTCTTATTTATTCTACTCATTTATATAGCCCATTATTTTCACAGCGCTTTACAAACATTATTGGCACTGTCCCCATTGGGGCTCACAAACTAGATTACCTGTCAGTATGTCTTTGGAGTGTGGGAGGAAACTGAAGAACCCAGAGGAAACTCATGCAAACTCCTTGCTTATGTTGTCCTTGGTGCGATTTGAATCCAGGACCCCAGCGCTGCAAGGCTTCAGTTTTAATCACCGAGCCACTGTTCTTGTCGGGGTAGCTATTTAGGGAGGGCTAAATTAACCCTTCACGGTTGATCCAGTGATTTCCAAATTAGTTCATAGGGCGTTGCTAGCAACTGGGAATGACCACACGGAGACCGGGGTCTCTGTACGGGAGGATCCATGCAGATCACTAAGCCCCTTTATTTTAGTCACTTCTTTTATAACATTTTGCTTAATTATGCAAAGTTCTCAACTACCAATAACTTCATTTCTCTTTGTAAGCCAATAATATTGCAAGAAAACCGGAATATGTCCCTAGTTACGTGATGTAGAGAATAGAACAATACCACATTCTTTTAGGGTCTCATATCTTGTACAAGCTAGAACAGTCTAGTTTCATAACAGCTGCGAACTTTCATCTAATTACAAAATTTATCTTGTAAACAACACAATGGCGTCGCAAGCACAAAAATGGAGTCTGAAGAACAAGATATCCCGTACATTTGAATACTGTACTTCACATTCTTAATGACAAATTTGAAACACGGACCGTCACATCCGAGCATAAGTGCGAACAGGTGCTTAACCTATTGTCACCAACTCGTATACACTCAAACAGAAAAATAACATGCAAACATGAAAAATGAATTGCATTACTGCATTAGAAGTATGAAAAATTGAGACAGTTTAGCGCATAAAATGGCCAAGTTATGTGTACCTGGAAGCCATGGTAAGTCATTTCTTGTTTTCCAGGACCTTGTTCTTAATGACATCCCGCATAGTCTGACAGAATTAACATGTGGTTTACAGCTGGCTGGTGGTCTTCGGGCTCAGAGCCAGCTGGGAGGATGTTGAAGGAACGACAAGTTCAGTTTTCAGTAACCACCCTGATAGAGCGACAGATGGAGAGTGGCAATTTCCTTTTTATATTACTAGTCAGATAAGTAGTTGTTTGTTAAAGGGGTTGTCTAGGACTAACATTGGTGGCCTATCCTTTAGAAGGGGTTATCAATATCTGATCAGCTGAGGAGCGCACCTGTCATCCCTGCCGATCAGTTTTTTCCAGTGCCCCAGGTGGCATCCCGGGTGGCTGCACCGCGGGACAGCTGGTCGACGCGTGTGCATGATGTTGCCCTCTTGGGCATTGGAGGAGTGCTGGTTGGCGGGCATGCCAGAGCTTTGGAGGACAGCTGATCTGCAGGGATGCCAGATGTCACTCCCACTCGCATTGGAGGACCGCTGATCGGCGGGGATGCTATGTCGCTCCCACACACACCAGAGGACAGCTGGTCGGCGGGGATGCTATGTCGCTCCCACGCACACCAGAGGACAGCTGATCGGCGGGGATGCTATGTCGCGCCCACGCACACCAGTGGACAGCTGATCGGCGGGGATGCTATGTCGCGCCCACACACACCAGAGGACAGCTGATCGGCGGGGATGACAGATGTCACTCCCACTCATACTGGAGGACAGCTGATCGGCGGAGTTGCCAGATGTCCCTCCCACGTGCATCGGAGAACAGCTGATCGGAAGGGATGCTAGATGTCACCCCCATCCACATTGGAGAACAGCTGATCGGAAGGGATACTAGATGTCACCCCCACACGCATCGGAGGACAGCTGATCGGCAGGGATGCCAGCTGTTGCTCCCACACGCATCAGAGGACAGCTGAGCGGCAGGGTTGCAAGCTGTCGCTCCCATGCTCATCAGAGGACAGCTGATCGGCGGGGATGCCAGAAGTCGCTTCCACTTGCTCCAGAGGACAGCTGGTCGGTATGGATGCCAGATGTCACTCCCACTCGCATTGGAGGACAGCTGAACTGCTGGGATGCCAGATGTCACTCTCCCACTGATTATAGTGATGACCTATCTTAAGAATAAGCCACTAATGAATGTCCTGGACAAGTCCTTTACTTCGGTTTCTGATCAGAGCCTACCCCAGATCACCCCCTACCGTGCCCCCCCCCCCTCGTCTTTTTCCCTAGGCTAGACTGCAATAGAAGAGCTGGGGTTTAACTAGGTGAGCAACAAGAGGGGTTTGATTTATCTCTTTATGCAGAAGCCATGCTGTACATTTTTTAGGATTGTAAGCCTCAAACCTCTTAAATTCTCAGCATTTCAAAGGAAATGAGATCTACAGTGAATTGATTCCTAAATTCTTGTACCCCTCTCTGCAGATTCCAGAGTTTCAACTCTGACCTTCTCCAACCTTTTGCGATCTGTATCTCTGCTGGTAATTACTGAGGTGGAGGGGACAGGTTAGGATTCTCTTCTCCTACTTCATGTCCCCTTCTTTCCACATTCTCCCTGTCTCTTCCTCGCTCTCACAACTTCTCAGTCTCTGGTTTCTCTTGATGTTCTGCTATACTCCAGCGTCCAGAAAAAGTTTCTCAAAGCAAAATTACATTTGTGAATCACTATGGGCAAAGCAATGTCACTACTGGGACAATAATAGCCTATATCCCAGCAGATCTGTGGTCATATCTTATTGCTATCCTGTTCAAAATGGTTTACAAAAAGATGGCATCCTCCTCAATCACTATCTTTCCAGCTCTTCTCTAGTGAACCACAGACTCCAGCCAAGAGGCTCTGCCATTGGTGATCGAGAGGAATATCTGTATCCTGTCTGACGGCTGGGCGAATGTAGCACAGCTAAATGCATGGGGCTAGCAGAAGACCGTCCTTGATTCTAACACCCTAGATTTTCAGTTGTGGATGCCTGGATGGTTCTTCAGCAAACTGTCAGTTGGCGCATCCAGCTTGATAGCGATGTTTACAATTGGTTGGTGGGATCTTTCGTAGTGATGGGTGTGCTGACTTCGGATTCATTGATCTGACCTTCTGTCCTTGATATACAGTTAGGTCCATATATATTTGGACAGAGACAACATTTTTCTAATTTTGGTTCTAGACATTACCACAACGAATTTTAAACAAAGCAATTCAGATGCAGTTGAAGTTCAGACTTTCAGCTTTCATTTGAGGGTATCCACTTTAAAATTGGATGAAGGGTTTAGGAGTTTCAGCTCCTTAACATGTGCCACCCTGTTTTAAAGGTACATTAGTAGCGGGAGGAAACACAAGTTGTTCAGTCTTTGACAGGTTCTGTTTCAGATATAGTGAGGACATGATGTTAGACACAGCGTTTAGACAATTGCCGGTGTTTTCTAGAAAGGCAGGCGTGATGTCAGGAGAAGAAGCGTATAATTGGGTGTCGTCCGCATAGAGATGGTACTGGAACCAAATCTACTGATTATTTGACCAATGGGGCAGTATGCAAAGAGAAGAGGAGGGGGGCCTAGGATTGATCCTTGAGGAACCCCAACAGTAAGAGGAAGATGAGAGGAGGAGGAGCCAGCAAAAGATACAGTAAAGGAGCAATCAGAGAGATGGGAGGAGAACCAGGAGAGAACGATGTCCTTGAGGCCAATGGAACGGAGCATAGTGAGGAGGAGCTGATGATCCACAGTGTCGAATGCTGCAGAGAGATCCAAGAGAATTAGCATGGAGTAATGACCATTTGATTTAGCTGTTAGTAGATCATTAGAGACTTTAGTGAGGGCAGTTTCAGTAGAATGTAAAGAGCGGAAACCGGATTGGAGAGGGTCGAAAAGAGTTTTCTGAGAGATAGCGGATAAGACGGGATTGGACCAGGCATTTCAGAAGTTTAGAGATGAAGGGAAGATTAGAAAACAGGTCTATAGTTAGCGGCACAGTTTTGGTCGAGGGATGGTTTTTTAAGTAGTGTATGTATGATGGCATGCTTAAATGAGGCATTTGGCTGGATCTGAGCACACAGTATGGCTCTGAATACCTCAGAATTCATTCGGCTGCTTCTGTCCTGTGTCACATCAATAAACACTAGTGACCCAGTGCCACTGGCAGCCATGCATGCCCAAGCCATCACACTGCCTCCACCGTGTATTAGGGTTATGCTTTGGATCATGAGCTGTACCACGCCTTCACCATACTTTTCTCTTTCCATCATTCTGGTAGAGGTTTATCTTGGTTTCATCTGTCCAAAGAATGTTCTTCCTGAACTGTGCTGGCTTTTTTTAGATGTTTTTTAGCAAAGTCCAGTCTAGCCTTTTTATTCTTGATGCTTATGAGTGGCTTGCACCGTGCAGTGAACCCTCTGCATTTACTTTCGTGCAGTCTTCTCTTTATGGTAGATTTGGATATTGATACTCCTGCCTCCTGGAGAGTGGTGTTCACTTGGTTGGCTGTTGTGAAAGGGTTTCTCTTCACCATGGAGACTATTCTGCGATCATCCACCACTGTTTTCCGTGGGTTCCCAGGTCTTTTTGCATTGATGAGTTCACCAGTGCTTTCTTTCTTTCTCAGGATGTACCAAACTGTAGATTTTGCCACTCCTAATGTTGTAGCAATTTCTCAAATGGGTTTTTTCTGTTTTTGCAGCTTAAGGATGGCTTGTTTCACCTGCATGGAGAGCTCCTTTGACTGCCTGTTTCCTTCACAGCAAAACCTTCCAAATGCACCACACCTCAAATCAACTCCAGGCCTTTTATCTGCTTAATTGAGAATGACATAACGAAGGGATTGCCCACACCTGTCCATGAATTATCCTTGGAGTCAATTGTCCAGTTACTTTTGGTCCCTTTAAAAACAGGGTGGAACATGTTAAGGAGCTGAAACTCCTAAACCCTTCATCCAGTTTTAATGTGGATACCCTCAAATGATAGCTGAAAGTCTGAACTTCAACTGCATCTGAGTTGTTTTGTTTAAAATTCATTGTGGTAATGTCTAGAACCAAAATTAGAAAAATGTTGTCTCTGTCCAAATATATATGGACCTAACTGTACAATCAGTAGCAATCCCGAAAAGAAGGATGAATTTGACGTATTTTAAAGAGACCCGGATGGATGGATGAGCACACAACTTAATCACTTATTAAAAAGGAAAAAAGAAAAAAGTATGCCAAATGGAATGAAGGGGCATATCTAAAGAAGAATATAATGCTGTTCGCAGGGAATGCAGGGCAAGAGTTAGAAGAGCTAAAGCCCCAATAATGAATTGAGGCTTGCAAGGGAGAGCAAAAGTACCCTCAAAATCCTTTTTTGCTATGTCAAAAGCAAAAGAAAAGTCTCAGATGCTATAGTATTTTTACAGGATGAAAAGGGTTAAGTGGTCAAAAATGATGTTGAGAAGCCAACCTTTTAAATTCCAATTTTGCATCTGTGTTCTCTAAGAAAGCAATTATAACATTAACTGATCTTCACGATGCCATTGAAGGAATATAAGAATCCACTCTGTCCATAAACAGAGAGATGGTGTGGAAAAACTTAGTTAATTTACGTGAATTTAAATCTACTGGTCCAGATGAATTGCATCCTATGGTGCTGAAAGGGTTAGCAGTGGAAATTGCAGAACCACTAGCCAGAATCTTTTGAAAAGTCCTAGAAAACAGTCCCAGAAGATTGGAGAAGGGCAAATGTTGTCCCCATCTTCAAAAAAGGAAAGAAGATGGAGCCAGTGAATTACAGGCCAGTGAGCCTTCTATACCAGGAAAGGTCTTTGAGCAAACCACATGAAACAGCTTGTATGCAAGTACTTGGATAAGAATACAGTAATTAACCAAAGCCAACTTGGGTTTGTAGCAAACAAGTCATGCCAGATTAATCTAATTTTCTTTTATGATGGAATCACTGACTGGGTGGATCAGGGAAATGTGGTAGATATAGTATATCTCGACTTCAGCAAAGCATTTGATAAGCAATCGTATACCATGAAAAAAATGTTCGGTTCCAGCTCCTTTAAAAAACAATCTTCTTTATTAAATCACGTTAAAATAAACATGTGATAACATGCTCTCCTTGCAAAAGTGCCATATCACGGACAGAGGCAACGCGTTTAGATCAGAGCGATCTTTGTTAAAGCCATACTGATTTCTGCGTACAATCTTCTTTATAAAGGGAATTCACCAGTGGTGATCCACATTATCAGTGACATATTGGAAAAGGTCCTCAATGTAATAAAAACAACAAATAACAGACATATATAAAAACACCCCAAAGTAATGCAACATTAATTCATTGTGTTCATTCAATCCACCAGGGAATCTAGTGTTTAGATGATAAATCCAAAAAGCCCCTCGTGTGAGGAGACGCCACCTGATGTCTCCTCCCCGAAGAGGCTTAAGGCCCTTTTACATTTAGCGATGCACCAGCGATCCAACCAGCGATCCGACCCGGTCAGGATCGCTGGTGCATCGCTAAATGATCGCTAGTGAGCTTTCATACAGAAAGATCTCACAGCGATGCAGCAGCGACGCAGCGCACGATACTTACCATTCACACACAGCGATCCTGCGTCCTCCCGCCCGCCTCCAGCGTCGCTCGTCGTCACAGCAGGAAGTCTCAGCAGGAAGCGCCCGACGAGAAATGGAGCCGGACATTCTCGCGCGATCAGCGATGGACAGCGGGGGAGCCGGTCGCTGGTAAGTATCACACATAGCGATATCGCTAGCAATATCGCTATAACGTCACAAAACCAGTGACGTTTTAGCGATATTTCTAGCGATATCGCTTAGTGTAAAACCCCCTTAACTGACCTGTTCAATTCCCTGACCTTGAGAATGAGCCGTATTGCAAGCACGGTGTGTGATAGTGTCTGGTTGCTGCTGACACATTACGGTCTGAGTTATTAGTGATATACAGAGGTTCTCGAATGTGTTTTTAGTTTTCTGGACGTGCACCCCACATAAGAAAGCTTGAAAGCTTTACAATCAAATTTATTAACTATATTTGTAGAATTACAGTTAGTATATTGTTTAATATTGAAACTTGCTGAATTATTCAGGTTATAAAAACTTTTAGTAACAAATGCACGTTTGCACGCTTTGCAATTTTGTGTACCACATTTAAAAAAATCCAGCACAACTCAGCCAAGTTTTTTTAGATTTTCTATTTTCTGAGAAAAACATACTAGGAGAAATGTTATTGCCAATTGTTGGTGCTCTCCTACATTCACACCTGAATACTGTAAGATTTTGGCAATTTGTTCATCTTCAGGTAAAATTGGCAAATACTTGTCTATAATCCTTTTATTTTTGTCAATTGCGAGCTATACTGAAAACAAATATAGGGTTTTTTGTCATATCTGTATTGCGACTAATGTTTGGCATAATCAAATCATTGCAATTGATTTATTTTTTTTGTGAACAATTTTTTGGGCTCTTTATTGTCCAATGAGGATACTTGCGATATTTTAGTTTTTTGGACACATGTTCAAACTCTCCTATCAAATCTGTGTCCTCAGTTATCGTGCATCTCCCTCTCCTGTGTTTCCATCACCCCCATTATCAGGGGGGGGGGGTGACTGGCTTTGATCATGGTGTCCTCAGCCCTCTTGGACCTCTCTCTCCTGTGTTTCAGGCCTTTCCTCCCTGGTGATTCTTTCCACTGGCATGGGCAAGTCTCTGTGTTACCAGCTTCCGGCATACATGTATGCTATGAGGTCTCCATGTGTCACACTGGTCATATCCCCGCTGGTCTCTCTGATGGATGATCAGGTATTGTGCTCTCATGCTTTTCACTTCACTGTTCTGTAATGTGCAACATTAAAGGGTAACTCCACTTGTTAGGTGTCAAATGTATCATCTGTGGGTGCAGTTTTGGAGCCAGACTAGGAGCATCCGCTATTGTTGGGTGGTAGTTCTGGGCATTAGACATCACACATCTTGTGGAGACGTGACAAATTTTTATTGTGTCTTCACCCTACCAATGAACTTGATAATAGGGCTTGGCAGTACAGTAGGAGGTATTCAGAGTGGGCCAGGCTGCAAAGTGGGACAGTCATAGGTACGCGGAGGGGGTCGGACACGAGAGTGGGACAATAGGAGATACGCAGAGGGGGCCGAGCTTGACAGTTCGAGGTAAGCGAACGAGACCGACAGTTGTGTATTCTCTCCCTCCCATTAAGAATTTAACGCTCTGGTGGTGGTGGCAGCTTGTCTTACCTGGCAGTGATCAGTCCTCTTTTTTTTTTTTTTCCTTTCCTCCCTAGGTCTCAGGTCTCCCTTCGAAACTCAAGGCTGTTTGTGTTCACTCTAACATGACACGAACGCAGCGTGAAGCTGCAATGGAGAAGGTGACGTCACGTGGCTGAAAACTCTGTACAAGCGAGCACCTTGTGTTTAAGAGGGGGCTGCGGCACTATCTCCTTTCTGCCGTGTATGCAGCCTGCTGTCTGTGTGGTCCTCCTCACATGTCCTTGGGTTCATCTGGCGGGGGGCTTGTACACTATAAGGCCCAGTTTACACATGCGAGAAACTCTTGAGTGTCGCATGTTAATACTCGGCACTGCTGCCGGCACTCGGGAGCGGAGCGTGCGGCTGTAGGTATTTCTAAGCGGCCTCACGCTCCGCTCCTGAGTGCTGGCGGCAGTGCCGGGTATTAAGATGCGAGACTCATCTGAGTTTCTCGCATGTGTGATCCCGGCCTAACCTTGCATTTAGCCCATATCCTCTTGTAACAGCCGCAGAGTGGTTTTGCACCCCTTCATGTGTCCTGTCTCAGTGCCCTCGGCATGCTAATGATTTGTGTTGCTCCTGCAGGTGAAGCAGGGAAAGGTGCACATTGTCCTGCTGTCCCCTGAAGGCTTAGTCGGAGGAGGCCGGTCAGGCTCCAGCTGCCTGCCTTCTGCTGACCAGCTCCCTCCAGTGGCATTTGCCTGCATAGATGAAGCTCATTGTGTATCAGAATGGTCCCACAATTTTCGGCCATGTTATCTTCGCCTCTGCAAGGTGAGTGAACCCCCCCACTCATCATTCTCTTGTCCCGTCCCCATCCTCATCCCCCTTCCCTCAGTCTATATCGGTATATCAGCGCCCCTCTTACTGTAGGGACATGTGGCGGTGTTACAGAACCCCCCAGCACCCTGAATAGGAGATGCATGTATGATAGGTGCAATGTGAGATGCATACCCCTAATGCAGCAACCGACCGGCTGCGACCCCTGGGCAGAGGTAAGCGAGATATCCCACTTCTGACCTCCCCCCACCTTTGTAAATCCCACGGTAAAGGATCGTGGGTCGCCGGCCACCTGCGGCTATTGTAATGTACGTCTGGCGTCTTAATTGGAGCCTGTTATCTACTGACCCGACATATTGATTGTCCTGTCCTCTGTATGTATATATATTCTGAGACCGGTGAGTAAAATGTTGTCACACTAGAAATACGTGGAGAAGCAGTGATCTTTTATATGTTCCCATGTTACAAAGCCTTTCGAGCCAGCGTCCTTCATCCAGAAGTGAGGAAAAGCAGAGTGGACCTCCTGAAACACGGGGTGGTAATGTAAGGCCTCTTTCACACGTCTGTTGTCGGAGGTCAGCTGAAATCCGCCAAAGGTGAAAAAAACTGATCCATCGCCGTTAAGTGATGTAACGGAAGACCGCGGACCACGGATCCGTGGAAGGTGGAAAGCGGCATCATTTAAAGTGACCGCGGCCTTCATCATTGCGATCTCGCGGGCTTCAATCCATCGCCGTGATATCGCGGGCGTCCATGAGATCTGCCATGATCGAGATTGCCGTGATCTCGCGGGCTTCCATGCACACCGCGATCTCGCGGATTTACATGATCGAGATAGCCGATCTTCCATGTCGCGGGCTTCTATGAGATCGGGCTTCCATGTTCCGAGTGAGTCAGGAGAGAGAGAGATTTTAGCGGCTCCCGGAATGGCATTTATGGGTTAAAATGCTTCCCGGAGTTAAGATTCCGGGCATGCGCGGTTCAAAATAACGTCAACGACAAAAAACGTTACAGGGTCTGTCTCATCCGTCCGGGAGTCGCTAAAATCTTGGCGGATCCGTAAAAAAACGGGTGGGACGGACGACCGTCAGTCAAGATCCGCCAATAATGTAAGCCTATGGGGGAAAAAACGGATCCGCCCCTTTTCTGGCGGATCCGTTTTTTAAAAAAATTGGCGGATTTTGACTGAAGGGGAAAAAACGGAAGTGTGGAACAGGCCTAAGAGGTATTACAGCACAGAAGACCCCGTTATACTGGTGGCAGCAGCGGGATATGATACCCCGTCTATAGGAGTAAAGGACTGAATGGAAAACAACTACTAGAAGTTAGAGGAATACATTAAAAGACCTGGTGGAAGCTCAAGGGTTAATCGCCAGCAACAAAACAAAAGCGGATTTGATAGCAGCCATCATGGAACACGACAGTGCAGCGCCTCCCAATGTGAACGTGGAAGAGACTGAATTCCAGAGGGAGGTAAAGAGCAGACTGGCGTTCTATGGCCCAAACCCTGCAGTAGAGATCGTACGAGAGGTGATGGCTGATATGCGTACCGATCTGAAGGAAAAGATGGCAGAGCGGACCAGGATAGAGCTAGCCAAGATGGAGATGGCAGAGCGGACCCAAATAGAGCTTGCCAAGATGGAGATGGCAGAGAGGAGAGACAGCGAGCAGGGGGAGCTCTGGCCTTCGCCCCGTTACCGTCAGCAGTAAGCCACAAAAAAATCCAGTATAATGCCTTCCGACAGTTGGGGAAGGCAGAGGAAGACATTGATGGCTTTCTGCAGGACTTTGAGCGGCAGTGTGCCCTTCATAAAGTGAAGCCGGAGGATTGGGTTCAGGATCTGGCCAGCAAGCTGACAGGCGTCCGCTGCCCGGCCTATCGCACGGTACCTGATGAGAACTGTATGGACTATGAGCGGGTCAAAAAAGTGATCTTGGCCCGGTATGCGCTGACACCAGAGGCATACCGCCAAAAGTTCCGCGGACTTATAAAACAGGTAAGATACCCACGCTGAATGGGCCTGTAAATTACGGCGGTCACTGCTACAGTGGGTACAAGGGAGTCAAGCAACCACTAAGGAGGACGTCCTCCAGCTCTTCTTGTTAGAATGATTCTTTAATGGACTAACCCCCGAGACACAGGAATGGCTTCGGGACAGACTGCCAATGACTCTTGAGGAGGCCGCTCGTCTGGCCGATGAACATGATGCCAGGAGGTCTCAGTTGCCAGGATCAAAGACTGTCACTAGAGGCCCTTCTATGGGTCTGGAGGCCCCTAAACCACAGAAGATTGTTGGGGGACCAGCTAAAACCCCGGCCTACCAGAGTCCCCCTGGGGCGCGATGCTACACCTGCCATCAGCTGGGGCACCTGCAAAGACAATGTCCCAATCGGACTCAGCGTACCCAGTGGCCAAAGGCGGGAACAGCTACCGTCAAACGGGCTGCTGTACACTACTAAGGTGAAGCTGACCCAGCATTGGGGGCTAGGACTAATCCGGGGATGCAAGAGATGGAGGAAGTGCTGCATGAAGTAGACCCTGTGCAGGCAGCCCGGGCAGATAATCGACAACAGCATCGACAGGCGTGTGGGTTAATGGGAAACATATGCAGGGACTAAGATTCTGAAGCAACTTTGACCCTTGTGAAGCCTCATCTCGTCCGGGACCAAGAGAAGACGGGCCGGACAGTGGCCGTCCTTGTAGCCGGTGATGTCATACATCGACTGCCCACTGCCAGGATTCACCTGAACTGGGGAGTCGGGGATGGCCTTGTTGAGATCGGGCTGATGGAGGATTTGCCTGCGGACGTCTTGCTGGGAAATGTCTGCATTCTCGGCCGCCCCTCTGGCTGAGACCTATCCTGTGACCATCCGGAGACCAGCTCGAGCTGCGGAGGCGGAATCACACTCAGAGGAGGCCCAGGTAAGATACCTCAGCCCTACACGTATTCCCATAGCCAGACACATTTCTTGGGCCACCCCAGCGGAGTTTAGAAGGGAGGTACTTGAGGATCCCTCATTACAGGGGTATCGTGGGAAGGCACAGGAGGGGAGAGGAGTACTGGAAGGGGAACAGTTTGTATGGCATCAGGGACTCCTCTACCGGGTTACAGAGCAGCGCCACACAGGGACGAGCCCCACTATAAAACAGCTGGTAGTTCCCAAGAAGTATAGGCAGCAGCTACAGCGAATCTCTCATGACATACCCTTGGCTGGGCACCTCGGCGTCAGTCGCACCAGGCATCATCTGACACAAAACTTCTTTTGGCCGGGGGGTAACCTATGATGTTCGTCAGTACTGCCAGACCTGTGACAGTTACCAGCGCATTGGCAAGAGGGGAGATCACTGCAAGGCCAAATTACACCCCCTCCCCATTGTGGAGGAGCCATTTAGCCGAGTAGCGGTTGATCTAATAGGGCCGTTAGCCAAACCCAGTCCGTCAAGGAAAAAGTATATATTGACAGTGGTAGATTATGCCACACGGTATCCAGAGGCGGTTGCATTACCTAACATATGGCAGAGACTGTGGCGGCTGCCCTGCTCCAGGTTTTCTCACGGGTTGGATTTCCCCGGGATGTGATCTCGGACCAGGGTACCCAGTTTACAGCAGAGGTGACCAACCAAATGTGGAAGCTGTGCGGCGTAAAGTCCATTAGAAGCGCCCTGTACCACCTGCAAACCAATGGGTTGTGTGAACGCTTTAAAGGAACATTAAAACAACACATTGGGACTTTTACCAGGACCTACAGGGACTGGGAGAAATTTTTGCCACACCTCCTGTTTGCCTATCGGGAGGTGCCCCAAGAATCCACGGGGTTGACCCCGTTCGAACTGTTATATGGGAGGCGGATAAGGGGACCCCAAGACTTAGTGCGAGAACACTGGGAAGGGGAGGGAACCATAGAAGGGATACCTATTGTACCCTATGTGCTGGAATTCCGGGACCGCCTACAGGAGTTGACTCAGGCTGTACGTGGGAACATGCAGGCGGCCCAACGGCGCCAGCGCGTGTGGTACGATCGGAGGGCCACAGAACGCACCTTTGAAATAGGACAGAAGGTCCTGGTGTTAGAACCAACTAGGCAGAACAAGTTCAAAGCTGCATGGCAGGGGCCCTACCAGGTAGTGGGGAAAATAGCCGACACCACCTACAATGTCACCGATTGTGACGACCCCAGGGGTATCCACGTGTTCCACGTGAATATGCTGAAGCCCTACCGGGAGCGCCCTGAAGAGGTAGTGGCCATCTGTGCACCCGAAGCAGAGGGTTTAGCAGGACTTCCCTTGCCTGATGTCATAGGGGAGAGAACTCAGTCTAAAACATAGGACCAGGTACACTTGGGAGAAAACCTAGGGCCCCGGGAGAGACAGCAGGCGGAGGCGTTGTTGAGGCAGCGACAGAAGATGTTTTCAGAGAGACCAGGGTACACCCGCCTGGCACAACACAAGGTTGAGACCCAGGATCAGACCCCCCCCCCCCCGAGACAACTCCCCTTTCCGCATCCCTGAGTCTGTACGAGAAGGGATGCGACAAGAGATACAAGAGATGTTGCGTTTAGAGGTCATTGAAGAGTCAGTCCCTGGGCATCCCCCGTAGTGTTAGTACCCAAGAAGGATTGGACTACCTGGTTTTGTGTAGACTATCGCAAGCTAAATGAGAAAATGGTGACGGATGCGTATCCCATGCCGCGTGTGGATGAGTTGTTAGACCGGCTGTCCGGGACGAAGTATTTGACCACCATCGATCTATGCAAAGGCTATTGGCAGATCCCCCTAAGTCCTGACGCTATTTCCAAGTCGGCATTTGTCACCCCGTTCGGCTTATTCCAGTTTCGAGTTATGCCATTAGGGATGAAGAATGCCCCTGCGACCTTCCAGAGGCTGGCTGGCTTCTGGATGGTCTCCAGGACTATGCTTGTGCCTACCTGGATGACATCGCCATCTACAGCGCGACATGGGATGAGCATCTAAATCACCTAGAGAGAGTATTGGACAGGGTCCACAAGGCCGGAATCACCTTGAACCCCAACAAGTGTCACATGGGCAAAGCAGAAGTTCAGTATTTAGACATTGGGTGGGAAGTGGTAAACAGCGACCAGAACCAGCTAAGATTGAGGCCATAGCCAAATGGCCCACCCCACGCACTAAAACCCAGGTCATGGCGTTTCTAGGGACAGCAGGGTATTATAGGAAATTTGTCCCCAATTACAGCAGCATAGCCAAGCCCCTCACTGATCTGACCCGTAAGAACCTTCCCCGCCAGGTAACCTGGACCCCCGAGTGTGAGGAAGCCTTCCGCCAGCTAAAGGAAGGCCTCACAAATACCCCGGTATTGGCCGCACCCGATCCAACTAAACGTTTCCTTGTTCACACAGACGCTTCTATGTTAGGAGATGCATGTATGATAGGTGCAATGTGAGATACATACCCCTAATGCAGCAACCGACCAGCTGCGACCCCCTGGGCAGAGGTAAGCGAGATATCCCACTTCTGACCTCCCCCCACCTTTGTAAATCCCACGGTAAATGATTGGGGGTTGCCGGCCACCTGCGGCTATTGTAATGTACGTCTGGCGTCTTAATTGGAGCCTGTTATCTACTGGCCCGACACATATTTATTGTACTGTCCACGGTATGTATATATATTCTGAGACCGGTGAGTAAAATGTTGCCACACTGGAAATACGTGGAGAAGCAGTGATCTTTTATATGTTCCCATGTTACAAAGCCTTTCGAGCCAGCGTCCTTCATCCAGAAGTGAGGAAAAGCAGAGTGGACCTCCTGAAATACGGGGTGGTAATGTAAGAGTTATTACAGCACAGAAGACCCCGTTACAGGCGGTATATTAGCTCTCTGCTCCTTTTCCCATTCAGAGGTTATGTGGAGCTGAAAATGACTCTAAGGCCGGGATCACACATGCGAGGAACCCCACATGATGCTGCCACCACCACCATGTTTCACGGTTGGAATGTTATTTGTAGTCTTCCAAACTTCTCACTTTTTCCTCCAAATGTAACATAGGTCATTATGCCTAAAAAGTTCAATTTTAGTTTCATCAGAACACAGGACATGACTCCAAAATTTAAGGTCTCTGTTCCTGTGTGCATTTGCAAGCATTAATCTGGCTGTTTGTTTCTTTTGGAGTAATGGCTTCTTTCTGGCAAAGTGGCCGTTCAGCCCATGTTGATGCAGCACTCGTTTCACCGTGGATATTGACACAATCTTACCAGCTTCTACCATCATCTTCACAAGTCTTTAGCCCTTGGGTTGATATGCACATGTCGGACCAAAGCACGTTCATCTCTGGGACACAGAACCCGTCTCCTTCTTGAGCGGTATGATTGCTGGACATTCCCATCTTGGTTGTACTTGTGTATAATTGTTTGTACAGATGAATGAGGCACCTTCAGGTATCCTGAAATATGTACCCAAGGATGAGCCACATTTGTGAAAGTCCACAATTCCTTCCTGTTATCTTGGCTGATTTCTTTAGACTTTCCCATGATGCTACACAAAGAAGCAGTATGTTTCATGTGTACATTAAAATACATCCACAGGTATGTATCTAATTAACCTGAGATGTTGCCAAAAAAATCAGAAGCTTCTAAACACGTGACATCATCATATAGGCATGCAAAACACAAGCTGCGGAGACACCATCACATGTTTCTCAACGCTAGCAATGACTAGCCAGGTCTTTCCCCGGGAAGGAACAACCATGGGAAGGGCAGTCTCCAATGAAGGAAACCACCTATGCCAAAACATGGTATCCATCCACAGACAGCTGTTTCGGGGTATTGCCCCTCATCAGTGTGGAGTAGGAAACTGGCCAGTAGGTACAATGCCTAGTAGAAGACTGTGAAAAATGAGGATGAATGAACTCATGGAGATCAACATCCAACACTGCGGAGACACCATCACATGTTTCTCAACGCAGTGATTCTAGAGCACTGCCCCCATCCCTTATGGGAAATATGTAAAAACATGCAAAACACAAGCTGCGGAGACACCATCACATGTTCCTGGTTGTTCCTTCCCGGGGAAAGACCTGGCTAGTCATTGTTTGCGTTGAGAAACGTGATGGTGTCTCCGCAGTGTTGGATGTTGATCTCCATGAGTTCATTCATCCTCATTTTTCATCATCATATAGGCAGTCCAGAATTGTTTACAGGCATAGTAATCTTAGTGTATGGAAACTCTTGACTTTGCAGTAAGTAATACAAAATGCCTTAAAACATTCTCGCTCACTCTGATTATTCTGGTATTTTGCAAATATTAATAATTATGGTAATCCTAATTGTCCTAAAACGGGAAGGGATTAGTCTGATTTCATGTCAGATATTGAGAAAAACATGCAAATGTGTCTTTTTATATAGTGGATGGTAACTTCTGGTTTCACCTGTAGCAGTAAAAGGAAAACTCTTTGACATCACAGAAACAAGAGATAATTTTCACCTCCTGGTCTCAAATCTGACAAAGCTAATTTTTAGTTATTACAGGGGTTGTGCCACCACAAAAATTACATTTAGCTAAGCAGAAAATGTGGAAATAAATTCTTATGTAATTTACAGTTATTAAAAAATTATGCTCCGTTCAAAAATTAACAAATTTTCCTCTTCTGAAGTATGCTCACTGGCGCCCCCTGGTGGTGGTCCATATCCCAACAAGCTTCCATCTTCTGAAGTATGCTAAATCCATTCCTTGAAGGGTCTAGTTTCCAAAATGGTGTCAATTGTGGGGGGTTTCTACTGTTTAGGCTCATCAGGGGCTCTCAAAATGCGACATGGCATCCACTAATGATTCCAGCAAATTTTACATTCCAGAAGTCAAATGGCGCTCCGTCCTTTCCCAGCTCTGCTGTGCGCCCAAACAGTGGTTTTCCTCCATATATGGGGTATCGGCATGCTCAGAAGAAATTACACTACAATTTTTGGGGTCCATTTTTTCCGGTTACCCTTGGTGTCTAAAGTAATTTTTGGGTGAAAAAAGTGAAATAATGTTATTTTCCTCCCACATTCTAAAAATTTCTGTGAAGTTTTTAGAATGGTAAGTAAAAAAAACCTTCACACTAGACCTTGGAAATCGCGGTCTCAGAGTCTGGAGGAAGAGTGGAGAGGCCACAATCCAAGCTACTGGAGGTCTAGTGTGAAGTCTCCACAATCGGTGATGATTTGGGGAGCCATGTCATCTGTCGGTGTAGGTCCACTGTGTTTTATCAAGACCAAAGACAGCGCAGCTGTTTACCAGGACATGTTAGAGCACTTCATGCTTCCCTCTGCTGACAAGCTTTTTAGAGATGGAAATGTCATTCTCCGGCAGGACTTTGCCCCTGTCCACACTGCCAAAAGTACCAATACCTGGTGTACACACAACAATATCACTGTGCTGGATTGGCACCCTATGGAATCTATGGAGTATTGTCAAGAGGAAGATGAGACACATGCAGACGAGCTGAAGGCTGCTATCAAAGCAACCTGGGCTTCCATAACCCCTCAGCAGTGCCACAGGCTGATCGCCTCCATGCCACGCCGCATTGATGCAGTAATTGATGTAAAAGGAGCCCGATCAAGTATTGAGTGCATTTACTGAACATACATTTCAGTAGGACAACATTTCTAAATTTAAATTAATTTTTTTTCAAGGTGGTGTTATAAAGTATTCTAATTTACTGAGATAATGACTTTTGAGTTTTCATTGGCTGTAAGCCATAATCCTCAACAGTAACAGAAATAAACACATGAAATAGATCACTCTGTGATCTATATAATGAGTTTCACTTTTTGTATTGAAGAACTGAAATAAATAATTTTTTTGATTATTTTATGTGAGAAGCACTGTTGTGAGTTCATTTTTCCCTTCACCATTGAGGTCTGATGAACTCCCTCCTCTAGTGAAGGAAGGTAGTGAGACTGATTACCAAACACCTGGGCAGCTAGATGATGACTGGGTGGCTGGAATTGAGGACTGGATATAAGGCTGCCAACGCCTGTCTTCCTGGCTGGTGATTTTCCTGCTGGATTCTTGGAGACCAGTCTGATTCCTGCATCTCAAAGCTAAGTTTTTCTGCTCTGCTTTGTACTCTTCAGTTTTGTTCTTGTTTTGCCTTGTTTTTTGGGAGTTCTGCCATCCCCGGCCGGGGGTGAGCTGAATTCCATTTTTGTCTCTGATCTGTTGATATTTTGCTCTGTCTTCAGAATATACCTAAGTGCTGATATAGTCTTTTTGAAGCCTAGTGACTTCAGGGCCTGTTTTTCCTATCAGTCGGTTGGCTCATTTTGATAGGGTTTTTGCGGATGGCAGACAGCAGCTTTCCTATCCTGTCCTATGTAGTTAGCTTGGGCCCCATCATTTGCTCAACCTATCTTTCTATCTGTGTTAGTGTTTTCATCTTGCTTCACCGTCATTATATGTTGGGGGCTGCCTATTGCTTTGGGGTCTGCTCTGGGGCAGTTTAGTTTTTCCCCTTTCTGTCTTTATGCTATATAGTTCTCCGGCTGTGATCGAGGGGTCTAGGGCACCGTAGGAACCCCCCACGGCTACTGCTAGTTGTTGTGGATAGGTTCAGGGGTCTGCAATCCGATAGCTGCCAACCTCTCTGGTTTTTCTGGACTTAGCTGGTATTTTGTTTTTTCCTCCTGCGGTGACTCATCATAATAATAATAATAATAATAATATAATAATAATCTTTATATAGCGCCAACATATTCCGCAGCGCTTTACAGTTTAACAGTTTCAAAACACAAGTCATAAGTAACAACGCTAACAATACAATAATTAAATAATAATAATCTTTATTTATATAGCGCCAACTCATCATAACAAAGCACCTTTATTAAGGAATGTGCAAAATTATATATATACAAAAACAAATCAGACAATACCTTGTGAATAGCAAAGCATAATGTGCAAGAGGGTTTCATATTGTCAGGTGACCCTAACCCTAAAGGGATGTATTAATAAGTATGCCAAATATAACGTATATCTATAGGGAAGAGCGACGGAACATTTAAGTAATGAATACAAGAAAACATCTGAGGTCATGTATCAGGTAATCACTGCTGCATGCTGCCCAATCTCCTGCTTCCTTACACAGCTGACATCCGCTACGCCCCAGCCGCACTATATATACGAGCTATCTGAGACCCTTGCACACATGCCGCACTGACTTCGTCACTGCACCCTCTGCTGCCTGAACGTCACTGACAGAGGACGCAGCAGACAGCTGTGAGCAGCGATGGACCCGGGACAGGTGGATATCGCATATACTCACCCCCTCCTGACGTAGTCTCTGCAGCCCGCCTGCTTCTCCACGGTCTCCCTTCCTTCAGCAGTCATGTGGTACTGCTCATTAAAGACATAAATATGCGCATATTCATGGCTTTAATGAGCGGTACCACGTGACCGCTGAAGGAAGGAGCCTGAGACCGTAGGAGAAGCAGGGGGACTGCAGAGATCGCGTCAGGGGGGGGGTCAGTATGATCTGACTCCCCCCTCCCGCGCCGACCCCCTCACGTATATGACTCGCGTATAAGCCGAGAGGAGGGGGGGGAACTTTCAGCCCCAAAAAATGGGCTGAAAATCTCTGCTTATACGTGAGTATATACGGGATATATATATATAATGTGATTTTGCACATTCCTTAATATATGTGATATTCTATTTAGATAATCCTTGACCAAGGCCTAGTCAGGCCGAAATGTTGGTTCTGTTTTTCTTATAATTGTCTTTTATAAACGCCCGATTTCTGTAAAATTACAAGTTTGTGCCGAAGGATTTTTACTTAGCTGATTTGACCTTTTCCTGATGGCACTAATATTTTTGGATTGGGGACTCCCCTTATCTAAATTGAATTGATCTTTAGAATGGTGTCACTCTTGGGTATTTTCTGTCATATAGGTCCCTCAAAGTCACTTCAAATGTGAATTGGTCCCCCCCAAAAAAGAAGTGGTATTGTAACTTTTGTTGGATAAATGAGAAATCGTTGGTCAACTTTTAACCCTTATAACTTCCTAACAAAAGAAAATTTTGTTTAAAAAAATTGTGCTGAAGAAAAATAGATATGTGGTAAATGTTATGTCACACAAAATAGTTAAAATATCTCCCTGATTTAAGGGCATAAGAATTCAAAGTTTGAAAATTGTAAAATTTTAACCAAAGTTCTTTTTTTCACAATCGCAAGTTATATCGAAGATATTTTACCACTATTATGAAGTTCAATATGTCACGAAAAATCAGTCTCAGAATCAGTTGTATATGAAGCATTCCAGAGTTCTAACCTCAAAGTGACAGTGGTCAGAATTGAAAAAAATTGACCTGGTCATTAATGTGCAAACCACCTTGGGGCGGGGGGGGGTGTTAGGTAAAGAGGTTAAGAAATTGCTCATTTCACAACTGAACTTCACACCGTCTGAGACATCTGCAGAGACTTCGAGATAACATGGTTCTACATATTTTCATTCACTCATGCCCCTTTTTTGCTCAGGTTCTTCGGGAGCGCCTTGGCGTCCACTGTATCCTTGGTCTCACCGCAACAGCGACACTCAGCACCGCCCAGGATGTTGCTCGGCACCTGGCAATTCCAGACTGTGGGAACTTAGCAATGCAACTGGCTGCGATTCCTCCAAACCTGCATCTCTCTGTGTCCATGGATCGGGATCGAGACCAGGTAATTACTGTTTGATTCAGGATCTACTCCTTCTCCTCCTTCTCCTTCTCCTCTTTTCGGAGCTGCTAACACGAGAAGAGAGATACGATGTCATAGACATCACTGAAACTTGGAGGGATGATAATTATGATTTGGAATACAAACCTTGAAGGCTATGACTTATTTTTTAGAAACAGGAGTAAGAGAGGAAGTGTTGTATTGTAAGTTAGGAAAGCGTGTATCTCCATAGAGATCCAAGCTTCAAAGAATGGTAGCTCTGTACAAACTGTTTTGGTAAGGGTGTTTAAAGGTTAACTATATTGCATTTAAATCTTGAGGTGTAGCTATATTCACAAGGGGTTAATTAAGGGTGAGGTTTCATAATTAAGGGTTTATAAGAGGCAGATGGTTGGGGCTCAAGTCCTTTTGAAAGTGCATTGAGCAGAAGGCTGGTTTGCTGGTGAAGGGAAAAAAAACTATTTAAATCTTCTGTTTCAGCGAGTGAGCGTGCGGAGTGTGATTAGAGCATAAGTGCAAACGGTGGTAAGTGTGTGACTTGTGATTTAGTGACTTTGGATTTAGGGCGTTTACAAGGGAGGAATTACTGAATTGCTGTTATTTTTTTTTTTTAATACTTTTTATTTTTTCTGTCTGGTGCAATCCCCATTAGGATGTGCTCCACTCTTGCCAAAGCCATCCAGTGTACGTCTTGCCACAGGTATGCAATCCTTGAACAGCCGGTCGAGGGTGCATATTGCTGTGCGAGATGTGAGCACGTTGTGCATTTGGAAGCCCAGATACTGGATCTAAATGTGCAGCTGGCAACACTGAGATCCATAGACAATATGGAAAGGAGTCTTTTGCTCGCTGAGCAGACGCTCAATGGGATAGATGGGGGGGGGGGGGGATACTAGGTTGGAGCTGCAGGACAAGGAAGCAGCTAGCTGGGTGACAGAAGGTGGGGTAGTGGGAAGAGTGGCAGGGGGGCTAGTCCTGATCTGGCACACCCCAATAAGTTTGCTAAGTTGGCATATGAGAGGGGTGTCAGTGCAGGGGTAGCACTGCTGCAGCAAGGCATGTCCTCTGAAAGCCGGAGGAGTGTCTGCTCCAGTAAGGGGGGAAATAGGAGAGCTGGACAGGCCAGACAGGTGCTGGTAGTGGGGGATTCAATTATTAGGGGAACAGATTGTGACAGATTGCCCTAAGACAGGGATCGTCGAACGGTGTGCTGCCTACCTGGCGCTCGAGTCCGACACATCGCTGATCGGGTTGACAGATTACTGGGAGGGGCTGGTGAGGACCCAGCGGTCATGGTGCACATTGGCACAAATGACAAAGTTAGAGGTAGGTGGAAGGTCCTTAAAGATTTCAGGGAATTAGGCCACAAGCTTAAAGCAAGGACCTCCAAGGTGGTATTTTCAGAAATACTTCCTATATCACGTGCCACACCAGAGAGGCAACAGGAGATTAGGGAGGTTAATAAGTGGCTCAGGAATTGGTGTAGGAAGCAGGGTTGGGTTCCTGGAGAACTGGGCTGACTTTTCAGATGGCTACAGGTTCTACGCTAGGGACGGGCTGCACCTCAATGGGGAGGGTGCAGCTGTGCTGGGGGAGAGAATGACTAGAAGGTTTGAGGAGTGTTTAACCTAGGGACGGGGGGGAGGGTGTTCCTTTTATAGGAGGGGAAGACAGTGCAGATAGAGACCTGGGCACAAATAATGAAATTGGGGGTGGGGTTATAACAGTTTAGAATTTCAGAAACAATAGAGGTACAGAGAGATACATAAAGTGCATGTATACTCATGCCAGAAGCCTCGCCAGCAACATGGAGGAATTGGAGTTAATGTTGTTGGAACATAATTCTGACATGGTGGGGATATCTGAGACATGGCCGGACGAGAGCCATGACCGGGCGGTTAATTTACAGGGCTATAGTATGTTCAGAAATGACCGTACAAATAAACGAGGGGGAGGGGTATGTTTATATGTAAAATCATTCTTAAAACCCATCCTGCGTGATAATATATATGACTCTAATGAAAATGTAGAGTCCCTGTGGGTAGAGATAAGGGGAGTGGGGAAAAATAATAAGTTACTGATAGGGGTTTGTTATAAGTCTCCAAAAATAATGGAAGCAACAGAGAATATCCTCATAAAGCAAATAGATGAAGCAGCGACTCAAGGAGAAGTCATTGTTATGGGGGACTTCAGCTACCCCAAAATACATTGGGGAACCGGAACCTGCAGTTCCAGCAAAGGTGATAGGTGTCTGACAACTATGAGAGACAATTACCTTTCACTACTGGTTCAGGACCCAACAAGAGGGGGGGCACTGCTAGACCTAATATTATCCAACAGGCCAGACCGCAGATCAGATATAAGGGTTGGGGGTCACTGGGGGAATAGTGATCACAAGATAATACGTTTTCATGTATCCTGTAATAAGATGTGTAGTAGAGGGGTTACAAGGACACGAAACTTCAGGAAGGCAAATTTCCAACGGATGAGAGATGATCTTGGTGCAATAACTGGGACGATATCCTGAGACATAAAAATACACAAAGACAATGGGAGACGTTTATTATCCTCCTGAATAGGAGCTGTGCACAATATATACCGTATGGGAATAAACCTGTGAGAAATAGGAGGAGACCACTATGGCTAAATAGAGCTGTAAGGGGCACAATAAGGGACAAGAAAGAAAGCAGAGAATTACAGCAAGTAGGTAGTGATGAGGCATTAACTAAATACAGAAAATTAAATACATTCTGTAAAAAGCAAATCAAGACAGCAAAGATTGAGACAGAGAGACTCATTGCCAGAGAAAGTAAAAATAATCCCAAAATATTCTATACTACATAAATAGTAAGAAACTAAGAAATGATAGTGTTGGTCCCCTTAAAAATAATGTGGGTGAAATAGTGGATGAGGATGAGGAAAAAGCCAATATGCTAAATGACTTTTGTTCAACAGTATTTACACAAGAAAATCCCATGACGGATAACATGACCAGTGATAACAATTCTCCATTAAATGTCACCTGCTTAACTGAACAGGAAGTACGGAGACGTCTAAAAATCACTAAGATTGACAAATCCCCGGACCCGGATGGAATACACCCCCGAGGACTGCAGGAATTAAGTACAGTCATAGACCATTATTCTTAATCTTTAAAGATTCCATAATAACAGGGTCTGTACCACAGGACTGGCGTATAGCAAATGTGGGGCCAATATTCAAAAAGGGACAAAAACTGAACTTGGAAATTATAGGCCAATGAGCTTAACCTCTACTGTGGGTAAAATCCTGGAGGGTTTTCTAAGAGATACTATACTGGAGTATCTGAAGAAGAATAACCTCATGACCAATAATCTGATCCGTTTCTATGAAGAGGTACTTTCCGGACTAGACCAAATGCAATGGAAGTGGTGTATATGGCCTTCTCAAAAGCTTTTGATACGGTGCCACACAAAAGGTTGATACATAAAATGAGAACAATGGGGATAGGGGAAAATGTGTAATTGGGTTAAGAGCTGGCTCAGGGATAGGAAACAAAGGGTGGTTATTAATGGAGCACACTCGGTCTAGGTCTCGGTTAGCAGTGGAGTACCGCAGGGGTTAGTATTGGGCCCGCTTCTTTTTAACATTTATTAATGACCTTGTAGGGGACATAGAGAGTAGAATTTCAATATTTGCAGATGACACTAAACTCTGCAGGGTAATCAATACAGAGGAGGACAATTTTATATTACAGGAGGATTTATGTAAACTAGAAGCTTGGGCTGATAAATGGCAAATGAGCTTTAATGGGGATAAATGTAAGGTCATGCACTTGGGTAGAATGAGCAAGATGTATAATTATGTGCTTAATTGTAAAACACTGGGCAAAACTGTCACTGAAAAAGACCTGGGTGTATGGGTGGACGACAAACTCACATTTAGTGGCCAGTGTCAGGCAGCTGCTGCAAAGGCAAATAAAATAATGGGATGCATTAAAAGAGGCATAGATGCTCATGAGGAGAACATAATTTTACCTCTTTACAAGTCACTAGTGCGACCACACTTAGAATATTGTGTACAGTTCTGGTCTCCGTTGTATAAAAAAGACATAGCTGAACTGGAGCGGGTGCAGAGAAGAGCGACCAAGGTTATTAGGGAACTGGGGGGGTCTGCACTACCAAGACAGGTGGTTACACTTGGGGTTATTCTTAGGGGGTGATCTTATTACATTGTATAAATATATACGGGGGCAGTACAAAGACCTTTCTAATGATCTTTTTACTCTTAGACCTGTGACGGGGACAAGGGGGCATCCTCTACGTCGGGAGGAAAGAAGGTTTAAGCATACTCACAGATGCGGATTCTTTACTGTAAGAGCAGTGAGACTATGGAACTCTCTGCCATATGATGTTGTAATGAGTGATTCCCTACTAACATTTAAGAAGGGACTGGATGCCTTTCCTGAAAAGTATAATATTACAGGGTATATACACTAGATTCCTTGATATTGCGTGGATCCAGGGAGCTAGTCTGATTGCCGTATGTGGAGTCGGGAAGGAATTTTTTTCTCACCCATGACAGCACCACGGAGAGAGGGGGTCCGCCCATCAAAGACAGGAACCTACAGATAAAAAGGCGGCACCTCTCCTCCGCCCCCAGTTGGGTTCCTGTCCTTGACGGGTGACCGGTGGATCCTGCAGCAGCGGCGGCAGCAGCTTACCTGAGGAAAGGACCAGGGCCGTCCCGTTCGCGGTTTTGGCAGCGGGGAGGCCCCTGCAGCGGCGGGGTCGGCGCCTGAAGCCGCCACCGCTGTAGCCGAGGGGCTGTACAGGGTGAGCGGGCGGGGGAGGACCGAGCCGCCGCTCTGGAAAGGAGAATGGGGCTGGGGGACGCCGGCACACGCGGGGGCAGCGCAGCGGTACAGAGGTGTACCAAGATGGGGCTGCCCCGGAAATGAAACGATGACTTCCGGGTACCCGCGGTCAGCGCATACACAGTGCGCGCTCCCCGGGGCTCAGCGGTGCAGGCTGGGAGAAGGAAGGTGACGTCATGGCGGGAGATTTAAAAGATCGCAGGAGCTGCTCCTTGCTGGAGCGTCTTGTAAACATGGAGGACAGCGACTAGCACGAGGAGCAGTCAATGCAGCAGCACAGGCAACACCACCATCGCCGGCAAAAAGAAAAGGACGGGCGCGAGGACCGGTCCAGTAGCCACTCCACGCAGCGGAGCAAGTCGACTGCGAGGAGCATGTCTCCTTTCGTGGATCAGCCCTTGAGGGATCCGAATCCACCTCACGAACCGGTACCTGCATCCGCGCACAACGGGGTAAGTGATCTACGTGAATGTCCCCCATTATAATAGACTTCTTTCCCTTAGGGAAAGAAGAAAGAAAAAACAAAGAACAGGGAATGCCCCACCTGTAGCAGACCGCTACCACCAGCTTGGGATAAAAAGCTCTGCGATTCCTGCATACAGGAAGTTCTTTGTGATGAAACCCCGGATTACACCTTGGATCTAAGAGCGGTAATCCATTTGGAATTTCAAAGTGCCCTTTCATCCCTAAAACACAAAGGAAGGGGAAGGAAAAGGGACACAATAGTAGCCTCCCAGTCAGAGGCCTCGACGTCAGGGGAAGTTACATCACATACCTCAGGCACCGACGCGTCATCCTCAGATGAGGAAACAGAAGGTCGTCAATGCTTTCCCCTGGACGAGGTAGACATGCTAGTAAAGGCAGTAAGGTCTACCATGGGGGTAGCAGACCCTCGGCCAGATAGATCAGTCCAGGACATAATGTTCGGGGGACTAGGCCAAAAGAGATGCAGAGTGTTTCCGCTGAACGAGAATGTACAGGACCTGATAAAAAAAGAATGGGAGAGACCAGATAGGAAGAACTCCACGGTTCCCTCTGTGGAAAAAAAAATACCCACTCGATGAGGAGGCGTCCACGTCTTGGGACAAAGCCCCGAAGTTAGACGTGGCGGTCGCCAAAGCCTCCAAAAATTTTGCACTCCCCTTTGAGGATATGGGTACTTTAAGGGACCCATTAGACAAAAAAGCTGATACTTTCCTCAAGGGCACTTGGGAATCAGCAGGAGGAAATCTTATGCCAGCAATAGCGGCAACTTGTACCTCCAGAGCCCTCATGGTGTGGGTGGACCGATTAGAGAAACAACTAAGGGAAGGTACACCCAAGGAGAAGATCCTGAAATCCATTCCAGTGATAAGGGGAGCGGCGGCCTTCTTAGCCGACTCATCGGCTGATTCAGTAAGGCTGTCATCTAAAGCGGCAGCCCTGTCAAACGCAGCCCGAAGAACACTGTGGCTTAAATGTTGGCCTGAGGACCTACAAACTAAGATGAAACTATGTGCCATCCCTTGTGAAGGGAAATTCCTATTCGGAGAGACATTGGATGATATCCTCCAAAAGGCGGGGGATAAAAAGGGATTCCCAAATTTAGGTCCTACAGGTTTTAAAAGGTCCTTTCGGATCAAAAAGTTTTTTCAAAGGAGACCCCCGAGAGAACAGAAATGGGACGACAGAAGGAGAGACAGGGGGTTCTTCTTTGGTAACTCGTCCCGGGACAATAAGCCCTCCAAGTGACTGTTTGCCCAGGGTGGGAGGGAGGCTAAGCTTTTTTCTCCCAGCCTGGAGGAAAATATCGAACAACCCGTGGTTACTAAATCTGATAGGATCAGGGTTAAGAATAGACTTTCTCTCTCCCACCTCAAAAATATATAGTGACCCAACTTAGATCATCAGCGTCAGAACAGGAAGCTCTCGAAAAAGAGGTCCTAAGCCTATTGAACAAAAGAGTCCTCCAGGAGGTTCCCCCACGGGAGAAAGGCAGAGGGTTCTACTCGCCTCGCTTTCTAGTAACCAAACCGGACGGTACGTTCCGGACAATTATAAATTTAAAGAGGCTAAACGATTATGTCAAAAACGAGAAATTCAAAATGGAGTCGAGTCGATCAAGTCGACCATCAAAATTCTCTTTCCACATTGCTTCATGGTAGTATTAGATCTCAGCGAAGCGTACGATCACGTCCCCATCCACAAAGACTCCCGAGAATACCTCAGACTGGCGGTCTCCATAGGAGGCAAAGTAAGGGAGTTTCAGTACAGAGCCTTGCCATTTGGGATTTCGATAGCTCCGCGAATCTTCACGAAATTGGTGGCAGAGATGATGGCTCATCTAAGAGAACAAGATGTTCTAATAGTTCCATATCTGGACGACTTTTTAATAGCGAGCAACTCGGCCCAAAGATGCAGGGAACAGAGGAACAGAGTGATGGCCACTCTACAAAACCACGGCTGGCTCCTGAACCTTAAAAAAATCAAGGCTGGAGCCCAGAAAAGTCCAGGAGTTCCTAGGCCTGACTCTGGACTCAAACACCCAGGAGTATTGCCTACCAGACCACAAAAAAGAGATGATCGCTCAGATGGTAGCAAGAGCGACACAGAACCCTTCCATGACGCTAAGAAAAGCAATGTCACTACTAGGGTCCCTCTCCACCTGCCTGCCAGCGGTCCAGTGGGCGCAGCTACATACGAGATATCTCCAATGGGATGCTTTAGCCAACCAGTCGGTATTAGGAGGTCACTTGGAAGGTTACGTTACACTAAACTCCAAAACTATTCGTTCCCTAGCTTGGTGGGGGAACAGAGACAACCTGTCCAAAGGGATTCCCTGGGTGATAAATATCACACACATAATCACCACGGACGCCAGTCCCAAGGGATGGGGAGCACACATGAGCAACAGGCTGGCTCAGGGGGAATGGGGAGGTCAGGAACTAAAAGCCTCCTCGAACCAAAAGGAACTCGTGGCAGTAGGCTACGCCCTAACACACTTTCTACCGATATTCAGGGGCCATCATGTCCGCATATTTTCGGACAATCGAGTGATGGTGGCCTACATAAATCATCAGGGGGGAACCAGGTCCCGAACACTAATGAACACATCCTCCGAAATATTCACGCTAGCCGAGAAAAACCTACTATCCCTATCGGCACTACACATACGGGGAGCAGAGAACCAGATAGCAGACTTTCTAAGTCGCACCCAGCTACATCAAGGGGAGTGGGTTCTAAAACAGTCCATTTTTCGGAAGATCGTAAAAATATGGGGGACCCCGGACATAGATTTGTTTGCCGACCACAAAAACAAAAAAGTGGAAGCATTTTGTTCCCTAGACCCCAGAGGGAATCCCCGGACCCTGGATGCGTTTATGCTTCCGTGGACACAGGGCCTAATTTATGCCTTCCCGCCGCCCATTCTCATCCCGGCAGTAATAAGAAAAGTCAGAGAAGACAGTGCACGAATCATATTGATAGCCCCGTTTTGGCCAAAAAGAACTTGGTTTTCCTGGCTGAGAATACTGTCAATAACCGACCCCTGGGTTCTACCAGATCTCCCCGACCTTCTGTCCCAAGGTCCTGTGTTACACCCTCGGGCAGTGAACCTCCATATAACAGCATGGAATTTGAAAGGACACTGCTGAGGCGGAAGGGGTTCTCAGAAAACCTGGTTTCCACCCTACAAAAGAGTAGGAAACCGATCACAACCAGGGCCTATGGTAGAACTTGGAGGAAATTTCTATCCAGCTCCGGGGTAAGGGTTCAGGATGGAGTACAAATTGACAGAATTCTCGAATTCTTGCAAAAGGGGTTAGAACAGGGGCTGGCGACTAATACGTTGAAGGTACAGGTAGCGGCGCTAGGCGCCCTTTATAACCAGGATGTGGCAGGCAACCCTTGGGTAGCACGGTTTATGAGGGCCGCAGCCAGATCTAGACTAATAACCACCCAGAAAATACCATCATGGGATCTAAACCTAGTGTTGTCTGTCCTAACAGGGCCCCCATTCGATCCCATCCAGTCAGCACCCTTGAAAACCTTATGATTAAAGACTATACTCTTAGTGGCCCTAACATCCGCTCGCAGAGTGAGCAATATTCAAGCCTGGTCAGCGATACCCCCGTTCACTAAAATTCTGGACGATAGTCATATTAAAACCTGACCCAGCATACCTATCTAAGGTGTCAACACACTTCCATAGGTCACAAGAAGTAGTCCTTCCTTCCTTCTGCCCAAACCCTAGGAATAGGGGAGAGGAAAAATTTCATACCCTAGATGTGAAGAGGTGCCTAGTTCAGTACTTAGGGGCCACCAAGGGATGTAGGAAGGAAGGGTCTCTTTGTGGGTTTCCATGGACCTCGGAAGGGGCTCAAGGCATCCAAGAGTACCCTAGCAAGGTGGATAAGGGATGCGATTGCCCTGGCGTACTCATCCAGTGGGAATACCATCCCGGAGGGTTTAAAAGCCCACTCTACAAGAGCAATGGCGACCTCATGGGCAAAAAGATCAGAGGTATTAATAGAGCAGATCTGTAAGGCGGCCACTTGGTCAACACCTTCTACCTTTTTCAGGCACTATCGCTTAGATCTAGCCTCTATGTCTGACTTGACCTTCGGTAGAAGGGTCCTTCAGGCGGTGGTCCCTCCCTAAGCTACCAATCTCTGAAATTCTCTCCGTGGTGCTGTCATGGGTGAGAGAGAATAGCTTAGTTACTCACCGATAACGGTGTTTCTCGGAACCCATGACAGCACCCGCTTATTCCCCCCCTTCACGTGTGCGGTGAGCACGAGTTAATATGTATAGAGTGGTTTGTTAGACACGGTGCTCCTCTATAATATGCGATATTATGTATATACTTTTGTTGTTGACTAACCTGGAGACCCTCTGATGCTCTGTAACCAACTGGGGGCGGAGGAGAGGTGCCGGCTTTTTATCTGTAGGTTCCTGTCCTTGATGGGCGGACCCCCTCTCTCCGTGGTGCTGTCATGGGTTTCGAGAAACACTGTTATCGGTGAGTAACTAAGCTATTCCCCATTGTGAAGCTTACTGATTGCCACATGGGTTTTTTTTTGCCTTCCTCTGGATCAACATGTTAGGGCAGGTTAGGATAAGGATATGGGGTGAACTAGATGGACTTAGTCTTCCTTCAACCTTAATTACTATGTTACTATGTACAAGGAGGGAAGAACAGAAAGGTCACTATTGTAGGTGTTTACTATAGGCCACCTGGACAGACTGAGGATATGGATGAACTCTTTTTACATCAGATGTCTCTTTTCAAAAACGTATAACATAGTGATCATGGGAGATTTTAACAATCCAGGTATTTTTCTCAAAATCTCTATGGTAAAAGTACTGGGTCAAGAAAATTCTTATCGTCTCTTGCTGACAACTTTAGTAGAAGAGAGAACAAGAGGATCTGCAGTCTTGGACCTAATTTTTACCAACAGGGAGGAAATGGTTGAGGAAGTAAAGGTGGCTGGGAATTTAGGAGGCAGCAATCATGCTATTCTCAAATATTAGATTACAAGAAGGCGAAGACCACCAAGGACTAAAGGCCCTTTTACATTTAGCGATGCACCAGCGATCCGACCAGCGATCCCACCCGGTCAGGATCGCTGGTGCATCGCTAAATGATCGCTAGTGAGCTTTCATACAGAAAGATCTCACAGCGATTCAGCAGCGACGCAGCGCACGATACTTACCATTCACACGCAGCGATCCTGCGTCCTCCCGCCCGCGTCCAGCGTCGCTCGTCGTCACAGCAGGAAGCGCCCGACGAGAAATGGAGCCGGACATTCTCGCGCGATCAGCGATGGACAGCGGGGGAGCCGGTCGCTGGTAAGTATCACACATAGCGATATCGCTAGCAATATCGCTATAACGTCACAAAACCAGTGACGTTTTAGCGATATTGCTAGCGATATCGCTTAGTGTAAAACCCCCTTTAGACTCTAAGGTCGGACTTCAGAAATGCAGATTTTAATGGACTCCAAAATGGGGTAGGAAAAGTCCAATGGCCGGATGTTCTAACGGACAGAAATGTCCAAGAAGGATGGGAGATTTTACTAAATTACATTCTCACTGCACAATTGGTAACAATCCAATAAAGGAAGAATTGGAAGCATTTAAAGAGACCAGGGTGGATGAGCACAGAACCTAATCACTTGTTAAAAAGGGAAAAAAAATGTACATGAAATGGAAAGAGGGGGTATATCTAAAGAATATAATGCTGTCTGCCGGGAATGCAGGGCGAGAGGTAGAAGAGGTAAGCCAGTGATGAAGTGAAGCTTGTAAGGAAGACTAAAAGCAGTAAAAAAGGATTTGGGGATATGTCAAAAGCAAAAAAAAAAAAGTCAGAAATGCTATAGGATTTTTTTTTTCCATAAATGTGTTTATTAAACTTTTCAAAATAAAGTACACAATCCAGAAAGATTATATACATATGAATACACCAGAATATACAGACAGGTAAGATACAACATTGTGAGGGACAAAACAAGCTTGTAATCCTAGACATCTCAAATCAGACACGTCATGTCCATTCACATTTTAGTAACCTTTGGACTAATCATTGAGATTGTGTAGGAAAAAGGCAGATCTAGAGAAATAAAGTCAAGAAGAGGGTAAGAGAAGAGAGAAAGTGGGTAAGAAATGGGGGAAGGGGAGGGGAAACTAAACCAACCTCGGTCCCAGCTACCCTATGAAAATTATGGAAACTCAGTTAACCAGCCCGGAAACTTCGAATTCTCCTTGAATGTCTCCCAGAGGAACCACATTTGTCCCCGCTCGGTCACAGATTCGTCATCTTGAGCCATCAGCGACTCCATTCGGATCACTCTATCCATCTCGGACACCCACTCCACCGCAGACGGAACCCCTGTCGCTCTCCAGTACCGGGGAATAATTGTTCTGGCTGCTACTAAGCAGAACCTCATAATTCCTTTCTTTATGGTTTTTATAGACCCTGGAATCAGTGAAAGAAACGCTATTTGAGAGGATGGCTCACAGCGAACGCCCGTCATCAAGCGAAAGGCTCCAAAAACAGCTTCCCAAAATGGACGTAGAAGACTGCAAGACAACCATATATGAAGCATAGACCCCCTCCTCATTGTCACATCTCCAGCATAAGTTTGAAGTTGCAGGATTTATTTTATGGAGTAGCACAGGACACCTATACCAACGTGTTAATATTTTATAATTTTTCTCTTGTGATCTGCAAGAGATAGAGGTCTTGTGGGTAAGGATAAAGATCTTCAGACGGTCTGTTTCAGAGAGGGTGATCCGCAGATCTCTCTCCCAAGCTGTAATAAACCTGGGGGTGTTAATAGATAACGTTTCCAGGATCAAACTGTAAAGCAAGAAGACTGTGTGGGTAGGACCCTCCGCAGCCAGCATCAAGGACTCAAATCGGGTCGATGTGTTAAAGGAAATACCCGAAAGGAAGTCCTTCAACTGAAGCGAATTCAAGCCAAGATAGCGATTTGCTATGGCAGGTGTCCCCACAGTGGAGAGCCCTGAGAGTCCGTCCGCCACCTGACCCAGTCTCACCCGATCGGCAGATCTCCAGCATAGAAACGCAGTCCTGTCCACTGCTGGAGGGAAAGCAATGTTGTCAAAGAGGGGGCCCAGTCTACTCGGAATGTTACAAAGTCTCAGTCTCCCCTGATTTCTATTCCAAAATCTCAACACTATCTGCGTAAGAGGTGGAAAGTCTGAGATCGGGGGCCTAAAATTGGCACCACACCATGGTATCCAGTATAGAGAGCAAGGAGAGAGGAGTTTTTCTAAAATCACCCACTGTTTATGTAAGTCGCTATATCTCCAGTCAACTATTCTAGTCAGGAGAACGGCATGATAATATCTTTTGAAGCTAGGAAGACCTGTGCCCCCCTGTGTCTTGGGTCTGGTCAAAACCGAGAGCCTAATTTGGGGTCTACGAGCTCCCCACACAAAACTATTAATAGCAGATTGTAACCGATTAAAGAAATAGTCAGGAATTGCTATTGGGACTGTTTGAAAAAGATAAAGAAAGCGGGGGAGAATGTCCATTTTGATGACGTTTATAATGACCAAACCATGACAGCTGAGATCTATTGTATTTTTTAAGATCCGATAGAGTTTTGTGTAAAAGTGGGACATAGTTTAGGGGAAAAAAGATCCACTTCGTTACTGGGGATCCAAACTCTATAAGAATGAAGTCAGCATGGGTTTGTAACTAATAAGTCATGTCAGACTAACTTAATTTCCTTCTATGACGGAATCACTGATTGGGTGGATCAAGGAAATGCTGTAGATATAGTATATCTTGACTTCAGTAAAGCATTTGACAAAGTATCTCATACAATCCTTATTGAAAAAATGTCTAAGTATGGAATGGACAAGGCAACTGTTAGGTGGATTCATAACTGGCTTAGTGATCGGACCCAAAGAGTGGTCGTAAATGGCTGCACATCCAGTTGGAAGAATGTCTCAAGTGGGGTACCACAGGGCTCTGTCCTGGGCCCTGTATTGTTCAACATCTTTATCAACGATTTAGATGAAGGAATTGAGGGTAAACTGATAAAATTTGCTGATGACACAAAGCTAGGAGGGATAGCTAATACTAGAGAGGAGAGAGAGAGGATTCAAAAAGATATAAATAAACTGGAGAAGTGGGCAGCAACTAACAGAATGGTTTTTAACAGGGAAAAATGCAAAGTACTACATCTGGGCAATAAAAATGAAAAAAGCATATACAGAATGGGAGGAATAGGGCTAAGCAACAGCACATGTGAAAAAGACTTGGGCATACTAATAGATCACAGACTGAATATGAGTCAACAGTGTGATGCAGCAGCAAAAAAGGCAAATGCAATTCTAGGATGTATTAACAGAAGCATACAGTCTAGATCACGTGAAGTCATTATTTCCCTCTACTCCTCTTTGGTCAGACCTCATCTGGAATATTGTGTCCAGTTTTGGCCACCACATTTTAAAAAAGACATCAACAAACTGGAGCAAGTTCAGAAAAGAGCGACCAGAATGGTGACCGGTCTGCAAACCCTGTCTTATGAGGAAAGGTTGCAGGATTTGGGAATGTTTAGTTTGCGAAAGAGAAGACTGAGAGGAGACTTAATAGCTGTCTACAAATATCTAAAGGGCTGTCACATTGTAGAAGGATCAACTTTATTCTCATTTGCACAAGGAAAGACTAGAAGCAATGGGATGAAACTGAATGGGAGGAGACACAGATTAGATATTAGAAAAAACTTTTTGACAGAGTGATCAATGAGTGGAACAAACTGCCACGAGAAGTGGTGAGTTCTCCTTCAATGGAAGTCTTCAAACAGAGGCTGGACAGACATCTGACTGGGATGATTTAGCGAATCCTGCTTTGAGCAGGGGGTTGGACCAGATGGCCCAGGAGGTCCCTTCCAACTCTACGCTCTGATTCTATGATTTTATAGCTTTCTCTTTTCATTTAAAAGGGAATGAAGACCGGAGTCTCTGGACCAGGTCATCAGGGAGAGATATATTAAGGGCCTCTGTCTTTGAATAATTAACTTTAAAGTTAGATACTTCTCCAAACCGTTGGAACTCTCTCATCAGCACTGGGACGGCAATGGTCGGGTTAGTGATATAGATCAATAGGTCATCTGCATAGATAGACAATTTAACATGATTCCGACCAACCTGAAGGCCCTTGACATCAGCAGCATTCCTCAGTGAGATTGCAAGATGCTCCATTGCAATAATATAAAGTAAGGGCGAAAGAGGGCACCCCTGACGTGTGCCATTAGCTATTTGTAAGGGGGATGACAAAGTACCATTAACTCTAAGTTGGGCTGTGTGGCCTTGATATAGTGCCAGAATCCTACCCAGCATGTCAGGTCCCAAACCAAGCTGTGTCAAGGCAGATCTCCTAAAGGTCCATCCTAGACTATCAAACGCCTTTTCCACATCAATGGACAATAGACATGCTGGAATTTTATGTTTACACATATGAGAGGCATGGAGCAATGTTTTTACAGTATTATCTCTAGCCTCCCTGCGTTGTAGAAAACCAGCCTGATCCGTGTGAATGGAGCCAGGGAGTAAAGGGCTTAGGCTGGAGTCACACATAGCGACTCACCAGTGATCCTGACAACAATATCAATGTGTCAGGATCGCTGGTGAATCGCTATGTGATCGCTGATGAGCTGTCAAACAGACAGCTTTACCAGCGATCAGCACAGCGACACCCAGCGCCCGGTGTCGCTTTGCACGTTAGTAACCAGCGCGCTGATGCAGGAAGCTGGTAACTAACGTACACATCGGGTATCCAAGGGACGTGCGTCCCTTGGATACCCGATGTGTACATTAGTTACCAGCAGATCGCTGGTCTCCCGCCTGTCACATGCTGCGATGCGTGGTGGCCAGCGGGAGACCAGCGACCAAAAAAAAGTCCTGGCCTTTCCTGCAGCTATCAGCGATACCGGCAGGGGGACCGGTCGCTGATCGCTGTCACACACAGCGATCTCGCTGGTGAGATCGCTGTTGTGTCACAAAAATTGTGACTCAGCAGCGATCTCGCTAGCGAGATCGCTATGTGTGACGGGGCCCTTTAGTGTTTTTGCAATTGCTTTGGTATATACTTTTACATCAACATTAATTAGGGAGATAGGCTGATAATTAGGGCATAATAAGGGGTCCTTTCCTGGCTTGGGAATAACGACAATCGTGGCAGCTGAAGTTTGGGGGGCAAAAGGGCAATTCTCAGAGATAGAGTTGAAGAGTTTCGTCATAAATGGAATTAAATTTGATGCAAATATCTTATAAAAGTTAGCCGGGAATCCATCCGGACCGGGGCTTTTGCCATTTGCCAGAGACCTGACTGTATCCAGTATCTCCTGTTCCGAGAACGGGGTCTCAAGGGCCACTACGTCCTCAGATGGAAGAGGAGGAATCTGAATGCTATTTACATAGTTATCCACTCTTTCCTGGAAGTCGGACACAGCCATGTCTGCCAAAGGTCCTCTAAGGTTGTAAAGGGAGTTATAATAACCCCTAAATGAGTCTGCAATCTCCAAAGAGGAGTGGAGGGATTTACCTGACCCAGACATAATGGTAGGTATATAGGTAGTAGGAATTTGTGGGTGTAAAAATCGTGCTAAGGCCCTACTAGGCTTGTCAGAGTATTCGTATAGGTATCTGCGGAAGCGGTCTCTCTGTCTTGCTGTTGCTATATCTAGCAATAAGCTTAAGTCCGTTCTAGCTTTTCAACAGGTCAGTCATGACTTGTGGATTTTGTGACCTAACAATTAGGAATGGCAGAAGCCCTTTCTCTCTTTAATCGTGCCCCCTGTTGGATGAATACTCCCCGTATAACTCCTTTTAAGGCCTCCCACTGATATGACAAAGCTGTGGGGTCATCTTTGTGAATATTGAAAAAATCTGTGATTGCCATCCTGATTGCCTCCTGACAAGAGGGATTTTTGAGAAGCCCCGGGTGTAAGGACCAAGTCCATTCGTTCGATGTGAGTTCCGGAACCGTCAAGGATAGTAAGACTGGGTCATGGTCCAACCAAATCATCGTGTCAATTTGTGTCGTCGGGTGAAACGAGAGCAGCCCGTGACTAATTAAAAAATAATCTATCCTACTATACAAATCATGTACTGCAGAATAGAAAGTATAGTCACGTGTAGTGGAGTAGATCAGTCTCCAAACGTCAACCAGTCTATATTCCGTCAGCTTAGATTTCAGACTCTCCAACTGGGAGGGGGAGACGGCCGACCTACCCGAACATGAGTCCAGTACTCGATCCAATGTAAAATTTAAGTCTCCTCATACAATTACCGCACCCTCTGCGAATGCCGAGAGGTCGCGTAGGTAAGCTTTACAAGTTCTGATCTGATCCTGGTTAGGGAGATAAAAATTAGCAATGGTAAATACATTTCTGATCATTTTAATCTTTAAAAACAAATATCTTCCTTGCGTATCAGATTTAGAGGCAATTACCTGAGCCTGTAGCGACTTGTGTAAGGCAATACTAACTCCTTTGGATTTTGAGTCTGGGTTGCCGCTATGGAACCAGTATTTATGGTTAAGTGAAGGTATCCGATCTGATCTAAAGTGGGTCTCCTGCAGAAGCAGCACATGAATCCGTTTCTTGTGCATGTGATAAAGAACCTGCAAACGTTTTTCAGGAGTATTAAACCCTCTGATGTTCAAGGAACAAAGGTTCAAGGTGGCCATCGTAAACTAGTACAAGAATCAGTAGTAGGACTAGATGGTGGTAGGAGGGGAAGAGGTGTTGTGTAAAGAAGAGAAAGCACTTAAGAAAAATAATTTAGAAGGAAGTTCTGAGGGAAGAATAGAAGAGAGCAGAATATAATGTATGAAGAAATATAAACAAAAATTTCAGACGGAGCAGAATATTCCATCTTATTAGACCACAGGTAGCTACTCCTATGGGCTAAGAATTAAGCAGAGAAATTCTCTGAAGGAAGTGTCAAAGACACACCCTCTCTCGAATAAAGTAATTAACCACAGCCAGCATAGGTTTGTAGCAAACAAGACATGCCAGATTACCGTATATACTCGTGTATAAGGGTCCCGTCAGACACAGCGATCTCGCTAGAGAGATCGCTGATTTTGTGACACATCAGCGATCTCGCCAGCGAGATCACTGTGTGACGGGGATCAGCGACCGACCCTCCTGCCGGTTATCGCTGATCGTCGTCGAACGTCCCGGGCTATTTTTCCATCGCTGGTCTCCCGCTGCCCAGCGCGCATCGCTGCGTGTGGCAGCGAGAGACCAGCGATCAGCGACGCTGGTTTCTAATGTAAATGTCGGGTATCCAGGAGCAGCACGACTCCTGGATACCCGCTGTTTACCTTGGAAACTGGCGTACACTCTGGTTTCCAAGGTAAACATTGGGTATCCAGGAGTTGCGTGGCTCCTAGATACCCGATGTTTACCTTGGAAACCAGCGTCTCTTTTCCTGATCGCTGGGGCTGTCTATGTGACAGCTCACCAGCGATCAGCCAAACGATGTCCCAACGATCCCATCATGTCAGATCGTTGGTGGGATCGCTGGGACATCGTTTAGTGTAACAGGGGCTTTAGTAGAGTTTTTCAGTACGTTTTTTTTTGTGTGCTGAAAACGCCCCCCTCAGCTTATACACGAGTCAATTGTTCCAGAAAGCAGGCAGGGGAGGGGGAGCAGTGGAGCAGCGGGTCACAGAGGCAGGAGCCGGCGGCTGTGGCTACAACCTGTTCCGCTGCTAAAGAGAAATGAATATTAATTTCTCTTATAGCGAGCACAGTGACAGCTGTAGCTGCAGCCGCTGGCTTCCAGAAGACATCATACTCAACCTCCTGCCTGCCCTGCATCTCGTTGGTCCCGGCGCCATGTGCTGAGCAATCACGCCATCACCGCTCATTAAGATAATGAATATGCACGCATCTCTACTCCCATAGGCTTGGAGGGAACATTCATTAACTTAATGAGTGTTGCCGCGTGATTGCTCAGCACAGGAAGAGCTGCTGGAAGCCAGAACGAGGTGCTGTGAGGGCACGTAGGATTTTTTTTTTTTTTGCATTAGGAAGCATGCATACAAGGACTAGAGGGGGGGAGCCACGCATACCAGGACAGCTACGAGGGGGATCCACGCATACCAGGACAGCTATAGGGGGAGCCACACATACCAGGACAGCTACGGGCGGAGCCACACATTCCAGGACAGCTACGGGGGAGCCACACATACCAGGACAGTGACGGGGTTTAGCCACGCATACCAGGACAAGGATGAGGGGCAATGCATACCCGGTTTATACTAGAGTCAATAAGCTTACCAAGTTTTTCGTGGCAAAATTGAGTGCCTCGGCTTATACTCAGGTCGGCATATACTTGATTATACGCGGTAATCTATTTTCCTATTATGATGGAATCACTGACTGGATGGATCAGGGAAATGCGGTAGATATAGTATATTTCGAGTTCAGCAAAGCATTTGATAAAGAATCGTATACTATCCTTATTGAAAAACTGACCAAGTATGGGATTGACAAGGCTACGGATATGTTGACTCTTAATGAGCTCAGTTAATGTACTCAAATCGTTGCACATCCAATTGAAAACGTTTTTCAAGTGGGGTGGGTACCACAAGGCTCTGTCCTGGCCCCAGTGTTCAACATTTTTATAAATGATCTAGATAAGGGAACTGAAGGTAAACTAATCATATTTGCAGACGATGACAGAGAAAGGACTCAGAAGGATCTAGGTAAGCTTGAACATTGGGCAGCGACTAGTAGAATGGTATTTAACAGTGAGAAATGCAAGATTCTACATCTGGGCAATTAAAATGAAAATTACATTTATAGAATGGGAGGGATAGGACTAAGCAACATATGACTTGGATATACTAATAGATCACAGACTGCACATGAGCACATCAAAAATGTGGTGCAGCACCAAAAAAGTCAAACGTAGTTCTAAGATATATTAAGAGAAGCACAGAGTCTAGATCATGTGTAGTGATTATCCCCCTCTACTCCTCCTTGGTCAGGCCTCATCTGGAACACGGTGTCCAGTTATGGGCACCACATTTTAAAAAATACATTGAAAAACTGGAGCAAGTTCAGAGAAGAGCGACCAGGATGGTGAGCGGACTGCAAAGTATGTCCTACGAGGAGCAGGTAAAGAATCTGGGAATGTTGAGGTTGCAAAAAAGAAGGCTAAGAGGAGAAATAGCGGTCTACAAATATCTGAAGGGCTGTCAGTGTAGAGGGATCATCAATGGAATGACACTTAAAGGGAGAAGGTACAGATTACATATTAGAAAAAAACTTTTTGACAGTGAGTGTGATCGATGAGTGGAATAAGCTGCCACGAGAGATGGCGAGTTCTCCTTCAAAGGAAGTCCTCAAAGGCTGAACAGACATCAGCCTAAGATGGTTTAGTGGCTCCTGCATTGCGCAGGGGGTTGGACACTGACCCTAGAGGTCCCTTCCAACTCCAACATTCTATAATTCCTCTTTCTCTTTCCTCCCCACGCTTTTTCAGGCTCTCGTCAATCTCTTGAAGGAAAATCGATTTGGAAGTTTGGAGTCAATAATTGTCTATTGTACGCGGCGGGAGGAAACCCAGCGGTTGGCGGCCATGCTTCGCACCTGTCTGCAGGGAGTCACTGTGACTAGAACAGATGATGATCGGGGTGATGCCTTCCTGGACAGGAAGAAGATACAAGGTAAGTTATATGGAGCCTCCATAAGTGGCTCAGGGGATGTTCTGGGGAAAGGTGGGTCTGGCTGTCCGGTGTCACATGATGCAGCACTGCAGTGATGGTGAATTTTCTGCACAGCCAAGAAGAAGATTCGGCGGCCCCTGAAGTGGATGGCTGACTCGTACCACGCTGGTTTGTCTTCTGCTGAGCGACGCCGGGTTCAGAACAACTTTATGAGCGGCCAGCTGCGGATTGTTGTGGCCACTGTGGCCTTCGGGATGGGCTTGGACAAGTCTGATGTCCGAGGGATCATTCACTACAATATGCCTAAAAACTTTGAGAGCTATGTCCAAGAGATTGGAAGAGCTGGACGAGATGGCAGAGATGCCCACTGTCACCTGTTTCTGGACACCGAGGTGAATGTTGAGCCCTGTATACACAAACCAGAACTCTTCCGCATGTGCCAAAAGCCACATTTGGTTGTATTTCTTTTTTAGACACTTGTTACATCTCAAATGAGTAGTTGTCTAAGCTGCTCCATAGTCAGCCAACATTTTGGTGTGAAATGTAATCTTAAGTAAGGAACAAATGCACTACAGGGTGCAGCCAGCCATTATAGCAAGATGTTGGCAACACAGGTGCAAAATACTAGATCAACAGACACTCTCCACCTATCCATTCCTGGAGGGGATGACTGCCCAGTATACACTTGCACAATAAAGGCCCGCATAGGGCGCTGTTTACTTAAGGGTACTGCATAGTTTCTGGTTCACAGCCTATTAGTCACGCCCCTACTTTCTGATTAGGTGGACTGGCCAGCACACTCTTAATGCATCCCAGTGTGAACACCCCTCATGTCGTGTTTGGGCTTGGCTGCACCCCGAAAAATATACCGTATTTTTCGGACCATAAGATGCACTTTTTCCCCAAAAAATTTTGGGGGTAAGTGGGGGGGTGCGTCTTATGGTCGCAATGTACTAACCTCCGAGGCTGGTGCGGGTGCCGCGGGGGCTCTGTAGTGCGGTGGTGACAGCGGGCTGTGCTCCGGTGCAGGGGTAGCGGCTCTCTGTGCTCCGGTGCAGGGGCGGTGGCTCCGCCGGCATTTCCTCCAAGCCCGGAGGCCCCCGCACATCCCTTGCTGGCCGCCGCCATGTTGCGGTGGCCTCCGGGAACATGGACGCCGGGAAGATGGCCGCCGGTCCAGGGACGGCGCATGTGCAGGTTCAGATCTCGTCCCGAGATCTCGGGGGACGAGATTCAAATCTCGGCAACGAGATCTCATCCCCCGAGATCTCGGGACGAAATCTGAACCTGCGCATGCGCTGTCCCCGGACCGGCGGCCATCTTCCCGGCATCCATGTTCCCGGAGGCCACCGCAACATGGCGGCGGCCAGCAAGGGATGTGCGGAGGCCTCCGCGCTTGGAGGAAATGCCGGCGGAGCCGCCGCCACTACACCGGAGCACAGAGAGACGCTGCCCCAGCACAGCCCAGCTGCCCCAGCACAGCCCAGCTGCCCCAGCACAGCCCAGCTACCCCAGCACAGCCCAGCTGCCCCAGCACAGCCCAGCTGCCCCAGCACAGCCCAGCTGCCCCAGCCCCAGCACAGTACCGCTGCCCCAGCCCCAGCACAGTACAGCTGCCCTGCCCCAGCACAGCCCACCTGCCACAGCCCAGCCCAGCTGCTCCAGCACAACCAACCTGCCGCCACCGCACGAGCCTGGACCACTGAATGACCCCTGTGACCACTTCTCCACCTGTGCCAGATCCCTTCCCAGGTAAGCTGAATTCGGACTGTAAGACGGACCCCCATTTGACACATTATTTTTTTCCCCTATTTTCCTTCTGAAAATTGGGGTGCGTCTTATAGTCCGAAAAATAGTAGTGCACAAAATACACAAAAATAATGAGGTATTGGTCAATATTTTGGCCAAAATACGGAAGCTTGCAACCCACCTCACGGGTCCCCACACTTGCGAGTCCTAACACTACTAGCAAAGCCACTAAAGAAGACAAAAAGCCTCCAAAAATTCAAAGTAAACAGCAGAAAAAAAGGTTGCACCGCTTGCCTGCCCAGACACTTTTGTTGGTAACATCTTGCTACATGGGCTGGCTGCACTCTGTAGTGTATTTGTTCCAAGATCTGGGCAGGTAAGCTGTACTGCCTTTTTTACTGCTGTTTACCTTTAAGTAAGCCGACCAAGAGATATTGTATAGATGCGCCGAATTTGTCACCTGGCGTTAGCACTGCAATAAATCTGCTTCATCAAGTGTAGTTTAAGATGGTGAAATGTAAGACCCCAAATTACACCCCCCTCAACATTTGAAAGAAGGAAAAGTAGTGCAATTCTGGAAATCACAGGGTGGATGCAATGATGAAAAATGGACATGTCACAACTGGAGTCTGAGCCTCATGCAAAAATCCCAGTACTCTGGCCTCTGCTCCTATCATTAATGGTCCTCTGAGGAGGAATTTGTTACTGAATGCAGTTTTCTTATCACCCATGACAGCACCAACAAGAGAGGGGATCTGCCCTTCAAGGACAGGGAACCTTTAAAATAAAAAGGGCGCCTCCTCCGCATGAGTAGTTTCCTGTCCTTGAGGAGCGGAGCCTTTTATCTGCATGGCGGCATTACAGAAGAAGAAAGAAGAGCCTGGGCCGGTCGGTGGCGGCAGGACACCATTTCTGCTTTGCCCGGTGCTAGCAGTCCTGGAAGCACTGCGGGGGGAGGGAGGCCTGATAGGGTCTCAGCTGGCGCCATCACTGTATGGTAGCTTGCAGCCCTGCGTCCCGGCGCGGTGTCAGAGCTCGGCCAGTAACAGGAAGTCGTGCTCTGATGACGCGGCCGGGACCTTTCACTCGGGAGACAACTTCTGGGGCAGTACTGGAAGCTGCAGGAGACTCCAGTCGGCGGATCCCCTGCAGACATGGTTCTTAAGGGAGGATCGCTGGCCAGGCAGGGCCGGTGCAGTGATGGAAGCACAATAGCCCCCTCCACAACGCCAGCAGCAGCAAAGCCTGCAGCCGCAGCAGCATTGGGAGTCAGAACAGCCGCAGTTACCCCTACACCAGCTTCATCAAGATGGGAGTTCCGGACGTTCCAGCGGGGCAAGCAGGTCCAAGGATTCCAGGTCAAGCAGCACAGCTCTTCCAGGATGGAAGATTCCACAGTCCCTAAGGGAGACCTTTCGGGCAACATCCTGCCTCCTGTTCCGGTACCCTTTAATTTCTCAGAGTGGTGAGTGAGCTACGAGAATGTCATTTTAATAATGCAAATCTTTCTCTCTCCTTCCCTCTCTGGCTTTCTGGTTGGAGCCCCCTAGAAAGAGTATGGAGAAGTCAAAGCATAGGGTCTGTGCTCTATGCGGACAGGATCTGGACAGCGCGTGGCTCAAAAAATTATGCCAGCCATGTATTAATGACACGGTGGCCAGTGAGACCCCTGACTTTTCCTCCACCCTGAGAACTCTCATCAGAGCCGAGGTGGAGAGCTCATTAAACTCCCAGTCCCTCTCGGGAAACATCAAGAAGGGATAGGGCCAAAGAATCCCTTCACTGTCAATATCATCTGCAGAGGGAGTCCTACGGGATACCTTGGAGTCCTCATCGGATAGCGACTCGGGCACAGGTTATTGCTTCCCCCTGGAGGAGGTGGACAATTTAGTTAAGGCAGTGAGGTCCACAATGGGGTTGGAGGACCGGAGGCCTAAAAGATCTATCCAAGACGACATGTTTGTCACTTTGGACAAGAAAAAGCATAGGGTCTTAACCTATGAATGAGACATTGCAGACTCTCATCACTAAAGTGGGGAAAGTTGGGTAGGAAAGGCCCCCTGCCATCCTCCTTCAAAAGAAAATACCCCTTTGAGTATGAGGCCTCCACGTCCTGGAGTAAAGCTCCCCAGTTAGATGTTGCCATATTTAAGGCCTCAAAAAGCTCGTCCCTCCCCTTTGAGGACTCGGAACTATTGAAGGACCCTCTTGATAGGAAGGTTGATAGCTTTCTTAAGGCAACATGGGAGTCATCAGCAAGGACATTGAAACCAGCCATTGCGGCGACTTGCACAGCTAGGTCCCTTATGGTCTAGTTAAGCATGTTGGAGGATCAGCTAAATGATGGTTCATCCAGTGACGCCATTAAAACCATGCTCCCCATGATCAGGAGAGCGGCGGCCTTCTTAACAGATGCGTCAGCCGACTCAGCCAGGCTGGCTGCAAGATCGGCTGCACTATCTAACGCAGGCTGGAGGGCGGTATGGTTGAAAAGCTGCCTAGGGGATGTTCAGGCAAAAGGGAGGCTATGTTCTCTCCCCTGTGAAGGACAATGTTTTTTCTGCCCTGCTTTAGATGACATCTTGGAGAAAGCATCCGATAAGAGAAGGGGATTCCAAAAGTCACCCTTCTTTTCCTTCAGGCAGTTCTTTCCAGGGAAAAGCTATAGCCGGAGAAGAATATCCACGGAACAGAAGAGACGGGACAACTGATCGAAAAAGACCAAGGGGTTCCTGTTCGGTACCTCTTCCCGAAGTGGTTGGACGTCCTCCAAATCACTCTTCCCCAGGTGGGAGGAAGGCTCTCCCTCTTCCTTCCAGCCTGGGAGAAAATATCATCCAGTGCTTGTATTCTCAACCTGGTGGGGCCAGGGATGAGACTGGAGTTTGGGAGGTATCCCCCAGACGGGTTCATCGTTACGGACCAGCGAGCGTCTGTTTCACAGCAGAAAGCACTGGAGTCAGAGGTACTATGCCTCTTGAGGAAGAACGTCCTGCACGATGTACCAGAGGGAGAAGAAGAAAAAGGGTTCTACTCTCCCCTGTTTCTAATAAAAAAGCAGGATGGCTCGTACAGGATGTGGTCTTCAACTTAAAGGGCCTAAACAAGTTCTTGAGGATTCCAAAGTTCAAAATGGAGTCAATAAAATCGACAATCTAGCTGCTCTTCCCAAATTGCTATATGGCCATCCTAGACCTGAAGGACTCGTATTATCATGTGCCAATACATAGTGTTCAGAAAATACCTCCGGGTGGCGGTACCAGTGGAAGGCACCATAAGACCCCTACAGTACAAGGCCCTTCCCTTTGGCCTGGCAGTGGCCCCTCGGGTTTTCACAAAACTGGTAGTGGAGGTTACGGCCCACCTCAGAGAAAGAGACAGATGAATCATCCCATACCTGAACGATTTCCTAGTAGTAGGCCATTCCTTTACCCACTGCGACAATCACGTGAAGAACATGGCCACCATCTTAGAAAGCTTAGGGTGGTATTTGAACCAACAATAGTCAAGATTGTGCCCACAAAGGACACAGATCTTTCTAGAACTTTTACTCGGCTCTTGCCAGCAGGAATGTCATCTGTCAGAGTAAAATAAAAATTGCTAAGTCTCCTTTCCAGGTTGATACAAGATTCAGTGATGTCCCTCAGAAGTGCTATGTCCTTCCTGGGCTCCCTGACCTCATGCATCCTGGTAGTAAAGTAGGCTCAGATCCACTCAAGAGAGTTTGAGGGGTTCGTCCTACAAAGCCAGCATTCGTTGCAGGGTATCTGGAAGGTACACTGATGCTGCCCTGTGAGGTTATACATTCGCCCGCTGGTGGTTGTACATAAAATCCCTTAGGGACAGGGTCCTGTGGTTTCTTCATGTCACCAGGGTAGTTACCACAGACTCCAGTCCAAGGGTGTGGGGAGCACATGTGGACGACCAATCTAGTTCAGGGGACATGGTCAACGGTAGAAAAGGAAGCCTCCTTAAATATATTGGAGCTTCGGGTGGTTGAGAATGCCTTGCTAAGTCTCTTACTGTACCTGCGAAGCCATGATGTGAAGGTATTATCATATTATCAGACAACCAGGTCACTGTGGCTTACCTGAATCATCGGGGGCATGCGATCCCGGGCCCTATTGCATGTAACCAGACGAATTTTCGGCCTTGAGGAAAAGAACAGCTTATCGCTATCTGCACGCCACATCAGGGGAAAGGACAATGTAACTAAAGATTATTTGAGTCACACGTCACTTCTGCAGGGCGAATCGACCCTTAAAAAAACAACAGTATTCAATTGTTTGGTGGACATGTGGGGGGAACCGGAGATCGACCTTTTTGCCACTTGAGAGAACTGCAAACTAAAAAAATGTTGTCCCTGAATCTGAAAGAAAATCTCCAGGCAGTGGACGCCTTCCAAATCAAATGGGGATTTTCCCTGACCTACGCCTTTCCCTCATTCTGTCTGATGGCAGCAGTCCTCATGAAGATCAGGCAAGACTGGGCAAGGGTAATACTTATAGCCCCATTTTGGCCCAAATTGCCCTGGTTCTTTTGACTGAGGAGCATGTCAGTCACGGAGCTGTGGGTCCTTCCAGAGATCCCAGACCTTCTAGCTCAAGGGCCGGTGTATCATCCGCGGGTGACTGGACTGTACTTAGCCTGGAACTTGAGAGGTCAGTGCTAGGAGGGTAAGGGATTCTCTACCAACTTGATCTGTACTTTAATGGCCAGTAGAAAGCCAGTCACTACAACAATTTGTGGTAGAACATGGAAAAAGTTCTTCATCCACGTCATCCAGAAGGAAAGGTGCCCCTTAAAGGCATCCTGAAGTTCCTTCAGAAAGAGCAAGAACAGGTCCTGGCAGTGAGTTCTTTGAAAGTTCAGGTGTCAGCATTAGGGGCCGTTTATAATTATAACCTAGCGGGTAATTGGTGGATGATAAGATTTATTAAGGCCTGTGTTTGATGTAGACCAGTCATGATGACCAGGGTCCCTCCATGGGACTTGAACTTGGTCTTGTATGCTTTAACCTAACCCCCCCCCTTTGAACCGTTAGCTGAAGGGTCCATGAAACTGGTTACATTAAAAACCATACTCCTAGTAGCCCTTACACCAGCGCAGAGAATCAGTGATATGCAAGCCCTTTCAGCAGATGAGGTTTTAAGACTACCCTATCTGCCTGAAGTAGTGTCTAGGTTCCTTAGGTCGCTGGAGATATCTCTTCCTTCCTTCTGTCCTTACCCAAAGAATGATGGGGAAAGGAAATTCCATACCTTAGATGTCAGGAGATGCCTCCTACCCTATTTGAGGGCAACAAAATCTTGGAGGAAGGATAAGGCTCTGTTTAGCTCCTTCCAGGGTTCTAGGAAGGGGACAGAAGCCTCGAAGGGTACCCTATCCTGGTCGATAAGGGAAGCTATCTGTTTGGCCTATGTGAGTGCGGGAAGACCGGTTCCGGACGTTCTGAAGGCCTACTCTACAAGGGCATTGGCAACTTCTTGGGCTGAGAAAGCAGATGTATCCATTGAACAAATCTGCAAGGCAGCTACGTTGTTGTCACCTTCCACCTTCTATAGTCACGAATATTACTTACTGGTAATGTGTTTTTGCAAAACCCATGACAGCACCCTTATATTCCTTCCCGTTACTAAGCCTTCACCCTTTGGTTGGTGGGTTATATAGCTTGCAGCCATCCTTCAAATGGTCCAATATGTTGGCCCCAAAATATAAAGATGCCATCAACAGACCAGAGATCAAGAAGCTCCACTGCTTCCATAATAACATGTATGAACTTAACCTAGAAGGGGTACACCTAGCGGTAAAAGACCTTAACGACATTCTCTATGCCATGGCAGAAATGTCTGATCTGAAAAGAAGCACCAACAAAAGGCTGAGTACACAAAATCCCAACAATTGGTTTGATAAAGAATGTAAGACCATACGGAAGGCCCTAAGAATGGTCTCAAAAAAACAGAGACCCAAACAACCCCACTCTGAGAGAAGCCTACCACACCATACAACGAAATTACAAAGCCATCCTCAGAAAGAAAAAGCAAAACCACATGTCCACCAAACTCCTCCAATTCCAAGATGCCCTTGAAGACAGCAAATTTTGGGAACTGTGGAATCACCTTGGATCCAACCATAAAAGTAACAGCCTCCACATCCAGAGCGGCAACATCTGACTCCAGTACTTCAGAGACCTTTACAAAGACATCCCAAGTGAAGACTTGAACCCGGCACAAAAAAAGCTTGTGAAAAACTGAAAGATATGGAGGAAAAGTTCAAAGATTTCCAAAATCCTCTGGATACACCAATCACACTGAAAGAAATAACAGGATCACATGGATAAAAGGTAAAAAAGCTAGCGGCCCAGATGGGATCCTCCCAGAAATGCTAAAATACTGCCCTCCAGGCTGCGATTACAAAACTAATATCGTACTGCAGGCTGGCTGCTTCCCCAATAACTGGAACCAAGGCCTCATAACCTCTATAAACAAAATCGGGGACAACTACGACCCAGCAAACTACCGGGGATATGTGTCAGCAGCAACCTGGCTAAACTCTTCAACTGCATCCTAAACAAGAGGATCCTCACCGAGCATAATGTCCTCAGCAAGAGCCAAGCAGGTTTCATGCCGAACCACCGCACCACTGACCACATTGACACTCTGCACAGCCTCATCAAGAGCCATGTCCACAATACAAAGAATAGACAGATATACGCCTGTTTTGTGGACTTCAAAAAGGCCTTCGACTCAATGTGGCACGCAGGACTATTCCTAAAACTGCTGGGGAGAGGAATAGGAGGCAAAACATGCAATGTCATTCGAAGTTCCTACACTGAGAACATTTGCATCTTGAGGGTCAACAGAAAGAGGGCGGCCTATTTCCAACAGAGCCAAGGAGTTAGACAGGGCTGTAGCCTCAGTCCAACGCTTTTTAACATCTACTTCAATGAGCTGGCGGTGGCTCTAGAGTCCTCCTCAGCACAAGGACTCACCCTCCATGACAACCAATTTCTGCTGTATGTTGATGACCTCATGCTTGTTATCACCAACCGAGAAATGCCTCCAAGATCATCTGAAAATCCTAGAGACCTTCAGCAGCACGTGGGCACTGGCAATCAACCAGAAGGAAACTACTATCATGGTGTTCCTGAAAAGAAAACAAAAACCTAAAGGCCATCCTACCTTTTATGATGGACAACTGTCCACTTACAGAAACCAACAAGTACACCTATCTGGGCCTAGAACTCAGCCAGTCAGGGAGCTTCAAGCAAGCCATAGAGTTACTGAATGACAAGGCATCCAAAGCCTTCTATGCCATCAGTCTGTACCGTCTGGCTAAAAATCTTTGACTCCATCATTGCCCCAATCCTTCTGTACAGCAGTGAGGTCTGGGGCCCAGTCTCATACCCAAACTGGTCAAAGTGGAACGCTAGGCTGACTGAAATATTCCACCTATAGTTCTGCAAGCATCTTCTCCAAGTCCATTGAAGCACATCAAACCTCCTGCCGAGCAGAGTTGGGCAGATTCCCACTACACCTCACAATCCAGAAGAAGGCGCTGTCATTCAAGGCTCACCTACAAAGTAGTAATCCCAGCTCCTACCATCACAAAGCCTTTCTACACCAGGGAGCCTCCCAACATGAAATACCCAAAGCCATCCTGACCAAGCAATCAACCTACATAGCCTGACAAAAGGCAAAATCCGGAAGATGGTACACAGTCAAAGAGGAATATCTCAGCATCTGGAAGAACTGCATAAACAAATCCCAGAAACTGACGATACACCAGAACCTACAGAGGGAGTCCAAACTGGCCCCATATGTAGAGAAACTAGAAAACCCCAAATAGTGACAGATCCTGAGCCGGTACAGACCGAGCGCCCACAGCCTACTCATCAAATTCGGGCATCACTGACAAAACTACAAGCCCCGAAAGAGCAGACTCTGCCAGCAGTGCCCCCAGGAGGCTGTGGAGGATGAGACCCACTTCCTGCCGAGGTGCCCCAAATACTCCGCAGTGAGGGACACTTACTTCAAGAGACTTTCTGATCTCACAGACTTCACCTCCATGGAGGAGGAAGAGAAACTGCCGATCATACTGGGGAATTAGAAAGAGGACAATATGTCAACAAGACAGCCAGTGGATTGAAAAGTGACCAATGTGCCCTCTCCCAAAAAATGGATGGCAGACCACCCGGTATATAATTAGACAACTCACTGGAGATGGTGAGAGAGACTGAAAGAAGTAATGCAAATAAAATTGTGGATAATAAAATATGACGAGAACAATGTGGCGAAATAAAATAGCCTTTATTATAAAAAATGGCTCAACAACATTAAAAAATAATGCATTAATACATTTAAGACAAAAAAAGCTTGAATATTTTGGATATAAAGGATCACAGAACAATGCATATAATGGATCCAAATAGTACTTACAGTATTATAAATTGTCTATACCCCCAAGGCCTGTAGCAGGTAAGTATATAAATGAAAGGCACCACTGGTTAAAGCCTCAGTAAAGTGCATGTAGTGCTAAACATAATCTATATATATTTGCAAAAATGTAAGAAAAAACACCACTAGTTAAAACCTCAGTAAAGTGCATATAGTGCTGAACATTATAATAATGAGTAATAAATGGTGCAAAAACTTAAATATATTATGCTAAAATGCAAGAAACACCAAGAGTGCAAAAATTGAAAAAGTAACGGTGAAGCAATATCAATAAACAGAATTTGTATATATGACACTTGTGCACACATGTGCTGGAGGTGAATCTCATAATGAAGCTACCGGCGGTAGTAATATACAAATCTAGTTACCTGCAATATCAGGACAAGGGAGGGAAGCGGTGTGCCTATATAACGCTCCCCGACGCGCTTTTCGGATGTCTCCTCTTCCCCCAGTATTATCTATCCCCCCGACGAAGGAAAGTGCAGTGACCATAGCAGCTGAATATGTCAGTGCCTGCCACAAACGAACAGGAGACTGATATGTCATGGACTTCTATACCCCACCCTGGACATGACCCATCCTCTAACAGGAGCCTGATATATCCTGGGCTTCTATATGCCTCCCTACCCCTATTTTTACCAAATGCTTTGGCAATGCTAACATGTACTTAGTCCTGCCAATAAAGCTCATTTGAATTTAATTGAATTATATTGTTTTTCCACTTAAAGTGGGGTTGAGGATAATTGATATAGTCATTAAAGTTGTATAAATGTATATTCATGTGTACACTGACTCGGAGGTCCTCTCGTGCTCTGTAATCCACTGATGCAGAGAGAGGTGCCGCTTCTTTTATCTTAAAGGTTCCCTGTCCTTGAAGGGCGGATCCCCTCTCTCGTTGGTGCTGTCATGGGTTTCGTAAAAACACATTACTGGTAAGTAATATACGTGTTTCTCCACAACTTCTGGCCGCATGTTGCTGGTACTACTGTGAGCAATTGCCTGGCCTAAACCCGATCCCGTGGCAGCAGCGTCTCCGGACTTGTCTCCATCAGGACCAACATTGGTCAGTGATCACATAAGTGCTGCCATCAGAAGATCCTTAGGATTTGTACAATTAGCAGCAGAACATTCCTCAGAAGATCGTTACTAACCACAGTGACCAGCAGCTGAGGCTGGAGGTTCTGGGATTTCTGCTTGAGGAATAAACTCCAGACTGGAGAATCCAGAGTTTGTGATCATGTTGTCTTTATATGCTGATCAGTTACATCTCAATCCTGGGATCTCCAGAACATTACTACTTATTTTTCTTGATATTCAAGGTTAAGGAGTGCATGATGTATGTGAGAGGGAGGCTGGGTGGGGGTTGTTGTGGGGTGCCATTATGTGAGGAGGCTGGGTAGGGTGCGGTTATATGTGAGGGGGAGGTGGGGTGGGTGTTATGGGGTGTAGTTATAGGTCAGAGGGAGGCGTGGTGAGGGTTGTTGTGGGGTGCAGTTATATGTGAAGGGGGGTGGAGGTTGTTGTGGAGTGCATTTACAGGTTAGAGGGAGGCAGGGTGGGGTAGTTGTGGGGTGCTGTTATGAGAGGGGGGCGGGGTGGGGTTGTTGGGTGCAGTTATATGTTAGAGGGAGATGGAGTTGGGTGCGATTATATATGAGAGAGGGGTGAAGGCTGTTGTGGTTTGCGGTTATATGTAAGAGGGAGGTGGGGTGGGTGAAGGTCCGGTTATATGTGAGTGTGAGGCATGCTGGGGGTTGTGGGGTGCCGTTAAATGAGAGGGGGTTGGGGTTGTTGGGTGCAGTTATATGTCGGAGGTGGGGTTGGGTGCCATTATATATGAGAGGGGTGGGGGTTGTGGTTTGCGGTTATATGTGAGAGGGAGGCGGGGAGGGTGAGGGTGCGATTATATGCGAGAGGCGTGCTGAGGGTTGTTTTGAGGTTCGGTTGTATGTGAGAGAGGCAGAGTGGGGGTTGTAATGGGGTGCCGTTATGTGAGAGGAAGGCGGGGTGAGGGTTTTTCTGGGGTACCGTTATGAGAGAGGGCGGGGTGTGGTTGGGTGCGATTATATGTGAGATAGGGGTGGGGTGCGGTTATATGTGAGAGGAAGGCAGGGTGAGTGTTGTGGTGGGGTGTGGTTATATGTGAGAGGGAGGCAGGGTGGGTGTTGTGGTGGGATGCGGTTATGTGTGAGGAGGAGGCAGGGTGGGTGTTGTGGTGAGGTGCGGTTATGTGTGAGAAGGAGGCAGGGTGAGTGTTGTGGTGGGGTGTGGTTATGTGTGATAGGGAGGCGGAGTGGGGATATTTAACGGTTGGTTGTTAAATTTGATGGGTTCTAACACGTCTATCATGGTTTTTCTGCAGTCACAGGATCTGGATGAGCTTCGCCGCCATGTGTTCTCTGACTCAGTGGACTATTATACAGTGAAGAAGCTTGTACAGAGAGTACTCCCTACTTGCAGGTGTCGTGAGTTGCAGAATAAGCGGGCAGTGCTGACCAGGGTAAGGAGACACTTGAGATCTGTGGAGTGAGCGGGGGGCACTGAGCAGGGTGAGCTGACACTTGGGTGAGCTGTGGAGTAGACAGGTGGCACTGAGCGGGGTGAGTTTACACTTGGGGGAGCTGTGGAGTAGACAGGTGGCACTGAACGGGGTGAGTTTACACTTGGGGGAACTGTGAAGTTATCAGGTGGCACTGAGCTGGGTGAGTATACACTTGGGTGAGCTGTGGCGTGAGCGGGGGCACAGCAGAGTGAGCTGACACTTGGGTGAGCTGTGGAGAGAGCAGGGGGCACTGAGCCCGGTGAGGTGACACTTGGGTGAGCTGTGGAGTAAGCATTGGGCACTGAGCAGGGTGAGCTAACACTAGATTGTGTTCTGGAGTAACTGAGGTGCATTGTGCGAGGTGAGCAGACACTTGGGTGTGCTGTGGAGTAAGCGAGGGCACTGAGCAGGGGTGATCTGACACTTGTGTGAGCTGTGGAGTAGACAGGTGGCACTAAGCAGGGTGAGTATACACTTAGGTGTGCTGTGGAGTTAGTGGGGGCACTGAGCAGGGCGAGCTGACACTTGGGTGCATTGTGAAGGAAGCTGTCATGAACTCGCGGTGTTTAGTTGCCCCCAGTTTGTCGGGATTTATTTTATCCCACTTTCCAGTTCTGGTTTGGAACGTGCAGCTCGGGTCAGTCAGGGAAAAACACCTAGGATAAGTAGTTGCCAGAAGGGCCGCCTTGCTGTGTACTGGCTGTTGGGCACGCTGCAGTGAGGGCGGTATGACTATTCCCAGTCTCAGGTGGGAAATACACTTATAAAGCACCGTCCGTCACTGCCAGAGTCTCCTTAAAGCCCAGAACACTTTGCTGCCACCAGCTCCTGATTTTATGATTAATAATGGGTCAGGAGCCAACCCAATCAGTAGTGTTGACTTAGTTCGTAGGTCGTGACAATAAGTTATTAGAGCAAGGAAAACCAAACTAGTAAATATTATAGCTTTTACTCCAAAAAGAAATAGGCAGTGTTTACAAAAAGAAATGTAAATAGGTATTACAAATGATACAGTTACAATATATACAAACGATTATAAAATAAAGATGGTTTAAAGGTTAGCTTACATGTTTCAGTTACTGGCAAGTCATGTGTCGATGGTTGGTGGGGGAAGGGAACCGTCCCAATTCATCTTGTCAACTTGCATAGCCTCTCGTAGCTCGTTCTCCGGGCAAAAGACACCCTCCTAACTCGGCTCCTTGATGTTATACCCTCTGCTCATGACCTCACTGAGTGGACGGAGCTATGGAATGTACTCACCTTTTTAAAAGTTAATAAAACTCTATATGTCATATCTCTGGCTGCCAGGCTCGTAGAGGGGAGGCGGAAGTATTATGTCTAATCACGAAATTAGCTTACATTTAAGACTAAACATCATATCTCTAGATATTGCGGGGAAACATATCCGTTTCTCAGTTCCTAGTGAGCGAGGAGATCCAAAAACGCTGTGGTGAATAGCTCTCATGATGTACACTCACTGGCCACTTTATTAGGTACACCTGTCCAACTGTGTGTTAAGACTTAATTTCTAATCAGCCAATCACATGGCGGCAACTCAGTGCATTTAGGCATGTAGACATGGTCAAGACAATCTCCTGCAGTTCAAACTGAGCATCAGTATGGGGAAGAAAGGTGATTTGAGTGCCTTTGAACGTGGCATGATTGTTGGTGCCAGAAGGGCTGGTCTGAGAATTTCAGAAACTGCTGATCTACTGGGATTTTCACGCACAACCATCTCTAGGGTTTACAGAGAATGGTCCGAAAAAGAAAAAAAATCCAGTGAGCGGCAGTTCTGTGGCCGGAAATGCCATGTTGATGCCAGAGGTCAGAGGAGAATGGGCAGACTGGTTCGAGCTGATAGAAAGGCAACAGTGACTCAAATTGCCACCCGTTACAACCAAGGTAGGCAGAAGAGCATCTCTGAACGCACAGTGCGTCGAACTTTGAGGCAGATGGGCTACAGCAGCAGAAGACCACACTGGGTACCACTCCTCTCAGCTAAGAACAGGAAACTGAGGCTACAATTTGCACAAGCTCATCGAAATTGGACAGTAGAAGATTGGAAAAACGTTGCCTGGTCTGATGAGTCTCGATTTCTGCTGCGACATTCGGATGGTAGGGTCAGAATTTGGCGTAAACAACATGAAAGCATGGATCCATCCTGCCTTGTATCAACGGTTCAGGCTGGTGGTGGTGGTGTCATGGTGTGGGGAATTTTTTCTGGGCACTCTTTGGGCCCCTTGGTACCAATTGAGCATCGTTGCAACGCCACAGCCTACCTGAGTATTGTTGCTGACCATGTCCATCCCTTTATGACCACAATGTACCCAACATCTGATGGCTACTTTCAGCAGGATAATGCGCCATGTCATAAAGCTCGAATCATCTCAGATTGGTTTCTTGAACATGACAATGAGTTTACTGTACTCAAATGGCCTCCTCAGTCACCAGATCTCAATCCAATAGAGCATCTTTGGGATGTGGTGGAACGGGAGATTCGCATCAGGGATGTGCAGCCGACAAATCTGCGCCAACTGTGTGATGCCATCATGTCAATATGGTCCAAAATCTCTGAGGAATGCTTCCAGCACCTTGTTGAATCTCTGCCACGAAGAATTGAGGCAGTTCTGAAGGCAAAAGGGGGTCCAACCCCTTACTAGCATGGTGTACCTAATAAAGTGGCCAGTGAGTGTAGATCCCAATAATATAGGTTTCTTTTGCATAGAATATATTAGCGCAGAATATTCCTATATCTGAGATACACAAAGGAACCATGTGCTTCTAAACAATGGCTGGTTTCAGCAACTAATATTACACCAGCATGTGTAGCAGGAAAGAGGGGGGGGGGGAGAGTGAGATTTACGCAAGCAAACTGAGGGGGCCATGCAGCTGCGTGTCTGCAAGGGGCTTTGTGTGTGTGTTCTACAAACCTAATGGAGGTAGGGCAGCATGCGTGTGTCCCAGTAAAGCACTGGAAAGCTCTGGAAGTATACTCAGAATATGGCATATTTATATTATTGACAGAAGCGTCCAAGTTTTGGGTGAGCTGTAGAGAAAGCAGGTGGCACTGAGCGGGGTAAGCTGTGGGGTAAGCAGGTGGTACTGAACTTGGCGAGTAGACACTTGAGTGAGCTACATTGTGAAGTGATCCCTCTGCTCCTGGTTACCTCGTACTTTCACCAGCAGTGCTCCTGTAGACGGCTGGCATCTTCCATTCACTCGTTTTTTCTCTCTCAGTGTTCAGAGGTGGACGACTCTGAGATGATGGATTTCTTGAAGCAATGTGAAGGAGGCGCTGAGGAGGAGAACGCAACACCTGCTGGAAAGGAGCTAGTAGAGCGCTTGTGCCATGGCCATGAGCGAGCGCTACCAATAGAGGAGACGGTGCAAGCACTGGATGTCCGAGAGGAGAGTGAGTTTATGAAGAATCTTTCATCATGTGTGAGGCCAGAGAATGCCAAATGCTAATATAGCCCCATGTTAGGGGAAAAAGCCATTCAACGTATGCTAATCAGACAAGTTCCCTTGCTCAACATCCATTACTTAATCAGTACGCATAACCTGTGATATTATATTATCAACAAAAGCACTCAGGTCTTCCTTGTGCTTTTTTGAATTTTGTGACTCATAGAATGAATCATAGAATGGTAGGAAGGGACCTCCTGGGTCATCTGGTCAAACCCCCTGCTCAAAGCAGAATTCACTAAATCATCCCAGACAGATATCTGTCCAGCCTCTGTTTGAAGACTTCTATTGAAGGAGAACTCACCACCTCTCGTGGCAGCCTGTTCCACTCATTGATCACTCTGTCAAAAAGATTTTTCTAATATCTAATCTGTGTCTCCTCCCATTCAGTGTCATCCCATTGCTTCCAGTCTTTCCTTGTGCAAATGAGAATAAAGATGATCCTTCTACAATGTGACAGCCCTTGAGATATTGGTAGACAGCTATTAAGTCTCCTCTCAGTCTTCTTTTTTGCAAGCTAAACATTCCTAAATCATGTAACCGTTCCTCATAGGACATGGTTTGCAGATTGGTCACCCTTCTGGGTCGCACTTCTCTGAACTTGCTCCAGTTTATTGATGTGTTTTTTTTAAAATGTGGCGCCCAAAACTGGACACAATATTACAGATGAGGTCTGACCAAAGAGGAGTAGAGGGCAATAATGACTTCACGTGATCTACACTGTATGCTTCTGTTAATACATCCCAGAATTGCATTTACCTTTTTTGCTGCTGCATCACACTGTTGACTCATGTTCAGTTTATGATCTATTAGCAGGGCTGTGGAATCAGAACCCATTTTGGTGGAGTCGGAGTTGGAATCGGTATAAAATGGACCGACTCTGACTCCTAAAATATATAATAAATTGGGTACAGTAGTTCAATGCAGTTTGTGGGGAATATTTTTTTCATAAGAATTTGGGAAAGTTATGAAATGTCCTATAAATGTCTGTCCTATTCCTGATCTAAGATCCAGACTTTTAACTGAGATGAATCTGTGCTGCAGTTTGTGTTTGTGATAAGTATTTTAGCTCCTCCTCTACAGATAAGGTGAAAGAATAACAAACACACAGGGAAGGAATGCCTGCATTCATCTCAGAACTTCTGGAGTGAAAAGGAAAGTAGGATTAAGGTAAGTACTTCTTAAAGCGTATCTAAACTTTCAATAAGCTGTGCATAAATCAATAGTCAAGTATATGCTGTCTCTGCATGCCTGATGTTTTAGTTTGTTTTTCCCATTAGCTCCTGTCTAGAGACATTAGCTGCTCTGATGACTTATATACACTATACATAGAATATAAGGGGAAAAACTGTTTTCTAACATCTCAAATTCAGAAATACAGTAATAGGATTGATGAGGATATATATTTGTGTGTGTGTTCTGGAATATGATTCAGCACAAACATGCTCCCTCCCTCCTCCACTCTTCATAGACTGTGAAGAAATATCATGTGAAGCATTTAGTGAGCTGTACCCTGAGACAAGCCTGACATTTAAAGTTCAGCGTAAAGCCATCCAACAACATATTTTACACACTTTATACTTATCTGTCCTATTGATTTATGCAACAATTGTTTTATTTCTATCCTAAATTATACAGTGCATGATTTCCTATTCTTGCAAGAATTTAAATATACCTTGCTTTTTTACAGGACAAAATTATTTTGAGAGCGAATTTACATAATTACAAAATGTCTAAGAAGCATTTTATGAAGTCAGCTGTATTTGAGCATTTCACAGTGACTCAAGATAAAACATTTTGTGTTTCAATGTATAAGTGACCCAGATGAAAGCAAATGCTGTAATGCCAACATCGGTGCATCCTGAGGCAGTGACAAAAATGCTCCTTCAAGAGCTTCCAATCTAAAAAACATTTACAACACTGCCACCCAGAAGTTTACAAAGCTGTGATTGAAAACGATCACAGCAGAACCAAAAAACAAGAACCCAGCACTTCCTGCAAGGCTAAGGAGGAAGAAAGAGTGTCTCAAACATCAGTTACAAGATATTTTATAAGTGACAAAGTTACTGTAACAATAACAGCAGATGTGTTTAAAAGACAGCTCATCGAGCTTGTTGTGAAGGACTGTGTGCCATTATTATTTGCACGACCAGCTTTTACAGCTCTTAATGGAGAAATGGCTCACAAACTTGGTGTTTCTCTGGAAAGAGAAAGTATTAGAAAATTAGTGATTGAAGAAGCCCTTAACCAAAAGGAAGATCTTAAAAAGACTCTCAAGACGCTTTATATTTCTTAAAATGGATGCCTGCACACGTCAGAGAGAACTATTTTGCTATCAACATTCGATATGTTTGTGACAACACAAAAATTGTTACTAAGATGCTAGCAGTAAAAGATACTAAAGCTCATCACAGCAGCCAGTTTCTCCAGACCTTAGTGGAAAAAGTTCTGCAAGATTATGAATTCAAAAAAGAACAGGTTCTTGCTATTGTAACTGGTAATGCTTCAAACATAAGTACAATTAAACTGGTCAATTAGAATAATGAAGTTGAACAGCAGCTAGAAGAACACTTCACATTCAGTATGTTGGAGATGGAAGGCCACAGTCCTGTTCCCATAACGGAGGAACAAACAGATATAACTACAGAAGAACAGCAAAATGATTCTTTACAAATAGGTCATCTTGTTGAAGCTGCATCACACCTCTTTCCCATGCATCACATGCGCTGTGTTGTCCACACGTTACAGCTGGCAATAAGAGATAGTCTGCAAGAGGGACATGCTGGAACTCTGATTAGCAAAGTGAGGAAATTTGGCTGTTGCTGCCAGAACCCCTAAAATTGATTCCATCTTGAAGACATGTGCTGGAAAAGGGGCAATTGTGGATCAAGCCACTCAGTGGGGCAGCACCTATATAATGATTGAGCGATTGCTTGAGCTGAAACCCTTCCTCGTAGATATGGCCAACCCTCGGGTTACACTACATGGAGGTCAATAGACACAGGTGGCTGAATTGAAAGAATTGCTTCCTCACCCATTTACGGTAACTAAAAAGTTACAAGCTGAGGATTTAACTCCTGGCATTTTTATAAAGGAGTGGAAGAGCTTGTTGATTTGCCTGTCCCAAAGAGGAGGATGATGGGATTGCTGTTGCTGCTTCAATGAAACGGAGAGAGACACTGCTAATGGAAAATTAAATTCTTCTGGCAGCTGTTTAAGTGGACCCGAGTCTCGTATATTGCAGGACGATCAACAGCTTACTAAAGGAAAAGAAGCTCTGATTGAGGTAGCAGTTAGGATGAATGTGCTACAAGACGGCCAAGAGCAAGAGGACTCTGGTCCTGCCAGTGCTGATGCTGCTGTTTCTTCATCCTCATCAGATGAGTTTGTTTTTGACAAGTATTTGGACGACATGTAGTAGGCAAAGCGTTGCCGCAGGGAATAATATTCCACTCCCATAGAAAATAGATTGACCATATTTCCGCAAAATGTTTCACTTGCTCTCAAAGAAGTAGAAGAGTTCAATCGTTCATCAAAACTGACTGCACGAGGCAATTCCTTTACATCCTGAAATTGTTAGAAATGTTACTCATGTGGTTACTGCTTTGCCACCAACCCAAGTTGGCGTGGAGAGGTTGTTCTCTAGCCTTAAAATAATTAGGTCAGATTTGAGGTCATCTATGAGGGAGGGTCTGATGGAGGCGATACTATCTCTCAGAAGAAATTCATATACTGTACAAATGTTATTCAGTACGTTTTTGTTGAAAACTGTTTTTTTTCACTTACTGCATAGTGTATAATTGTAAATATGCAAAAGTTTTTTTGTTCTAAAGTTGTATTCCAATAAATGTATTTCATGTTCTATCTAAATGGCTTGATAATTGTATCATAATAATGATTAAAAGCCTAATGTTACCATTTTACTACAGTACATTTATCACTTAAACATGAGCCACGTATGAGGGAGTCAGAGTCGAAGTCATGGAAATTGAGGAGTCGGAGTAGGTTTGGCTTACCGACTTCACAGCCCTGTGTATTTGTATACCCAAGTCTTTTTTCACATGTGCTGTTGCTTAGCCCTATTCCTCCCATTCTGTATATGCTTTTATCATTTTTATTGCCTAGATGTAGTGCTTTGCATTTTTCCCTCTAAAAACCATTCTGTTATTTGCTGCCCACTGCTCCAGTTTATATCTTTTTGAACCCTCTCTTCTCTAGTAATAGCTATCCCTCCTAGCTTTGTGTCATCAACAAATGTAATCAGTGTACCCTCAATTCCTAAATCTAAATAATTGATAAAGATGTTGAACAATACAGGGCCCAGGACAGAATCCTGTGGTACCCCACTTGAGACATTCCTCCAACTGGATATGCGGCTATTTATGATCACTCTTTGGGTCCGATCACTAAGCCAGTTACGAATCCACCTAACTGTTGCTTTGGCCATTCCATACTTAGTCATTTTTCGAATAAGGATTGTGTGAGATACTTTGTCAAATACTTTGCTGAAGTCAAGATATACTATATCTACAGCATTTCCCTGATCCACCCAGTCAGTGATTGTCATTTCTGAAGGAAACTAAGTTAGTCTGACATGACTTATTGGTTACAAACCCATGCTGACTCTGGTTAATCACTTCATTATTATCCAGCTACTTGCATACATGTTGTTTAATAATTTGTTCAAAGATCTTTCCTGGTATAGAATTCAGACTCCCCAACCTATAGTTCCCTGGGTCCACCTTCCCCTCTTTGAAGCTAGGAACAACATTTGCTTTTCTCCAGTCTTCTGGGACTTCTGCTGTTCCTGAATTTTCGACGATTATGGAGAATTTTTCAAAAATTTCTTCTGCTATCTCCTTCAGTACTCTGGGGTGTAATTCCTCTGGACCTGGAAACTTGAATTAATTTGTTAACTAAGTGTTTCCTCACTATCTTTCTGTTTAAAGATATCCTGGATTCTTCTATTCCTTTAATAGGACAGTGAAGATCAGTTGATGTTACATTTCCTTTTTGAGAGAAAACAGATGCAAAATACAAATGTAAAAGTTTGGCCTTCTCAACATCCTGTCTTACCATTTCATCATTTTCATCCTGTAAAAATCCTATAGCATCTTTGACTTTTCTTTTACTTTTGACATATCCCCAAAATCCTTTTTTATTGCTTTTGGTGTCTCTTGCAAGCCTTAATGCATTGTCAGCTTTAGTAATCTGATTTGTGCCCTGCAGGTTCTGCAGACAGCATTACATTCTTCTTTAGATATGCCTCCCTCTTTCCATTTGATAAACATTTCTTTCTTCCTTTTTAGCATGTGTTTAAATTCTGTATTCATCCATCCTGGTTTCCTTAAATGCTTTGTATTCTTCCCTCTTTTCAGAATTGTTAACGATTGTGCTTTCAGGAACTCATTTTTCAAGATTTCTCATTCTTCCTGGACATTTTTGTCCTTAAGGATATCCAGCCATTGGATCCCTCCGATGCCCTTTCTGAGTCCCTTAACCCCAACCTAACCCTCTCCGTATTAGTACTGCTCTGCAGGAACTGCATTTCTGCCTGCAGTAGTACTCTTATGGCGGCACAATTACCGCGGCCTCACGCTGAGCGCCGCGGTGATCAGTAGCGGGTGTCAGCTGTATGCGACAGCTGAAACCTTGCAGCAACGACCACGATGGGTGCTAGCACTGAACATGGGCATTTAACCCCTCTGATGCCGCTGTTGGGACTGAAAGCAGCATAGAGAACCATCGTGCAGGTAGGGGGCTCTCTGCGCAATTCCACCGAAACAATGCGATTCGTCCGCGTTGTTCCGGTGGTCTCCATGGAGACCCCTGGCCCCAAGATGGCTACGGGGTCCTCCCGAGTCCTGCTGGGAGGTGACTGCTCAGCGCCTGCTGAGAGCAGGACCCGAGAAGCCACCTTCCCTGCCTGTCAGATCGCTGATCTGATACTCAGTAATGATGATATTTTATTTCTATAGCGCCAACATATTCCACAGCACTTTACTTTTCAGAGGGGACTTGTACAGACAATAGACGTTAAAAAAACAAGCAAAAAAACAAACAAAAAAAAAGCAAAAAAAAAAAACCTGAAGTCTGAACTGAGAAAATAAGTTAATGTGTTTTCACAATGTAAGTGCATATTAACACATGACCATTAACCATGTGTTGGTTTTTTAAACAAAAAGCAAAAAACACAAATATCCTAAACTAAAAAGTAAACAATAAACTGGAAATAATGCATAAAGGTAATAATAATAATAATAAGGGTATTTAGTAAACTTAATTTTTATCAAAATAATGTACAAGCCATCCCGCCACGTCATGGCAACCCTTGTGGGACAGTCCCTACTCTAGTATTTAAAACCTTTCCACTTGTCAAGTGAAGTAAATGTGAAGAATGATCGAGGGACTGAACCACCAGTAAAAGCATAGGTCAGACAGGATGGTTTTCCCAGCTCAGAAAGAGGGCGGTCACACCCATATATGCACAGAATGCACAATAAAAAGAACAAAAAAATGTTTAATTTATTGTGCATACTGTGCATATATGGGTGTGACCGCCCTTTTTCTGAGCTGGGATCTATCCAAGGCAGCAGATCCCCTTGTTTTCTCCCCTACCTTTTGGAAGATAAAGTTGTCAGCAAGAGAGGATAAGAATTTCCTTGACCTGTTAGTTTTGCCTGAGAGAGATTCCCAACAAATGTCTGGATAGTTGAAATCTCCCATGACCACTGTAAGGCTGGAGTCACACACAAGAATAAAAAATCGGTCCCATTTTAACGGTACGAAATCGCACAAAGAATTCTTGTCCAGGGGATCCGTCTGTCATCCGATTTTCCGGCGATGAACCGATTTTATTCGCATCTAAGCATCAAATTGACATCCAATGTCAATGCCTGATGCTCTTTCCTGTTGACCTGGAGAAGTCTTGCTATTTAATCGCAAGTCACACGTGTGGTGCGTTTTCAATGCGATTTTTAATCGCATCCATAGACTTGCATTGTCGAATCCGATCTGAAAATCGGTGACAATCACAGCATGCTGCGATTGTCTCGGTCCAAGGAACGGATCCGATAAAAAAACGCATGACGGAAGCAGCACCATAGAATAACATTTGGACGAACGCAGTGCGTTTTTTATTATTATTTTTTTTATTTTTTTTTATCGCATTGCATTCGTCCGATTTAATCGCTAGTGTGACTCCAGCCTAACAACCTTGCCGGCATCACTGCATGGTCTCCCATCCCCCACCTGCCTTACACACCAACTTACTCACTACTCCGGGTCATGCTGCGAGTTCTGTCTTCTGCCGGCTCCATGCTGTGTGCCTCTTGTCTCCTGCCTGCTCTTTGCATGCTTCCTGGCCGTGTGTATAGGGGGGCGGCGCCGGCACTTCCTGGTTCTTATAGAGTCAGTGTGCACCTCCCTAAGGTGTCCCCAGCCAATTGCCAAGAGGCCTCAGGTACTTAAGGCATCCTCGCCCATTGGTGCAATGATTTCTCTCAGTCAGTGCCTTGCTGCTGAGTTGCCAGGTCCTGTCTCTGTTTTCTGCATTCTTTGGGGGCTGCATTCCCAGACCTGTTACTGTGCTGTATGTTTTTTGTGTTCCCGCCTCCCTAAGGCCTGCATACTCAGGCCTGAATCCTTGTCCTGTATTTGTTCCCGTGTACGTCCTTGTCTTTACTGTGTTCTATTCCTGTACCTTATCCCACACCTGACCTTGTCTGAACTGAGTCCTTTACCTGTGTCCGTTTGTATCCCTGTCCGTTGCCTTTACTTTCCTGCTGTGTTTCCTTATGGTCTCTGCATCCTGTGACTTTGCTCTGGCCTCTACCCTGCATCCTGTGACTTTGCTCTGCACCTCTGCTCTGCATCCTGCGACTTGGCTTTGCACTCTGCTCTGCATCCTGCGACTTTGCTCTGCACCTCTGCTCTGCATCCTGCGACTTTGCTCTGCACCTCTGCTCTGCATCCTGCGACTTGGCTCTGCACCTCTGCTCTGCATCCTGCGACTTGGCTCTGCACCTCTGCTCTGCATCCTGCGACTTGGCTCTGCACCTCTGCTCTGCATCCTGCGACTTGGCTCTGCACCTCTGCTCTGCATCCTGCGACTTGGCTCTGTACCTCTGCTCTGCATCCTGCGACTTGGCTCTGCACCTCTGCTCTGCATCCTGCGACTTGGCTCTGCACCTCTGCTCTGCATCCTGCGACTTGGCTCTGCACCTCTGCTCTGCATCCTGCGACTTGGCTCTGCACCTCTGCTCTGCATCCTGCGACTTGGCTCTGCACCTCTGCTCTGCATCCTGCGACTTGGCTCTGCACCTCTGCTCTGCATCCTGCGACTTGGCTCTGCACCTCTGCTCTGCATCCTGCGACTTGGCTCTGCACCTCTGCTCTGCATCCTGCGACTTGGCTCTGCACCTCTGCTTTGCATCCTGCGACTTGGCTCTGCATCCTGCGACTTGGCTCTGCACCTCTGCTCTGCATCCTGCGACTTGGCTCTGCACCTCTGCTCTGCATCCTGCGACTTGGCTCTGCACCTCTGCTCTGCATCCTGCGACTTGGCTCTGCACCTCTGCTCTGCATCCTGTGGCTTTGCTCCACTTTTTTTTGCTCTGCATCCTGCGGTTTTGCCCTCCAACCGCACCGTGCGGTTCTGCCCTCCTGTCTGAATAGGCTCCTATCTGTTTCCATATAACATTCATACTTGTACGTGCTTCTGTCTTCTCTATATCTGTTCCAGCTCATCCAGTCTGCACAGGTCCCTACCGGTTCCCACATACCATTCATTCCACTCTGTGTCCCTGTCCTTCCCAAGTCAGTTCCTGCCCCTTCTGTTTCAGCCGCGCCCGCCTGCCAGTGTTTCAGCCGCGCCCGCCTGCCAGTGTCTCAGCCACGCACGCCTGCCAGAGTACCTGCTGTGCCCGTCTACTCACCAGAGTACCAGCCCTGCACACCTGCCTGTCTGCCAGTCGAGCCTGTCTCCTGCACCTGTCCTAGCGTTCCGTCCCCCAGTGAGATCAGCTGCAACAGCCAGACACTGCCCTGGAGTGGTACCTGGCAGCTACCTGCCGCATGAGCCTGACCTCCCCATCAGAGGCTCCAGTGAACACCAAGGTAGCTGCTTAGTCACACCCCTTCCAGGGTAGTCTGGTTTGTGGCACATTGGGGCCACACCCCCATGCTCGCACCAACCAGTCAGGACGCGAGCGTTACAACCACCGTCATTTTTTTTTTTTTTTAGAACTTGGCCATTTGATGCATAAAGAGTTCATCCATATCTTTAGCTTGTACAGGCGGCCTGTAGTAAATGCCTACAATGGTGTCCTTTCCATTGTTCTGTCCTTGTATTCTTACCCAAACAGTTTCCACAGAACTCCCAGTCTCTGAAGCTTGGATCTCTGTGAAGATATACGCTTTTCTAACATACAAGGCGACACCTCCTCCTCGTTTATCAAGTCTGTTTCTTGCAAATAGGTTGTATCCTTCTAGTTTTGTATTCCAATCATGTGTATCGTCCCACCAAGTTTCAGTGATTCCAATGAGATCATATTTCTTTTCCTGCGTTAGTAGTTCCAATTATCCATGTTTGTTGCCCATGCTTTGTGCATTAGTATAGAAACATTTTAGTTTGTGATTGGTTTCTCTTTCTCCAATATTTTTATTATTTAGATTCTTTTGTCTTTGTTCTTCCTTTCCACTTCTAATAGCAGAGTATGGATTTTTCTGGCTTTTTGCTTCCCTTCCCACATTGTTCTAGTTTAAAGCTCTCCTGATGAGTGTAGCAAGGCGACTTCCAAATACATGTTTTCCAGTCTTCGTAAGGTGCACCCCATCTCTAGCAAGTAGTCCATCGTATAAGTAGTTCACTCCGTGATCCAGAAATCCAAATCGTTGCTGACGGCACCATCGACGTAGCCAGTTGTTCACCTGCAGAATCTTATTCCACCTCCTTGTTCCATGGCCATCCACTGGGAGGATGGAAGAGAAGACCATCTGCGCTCCCAGTTCTTTCACTTTCTTACCTAAGTTTTCAAAGTCTCTGCAGATGGTTTCCAGGTCGTTTCTTGCGGTGTCATTTGTCCCCACATGTAGTAGCAGGAATGGGTGGTCATCTGTAGGTCTAAAGAGTCCTGATATCCTGTCAGACACATCTTTAATTTTTGCACCTGGAAGACAGCACATTTCTCGAGGTTATATCTGGTCTGCAGATAGCGGCCTCTGTTCCTCTGACTCCACCAGTACAAAATTGGGTGGCATAGTTCCATAGTCTCACTGCTCTTACAGTAAAGAATCTGGATCTGTGATGATGTGACCTGTGTTCCTTTAGATGTAGAGGATGCCGCCTTGTCCCTGTCTCAGACTTTGTAAACATACTATCATACAGATCTCTATACTGTCCCCTCATAAATGAGTACACTGTAGTAAGACCACTCTTCAGCCTTGCTTTTTCCAAACGGAGTAAGGCTGTGTTCACACACAGCGTTTTTTTAGCGGTTTTTACCTCGGTTTTCACTATAAGGCTAGTTTCACACTGGCGTTTGAGCGCAGCGACGGCCTGCGCACGGCCGCCGCTAAGCCCCGCCCCCTGTTGCGCCCCCACCGGCGCATGACGCTGCATGCGCCCTGCGTCCCCTATCTTTATCACAGGGGGCGCAGGCCATGCGCAGTATACGTTTGGCGGCGCATGCGCCTTTTTGACGGTGTGCCAACGCAACCAAACTGCAGCAGGTTGCGTTTGGCACAGGTCGGCGCACCGTCAAAAGGACGCATGCACCGCCAAACGCATACTGTGCACGGCCTGCGCCCCCTGTGATAAAGATAGGGGACGCAGGGCACATGCAGCGTCATGCGCCGGTGGGCGGAGCTACCGGTGGGCGCAGCTACCGGCGGGCGGGGCTTAGCGGCGGCCGTGCGCAGGCCGTCGCTGCGCTCATAAACGCTAGTGTGAAACTAGCCTCCAACCGCTAAAAATAAGCTTCCCAGTCATTTCTATGCATTTTGCACTTTTTGTGCACATTGATGTGTTTTTTACCGCGAAAAAACCGCATCGCGGTAAAAATCGCAGCATGCTAATTAATTTTGCAGATTTTTCCGCGGTTTTGGCTTCTTCCATGCGGTTTGAAACGGCTGTGGAAAAAAACGCATAAAAAACGCCGTGGAAAAATAGGTGCGGTTTCTGGGAAGGGATTCAGGTTTTTGAGCAGCAGTTTTCTGCAACGTGTGCACTTAGCCTAACTCTGTGTGGTCACCCATCTCCTGCAATCACCAATTCCCCTAATAATGTTGGTCGCTCTTCACTGTACCCGCCAAGTAGGGGTAAAAATCCCCGCTCTGTTTCTTTTTCTTATGCTGGATTGGGAAATGATAGGAATTAACCTTTTCTGACCAATTCGCTATGTGATTCTTGCATTGAATTTTACTTATTTCTTGTCATATGGTCATATTGTCCTCTAGGTAGTGGGGAACTACTATTATGTGAATTAACCGTTTCTGTACCCCAAGCCATATGTGATACATTCAGTGGGCACTTTTGTAATCCCCACCTCGGATGTGTTATACACATTGAGCATATCTCTGCTTGTGCTGGTATACAGCTTTTTGCATCTGGGGATCATACCCTTTGATTTTGGGATCTTTTTGACCTATATTTAAAAGACAATTGTGTTATTGATGTTATAACCTGTCAGCATTTTTTCTTGTTAATTAAGGTCTATCCATTCATTCCTGTACTATTACTTATAGTTTTCCCACCTGTAGATTATTAGGGGCTATTAGGGCTAGTCTGGGACAGCCGTCGCGGAGTGGGGGCGCCAAATAAACGTATCTTTTAGGGTGCCAACCTCCACTGCCAGAAAGGGTTAGCAGACTATTGTAGGGAATTGGACAGGTTATATCCTTGCTGACTTGTGGTATTGGTACACACTGGGCTGGTGGAATCTTCATATTTATGAATAAAATTTATTTTATTGGGAATATATGTTCACGTACTGCTTTACTCCTCCCAGTGTCTGAGCTCCTTCGTGCAACATCTCCAGCTCTATTATGTCTCCTGCTGCTGGAGAGCCTCCTCCCGGCTATAGGGAAGTGCAGCCAGACTTTGTAGCCACTGGGTCCTGCACTTATTAGCTTCCCTGCCTATCCCTTGCCAACAGGTGGTTTATTATGCAGCTTCTCCCGCCATGCCTTGACGGAACTTGGCTTGTATTACAGGTAGCAACTTGTGCTCTGGCAAGGTGTCGGTTTGCTCCGATTATCCTGTTAGCCACCCGACTTGTCTTCCTGTTCAGTCTGATCTCTCCGCTCCTCTACTCAGTTTTGTATCCTGAACCTGTGCTGCCTGCCCTGACCTTGGACCACCTGACTACGCTACTTTCTTCACCCTCCTGTGCGCCACACTCCTACCTTGACCAATGAGTAGGCTGCTGCTGGTCTTGGCACTGCCCTGGAGTGGCACCTGGTGACTACCGGTGGCCTAAACCTATCCTCACCATCAGAGGCTCTAGTGAAGACCAGTTAGTCACTTAGACACACCTCCAGGATAAGCCCGGCCTGTTTTGCAGTGGGACCACACCCACCAACATCACAGGGTGAAGATTTTATTGTCCCCTGAATGAGGTCTGGTCAGGATGAGAGGACACCACAAGGTCTTAGGGCACAGTCACACATAGCGATGCACCAGCAATCCCGACAACGATACGACCCGGTCAGGATCGCTGGTGCATCGCTAAGTGGTCGCTAGTGAGCTGACAAACAGGCAGAGCTCACTAGCGACATAGCAGCGGTCGTCACTTACCTGTCATACGCGGTGATGAAGACATCCTCGCGCCTGTGTCCACACGTCGCTCTTCGCCACAGCAGGAAGTGGCCGACGAGAAACAGTCCAGGCCGTTCTCGCGCGATCAGGGATAACCAGCGGGGGAGCTGGTCGGAGGGGAGTATCACACATAGCAATATCGCTGCTGCGTCACAAAATCGGTGACGTTATAGCGATATTGCTAGCGATATCGCTTAGTGTGACGGGCCCTTTAGGAGCACAGTCCTTAGTTGATGCAGAAAGACTTGAATCCATGAGAAGCCTTCATTCCTACTCTGAGGGTCATCAGTCGTCATTCAATTCTATCCCAGACTCTTCTGTCTCTCTGAGATGTGAAGTTTCTTTTAATACTAGTAATTTCATGTCCATGATGCTGTGATCAGTGCTGCTAAAATGTTTGTCCTCAGGTAAATCTGTTCCTTTTTTTTTTTTTTTTTTCTTTTGAGTGGTGATGAGAGTTCGTCCTTGTTCTAAGTTTCTGCACCGTTTCATCTACATACAGACCCCTAGTTGGACGTTTGGTGCATATAATTAAGTTCACCCCAGGGAATCTTTATCTTGTCTGTAGTCAGAGGTTTTACATTTTTCTTGTTTATAGGGAAAGGTTCCTGTTGGAGAGGGCAGGGACCTTCTGACAATGATATGTCTTAGTTTTGGGGGCTTCCTAAACACAATTGGGGGTGGGGTCTGGAAATATGGTTTTTAATCCAGCATTTTTTTGTAGTGAAGGTTATGCTTTGTGACGCTCCCCTTAGCACCTCCAGGTTTGGAATGTAGGTGACTTCATGCTAAGGACAATAAAACTTTCATGCACCTTATCTAGAACTGACCAATATTTCCTGCCATGACTGTTTCTCTCCTCCTTGTATTGATGCACTAAAGTGTAATACTTGATACCAGTGGAGTATTGCATTCTTATGTTTCCTGTGACTTCTGGTGTCTGATCCTTTTCCTGGTGTCTGATCCTCTTCTGGGGTCTCCTGAGGCCTCTAGGAACTGCTCCTCCCTTGGTGTCTACTGTGACCTCTGACGTCTGCTCCTCCTCTTCTGGCGTCTGCTCCTCCTCCTCTGGCGTCTTCTCCTTTTCCGGTTTCTCCTGTGACCTTTGGCGACTGCTCCTCTACTGGAGCCTCCTGTGACCCCTGGTGTCTGCTCCTTCTCTGGCGTCTCCTGTGACCTCTGCTGTCTGCTCCTCCTCTAGTGTCTCCTGTGACCTTTGGATTCTGCTCCTCCTCTGGGGACTCCTGTGATCTCTGGTGTCTCCTGTGACCTCTGGTGTCTCCTTCTCTGGGTTCTGCTCCTCCCCTGTTGTCTCCTGTGGCCTCTGGTGTCTGTGCCTCTTTGTATCTAGTCCCTGTTCCACCTTTGTTAGATTGTTTCCTTTTTCTCCATACGTGAATCTGTGATACCTTTTTTCTCTTTTAGGTATTGAGACTCTTCTGTGTTACTTGGAGCTTCATGACTGTCGCTGGCTGGAGCTTCTGCATCCCACTCTGTCTACGTGCCGGGTTACATGTTACAGTGGCCCCCAGCAGCTACGAGGCTTGGCCCACAGGTAATGAAGTCTGCTACTTTCATGTATGACCAGCTGGGGGCGCTCCCTATGGTGTAGTGTTGGCTGCTTTGCCTGTTCCTTACTGCCTTTTTTCTCCCTCACAGCTGCCCTCCTGTTGCTGTCGCTCTTGCTCATGAGCGTCTGTCTGGAGTTGATCTCACACACGTAAGCTCTGTGGAGTTTAATGTGGTTGATCTTGCCAATTCCATGGGCTGGGAAATCATCCCTGTGAAGAGAGCGTTACGAGATCTGCAGTGGAAGTCTTCATCCACAGGGGGTAGGTGTCTTATGAGAGTCATGTGCCCAGCAGACTGGTGGCCCTAGAGCTCATGATCGGTTTTACTAGGTGGCCCATCATTCCCTGATGGTCTCTGCATCATGTCACCATGACTGTTGATGCGGAGCTTGCCCCATTCAATGGATTTCCTTACTGTGGAGGCTGGAGAGGGCTCTGTTCTCAGCCATACAGTGATCTCCGATCTGTAAGAACACGCTGTGTGACACGCATCCTCCATGTCTGAGTAATCTACTGTGCATTAGGGTACCCAATCAGGAGCACTCATGTGGGCTCATGGACATGCTGCAATATCTGTCTGCTGCAACTATGAAGTCATCAGGATGTAACATGGAGGTCACCGTTGATTCACTTCGTTAGCAGTGACTGTGCCATCTGCATAGCTTTTGTGGGCTGCTTTACTCTACTCAATGTCCATGTTACAAGTTGGAGTACAGAACCTCCATCTGTCTCTGGCGCCGGGCTCTGGGTCACCTCTGGCGCCGGGCTCCGGCCGCCTGGTCACAGTTGACAGAAGGTGTGGCGGTGAGACTTTCACATCTCCGGCATTTTGCTGGAGACAAGTGTGGCACGACAAACACTTCCTTTTTGCAACTGCTGTGAAACTTGGTGCACACCAGTAAGTGTAAGCTAAATTTCACATTGCATTATTACCCCCATAGGTTAAAGCATGAGCCGCATCTGCTGACGATGTGAGCAGGGACTTGGGCCATTGGTTTCCCTTCAATGTCTTTCCAGAGGCCATTGTAATCCTGGGTGCACCCTTTATCCTTCCATCGTTCCTTTTCCTGTGGAGAACAAATATTTTGCATTGTTGTGAATTTCTCCCACTCTGGTATAAGGCTCATCACCGATCGTGTCCAGCAATATGAGTCTGACACTTGATTACAAGTAAATGTTCACTTTCCTTTGCATAACTTATGGGAGACTTGCTGTGAGAAAGTTCCTCATCTTCCAGATGGTGCCAAAGTCATTTTACTCCAACAGCGTAACGCGAGTCTGAGTATATATCACCGTAACCAGTTTTCCTTTCTCTGACCGACATGCTTTGGGGAGTTCCACTGGTTCTGCTCTCTTGTGCAGAGTACCTAAGGCTTCTGCATGAACCCAGAATGTAGTTCTCCTGTATCTGTTGGTCTTCTACGTTGATGGTAGTCAATCAGTGACCGGTCTGCAAACCCTGTCTTATGAGGAAAGGTTGCAGGATTTGGGAATGTTTAGTTTGCAAAAGAGAAGACTGAGAGGAGACTTAATAGCTGTCTACAAATATCTAAAGGGCTGTCACATTGTAGAAGGATCAACTTTATTCTCATTTGCACAAGGAAAGACTAGAAGCAATGGGATGAAACTGAATGGGAGGAGACACAGATTAGATATTAGAAAAAACTTTTTGACAGCGTGATCATTGAGTGGAACAGGCTGCCACGAGAAGTGGTGAGTTATTCTTCAATGGAAGTCTTCAAACAGAGGCTGGACAGACATCTGACTGGGATGATTTAGCGAATCCTGCTTTGAGCAGGGGGTTGGACCAGATGGCCCAGGAGGTCCCTTCCAACTCTACGATTCTATGATTCTAATCTGGATTTTGGAATGGTTCTTCCTGTAACTATGTGTAGTATACAATCGTGTGTGTCCTGATACGTCACACTGTCCATGTTACCGTTCGTGTTTGGGTCATATTCTCCACTGGACCCAGATTCTCCAGATTCTTCTTCTCTGAGACAATCATGCGTGATTCATTTTGAACATCTGTGTGGGGTGATGTGACTTGGTTGTGAAAGTGCCACTTGCCACCGTGAAAGTCTCGCTTGAGTCAGATGTTTAGTCCTCTGGCTGATGACCAGTGCATAGACTAAATCTGCTGACTTATCCACTGCATATGCTTCTGCTGTTACGGACATAAGACCAGCATGCATCCCGCATGCATCCCACATGCAAAGGGGTCCAGTTCAGAGCCGTAGAAATCAATTGGCTTGTCTCATTATGTTTCTGCGCCAACGCAGCTTGTGCATTCTCCTGCACTTCATGGCAAAAAAAAAATGGAAAGGAAGGGGTTTGTTCAGTACACCAAGTGCAGGGGCTGTCAAAAGGGCATGCTTCAGTTCTATGAATGCAGTCATGGTCTCTTCAGTATGCTCCAAAAGGTGAGTATATACAGAGAAAAACGGGATCCACTGTGTACAGTACCCCACCGTCCGCAAAAAAAACCGATCTGGTCTGCCTATGCTTTAGAGGTATGGTAAGGCGTTGTATGGCAGTCACCCTGTCTTTTGTCCTACTGTTAGGCAATGTTCGATGTACGATACCCAAGTCCAGTGTTCCCCAACTCCGGTCCTCAAGAGCCACCAACAGGTCATGTTTTCAGGATTTCCTTAGTATTGCAGTATTGCACAGGTGTTTGAATTCTTGCCTGTCCAGGTGATGCAATTATCACCTGGGCAATACTATGGAAATCCTGAAAACGTGACCTGTTGGTGGCTCTTGAGGACCATAGTTAGGGAACACTGTCTTAGTCTGACCGTGGCAATTTCACTTTTGCTGCCTTTTGTGCGTTCTTGTCCAGAAAGGGCTTCTGTAGCTTTCCGAGTCACATTTTTGGAAGCGGAGCACAGCAGCGCGTACTCCACATACTGGACCAGTGTGGACCCAGATGGGAGCTGTAGATCTGCCAAATTGTCCCTGAGTGCTTGACTGAAGATAGTGGGAGAGTTGAGAGACCCTTGTGGCATCCAAGTCTATTGCTGTCCCCTGTCAGTGAGCGGAAAAAGCTACTGTGAGTCAGGTTGGATAGGATGAAGAAAACTGCGAAGCACAAGTCATCTACGGAAAAATGGCTACTCTCTGCTGGAGTCTGCAGCAACATTGTGGCTGGATGTGAACCTCTGGGGTGTAGGGGGGGCTACATCCACATTAACAGTCCTTCGCACCTGTACCATCCTCCAAGCCCCCCTTTACCTCCTGATTTTCTAATGGGTAAATGGGGCTGTTACAGGTTATTGATTTTTTTGGAACGCCCCTTGTTTGAGAAGTGACTCTATGAAGGGAACGATGTCAATTAATACCTTGGGTCTTAAGGGATACTGAGGGTTACGAGGGAGGTCACGGTGTGGATTTACTTCAGTTTGCACTAATTGATTTAATTAATTTGCCCAACCTCAGTAGAATCTGCACTCCACAGTTTTTTTTCAGGCTCTGTTTTCAACATGTATTCTACTTTAAGATTGATATGGTTGTTAAAGGCTTGTTATCTGGGCTCATACAACAAATTCACCATCCTACGTATCTTCCATTGGTACCTGTAAGTATGCACCATCATGAGTACGATAGATGGTTCAGTTTAGATGGCTGGTCCTGTCCTACAAGGCTTATCGGGGATCTGCTGACAGTGGGAAAGACTGGTCTCGAGGTAATAGGACCTATAAGCCCCATTGTAGCATCTGAAACAGAAGGAACCTTCGCTTCCCTGTTACGCCTACAGTTTCCAATGTTTCTGCTGTTTTTGGATGGAAGTTGTTGTTAACCAAAGAAACAGATGCTCCTGTACCACCAAGAGAAGGTACGTTGGAACTGGTTCCCTGGAAGAAAAAAAAGAATTTTGCAAAAAAGCATAAAGTATTTTGTGTTGCACACCAAGAGATCTGTATCAGCTACAATCCTGTGGTGTGCCCCTCTTCTCCGGTGTGCCCCTCTTCTCCGGTGTGCCCCTCTTCTCCGGTGTGCCTGCTCCCTGTAAGTCTTGTTTTTTTTGCAATTCGCTTTTTTCCATCGCAATTGAAACACTTGAAATCATTGTTTTCCCATTGCTGTCCTAAGGGCGCAATCAGACTGCTGTTTAACACAGACGTCGATCGCCTGCAGTGCTCGTGACCGCAGCACAGATATACATGCCGTCAGAGTCGCCAGCCAGTCCGAACACTGCGGTGCGATCATCGTCCATGTTATACGGTCGTCTGGCTGCGGCCGTACCAGAAGACTGTGGGGCAGAAATAGACGTTACTCTTATTTTACAGACCGGTAAGTAGTCGCAATTTGTAGCTGCGCGTCTCTCTCCTATTTTTTCTTTTGTGCGATCTTGAGATTTTTCCCCTGCTGATACAAGTCCTCTAAGATGGCTCTCATGTTTTGTGGTTTCCTTTTGGGTAATTGAGTGGTTAATCTGCTTTTCAACCCTTTGGTTAATAATTCTGGCCTCTCCAGGGTCGGTTAGCCCTTCTCGCCATTCTGATCTTCTATCAGCCAACAGAATCTGATGATATTCTCTGACGCTCATTGCTGAATGTTACTTGTAGCTTTCCAATCTGCCATTTGCAGAGTTTTGCATATTTTGGATATATTGGCCTCCATCGGGTTAGTACATTTTCAGTGTTAAAAATGTAGTCGTCTCCTGTGAATTCTAGGAAACCGCCTCCTCCGCAGGGATGAAAACTGTGTGTAACTGGCACTGTGTAGACACGAGGGTCAGTGGGTGCTCTCGTCCGCTGGCTCGGCTGCCTTTAGAAAGACCGCGTGGGGGGGCAGATCTAGCCAGCTATGTGAGCGGCAGCGGAACCCAGGAGCTCCGGTCAACTTTTTTAAGTCAAGTACTTTTTATTAAGGCATATATACAAAATGTAGTACAGTCTGACAACTCCAGACATGTACGAAAATAACAAAGCAGATTAATATATAGCAGATTAATATATTTTTCTTTAACGTGAATTAGCCCCTTTACCCAATATCCAACCCCTCCTCTCCCTCCCCACTCCCCCCCCAACCCCATTCCATATCCTTCATTGTCAAGCTAATACATCACATCTTGATAAATTTAAACACAGCTTTACATAGGCTCAGCCGCACAAGTACGATTCCTACTGATGCAATTAACCAGCTGCCAATCTAGTCTGCAATAGCTCAGCAGACGCCACACCCGGACCCTCCATCCATCCACCCCACACATTTTCAAATTTTGTATGTGGACCTCTCTTGACATAAATATTCCTTTCCATTAGGACAATAAAGTTTGTTTTATTCACAAACTCTTTCCTCGGTGGTTTCTTATCTAACCAATGCATCGCAATAAGCTTCCTAGCGGCATAAAGCAATCTTGCAATAGCCAATTTCCCACATTCATCCGTGGTAATATCATCCATGCAAGCCAAAAGGCAAGTCAGCGGGTCTCGCACAACATTTACCCCCGTCACTTCTTGGATCAGATTGAGCACTTTCACCCAAAAGGGCTGAAGACGAGAACATGACCACATCATGTGTAGAAGGTCGGCTCCTTCCTCAGAACACCTTGGACATTTTGAGTCTCTTCTCAGACCTGCCTTCATCATCCATAGTGAGGTCCTATATACTCTATAGATTAAATATAGCTGTGACACCCTTCTAGCCTCACTCAGAGAAACCTTGGGAATATATTGTAATATGGACTCCCACTGTGACTCCAGATAAAGGACCCAAATCTATCCATTTTCCCTTCACCATTAACGGATGTTTCAGTAAAAAAGTGTCCAACAGGCCCCTATACATCAAGGTAATGAACCCCCTCGTATCTCTCCGAGGTCCTATGAGATTCAACAAACTATCTGACTGCAAAACTACACGTGACCCCTTGTTCTGTTTATTTAGGGCATGTCTCAGCTGTAGATACTGGAAAAACATCTTCTGGCTCAAAGGAAACTCATTCCTGAGCATTTCAAACGACTTAAAGGGAGTCTGTCACTTCTTTTTTAGGACTATGAGCTGCCGGCACTGAAATCAGGGGCTTATTTACAGCATTCTATAATGCTGTAGATAAGCCCCCGATGTAACTTGAAAGATGAGAAAAAAGAGTTGGATTATACTCACGCCGGGGTTCTGTCCGGTCCGGCACCTCCCATCTTCATACAATGCCGAAATCTTCTTTTCTTCCTGTCGTGGCTCCGGCGCAGGAGCCAGGAAAGGTCAGAGAGGTGCGGCACCTGCACACTGCAGTATTCTGCTCTGCCCTCAACAGGACAGAGCAGTGCGCCACTGTCCTAGAAAGGACATGGCCCGCCCTGTCCCCCTCCTCAAAGTATTTAATATTTTGAAACATTCTCTTGCGTTCCGCCGCTTTCATTGCCATCTGACCCTCTCTAGTCTGCGCCTCCTTCAACCTCCCCTGTGTCTCCAGGGACTGATAATTGATTCGTGCCTCCTCTGCTTCCTCCAATTCTCTAATCAGCATCTGATCCTTCCTGCCAGTTTCTGCCTTTGCCCAGGATATCTCTTTAATGCAAAGCCCTCTAAAATAAGCCTTCATAGCTTCCCAGACCACCAAAACTGATGCCATCCCAGCATTAGTTTTAAAATATTCTCTAATATCGCCCTCTATATGTCCGTCCATGTCAATAAGTTGTAGCCAGAACGGGTTCAACCTCCACATGCATCTCCTAGCAGGCGCAGATCCCACTCCCTCAAGTGTCACACTCATGGGGGAATGATCCGATATTGTTCTAACCACGTATGTTACTTCCCCAACAAGGCCCAACATCTGAGTGTTGCCCAATGCCAGGTCAATCCTTGACAAAGATGCAAAGGAGGACAAGAAACAGGAATACTTATACACACCAGGATGCGAAATCCTCCATAAATCATACAGAGCAGTTTCCTTCAGGACCGCTCCAAATGGTGAACTGTTGCCCTCCGGTTTCAATGGCTCCCATCTGCCCCTGTCCCAGTGTGTTTCTGGAATGTTATTAAAGTCGCCCATAATCAGAAATGGTACCCCCGGGTCTCCTCCACTATTTCTAGATCTCTGTAAAGCAGTTTCCCACAATATGGAATATATATTGAGACCAGCCACATCAAGGAACCATACACCTTACAAAGTAGGCACACAAATCTACCCGTCTGGTCTATAATCACTCTGACACTCAAAAGGTACCCCAGCACATATGAGAATGCTAACCCCTCTGGAATATGTAGAATACGTTGCATGATATCCCGCCTGCACCCATCTCTTTGCTAAAAAGTGTGTTCTCTTAAATCATGTGTTTCCTGCAAGAAAATCACTGACTGCTTGACATCGCACAGAAACTTAAACACAGCTTGCCGCTTCACACCAGACGTCAAACCCCTGACATTCCAACTCACCACTCTCATTCTTCCCGACATTTTCTTTCCTCAGAACATATTTCCCCACTTTTTATCATCCAAGTGCAGCTGAAGCCATAACAGCAATAATCAGAGTGACATTCATTGGATAACGGTCCCCCCCCCCTCACCCCCTTCCCCCCCAAACAGCAAAACACATCCCCCAACACTACCCCCTCCGATCTTTCCATCTACTCCTAACGTGGAGAAGAGAGCGCACTTTATCCAGAACAGTCTCACCCAACAGTCCCGCCACTTATCGCAACCAATTGGGACTTGCACATGACTTGTAGATTGCAGCCAGGTAAATCACCACAGTTTCCAATTCTTCCAAAAAAGGGTCACACGACCAACAGGGATCTATGAGCACGATCCCAAAAACCTAAAAATAAAAATACCAAGAAGGAAAAAAGAGCCATCCGATCACTCCAGAGAATGTAGCAGTAGGAAAGGGGAGCAGCCCCGTCAACCCGCTGAATCCTTTGATTTTGCCTGGCGCAAGTGTTGCTCATTGCTGTCCAGCGATCTGAGTGCCTCCTTATCCTCCGTGAAAATTTGTAATACCCCCTCAGCAACCACTCTCAATTTAGCCGGATACAACATTGAGTAGGTGACGCCCAGCTCCCTCAGCCTCCTCTTGATATTCACAAATTTAGCCCGTTGTTTCTGCACTTCTATGGAAAAGTCAGGAAACATGGAGATCCTGGGGCCGTTTATCTTGAGATCCGGATGTTCTCTGGCGTGCCTAAGAATTGCGTCTCTATCACGATAGTGCAGGGTGTCCAGGGGGGAGGGGATGTGTAGGAACATGATGGGCCCTTTCAATTGCATACATGCGGGACAACTTGACAGAGCCAATAATGTTTAATAGCCATTTTTCAAAAAACTCTGTCGGCGCCGCTGCTTCCGTCTTTTCTGGCACTCCAATCAGCCACACGTTATTGTGCCTAGACCTGTTTTCAAGGTCGTCCGTTTTCGCTTGTATTGCAGAAATGGCAGCACTCATGCGTTTAGAGACCTTATCTGCATTTGCTATATAGTCCTCAGCATTACTGATGCGCTTTTCAGCCTCTCCCATTCTCTCCTTAGTTACATGCATTGAATGCTGCAGTTTAGACATGTCCGCCTGCAGGACCACTAGTTGCGCAGCCACATTGGTGATAGTAGTATGACTGTGATGGACCACCTTAAACACCTCTTTCAGAGTGGGCGCCTCAGGGATCTGAAGCCCGTCTATGCATGTTACAGCGTCTCTCTGTCTCTCCACCGTCCCCTTTGTCACCATCACTTTCTGCTCTGCTCCCTCCTCCCCCTTTAACTTCTGTTCCACATACCGTTCAGTCCTGCTTTGTGTCTCATTAATCACAGCCTGGCTCCGGGTGACATCCACCTGACGTGCAAATTTCCTGAGCTTAGCCGCGGCGTCCCCCACCTCCTCCAGCTCTGCTGACAGCGTTTCCTCCCAGCCGGCGCCATCTTGGATCTCTCTCCTGCTCCCCCGCCGCCTTTCTGGAGCTCTTTCTGCCTGTCATTTCTCCACAGGTATGAGCTTTTGTAGGCACCGCACTGGCTGCAGTTTCCCCTGGTAAATGTGGGTATTTAACCCCGATTTTGAAGGCTGCAATCTCTATAGTGGCTGATATTGAGCGGGAGCTCCTGCCTCAGACGTCCACTCACATCCCGTTCAGCTAGCTTCGGTCAGCTTATCCTGTTACAGTACCCCATCCTGAGCCCTGAGTGGTCCGGACAGTTTTCTTTACTCTCCTGAAGCCTGCGGTGCCGGCAGACAGTGACCGGGAGGTGTACGGCCCGAAATTCCCGAGAAAATGCGAAAAGCGCGGCCTGGAAGAGGGGTGGAGGGGGAGGCTAAAAATGGCGAGGCGTGCAGAGGAGAGACAGCGAGAGACAGCTGAAAAGCTGCAGAGGTATGCACGGTCTCCGGCTACAGGTTCTACCAAACAGCCTCAGCAAGCAAAGACTGGATCAGACAGAGATACAGCCCGGATGGAGTTGGATGGCCCCCAGGGAGTATAAGGGGCAGGTGGAACCATATTATTATTATTATTATTATTATTATTATTATTATTTATTGTTATAGCGCCATTTATTCCATGGCGCTTTACATGTAAGGAGGAGTATACATAAAAACAAGTACAATAATCTTAAACAATACAAGTCATAACTGGTACAGGAGGAGAGAGGACCCTGCCCGCGAGGGCTCACAATCTACAAGGGATGGGTGATAATACAGTAGGCGAGGGTAGAGCTGGTCGTGCAGCGGTTTGGTGGATCGGTGGTTACTGCAGGTTGTAGGCTTGTCGATAGAGGTGGGTCTTCAGGCTCTCTTTGAAGGTTTCGATGGTAGGTGAGAGTCTGATATGTTGTGGTAGAGAGTTCCAGAGTAGGGGTGATGCGCGAGAGAAATCTTGTATGCGATTGTGGGAAGAGGCGATAAGAGGGGAGTAGAGAAGGAGATCTTGTGAGGATCGGAGGTTGCGTGCGGGAAAGTACCGGGAGACGAGGTCACAGATGTATGGAGGAGACAGGTTGTGGATGGCTTTGTATGTCATGGTTAGGGTTTTGTAATGGAGTCTCTGGGCAATTGGGAGCCAGTGAAGGGATTGACAGAGGGGAGAAGCTGGGGAATAGCGGGGGGACAGGTGGATTAGTCGGGCAGCAGAGTTTAGAATAGATTGGAGGGTGCGAGAGTGTTTGAGGGGAGGCCACAGAGCAGGAGGTTGCAATAGTCAAGGCGAGAGATGATGAGGGCATGGACTAGGGTTTTTGCAGATTCTTGGGTGAGGAATGAACGGATTCGTGAAATATTTTTGAGTTGAAGTCGGCAGGAAGAGGAAAGGGCTTGGATATGTGGTTTGAAGGAGAGATCAGCGTCAAGGATTACTCCGAGGCAGCGAGCTTGTGGGACTGGGGAGAGTGGGCAGTCATTTACTGTAATTGATAGGTTCGTAGGGGGGGTCACGTGAGATGGGGGAAAGATGATGAATTCTGTTTTGTCCATGTTGAGTTTCAGAAATCTAGCGGAGAAGGATGAAATAGCGGACAGACATTGAGGGATTCTGTTTAGTAGGGAGGTGATATCTGGTCCAGAGATGTAGATCTGTGTGTCATCAGCGTAAAGATGATACTGAAAGCCATGAGATTCTATGAGCTGTCCCAGGCCAAAGGTGTAAATAGAGAACAGCAGGGGCCCAAGGACTGAACCTTGTGGGACTCCGACAGATAGTGGGCGAGGTGAGGAGGTGGTGTGTGAGTGGGAGACGCTGAATGTCCGGTCTGTTAGGTATGATGAGATCCAGGATAGGGCCAAGTCTGTGATGCCGAGGGATGAGAGGGTCTGTAATAATAGGGAATGTTCCACTGTGTCAAAGGCAGCCGACAGGTCCAGGAGGAGGAGAACAGAGTAGTGTCGCTTGCTCTTGGCGGTTAAGAGGTCATTGGTGACCTTAGTAAGGGCAGTTTCAGTGGAGTGGTGTGACCGGAAGCCAGATTGTAAGCGGTCGAAGAGGGAGCAAGAAGAGAGATGGGAGGACAGTTCAAAGTAGACGTGTTGTTTCAGTAGCTTGGAGGCGTAGGGGAGAAGTGATATAGGGCGATAGCTAGATACAGAGGATGGGTCAAGATAGGGCTTTTTGAGGATAGGTGTGATGGAGGCATGTTTAAAGCTTGAGGGGAAAACACCAGTTGTTAGTGATAGGTTGAAGAGATGGGTTAGGGTTGGGATGAAGACTGTGGTGAGGTTTGGTATGAAGTGGGATGGGATCGGGTCGAGTGCGCAGGTGGTGAGATGTGATCTTGAGAGTAGAGTGGAGAGTCGATCTTCTGTAATGGTGGCGAAGTTGGTTTTGAAGGTGGAGGGCTGGGAAGTCAGGAGGAAGGGCTCTGGGGGTTGTTGACCAAAACTGTCCCTGATGTTATCAATTTTCTGCTTGAAAAATGAGGCAAAGTCTTCAGCTGAGATGAGTGGGGAGGGAGGAGGTGCTGGGGGGCGGAGGAGAGAATTGAAGGTGTTGAATAACTGTTTAGGGTTGTGAGACAGGGAGGATATGAGAGATGAGAAGTAGGTTTGTTTAGCTGTGGCGAGTGTGGTCTTGAAAGTAGTGAGGGACTGTTTGAATGCGATGAAGTGCTCGTTGGAGTGGGATCTTTTCCATCTGCGCTCAGCAGCCCTGGAAGCTCGCCTCAGCTCTTTGGTCAGGCTGGTGTGCCAGGGCTGTCTGTTGATTTTGTGAGTTTTGGTATGTGTAAGTGGGGCAGCGGATTCCAAAGCTACAGCTATTATACAGAGCAGCAGCGTCATCTGCATTGTGTAAGGAACTTATATCTGTGAGAGGGAGGAGGGATTCAGAGAATGAGTGTAGGTCAAGGTGTTTAAGATTCCTGCGAGGGTGTGAAAGTTTGTGGGGTGGGGATTGTAGACATGGAGTGAAGAGGGAAGAGAATGTGAGCAGGTTGTGGTCAGAGAGAGGAAGAGGTGAGTTAGAGAGGTTAGATAGGGAGCAGAGGCGGGTGAAGATGAGGTCCAGTGTGTGGCCATCTTTGTGGGTGGCTGTAGAAGACCATTGAGTGAGGCCGAAGGAGGAAGTGAGATAGAAGTTTAGTGGCAGCTGAGAGGGAAGTGTCAATGGGGATGTTGAAGTCGCCCATGATGATAGTAGGGATGTCCGCGGAAAGGAAATGAAGTAACCAGGTGGTGAAGTGGTCAAAGAAGGTGGTGGCTGGCCCTGGGGGGCGGTAGATGACAGCCAGTTGGAGGTTGGAGGGGGAGTAGATGCGCACAGAGTGCACCTCAAAGGAAGGGAGGGTAACAGAGGGTAGCAGTGGGATTGGGGTGAAGGAGCAGGTACCTGACAGGAGAAAACCAACTCCTCCGCCATGTTTGCTGCTGGGGCGGGGGGTGTGAGAAAGGTGGAAGCCGCCATACGAAAGTGCAGCAGGAGAGGCTGTGTTAGAAGGGGTGAGCCAGGTTTCGGTGATGGCGAGGAAGGAAAGTTTGGTAGTAACAAAAAGATCATGGATGTAGGAAAGCTTGTTGCAGACAGAGCGAGCGTTCCACAGAGCTCCTGTTAGTGGGACTGGGGAAGTGGGGGCTGGGTGAATGGGTATAAGGTTGGAGACAAAGGCTGAGGAACAGATGCAGGATCCTGCACTCTTGGTCACTTTATCACAGACTGCTAATCCTCCCACCCTCACTGATGGCCTGAATGTTGTATCACAGGGCAATGCTGCACTGGCCCTACAAATGAGGGACATTAAAGATAAGCTGAGGAATGTCAGGCAGACTGAATATGAGTCAACAGTGTGATGCAGCAGCAAAAAAGGCAAATGCAATTCTAGGATGTATTAACAGAAGCATACAGTCTAGATCACGTGAATTCATTATTGCCCTCTACTCTTCTTTGGTCAGACCTCATCTGGAATATTGTGTCCAGTTTTGGGCACCACATTTTAAAAAAGACATCAACAAACTGGAGCAAGTTCAGAGAAGAGCGACCATAATGGTGACCGGTCTGCAAACCCTGTCTTATGAGGAAAGGTTGCAGGATTTGGGAATGTTTAGTTTGCAAAAGAGAAGACTGAGAGGAGACTTAATAGCTGTCTACAAATATCTAAAGGGCTGTCACATTGTAGAAGGATCAACTTTATTCTCATTTGCACAAGGAAAGACTAGAAGCAATGGGATGAAACTGAATGGGAGGAGACACAGATTAGATATTAGAAAAAACTTTTTGACAGTGTGATCAATGAGTGGAACAGGCTGCCACGAGAAGTGGTGAGTTCTCCTTCAATGGAAGTCTTCAAACAGAGGCTGGACAGACATCTGACTGGGATGATTTAGCGAATCCTGCTTTGGGCAGGGGGTTGGACCAGATGGCCCAGGAGGTCCCTTCCAACTCTACGATTCTATGATTCTAAGATATTGGATCATTGGGGCTATTGCTGCTAGATGTATGCATGAAATGTTTCCTCATGATGCTCAGCTGCTTGTGTCTCTCTTAAGTAGTTATCATGGCCCGAACTCTTAAAATACTGACATGGAACGTCTGTGGCCTGAATGAACCGACTAAACGTAAAGCAATACTTGATTATGTAAAATCTTCCAAGGCAGAAGTGGTATGTCTGCAGGAAACACATATGACCAAAGATAGACTTCACTCTTTACATCCCTGTGGGTTGGGCAATGCTTTCATACCACTTTCTCCACTTATTCTAGAGGCGTGAGTGTGTTGTTCTGGAAGAATACCAAGTTCTTGGAATCTGATTCTAAAATTGATGTGGATGGTCGGTTTATATGTTTGAGAGGTTGGCTGAATGATATTGAATGCTTGATCGTAGCTCTTTACGTCCCTCCTCCGTATTCTGGAATAGTGCTAAAGGAGAGTCTCCGCTTTGTGGAGAGACATCCGGGGGTCCCGACGGTGATACTGGGAGACTTTAACAACATAATAGATAATTCATTAGATAAATCACAGGGGTCGGGGGGAACACTGGGGGTCGGATACCCTTTGGGAGACTAAAGTTGAGCTGACGGATATATGGCAGCGAGACAATCCAAACGAGATTATACTCTTGCCTGTCTCTCTCCCGCGGCTCGCTATCTAGGATTGCTATGGTACTGGGTAACCCACAGGCAGTGCGGCTGGCCAGGGGAGTAGAATACTTGCCCAGAGCTCTGTCAGACCACTTCCCTGTTATGGCGACCTTTGACTGGGAGGGTGATGGGAGAGGGGAACGTGCACCATGGTCGTTTAATGCATTCTGGATACCTATTATTCAGGCGGATGCCAGGATTCCTGATCTACTAAGAGAAATTTTTGTTAATGAAGGCACAGCCCCAAGAGAAATAGTAAGGTTTTAGACGCGTCCCAATCTAAGGGGTCTATTGATCATGGAAGTGAATAGAGTTAAGATTAAGTCTAGAGCATATGGGGATCTCTGGAATAAAGAGGTTATCTCTGCGGAAATGCAATACTAGGAAACTCTGTCAGATACACATTTTAGTGCATTATAGGATGCGGAAAAACAACTAGCTTAACACAAGCTTTCAAAGGCTGCAGATAAGCGTTATTTTCAGCACTGGGTTCATTTTGGGGAAGGGGAGGGAACTGGGCATTTGCTGGCTACCTTGCTCAGGACCCAATCTGGCTCCACGCTTGTGACGGAGATAAAAAATAAAAATGGGGAACTGGTAAGGTCTTCTGCGGGAATTTTAATTGCTTTTAGAGAGTTCTTTGGGACACTATATGACTCCCGGGTGGGTATTTCTGATGAGATACTTAATAATTTTTTGGGGAGTACTAGATTGCCTGCCTTGTCGGAATTGGACGCTGCCAAGCTGGAGGCCCCAATTAGTCTGGAGGAGGCTCTAGACTCTATGGCAAGAAACAAGGCACCGGGAACTGATGGGTTACCGATGGAGGTACATAAACAATACTCGGATATAATGCTTCCACAGCTGCTGAAGGTATTTGAAGCAGCTGGGGAAGATGGACACTTGCCCTGATCCTTGAAAGAAGCAATCATAGTAGTGATAACCAAGGATGATAAAGATCCTTGTCTTCCAGAGTCGTACCGACCTATCTCTGTTAAATGTCGACGTTAAGATTCTAGCAAAGATCCTGGCGTCTGTTATATTTTAAATCTACAGATGCCATCAAATGGAAAGGATCCTAGAGCTGTTGTGTCCTTGGACACTGCCAAAGCATTTGACAGTGTCGAATGGCCATATCTGTGGGCTATATTAGCTAAGATGGGTTTCTGTAGAAATGTTATTGCCTGGATACAGTTGCTATACTCGAGACCGGAGGCCAGGATCAGAGTTAATGGGGAGATCTCGGATGAATTTAACTTGTATAGAGGCACTAGACAGGGATGCCCCTATCTCCTTTATTATTTGCTCTAGCAATTGAACCCTTAGCGGCGGTAATTCGTGCAACACCTGAAATTACGGGGTTTGAATATGAGTCTATGCATAAAAAGATAGCGTTATACGCTAATATGCTCCTATTCCTTGAAAACTGGCCGTCATCCCTGAAAGTAGCAATGGAAGTCTTCAACTCCTTAGCAAAGATTTCTGGCGTATTTATTAATTGGGAGAAATCTTCATTCATGCCGGTGGGATGGGCCCCCCGAGAAACCCTCGGGACTAGCTGGACGCTTAAATGTAGTCACAAAATTTATATACTTGGGAATTCATATCGGACATAATGTACAAGATTTTGAGCGCTTAAATCTTACCCCGTTGTTTGCTACATTTTGTTCAACTTTATTCAGACGGGGAACTTCGATCTTTTGAAGATCTCAAACAGACATTTTCCTTTCCTAATGCAAGATTATTTCAATATTTACAGCTATGGTATGCTTGTGAAACACATTGACTCACCCCATTGTTGGATAGAATAGTGATGGGAGGAGGATCAAGAGGCATTATATCTATGATATATGCAGAGATGTCAGAAAAGAGAGTGGCAAATCTGGAACTTTTGAAGACTAAATGGCGGGCTGATGTGGGAGACTTCGCAGATGATGAGTGGGAAGATATATTGCAAGAAGTCATGAAAGTTTCGGTTAGTGAGGCGCAGAGAGTGTAACATCTTTTTTTGCTTCACCGGGTATATCGAACCTCTACGCTTGTTGAGAATATAATAATAAATTTTATTTCTATAGCGCTGACATATTCCACAGCACTTTACATTTCAGAGGGGACTTGGACAGACAATATACATTACAGCATAACAATAATCACATAGATTGTAACAAATATCAAGAGGAATGAGGGCCCTGCCCGCAAGCTTACAGTCTATGAGGAAAATGGTAGACACGAAAGGTGGGTGGTAACAATTGCCCTGATTGTATGGACCAGCCATAATGTTAAGTATGTAACAGTACAGACACAGAGGGCTAATGGATGCATAAAGCATGTGGGAACATGATGCGGGGAACCTGGTTATGGTAAAACTTTTGACTGTGCCACCCAGGGTTAGATTAGGTTAATGTGTTGAGGCGGTAGGCCAGTCTGAATAAATGCTTTTTCAGGGCACGCTTAAAATTGTGGGGATTGGGGACTAATCGTATTGACCTGGGAAGTGCATTCCAAAGAATTGGCGCAGCACGTGTAAAGTCTTGGAGACAGGAGTGGGAGGTTCTGGTTATTGAGGATGCTAACCTCAGGTCATCAGCAGAACGGAGGGCACGAGTAGGGTGGTATACTGAAACGAGGGAGGAGATGTAGGGTGGTGCTGAGCCATGGAGAGCTTTGTGGCTGAGGGTAATAAGTTTGTACTGGATTCTGGAGTGGATGGGTAGCCAGTGTAATGACTGGCACAAGGCAGAGGCATCGGTGTAACGATTGGTGAGGAATATGATCCTGGCTGCAGCATTCAAGACAGATTGGAGAGGGGAGAGTTTGGTAAGAGGGAGACCAATTAGAAGAGAGTTACAATAGTCGAGACGAGAATGAATAAGAGAAACAGTAAGAGTTTTTGCGGAGTCAAAAATAAGAAAAGGTCGAATTCTAGAAATGTTTTTGAGGTGCAGATAACAAGAGCGAGCCAGTGATCGGATGTGGGGGGCAAAGGAAAGCTCGGAGTCGAGTATGACCCCAAGACAGCGGGCATGTTGCTGGGGAGTAATGGAACCACACGCGGAAATGGCAATGTCCGGTATAGGTACATTAGTAGAGGGAGGAAACACAAGGAGTTCAGTCTTTGACAGGTTCAGTTACAGATTGTTATGAATGAGTCACTGTAGGAGGCAGACACAAAAATAGCAGCTAAGTCCAGAAAACCGGAGAAGTTGGCAACTATCAGATTGCAGACCCCTGAACCTAACAACACAACTAGCAGTAGCCGTGGGGGGTTCCTACGGTGCCCTAGACCCCTCGATCACAGCCGGAGAAACTAAATAGCCTAAAGACAGAAAAGGAAAACTAAACTGCCCCAGAGCAGACCCCAAAGTAAAAGGCAGCCCCCAACATATAATGACGGTGAAGCAAGATGAAAAAACACACACACAGAAAGATAGGCTGAGCAAACAATGGGGCCCAAACTCACTAAAATAGGACAGGATAGGATAGGAGCTGTCTGCAATCTGCAAAAACCCTGAAAAGACATAAGCCAACAGGCTGATATGGAAAAAGGCCCTGAAGCAGCTAGGCTTCAAAAACTAAATCAGCACTCAGGTATTTTCTGAAGACAGAGATAAAGGAATTCAGATCACCCCAGCAGGGAATGACAGAAATCCAGCAAAAACAAAAACAACGTACAAATGCAAATGGAAGAGCAGAAAACTTAGCTTTTGGAGAGCAGGAATTCAGACTGGTATCCAAGGATCCACAGAGAAATCACCCGCAGAGCAGACGGGCGTGGACAGCCTTATATCCAGTCAGAAACTCCACTCAGCCAATCATCATCATTAGACCCAGATGCCTGATAATCAGGCTCACTATCTTTCTTTACTAGAAGAGGGAGTTCATCGTGCCTCAGTGGTAAAGGGGAAAATGAACTCACAACACAGATATAGTGAGGACATGATGTTAGACACAGCGTTTAGACACTCGCCAGTGTTTTCTAGAAAGGCTGGCGTGATGTCAGGAGAAGAAGCGTATAATTGGGTGTCATCAGCTAGAGATGGTACTGGAAACCAAATCTACTGATTGTTTGACCAATAGGGGCAGTGTACAAGGAGAAGAGGGGGCCTAGAACCGATCCTTGAGGAACCCCAACAGTAAGGGGAAGGTGAGAGGAGGAGGAACCGGCAAAAGATACAGTAAAGGAGCGGTCAGAGAGATAGGAGGAGAACCAGGAGAGAACGGTTTCCTTGAGGCCAATGGAACGGAGCATAGTGAGGAGGAACTGATGATCCACAGTGTTGAATACTGCAGAGAGATCCAAGAGAATTAGCATGGAGTAGTGACCATTAGATTTAGCTGTTAGTAGATCATTAGAGATTTTAGTGAGGGTAGTTTCAGTAGAGTGTAAAGAGCGGAAACCGGATTGGAGAGGGTCGAGAAGAGAGTTATCAAAGAGATAGCGGATAAGACTGGAGTGGACCAGGCGTTCCAGGAGTTTAGAGATGAAGGGAAGATTAGAGACAGGTCTATAGTTAGCGGCACAGTTTTGGTCGAGGGATGGTTTTTTAAGTAGTGGATGTATGATGGCATGCTTAAATGAGGAGGGAAAGATACCCGAAGAGAGAGAGAGGTTAAATATTTTAGTTAGGTGAGGGGTGACAGCAGGGAAAAGGGACTAGAGGAGATGTGACGGAAATGGGTCACTGGTGCAAGTGGTTGGGCGAGAAGATGCAAGGAGCCTGCTTACTTCTTCTGTGACTGGTTCAAAATCAGAGAGTGAGCTAGATGCAGTGAGGGAGGGAGGACAGTGCATGGTATGAGGTGATTGGGAGATAATTTCCTGTCGGATCTGGTCAATTTTTTCTTTGAAGTAATTGGCCAGATCGTCATCTCGGAGCTCCGTGGTTGGGGCCTGTACTCTTGGGTTGAGTAGAGAATGAAAAGTGTCAAAGAGATGTTTAGGGTTATTGGACAGTGAGGTGATGAGGGTGTTGAAATAGGTTTGTTTGGAGAGGTGAAGGGCAGTGTTGTATGTTCTAAGCATAAACTTATAATGGATGAAATCATCGTATAGATTGGATTTTCTCCACAGAAGTTCGGCACACCTGGAGCACCGCTGCAGGAAATGTGTTTGCAGGGTGTGCCAGGGTTGTTGCTGTCTGTGTTGTGGTGTTCTATTTATAGGGGGTGCATATTCATCCAGGCACTTTGAAGTGTTTCATTGTAATGCTTCAATGCAGAATCAGGACATGAGAGGGAGGAGATAGGGGCCAATGAAGACTGCAAGTTCTTCATAAGTTTCTGGGTGTTAATGGCCTGTATGTTTCTTTAAGTATGGACAGTGGGGGTGACCTGAGCAGCCTGGCAGTACTTGATAGAGAATGAAAGAAGATTGTGGTCAGATAGCGGGAGAGGGGAGTTTGCAAAATCATCCACTGCATAAAGCCGAGAGAAGACCAAGTCGAGGGAGTTTCCGTCTTCATGCGTTGGAGAATTAGTAAGCTGCAAAAGGCCAAACGAGGAGGTTAGAGATAAAAGGTGAGTAGCAGATGGGGAGAGGAGAAGAGCAATGGGGATGTTGAAATCTCCCATGATGAGGGTAGGGATGTCACAGGAGAGAAAATGTGGAAGCCAAGTGGCAAAATGATCCAGGAACTGTTGACAAGGGCCGGGAGGACAATACACCACCGCCACTCGCATGGAGAAGGGGATGTAGAGTCTGACGGCATGGACCTCAAAAGAAGGGAAGACTAGTGAGGGTAGTTGAGGGATAACCTGAAAGGTACATTTTGGTGATAGGAGGAGACCAACGCCTCCACCTGCTCTATTGTGTGATTTTGGGGTATGAGAGAAGTGTAGTCCCCCGTATGAAAGAGCAGCAGCAGCGGTAGTGTCTGACTGCTGGATCCAGGTTTCAGTAAGAGCCAGAAGGTTAAGAGAATTAGAAAGGAAAATGTCATGAATGAAGGAGAGTTTGCTACACACTGAGTGAGAATTCCAAAGTGCACAATTAAGAGAGACAGATGGCATGCAGGGGATATTAATAAGATTAGAGGGTTTTGAGTGTAGCAGTTGGGGGGTTTGACTTTCTGTAACATGGGGGACCAGGGTTGGGAGCAATGTCTCCTGCGACTAGGAGAAGGAGTATAAAAAGAGTGAGCAGATGGTTAAGTGATTTGTGAGAGCGTCTCTTATGTTGAATGGTGGGACTGACTGGATCTGTGCAATGTAACAATGTGAAAAGAGTGTGAGTGCTATACATAGGAGAGGAAAGGAGCGAGGGGCCGATATGGATGGAGTGTAGAGAGTTAATGCCAGGGCGGTGGATGTGTGTGAATGCAGCAGCCAGGATATAAATTACACAAATGCATTTGGTATATATTTTTTGCAATACAGATGAAAAGGGAGTAAATGTATATAAATATCTTGCCTGTCTCCTGCCCTGTCTAACTGCCATGTTATAACTGCCTCGTACTTTGATACATGTACTTCGATTACATGTGCATAAATGCTCCCCCAAGCTATGTCTGAATATATAGGAGGCTAAGGCTTAGGGTTATGCTAGAGAGGCTTATTGTTGGAAGTGAGGTATGCCAAATGCGGACTTGATTCACCTGACCTGGAACTGTCCCCGGCTACGTAGATTTTGGGGGGATGTGGCTGATTTACTTATCAGTGTTTATCAATGTCAAATGGTACTGGACCCTAAAATGGCCCTTTTGGGTCAGGTGGTGAATCTGCCACTTTCAGAGGGACACCTGTTATGATTAGGTCACCGAGGAGGATAGCTGGGGAATAAGCTAGGCAACCGGAAAACCAGAAAGATTGGTAACTTAGCAGATTGCAGACCCCTAAACCTAACAACACAACTAGAATTAGCCGTGGTACTTACCTTCGATGCTCTAGACGCCTCGGAACAGCCAAAGAGTTAACTAAGCCTAAAGCAAGAAAGGGGAAAGCTAAACTGCCCCGGAGTAGAACCCCAAAGGAATAGATAGCCCCCAAACATATATTGCCGGTGAGACAAGATGAGGCACAAACACAGGCAGAAAATAGAGTAAGCAAATGATGGGGCCCAAACTGTCTAGATAGAACAGGACAGGAAAGATGCTGTCTGCAATCACGCAAAACCCTAAAAAATCCAACATGTCTGATATGCAAAAATACTGAGGCCACACGACCTCTCCCCCACTAGATCAGCATTCTGGTGTGAACTGCAGGGCTGTGGAGTCGGTAAGCCACAGTTGCGACTCCGACTCCTGGATTTTATCAGGCTCCGACTCCGGCTCCGGCTCCGACTCCTTCATAAATGGCCAATTCATAACAACAAATTTACTGTTGTAAAATATTAAACATCGTGCTTATTCAGTTTCTCACCATCATATAAGTAATCAGAGCACTTAGAGCAAAAACTACACTTATTAGAATACAATTAGAATATAGCAAATAACTTTTATAAACTTTTATAAACTGTAAGTAAATATGCAATAAACACTTTTATGCAGTTAATAAAAAGAAATCTATAAATTTGTCCTCAGAAAAAGTATTGCCTCTGTCAGATCCTCCTTCATGGATGCCCTCAAATCTGATCTAATTATTTTGAGAGCAGAGAACAACCTCTCTACACTAACTTGTGTTGGTGGCAAAGCAGTAACCACTCGGGCAACATCTCTGACAATGTCAGGATACAGAGGAATCGCGTGTTGCACTGTTATTTTTGATGAACGGTCAAATTTCTCAATTTCTTTTAGTGCACATGAAAAATTCTGCTGAAATGTACTGGCTGTGTTCCTTGATGGGGATGACTCTTCTATGCGGGAACGCTTTGCACGGTCCTTGTGATCCAAATATTTTTCGAAATTAAATTCTTCAACAGTTGATGATGAGGGTGAAGATGTGGCAGGACGACCAAATTCTTCTTGTTCCTCCTGACTGTTCTGCAACCCTTTCATCCTTACTGCTATTTCAAACAGAGCTTCTTTTCCTTTACTTAGCTGTTGATCATCTAGAAGAATCCGATGCATTGGGTCTACATAAACAGCTGCCAAAAGAATGTTATTTTGTAATAGTAGCTCCTCTCTCCGTTTCATTGATGTAGCAATGCCACTTGCAATTAACCCTCCTCTTTGGGACAGGCGAAACATCAGGTTCTTCCACTCCTTTAAGAAAATACCTGGAGTTAAGTCCTCTGCTTGTAATTTTTTAGTCACTGTAAATGGGTGCTCTAGCAATTTTTTCAGCTCAGTCACCTGATTCCACTGACTTTCATTTAGCGTCAGTTGAGGGTTAGCCATGTCTACAAGAAAGGTTTTCAGTTCAACCAAGCGCTGAATCATTAAGTAAGTACTGCCCCATCGTGTGGCTTGGTCAATAATTGCCCCTTTTCCAGCACGTCTCTTCAAAATTGAGTCAACTTTAGGGGTTCTGGCAACAGTGGCAAGGTGAGAAAATTGGCTAATCAGTGCATCAGCATGTCCTTCTTGCAGACTGTCTCTTATAGCCAGCTGTAGCGTATGCACAACACAGCGCATGTGATGAATGAAAGAACATATTGACACAGTTTCAACAAGATCATCTAAACTATCATGTTGCTGTTCATCTGAAGCAACTTCAGTTTGCTCCTCAGTTACAATACTGTGTTCCTCTATTTCAAACATTTCTGTGTCTGTGGACCCAGAATGTTCTTCTAGCTGCTGGTCACCATCATTACTCTCATTCATTAGCTTAATAGTACTTATATTTGAAGCATTGTCAGTTACGACAGAAAGAACTTGCTCTTTTTTAAGTTCATAGTCTTGCAGAACCTTTTCCACCAAGACCTGGAGAAACTCACTGGTGTGATGAGCTTTGGTGTCTTTTACTGCCAATGTCTTGGTAACTATTTCATTTTTGTCACAAACAAATCGGACATTGATGGCAAAATAGTTCACTCTGTGACGTGTGCAGGCATCCATTTTAAGAAACAGAAAGCGTCCCTTGAGATTTTTTTTAAGTTCTTCCTTTTGTTTAAAAGCTTCTTCGATTTACTAATTTTCTAATACTCTCTCTCTCCAGAGAAATACCAAGCATGCGGGCCATTTCCCCATTCAGACACATAAAAGCTGGTCGTGAAAATAATGAAATGGGCACACTATCCTTTACAACAAGCTCTATGATCTGTTTTTTAAATGTATCTACTGTCATTGTCACAGTAACTTTGTCACTGACAAAATATCTTGCAACTGATGGCTGCAAAGTTCTCTGCTCCTTTGTTTGGCTGGAAGAGCTGGGCACTGGTTCATTGGTTTGGATGCAGTCTTTCTCATCCACTGCTTTCAGTACTTCTGGATGAAAGCGCTGTAAATGTCTCTTTAGATTAGAAGCTCTGGTAGGAGCATTTTTATCTTTGCCTGAATATGCACTCATCTTGGCTTCACAGCATTTGTTTTCGTCTGGATCATTTGTCATACACTGACAGACATAATGTTTTCTATCTTGAGTGATGGTGAAATGTTCAAATACAGCTGATTTAATGTGATGCTTCTTTGACATTCTCAGGTTTTTAATTCTGCATTCACAATCCAAATGACAATTGTTTTTCCTAAAAACAATTGTACAAAATTATTGCCAGGTCGTACAACTGATATAGTGGTCAGTAATACTGTTGTTATTCCTCATGTACTCACAGTTAACTGATGCAAAGTTTGTTGAAAGGATAATACTTCTTACAGTCTTCCTCTTCTGAGTAGCAGGCAGCTGTGAGATGCTTTGGAAGACGCACACCTAGTATGATCTAGTCTAGAGGAGGAGCTTTACTACTAAGAATTTGCAACACATTTTCACTTTCAGTTTCATACATTGTAAGTAGGGGGGTTGGGGCAGCATGAGGTTAACCAAGTATAAGATTAGATAAGGGCAGTGGAGAACAGTGACACACAAGAAGTAAGAAATGTCTCTATCTCCAGCAGAACTGCTTATCACTGTTATTCATAGTTTGATAGAACATATATATTTGAGTAACATTTATAAAATTCATATGAAAGTTCAATTATGAAATATTAATACATTTTTTTTAAAGCTGGAGTCGGTACATTTCTACCGACTCCGACTCCAACCAAAACTAACTCCGACTCCGAGTCCACAGCCCTGGTGAACTGGAAGCAAAGCAAAAGCTACTGATATAACAGGGGATTAGCAATACTGAACAGACTGACATAAGCTGTGACATATGGAGCGGGGTCCAGCACCGATCCCAACAAAAAAAAATGCTGAACCCACACAGCAAAGCAGAAAGCAGAGAAAGGCAAAAACTGGATCAAATGCAAAAAGATTCCAGCAAACAAATAACTTATCTGAACGATGCAGGACCAAGCAGGGGACAAGCAGACTTCAAAATGCACAGGAAGAAAACCAAATCACCAGCAACAACTAAGTGAAGCTTGCTCACTTAAATCTTCCCAGTCTGTAACACCTGACCTCCACTCATCCTCTTCAGGTGATTGACTTCTGTCAACCCGACCAGCTCCACTACCCGCAGCAACTCAGAAGTCAGGTCCAGAGTGTTCACAACAGTACCCCCCCTTGAGGAGGGGTCACCGAACCCTCATCCAAGCCACCAGGCCGATCAGAATGGGCCCGGTGACAGGCGCGAACCAATCTCGGCATGAATGTCAGAAGCAGACACCCAAGAATTATCCTCCTGACCATAACCTCTCCACTTGACCAAGTACTGGAGTCTCCGTCTAGCCAGATGAGAATCCAGTATCTTCTCTACCTCATACTCCAGATTACCCTTAACCAATACAGGATCAGGGGGCGCAGCCATAGGAACTACTGGCTCCACAAACCTTTTCAACAAAGATTTATGAAAAACGTTGTGAATCTTAAACGTTCCTGGAAGAGCCAAACGGAAAGAAACGGGATTAAGGATTTCCAAAATCTTATAAGGTCCAATGAACCTTGGCTTGAATTTTGGAGACGCAACTTTCATAGGAATATTTTTTGAGGACAACCAAACCATGTCACCCACTTTAAACCGGAGACCAATGGTCCTATGCCGGTTGGCAAACCGTTGGGCATTTTCCTGAGAGTGAGACAACTTATCCATTACTTGATCCCAAATCTGCTGCATTCTCTCTACCACAGAATCCACACTTGGGCAGGCCGAAAACCTCCACCTGCCCTGAAGAAAATCGAGGACGAAACCCAAAGTTGCAGAAAAAAGGAGACCTCAAAGTGGCAGAAATTCGGCCAAGGGCAAAAATGAGACCCAGTCATCTTAATCAGCAGATGTAAAACATCTCAAATAGGTTTCCAAAGTCTGGTTTGTTCTCTGTCTGCCCATTGGTCTTAGGGTGAAATGCAGAGGAGAAAGACAACTGAATTTCCAGTTTAGAACAAAAAGCTCTCCAAAATCTGGAAACAAACTGGACTCCTCTGTCTGACACAATGTTCTCAGGAATATCGTGCAAACGAACCACCTGTTGTAAAAACAAGGGCACCAACTCAGAAGAAGATGGCAACTTTGGGAGTGGTACAAGATGGACCATCTTAGAAAATCTATCACAGATCACCCAGATAACAGTCATTCTCTGAGTGACTGGGAGATCAGAAATAAAATCCATTGATATATGGGTCCATGGCCTCCTGGGCACCGGCAGGGGCATTAACAAACCACTAGAACGAGAACAGGGTTTGGACCGAGAACAAGTCTCTCAGGACTGCACAAAATTCCTGACATCACGAGATAAGGCAGGCCACCAAAAAGACCGACTCACCAAATCTCTGGTGCCAAAAATACCAGGATGACCAGCTAACGTGGAGCAATGAATTTCAGACATTACTCTTCTCCTCTACTGGTCAGGGACATACAATTTCCCCATAGGGCATCGTTCAGGTTTGTCCTCCTGAAATTCCACCATGGCAAGTCTCAAATCGGGTGAAATGGCGGAAAGAACCACACCCTCATTTAGAATGATAGTAGGCTCGCTCACATCAAGAGAATCCGCAAAGAAACTCCTAGAGAGCGTCCGCCTTAACATTCTTAGTGCCCGGAAGAAAGGAGACCACAAAATTAAAATGCGTGAAAAACAAGTCCCACCTAGCCTGTCTAGGATTCAATTGCTTGGCTGATTCGAGATAGATCAAAGTTCTTTGGTTGGAGGGAGCCAGACATCAAGATGTGGTCCTCACCAACCACATGTCTCCACTCTTCATATGCACACTTCATGGCCAACAATTCCGATTCCCCACATCATAGTTAAGTTCAGATGGGGAAAATTTTTGCAGAAAGAAGACAGAGATTCATCTTAGAGGTTACCGGATCTCTTTGAGACAAAACGGCTCCTGCACCAATCTCAGAAGCATCTATCTCCACCTGAAATGGGAGTGAAACATCAGATTGCTGTAAGACCGGAGCAGCAATGAATCTTCGCTTAAGCTCCTGAAACGTTGAGACTGCCTCTGGAGACCAATTCACCACATCAGAGCCCTTTTTGGTCAAATCCGTCAGTGGTTTAACAATACCAGAAAAATTATTTATGAATTTACGGTAGAAATTAGCAAAACCCAAAAACTTCTGCATTTTCTCTCAAAATCCGGAACACAGTCTGAACATGTTCCACATGAGAATCCCAATCACTGGAAAAAAATCAAAATATCGTCCACGTAAATGATCAAAAATTTATCCACAAAGTCCCGGAAAATATCGTTCATGAAAGATTGGAAGACGGAAGGGGCATTAGTGAGCCCAAAAGGCATCACCAGGTACTCAAAATGTCCCTCCGGAGTATTAAACGCCGTCTTCCATTCATCCCCATGCTTTATGCGAATAAGATTATACGCCCCCCTGAGGCACTTTTAACTCTGGAAAATAAATCAGAAATCAGGGATAACAGATAAAGATATTTAACAGTGATTTTATTAAGGAGAAAGATAGTCAATACATGGCCTTAATGAGCCATCTTTCTTGGCCACAAAAAAAACAGCACCTAAAGGTGAAGAGGATGATCTGATATGACCCTTCTCCAATGACTCCTTGATATAAGAGCGCATAACATCATGTTCAGGTACAGATAAGTTGAAAAGCCGACCCTTGGGAAATTTACAACCAGGCACTAACTCGATCGCGCAATCATAACATATCATGAGGTGACAAAGATGCGGACTTACTCTCACTAAACACACCAGAAAACTCAGCCAAATAGTCAGGAACATCATGAGACTGGGGAGAGGTGGAGAAAACAGGAGTGTCACTAAGAACACATTGACAACCCCAACTCACCACAGACACAGATTTCCAATCCAAAACAGGATTATGGGTCTGCAACCAAGGAAAACCCAGTACAATAATGTCATGTAAATTATGCAACACCAAAAATTAACAATTCTCTTGGTGATCCGAGGCGACCCGCATTACCACCTGGGTCCAAAATTGGGGTTTATTCTCCGCCAAGGGGGTAGCATCAATACCCCTTAAAGGAATAGGAGTCCGCAGGGGTACCATGGGAAAACCACAACGTTTGGCAAAGTCAAAATCCATCAGATTCAGGGCTGCTCCTGAATCAACAATAGCCTTAGCAGAAAATGAAGACAAGGAGCAGATCAAGGAAACCACCAGAAGGAATTTAGGCTGTACACTGCCCACCGCAAATGAGTGAGCAAAACGTTTTTCCCGCTTAGGACAGACAGAAATGGGATGAGAGGCGTCCCCACAAAAGAAGCATAACTTATTACACCTTCTAAACTCCTGACGTTGCGCCCTAGACAAAACCCTATCACATTGCATGGGCTCAGAAGTTTGTTCGAAAGGCAGCACCGCCTCTCTCATAGTTTTACATTCACGTAAACGTCGATCAATTTGAATGACTAATGACATAGTCGTTAAGACCAGAGGGGACAGGAAATCCCACCTTAACGTCTTTTACGGTTTCTGCCAGACCTTTCCGAAAAAGAGCTGCTAGGACGTCATCGTTCCATTTAGTAAGGACCACCCACTTTCAGAATTTTTGACAATGTAACTCTGCCGCATCCTGACCCTGGTTCAATGCCAATAAGGTTTTCTCAGCTTGAGCAATAGCATTAGGTTCATCATACAACAACCCCAGGGCCTGAAAAAACGCATCTACATTAGCCAGAATAGGATCTCCAGGTGTCAGAGAAAAGGTCCAATCCTGGGGATCACCGCGCAGGAGGGAGATGACAATTTTAACCTGCTGCACAGAGCTCCCTGATGAGTTAGGTTTCAAGGCAAGAAATAGTTTACAATTCTTAAAATTCAAAAATTTAGACCGATCCCCAGAAAACACATCAGGAGTAGGAACCTTTGGTTCAGCAGCAGATGATTGAGCGAGACAGGCAGAAATTCCCCGCACTTCAGCAGCGAGCTGCTCCACACGATCAGACAATTGCTTAGTCTCCATTAAAGAAAAAATCCTCCTACAGCCCCCAGAGAAAAAGAGGAAAGAAAATATAAAAATTTTTTTTTTTACAATTTTTGCCTTCTTTAGAGTACCCTAGAATCTACAGTTTAGGCTGATGATTCTGTTATGATTAGGTCACCGATGAGGATAGCCGGGGAGTAAGCTAGGCAACCAGAAAGCCAGAATGGTTGGTGTTATGATCGAGTCACCGTAGGAGGCAGACACAAAAATAGAAGCTACGTCCAGAAAACCGGAGAAGTTGGCAACTATCAGATTGCAGACCCCTGAACCTATCAACACAACTAGCAGTAGCCGTGGGGGGTTCCTACGGTGCCCTAGACCCCTAGATCACAGCCGGAGAGCTAAATAGCCTAAAGACAGAAAAGGAAATCTAAACTGCCCCAGAGCAGACCCCAAAGTAAAAGGCAGCCCCCAACATATAATGACGGTGAAGCAAGATGAAAAAACACTCACACAGACAGAAAGATAGGCTGAGCAAACGATGGGGCCCAAGCTCACTAAAATAGGACAGGATAGGAGAGCTACTGTCTGCAATCTGCAAAAACCCTATGAAATACATAAGCCAACAGGCTGATATGGAAAAAGGCCCTGAAGCAGCTAGGCTTCAAAAACTAAATCAGCACTCAGGTATTTTCTGAAGACAGAGCTAAAGGAATTCAGCTCACCCCAGCAGGGAATGGCAGAAATCCAGCAAAACAAAAGTCAAAGCACAAATGCAAAAGGCAGAGCAGAAAACTTCGCTTTAGGAGAGCAGGAATTCAGACTGGTATCCAAGGATCCCACAGAGAAATCACCCGCAGGGCAGAAGGGCGTCGACAGCCTTATATCCAGTCAGTGACTCCACTCAGCCAGTCATCATCATTAGTCTCAGATGTTTGATAATCAGGCTCACTACCTTTCTTAACCAGCAGGGGGCGTTCATCGGGCCTGAGTGGTGAAGGGGAAAATGAACTCACAACAGGTTGGTAACTAAGCGGATGCAGACCCCTGATCCTATCCACACAACTAACAGTAGCCGTGGGACGTACCTACGATGCCCTAGACGCTTCAGCACAGCCAAATAGTTAACTAAGCCTAAAGCAAGAAAGGGGAAAGCTAAACTGCCCCGGAGTAGAACCCCAAAGGAATAGATAGCCCCCAAACATATATATTGCCGGTTAGACAAGATGAGGCACAAACACAGGCAGTAAATAGAGTAAGCTAATGATGGGGCCCAAACTGTCTAGATCAGGGGTCTCAAACTCAATTTACCCCGGGGGCCGCTGGAGGTAGAATCTGGGTGAGGCTGGGCCACATCAGGTTTTCCACAAGAAAAGCTCTTACAAAAACATTCCAAATGTCTTTATTTTTTCATCTTATTTTGTGTTAAAAAATAAAAATTAACAAAATCATAAGAAAAAAAAATAAATCGGTAATAAATAAATAAAATGAAAATGATAATACAGCATATATAGAAGACTGAAGAAACCACATATAGTTGCTGACTAGAGAAATGTCATTATTATTCAGATGTCTGTATTTATAGTTCTTTTTAACTTTCTGAACATGAATGGAACATTGCACATAAACTGTTTTGAACATGGCTTCTTCTGCCTTCTTGCTCCTAGAGATCTGGCAGCGCTTACTGTTCCATAGCCGAGCCACATTTGGCTTAAGGGAGGAAGCAGTTGAGACCCTCAGTAGGGCTTGAAGATGGTCATCAGTAAGTCTGGACCTGAACTTGAACTTATTGAAGTTCAAGGTAGAGGAGAGCTTTTCACACAAGTATGTGCTCCCAAAAAGACACTTGGTCCGCTTGAACATTCTGGAAAGCTCAGGGAAGCTGGGGGGCAATTCTCTCAAAAAATGCCCGAGCTTGTCTGCTTTTCCACTCACCTCCCTGAACTTGGCTTTGAGTTCAGAGCTGCACTGCAGGTCAATGAGCTCCATTTGAAGAACAGGAGGGGCATCTTGCACATCAAAGAAGATGGGGTCCGCAAAAATTTGAAATGTGGCTCTGTGCGTCTTGAAGTCTACAAATCTGTGATCAAATTCCTCCTGTAGCTTCAAAATGACATCCATATACTCCTCACCACTGAATGGCGTGCCTGCTTCCATGAGTGCCTTGCCTGATGGAAAATGGCCAAGGTTTGTCTGAGAAAGCTGGGCTTTCCATAAGATAAGTTTTGTAGAGAATGCTCTCACGTTGTCATAAGCAGCACTGACAAGTTGCCCCTGGCCTTGTAACTTCTGGTTCAGTACATTAAGCTCATGTGTGATATCAATAAAAAAAAGCTAAGTCCATGAGCCATTTTGGATCACTTAGCTCAGGAACAGCAGCCCCATCTTTCTCCATGAAGGCTTTCACTTCCGCTCTCAACTCAAAAAATCTCTTCAATATGTTTCCCCTGCTGAGCCAACATACCTCAAGTGCCACCAGTCCATTTTTCCTCCGTCATTGATGGCGCTCCATCAGTTGTTATTCCAACAAACCTCCTCCAAGGTAAGCCGGCATTCTCAATGGCATCACAGAGCTGGTGAAATATCTCCTGAGCGGTGGTCTGGCCATGCATTGGAATCACTGTGAGCAACTCCTCTATGACTTCACAAATGTCATCAACGCCACGGACATAGATTGCGAGCTGGGCCGTGTCGGTGATGTCTGTGGTCTCATCATGAGCGACTGACTATACACTGAAACATTTTGCTTTCTCACACACTTGATCATAAATGTCACTTGACAGGTCAGAAATGCGCTCTGCTATGGTGTTAGCAGAAAGGCTGATGTTGCTAAACTGACCTTTCTTTTCTGGACAGACAATACTTGCAGCCTGTAATATGCACTTTTTTGCAAATTCACCTTCTTTGAATGGCTTTCCTGCTTTAGTAATCATCTCACTAACCAAGTAGCTAGCTTCGACTGCTGCAGCATTCTCTTTGGTTGCTTTCTTAAAGAAATCTTGTTGCCTCAGTAGATCTCTTTTAAGATTAGCAACCCGGTTGGCGCTTTCATCTCCCTGGTATTTTACAGACTCATCAGCATGCCTAGTTATGTAATAACGTTTCAAATTGTATTCTTTGTGCACTGCAACTTTCTCTGTGCAAATAAGACACGTCAAGATGCCCCTGTGCTCAACAAAGAAATATTGCACTTCCCACTTTTCCTGAAATTGTCTGTGCTCATCACCAACCTTTCTCTTCACTCCAGGCTTTGAAAAATACATCTTTGGGGCTGTGTAATAGATAATTCCACTTGGTGTCACTGTTTCAGTGTTAGCCGATGCATTTTTTCCGCTTTTTTTTCCGGTCCCGCGGAGCAGCAATTTCGGCAGCCGCCTCCGCTTCTGAGTCTGGGGTAATGACGCAAGTTCGCAATAAGGCAGGCTGATGTCCCGCCTTCGAGAGCAATATACCATACCGCAGCGCCCCACCGCTCATTCTGAACCCGGCGCACCTGAGTCTGTGGCGCTGTCCGGTCCCTGCTCGGCTGCTCCATGTGTTGAGTGTGACTCATGCGCCGTGCCTGCTGACAGCAGGCTGCTGTGACTGTCTAGCCATCATCATACTCACCTCCTCCTGCTGCAGCTCCGATGGTCCAGCGCTGACATCTTCCTGTATGAGCGCGCAGTCACACGTCACGTGGTACCGCTCATTAAGCTCATGAATATGGGCGCCACGCCTATGAGTGGAGTGGCGTCCATATTCATGACCTTAATGAGCGGTACTACTTGTGACTGGGATTTCACATGCGAGACTCGGCCGCGTTTCTCGCATGTGTGATCCCAGCTGAGGTGAGGGCCGCAAACTATTGTCCCGAGGGCCCATGAGGTGAGGGCCACAAACTATTGTCCCAAGGGCCGCGAGTTTGAGACCCCTGGTTTAGAAAGGACAGGAAAGATACTGTCTGCAATCACGCAAAAACCCTAAAAAATCCAGCACGTCTGATATGCAAAAATACTGAGGCCACACGACCTTTCCCCCATTAGATCAGCATACTGGTGTGAACTGGAAGCAAAGCAAAAGATACTGATATAACGGGATTAGCAATACTGAACAGACTGACATAAGCTGTGACATATAGAGCGGAGTCCAGCACTGGTCCCAGCAGGGAACAATGCTGAACCCACACAGCAAAGCAGAAAGCAGAGAAAGGCAAAAACTGGATCAAATGCAAAAAGATTCCAGCAAACAAATAACTTATCTGAACTATGCAGGACCAAGCAGGGGATAATCAGACTTCAAACTGCACAGGAAGAAAACCAAATCACCAGCAACAACTGAGGGAAGCTTGCTCACTTAAATCTTCCCAGTCTGTAACACCTGACCTCCACTCATCCTCTTCAGGTGATTGACTCCTGTCAACACGACCAGCTCCACTACCCGCAGCAACCACCAGAGGGAGCCCAAACTCAGAAGTCAGGTCAAGAGTGTTCACAACAGACACCAGTTGGCAATCTCACGTATACTATATCAAGCTCGTAAGAAAGTAGTGGCTCACTGGAGGGGATCCTCTGTACCTACTATCACGGAGGTCACTAACGCAGTTAATACTATTGATATGGAAAAGTTTGTATAGCAAAAGCGGCGGACAATTAAGAAGTGGGAAGATATGTGGGCGCCCTGGTTGGATACTCTCGGGTTGGCACCTTCTCCATTAACCTGGCTGAGAACGCTGAAGAGGATATAATGAGATCCATAGAATATGACTGACGTACACCCAGTGGGTGGGTCTGAAAATAAGGCAAGTATTCTAGATGGTACTTTTCATAACATGATAGGCTTTCAGCATTACATTATGATGAATGTTGTTGCAGAGGTGGCTCTTGAGGTTACGCTAACAGCCCGGGGTTTGGAACGGACACTATAGACATTAAGGAACCAATTCCAAATCCTCCTTCCTTTTTGGGATTTTTACAGATTGTGCAGTGAGATTTTCATTTAGCAAAATCCCCCATCCTTCTTGGACATTTCTATCCTTTAGAACATCCGGCCATTGGACTTTTCCTACCTTCTTTCTGAGTCCATTAAAATCTGCCTTTCTGAAGTTCAACCTTAGAGTCTGCGTGCTTGCTGATCTTCCTTCTATTGTAATCCAAAAGTTGAGGATAGCATGATCGCTGCCTCCTAAATTCCCAGCCACCTTTACTTCCTCAACCATTTCCTCCCTGTTGGTAAGAATTGGATCGATGGTGGCATATCCACTTGAACTCTCTACCTTTTGAAAGCTAAAAGTGTCAGTGAGGGAAGATAAGAATTTTCTGGACCCAGTACTTTTGCCTAAAGGTACTGTCACACTTAGCGATGCACCAGCAATCCCGACCAACGATATGACGCGGTCAGGATCGCTGGTGCATCGCTAAGTGGTCGCTAGTGAGCTGCCACACAGGCAGATCTCACCAGCAACATCGCTGGGGACGGGGGTTGCTACTTACCTGTCACACTAGGCGATCCTGCGTCCTCCCACCCGGCTCCACGCTCGTCGCTCGTCTCTCCACAGGAAGCGCCGCAGGAAGCTGACGACGAGAAGCGGTCAAGCCTGTTTTCGCGCGATCAGTGATAATCAGCGGGGGAGCGGTCGGAGGTAAGTATCACACACAGCGATATCGGTAGCAATATCGCTATAACGTCACAAGTTTTAGCGATATTGCTAGAGATATCGCTTAGTGTGACAGGCCCTTAAGAGAGGTTCCCAACAAATATCTGGATAGTTAAAATCTCCCATGATCACACTCGTACTTTTTTGAGAACAGACATCTGATGTAAAGAGTCCATCGATATCGTCAGTCTGTCAGGTGGTCTATAGTAAACAAGATTAGCTGTGGCAAAGAATGCTTAATACCACATGTACAACCCTCAGGGGTTAAATGTCAGCTTGGAGGATTCCCATTCAAAATAAAACATAACCTTCAATAATTCATTAAAACCTGAGATATCACATAAACAACACATAAACAGACATAATAGTGCTCGTGCGTATCAGTGCTCATTTAAAAAATGGTTCGGTCTCAACATTACTCATGGACATAGACGCCCCGGCGTATTTTTCAGAGGTCCCCTGCCGGGTATCCGGGTCCATATAGCAGCACAAGACAGTGTGTGGAAAAGGAGGTTAAAGGGTTACAGGTGTGCAGTTTTCCCTATCCTCCCTGTCGTGCCAAGGTATTACTCCTGCCCTTACAAGGACAGGCCCCAAATGGACCCTATAGTGTCACCTCCAGTCGTCAGAAGGGGTATTTGCTACCTACGCGTTTCCTCCCCAATAACAGGGATTCATCAGGGGAGTTATACAAATAGATATAAGGGGGGTTTAAATATATTTGTCCATAAAGAAAAATTGAAGGCCCTGCAATGGCTGGGTGCCTCAACTAGCAGAGTGACTGTCCATATCACTGCCAAAAAGTAAGTCACATGGATAGATGGTGTGGTTTCCTTAAATAGACCATCCTACACACCCCCCGGAGTTTAGCCTCACCTGAGGTAGTCAGATCAATGGCCAGTAGGGAAAGTATATGCAAGAAACCCATTTATTGGTATAATGAGGTCAGTGAACCCGCCCCTATGTTCTTATATTTACTAAGAATCTGCCCAAGCTCAAAAATTGACCAACACAGCAATCACTTTTCAATTCAAAGCATAAATTATCATGCCTCGATATATTTCTCAGAATAGGGCACTATTGTATAAGGCCAAAGTTATAAATTAATCCTGATATACAGATATGATGTCCCTCACAATGGGGTATTTGTGTCAGATTAATCCCCTGGGGCATAGATGCCGCTTGCATCGCAGTAAATTCACACAATAAGAATTCTAGGGTGAAGGTGATCGCGGATACCGCGATATATCATCTCTATGAAGTAAGCGCCGCTACAGTTGCGGTAAACCCGCTTAGTAAGGTCACTCAGCAGTGGTCACACCAAGCTCACATGGTGAGGACTCCAAACGGAGGACAGTTGCTGATACCGCAAAGTGTCACCCTTCGGAGGTGAACGCTGCTACAAACGCAGCAAGTTCACACAGTGAGATTTTCAGCTGGAGGGTGATTGCAAAATACCGCGATATCTCATCTCCGGGTAAATTAGGCATCGCCGTATATGTGATATCTCATGTTTTAATGAATTATTAAAGGTTATGTTGTATTTTGAATGGGAATCCTCCAAGCCAATAACAGGTCTATAGTAAACGCCTACAGTAGTGTCCTTTCTTTTCTTCTCGTATTCTTACCCAAACAGTTTTTGCAGAGCTACCAGTCTCTGAAGCTTGGATTTCTGTGGAGATATGTTTTCTTAACATAGAATGCAACACTTCCTCGCTTCTTGTTAATTCTGTTTCTAATAAAGAAGTTATAGCCTTCAAGGTTTGTATTCCAAGGCTGTGTATCATCCCACCAAGTTTTAGTAATGCCTATGACATCAAATCTTTCTTCCTGTGTTAGCAGCTCCAGTTCTCCTTTTTGCTTCCCATGATCTGCATTTGTATAGACAAATTTTAGTTTGTAGTCATTTTCTCTTGCTCCTCTATTTTCATTCAGAATTTGTTGTTTTTGTTCTTCCTTTCCACTTCTAATAGCAGGGTTCTCAAAAGAATTCATTACCTCCATATTCCTTCCTGGCCGTATGTTTCCCATCCCATACTGCTCTAGTTTAAAGTTCTCCTGATAAGTGTTGCAAGGCGTCTTCCAAATATGTGTTTTCCTGTTTTAGTCAGGTGCAACCCATCTCTAGCAAGGAGTCCATCATACAGGTAATTCACTCCATGGTCAAGAAATCCAAAATGGCACCATCGATGTAGCCAGTTGTTCACCTGTAGAATTCTGTTCAATCTCCTTTCTCCATGTCCATCTACTGGGAGGATGGATGAGAAGACGACCTGTGCTTCCATTTCCTTCACTTTCCGGCCTAGGTCTTCAAAGTATTGGCATATAGTATGTAGGTCCTTTTTTTTTTCTGATTGATTTGTTCCTCTGTTGCACGAGGTGGAGGCCCTCCTCTGTAGAGAGGTTAAGGCAGTTTGGCTTGTTTAGCTTAAAAAAACACCTCAGATGAGATCTCATTCACATGTATAAATACAGTTGTGCTCAAAAGTTTACATACCCCTGCAGAATTTTTGCTTTCTTGGCCTTTTTTCAGAGAATATGAATGATGACACCAAAACTTTTTCTCCACTAATGGTTAGTGGTTGGGTGAAGCCATTTATTGTCAAATTACTGTATTATCTCTTTGTAAATCATAATGACCACCCAAAACATCCAAATGACCCTGATCAAAAGTTCACATACCCCATTTCGTAATACCGTGTATTGCCTTCTCTAACATAGTAACATAGTTAGCAAGGCCGAAAAAAGACATTAGTCCATCCAGTTCAGCCTATAAAATTCTGTCAGAATAAATCCCCAGATCTACGTCCTTCTAAAGAACCTAACAATAACTGTAAGGTACAATATTGTTATGCTCCAGGAAGACATCCAGGCCTCTCTTGAACCCTTTGACTGAGTTCGCCATCACCACCTCCTCAAGCAGGGAATTCCAGATTCTCACTGCTCTAACAGTAAAGAATCCTCTTCTATGTTGGTGGAAAAACCTTTTCTCCTCCAGACGCAGAGAATGCCCCCTTGTCACCATCACCTTCCTTGGTATAAACAGATCCTCGGAGAGATATTTGTATTGTCCCCTCATATACTTATACATGGTTATTAGATCGCCCCTCAGTCGTCTTTTATTCTAGACTAAATAATCCTAATTTTGCTAATCTCTCTGGGTATTGTAGTTCCCCCATCCCCTTTATTAATTTTGTTGCCCTCCTTTGTACCCGCTCTAGTTCCATTATATCCTTCCTGAGCACCGGTGCCCAAAACTGTACACAGTACTCCATGTGCGGTCTAACCAGAGATTTGTACAGAGGCAGTATAATGCTCTCATCATGTGTATCCAGACCTCTTTTAATGCACCCCATGATCCGGTTTGCCTTGGCAGCCGCTGCCTGGCACTGGCTGCACCAGGTAAGTTTATCATTAACTAGGATCCCCAAGTCCTTCTCCAGGTCAGATTTACCCAGTGGTTTCCCGTTCAGTGTGTAATGGTGATATTGATTCCTTCTTCCCATGTGTATAACCTTACATTTCTCCTTCGTCTCATTGGGGGACACAGAGACTGTGGGTGTGTGCTTCTGCCGTCTGGAGGCCGACACTAAGTGTACAAAAAAAGAGTTAGCTCCTCCTCCGCCGCATACACCCTCGCCCCTAGGCCGGGCGTAACTCAGTTTTTGCTTAGTGTCTGATGGAGGCACACGCAGTCTGGAGTTCCAGACTAGATTTTTTTTTTTTTTTTTCCCTTCCCTTTTTTCTATGAAGATAAGATAGGGGCGACGGATCCTATAGAGAGGATCCGATCTCCCCAAATCACCAACGGGCGACCACGTGTGAGTAACCCTCCACGTGTCCTCTCCCGCACCGAGGGACACATCTGGGACTTTTTTCCAGACATCTATTTTTTAACGAAAGAGGGGCAACGCGTCCTGATTAGAGGACTCGGTTTCCCCACAACTTCATCAGGCGCGTGTGAGCAGAACCAGTGGTCAGCCTCCACGTTGTTCCTCTCCTACAACAGCAGTGTATGGAGGCCCCGTCCACCCCTTGGTTGTGAGTCCAGGGGGCTGAATCGGAGGCGCAGGTGAGAGCGCGCCCAGGAGCGGGGGATCCGGTACAGGGGGAAGAGGCCGTGAGTAAAACCGACAGAGCCCCCCCCCCTTGCACGGCGGATGGTCCTGCTCACCTTTTAATATATGGGGGATCCGCTCCTGGAGCGCACCGCAAGTTGGCGCTGGTGAGTAGCGGTAGCTAGGGCGTTGCACCCGGGCTCCGCACGCCGCGTGTATCGGAGCCGCTGCAAACGCGCGAAGCCGCGCGCCGACTTCCGGTGGTAGCCGGAAGTCCCGCCCGCTGACTTCCGGTGGTAGCCGGAAATCCCGCCCGCTGACGCGGCGGTGGCGGCGGCGAATGCGGAGACGCGCGATATAGGTTCCGGAGAGACTTCCGCCCTAACACCTCGCATCCACGCAGGGGTACTGCGGACAGGAGCCGGTGGGTGAGTGTAACTCCGTTTGGAGAACCACGCTGCTTGTCAGGGAAGAGGTTACCCTCCTCCTCCTTCTACTCTGCCTTCAGCCTGTGCAGCTTGATACCAGGCCAATGCCAGAATGGGAGACCTGCTGGAAATCCCTGGTCCCATCTGTGTAAAATATTGTGAAGCCTGTGAGTCGGAGCGCGCCCAGGAGCCCCCCACTGTTTCTGAACCCAGGGGTCAGGACCCCCCGGAATGGGCGGTGTCCTTATCGCAGTCTATGCTGTCCCTTACAAGGGCAATTGAATCCCTTCAGGGCTCGGGCAGGAACAGGGAGGGGGGTCTGCCAGCGGAAGAGAGCTCGTCCTCGTCTCAGGACCCTCCAACCATTAGAGGTCGCTCCAGTACCAGGCAAGCTCATATCAAGAGGGTTCGTTCCCCGTCGGCCGGACCCTCCGGGGCTTCGGCGGCGGGTATTAGGGCATCCCGTTCCCCGTCACTGAGCTCTGGGAGCGATCAGGATGAAGGAGAGGAGGAAGAGGCCTGGAATCTAGAAAGTCTGGGGTTCCAGGATTCGGTGGACACTCATTGAGGCAGTCAACCAGACATTAGAGATCGAGGACGATGTGCCCACAGTCTCAGGTCACAAGGTCTCTTTTAAGAAATCCAGGCGACCACATAGAAGATTTGCCACGCATCCGGAGTTTGAGGAGCTAGTCCAGAAACATAGAGATCACCCGGATAAGCGTTTTGCTATGCAAAAAGTGCTGCAGGCAAAGTATCCGTTTCCCCCTGAGCTCCATAAGGCTTGGGTAGAGTCGCCAGTAGTGGACCCTCCGGTATCACGTTTAGCATCAAGATCGCTATTGTCGATACCCAGTGTTTCCTCTATAAAGGACCCAACTGATCGCCTCATGGACGGGCTTGCCCGCTTGGTATATGAGGCAGCAGGGTCGGCTCTGGCCCCCTCCTTTGCGGCGACTTGGGTGGCTAAGGCCATGGTTTCGTGGGGGGACGCTCTGTATAAGGCCCTCCAGGACAGGGATCTCCCCGCGGAGGTCTTAGAGGTGGCAAATCAGATGTCAGGAGCAAGTGATTATCTTGTCAGCGCCTCACTGGACGCGGCCGAGTGCTCGGCGGTGGCGGCGGCGAATGCGATCGCCATTAGGCGTGCATTATGGCTGAGACTGTGGAAAGCGGATTCTATCTCTAAAAAATCCTTAACCTCATTGCCGTTTCAGGGCAATCGACTGTTCGGTGAGAAGCTGGATAGGCTTATCTCAGAAGCCACAGGGGGGAAAAGTAGTTTCCTTCCGCAGCAGAGAAGTTGCCCGGCATTCAGGCAAACGCAAAGGCGTTTTCGACCCTTTCGTAGCCCCTGGGGGGGGACTTCGGCCAGGGCGTACTCCTCCGCAAACGATGGCCAAACTAGGGAAAAACAAGTCTCTTACAGGGCCAATCCGCTGGGTAGAGGCCGAGGCCATTTACCCAGAGCGAAGGGGGCCAAGCCCCAAAAGCCTCCAGCTAAATGACTGGAGGCACTCCGTACCTACGGACGACAGAGTGGGCGGACGCTTACTAAGGTTCAGCCACGTTTGGGTCGCAGTGACACGCGACACTTGGGTGGCAGAACTTGTATCGTCCGGGTACAAGATAGAGTTTGTCGGACGGCCACCTCAGCGATTCTTCCGTTCGCGACTTTCCAAAACAGATTCGCAGGCGGAGAGTTTGTTACAGGCTGTAACATCGCTACAGCACAAAGGGGTCATCGCCCCAGTGCCGCAGGGCGAAGAGTCGCAGGGGTTTTACTCCAATCTTTTTTCGGTCCCCAAAAAAGACGGGACTGTGAGGCCGGTTCTGGATCTAAAGATCCTAAACAGATTCATCAGGGTCAGGCGATTCCGGATGGAATCCCTCCGCTCGGTCATTGCAGCCATGGATCCAGGGGAATTCCTGGCCTCAATCGATGTGCAGGATGCATATCTGCATATTCCGATATTCCCCCCACACCAGAGGTTCCTGCGATTTGCGATCGGAGGACGTCACTTCCAATTCGTGGCTCTGCCCTTCGGTCTGGCCACTGCCCCCAGAGTCTTTACAAAGATAATGGCGGTGGTTATGGCCATCCTGCATGCACGGGGCATAACGGTGTTACCTTACCTGGACGACCTTTTGGTAAAGGGGCCGTCGTTTCAGGAGTGCCAGGACAATGTCAGTATTACTCTGGATACCCTGGCCCGTCTGGGCTGGCTGATCAATTGGAGCAAGTCGTCTTTGGTTCCAGCCCAAAAAATCGTGTTCCTGGGCATGATTTTCGACACCTCCCGGGGGCTGGTGATCCTCCCTCAGGACAAGGCGCAAAAAATCAAGCAAGGGATACGGAACCTTCTACAGCCGGGCTCCAGATCCATCCGGTATGGCATGAGTGTTTTGGGCAGAATGGTGGCGGCGATAGAAGCAATCCCGTTTGCCCAGTTCCATCTCCGTCCGCTTCAGCATGCGCTCTTGACAGCATGGGACCGGAGGCTGCTGTCTCTCAGTCATCGGTGCAAGTTGTCTCCGCTGGTACGGGGTTCACTCCGGTGGTGGACTCGCGACTCGTCTCTGGTCCAGGGGAAACCCTTTCCCCCGGAACAATGGTTGGTGGTGACGACCGATGCAAGCCTGCAAGGTTGGGGAGCAGTTTTCCAGAGTCACATAGCCCAGGGGCGGTGGTCCGTTCAGGAGATAGTTCTCCCGATCAACATTCTGGAGATACGGGCAATACGATTGGCCCTACAACATTTCCAGTGTTTCCTGAGACACCGGCCGGTGCGCATCCAGACGGACAATGCTACAGCAGTAGCATATGTCAACCATCAAGGGGGCACGCGCAGCCAGGCAGCCATGCGCGAGGTCGGACTGGTACTACGTTGGGCGGAGAAGAACCGCGTGGTAATTTCAGCGGTGCACATTCCAGGAGTCGAAAACTGGGCGGCAGATTTTCTCAGCCGACAGGGGGTCGCGGCAGGGGAATGGTCCCTGCACCCCGAGATCTTTCAGCAGATCTGCCAACGGTGGGGGACACCAGACGTGGACCTTATGGCATCCAGAGAGAATGCCAAAGTACAAAGGTTTGTCGCTCGATCCCTCGATCCGCAGGCAATCGCAGCAGACGCGCTGGTGCTCCCGTGGAGCCAGTTTCGTCTCCCGTACTTGTTCCCCCCGCTGCCGCTGCTTCCAAGAGTTATCAGGAAAATAAGGAGAGAGAAGGTTCCAGCAATTCTGCTGGCCCCAGACTGGCCCCGGCGGGCCTGGTACGCAGATCTGGTCCAACTAGTGGTGGACGTACCCTGGCGTCTTCCAGATCGGCCGGACTTACTGTCCCAAGGGCCGATCTGCCATCCGAACTTAGGGGCCCTGTGTTTGACGGCGTGGCCATTGAATCTTGGCTGTTAACACAGGCAGGATTCAGACGCGATGTGGCGGCCACGATGGTGAGTGCCCGAAAGCCTTCCTCGGCGAGGGTGTATCATCGAACTTGGGAAGTTTTCTTCCGTTGGTGTAGGGATCGTGAAGTGGCTCCTCTGGTTTTTTCGATCCCCAACGTACTGGCTTTTCTACAGGCAGGGCTGGACGCAGGGTTGGCCCCGAGTTCCCTCAGAACGCAAATCTCGGCCCTGTCGGTACTTTTCCAACGAAAAGTCGCTTCCAGGTTAGGACGTTTATGCAGGGGGTCGCACATTTAGTACCCCCCTATAAGGCGCCGACGGAATCATGGGACCTGAACTTGGTGCTCAGAGCCCTTCAGGAGGCCCCTTTCGAACCATTGCAAGAGGTCTCCTTACCTTACCTGTCCAGAAAGGTCGTTTTTCTAGTAGCCATAACGTCTATTAGGCGGGTTTCGGAATTGGCGGCCTTATCTTGTAAACCACCGTTCCTAACCTTTTATAAGGATAAGGTAGTTTTAAGGCCAGCTCCCCCCTTCTTGCCGAAGGTTGTGTCTGCATTTCATATCAACGAAGACATCGTTTTACCCTCGTTTTGCCCGGCACCGGTGCACAGGGTGGAGAAGGCTTTGCACACCCTGGATCTGATAAGAGCTCTTAGGAGGTATGTGACAAGGACGGCGCCATTCCGCCAGACAGACGCTCTATTCGTGGTTCCAGAGGGACGGCGGAAGGGGCTCGCTGCGTCCAGAGCGACTTTGGCCAGATGGGTTCGCCTGACGGTCCAAAAAGCTTATCAAATCAGTGGCACGCCGGTTCCGGCAGGGATCAAGGCTCACTCGGCACGGGCAGTGGGTGCCTCATGGGCACTACGACACCAGGCTTCAGCGGAGCAGGTATGCAAAGCAGCTACCTGGTCCAGTTTACATACGTTTGTCAAACATTATAACGTACATACCCAGGCATCCTCGGATGCAAGCCTGGGAAGAAAGATTCTCCAGGCAGCAGTTGCGCACCTCTAATCAGGGGCGCAAATTAGCAGGGATTGGGTGAGCTAAGATCCCGCCCAGAGGACTGCTTTAGGACGTCCCACAGTCTGTGTCCCCCAATGAGACGAAGGAGAAACATGGATTTTTGTGAGTACTCACCGTAAAATCCTTTTCTCCGAGACGCTCATTGGGGGACACAGCACCCACCCTATCAGCCAGTTGGCATTTACTTATTTTGAGTTTTACAAATCCTTGTACAAGGTTTAGGGTGGCCCCCTTTTTCAGACATATAGTTTCTTGCCTGAGTTTAAGGCGCGTTCTCCTACTGCTTATGCACTAAACTGAGTTACGCCCGGCCTAGGGGCGAGGGTGTATGCGGCGGAGGAGGAGCTAACTCTTTTTTTGTACACTTAGTGTCGGCCTCCAGACGGCAGAAGCACACACCCACAGTCTCTGTGTCCCCCAATGAGCGTCTCGGAGAAAAGGATTTTACGGTGAGTACTCACAAAAATCCATGTTTATCATTGTTACACCCCATCTGCCACCTTTCGGCGCAAGTTTCCTCCTTATCCAGATCCATCTCTAGCAGAATACTATCTTCTCTTGTATTGACTGCTTTACATAGTTTTGCATCATCTGCAAATATCGATATTTTACTGTGTAAACCTTCTACCAGATCGTTAATAAATATGTTGAAGTGAAGAGGTCCCAACACCGACCCCTGCGGTCCCCACTGGTCACAGCGACCCAGTTAGAGAATATACCATTTATAACCCCCCTCTGCTTTCTATCACTAAGCCAGTTACTTACCCATTTACACACATTTTCCCCCAGACCCAGCATTCTCATTCTGTATACCTACCTCTTGTGTGGCACGGTATCAAGCGCTTTGGAAAAATCAAGATATACCACATCCAATGACTCACCTTGGTCCAGTCTATAGCTTATCTCTTCATAAAAACTGATTAGATTGGTTTGACAGGAGCGATTCCCATGCTGATATGGCGTTACACAGTTATTCTCATTGAGATAATCCAGAATAACATCCCTGAGAAACCCTTCACATATCTCACCAACAATAGAGGTTAGACTTACTGGCCTATAATTTCCACGTTCACTTTTAGAGCCCTTTTTGAATATTGGTACCACATTTGCTATGCGCCAGTCCTGTGGAACAGACCCCGTCGCTATAGAGTCTCTAAATATAACAAATAATGGTTTGTCTATTACATTACTTAGTTCTCTTAGTACTTATGGGTGTATGCCATCCGGACCCGGAGATTTATCTATTTTAATCTTATTTAACTGGTTTTGCACCTCTTCTTGATTACATCAATGACAGCTTGAAGTCTTTTGTCATAATTGTGGATGAGGTTCTTTATTTTCTCAGATGGTAAAGCTGCCCACTCTTCTTGGCAAAAAGCCTCCAGTGAATTCCTGGGCTGTCTAGCATGAGCTGTGTGCTTGAGATCTCCCCAGAGTGGCTCAATAATACTGAGGTCAGGAGACTGAGATGGCCACTCGAGAACCTTCAATTTGTTCTGCTGTAGCCAATGACAGGTTGACTGGGCCTTGCGTTTTGGATCGTTGTCATATTGGAACGTCCAAGTAGGTCCCATGCGCAGCTTCCCGGCTGATGATTGCATATTTGCCTCCAGTATTTGCTGATGTGCTGCATTCATCTTTCCTTCAACTTTGACCAAATTTCCTGTGCCTTTGTAGCGCACACATCCCCAAAACATCAGCGATCCACTTCCTTGCTTTACAGTAGGAATGGTGTTCTTTTCATCATAGACCATGTTGACCTCTCTCCAAATGTAACATTTTATGGTTGTGGCCAGAAAGTTCAATTTTGTTTTTATAGAGCCCCTGATTGTCCATTTCTTAATCATAGTTTGAACACTGCTGACTGGTATTATCAATTCCTTGGATATCTTTTTGTATCCCTTTCCTGTTTTATACAGTTCAACTACCTTTTCTCATAGATCCGTTGACCATTCTTTTGCTTTCCCCATGACTCACAATCCAGACACGTCAGTGACTGGATGAAAGATGCACGAGTCTGTCTGGATCTCAGAAACTCACTCTGCTTTTTATAACACATACTGATTACAAGCAAACAGGTCACAGGTGAGGATGTTGCGTTTAGTAGCCAGTCAGACCCATTTGTATCAACTTCTGTGCATGTTATCAGGCCAAAATCACCAGGGTATGTGAACTTTTGATCAGTGTCATTTGGATGTTTTGGGTTGTCATTATGATTTAAAAAAAGAAAACACAGTAGTCTGACAATAAATGTCTTCACCCAACCACTAACCATGAGTGGAGAAAAAGTTTGGTGGCGTTCATATTCTATGAAAAAAGGCAAAGCAAAAATTCTGCCGTGGTATGTAAACTTTTGAGCACAACTGTATATGTGTGTTCAACACAAAGGACGGCACATTCATTCCATAGACCATACTGAGGACCAGGGGGCACTCATTACAGGTGGAAGAAGGTGATTCTGGAAGCTATATATAAAAGGGTTCTCTCCAGTTAGAGCAGTCAGACTGTGGAATGCCGACCACAAGAGGTAGTAATGGCCGACACTAGAACAGCTTTTATAATGAGCCAGATGATTTATTCAGTACTTAACATTGTGGGTTATAGATCATTTAACGACATAAATGTTTAATTGGTGGAGAATGGTTAAACATGATGGATCGTGTTTTTTTTTTTTTTTTTTTTTTCTTCATTCTATGTAACTATGATCTGATCATTTGTACTCACTCTATATCATGTCGGTGCCCAAGAAGGGAACATTTATTTACAGGATGCTTTTTATAAATCAGTACACGTGTTGAGTTTTTATTTTTCATGCTTGCCTTCTGGGATCTGTTATGTCCTGCATAAGGTGAAACCTGTAGTCTGGGTGTCTCTTCCCTATCCACTGGCACCATCCTCCTGGTGACCTCTGTCACTCCATTAAGGACTGCTCCTGCTCTAGAGTTGCCTATCTTCTTGGTTTTGCAGATTAGATCAGTTTTTCACTGGCTGCAGGGCTGTACAATTGGACTGTGAAGACTGCTGCATAGATCCTAGCGTCTAGCACATTCTGTGTAACACTATGTCATTGTTTTTTTCTCAGGATTTCGTGGTACTGGTAGGAGTGGAGTGCTAGTGGAGTTCAGTAAACTTTCTTTCCACTTTCGTTCTTACGGTGATCTCACAAACGAGGAGCTGGAAGAAGTTTGTGATTTCCTTCACCAGAAAGTGACATCCCGGGAAGCGACTGCGTTGAAGCAGCTAAAGTCCTGCTACAGAGTGTTTCATAGGTGCGTCCCTCACAGCCGGACATACATAAGGTGCCTTCATCACTTCTCCCTCCACATAAACATGCACACAGAGCTTAGGGGGGCATAAGGTAACTGGGTCTCTGAAAACTGCAGAAATGTTCCCCTCCCTCTACTCTCTCTTTTCTCATCTCTCCCCCATGACTGTCCTCTGTTCAACTCTTGCCCACATCCTGCCTCATTCCAACTGTGCCCCCTTTGTCTCATTATTCTCACGTTCTACCTCCTCTCATCTGACTTGTTCATCTTGCTTTCGCTTTCCCATCTTGATTGTCTCCTGTGCATCTCATCTTCCATCCTTGACTGTCTCTTGTACGTCTTGCCTGTCATTTGTTTCGTATTCCCTCCTGGACTGTCTCCTGTTTGCCACACCGCTCCTTAATCCTGCCTCATCTTCCCCCACCTGTCCCTTATTACCCTGCCTTTCATCCCCTCTTCTTCCCATGCTGCTCTTATCTCCTTCACAGTCTGTACCTCATATGTCTTGTCTTTTTTCTGTCTTGACTGTCTCCTGTTTACCCTGACTTCCCCACATACGTCCTCATTGTCTTTCTTTCATCTCGCTCCTGCTTTGTCCTACCTATTCTGGATGCATGGCATGGCAGCACATAGATGTGAGCAGAGCCTGATGTGTGGGCTTTCTTGCACCTGGAATGAAATATTTCCTTCATGTATCAGTGTTGCATACAGAAGCAGTGGCGTATGTGCTGAGAAGGTGGACCCTGAGCGCAGTGCACAGCTGAAAACTCTCATTCTCCGCTACTTCGAGGGAACGGATCCTCTAGACGAGCCTGAAGAGGACGACTCTGCAGACGGTCAGGTGAAGGTGTGTGCAGAGAAGAACCATGCTATCACTTTGTAATGACGTTGTCCGTCTGGAGGACGGAAATCTGTCTCCTTGCTATCTCTAAGGCCCGGGTGGCTCAGATTGCTCTTCTTGACGATGCGCTGATTCACAGAAGGGACATTGGTTGAGCCTGCAGTGAATGTGGAGATGCCCCGGGTGTGAGGCTTTCCAATGAGGCAGCATCATGGTGAGACATCTGCTACTTTTCTGTTTGTTCTCCATCGCTCATCTTATCAAGCAAACACGGTCTGCTCGGTTTGTGGAGGACTTCACTGCCAAGCGGGAGGGGGTTCCATGAGGGCATTAATCATGTGATGTTTATAATCGGGTATTGGAGTCTGAGTGTCTCCATTTTATTCCGATTCCTCCAAAATGGGACACTGACTCCACAGCCCTGCTTTGAGGGGGCATGGGTATATGTTCAGCGCTGTATACTGTTTGCTAATGGGATGCATGTGTTGGTGTATAGTGTGTGTGTGGAGCTTGGAGATTATCTTTGGGTGACTCAGAACTATGATATACTGCATCTATGTAACAAGTTTGGTTCGTTTATCTATGTAGTAAGAAAGATTCTGATATGGTATCTATGTATTTAAATTGGTCCTGTTCCTGTATATATGTAGTCAGCTTTGTTCTTTCACGTATGTATCTAGTAAACTTGGTTTTGTCCCATTCTCAATGATTGTGCTGTTACTAACAGCTTGATGATGTATAGCACAATGAATTCTTCAATATTAAGTGATCTCCTCCCAAAATGAATTCTAAGCTGCAATGATATGGAAGGAGCAGAACTAGACAAAAATAAAAAAAAAATAAAAACTTACTGTCAAGATCACATGAACCATTTTTCAGGGGTTCCTGGTACACTTCCAGAACTTTCTGCTGCCTACTGACACACACGCTGCTCTTCCCCCCCATTAGGTTGTACTGGTACACACACAAGCTGCAATCCTCTCTGCCTTTGTGGTATTCCAGCCCCAACCCTCCCCCTCTCCTTCTCTCCCTGCTAGCACTGTGTAATTCTATCTCCCTCTTTCCCCCTCTCTCAGGAATGTGTCTGTGATCAGAAATCGAAAGTAAGAGGTTAAGAGCACGTGTTCCCTTTGTCCTAGTACAGTGTTCATTTAAGATAAAAAAAAAAAAATACGGGCGCAGAATACTCATAGAAGCACGAACTTTATATTTCTGGAAACTGCAGGGCTAGAGCTTTCCACAGGTGGGTTGTGAGACCTTGGCAATCAGCAGGAGCGAGAAACTGATTTCGACCCGACCTAATTACACATCCACTCGGTGTAGACTTAATAGAAAGCTAATCTCAGAAAAAGAATAATAGTAGTCCCGTCGTCACTCTACGAGGTTTCCATCCAGAGATATGGAATTAATAAGGTTTTAGTAGCATCTGAAAAGGGGAGTGCATTCCATAGCTCCGCCCACTCAGTGAAGTCATGGGACAGAGGGTATAAGATTATAAAGCCCATTTAGGAATGGTTCTTTCTGCCAGGGGAGCCAGCTAGGAGAGGCTGTGCATTTTGACCTGATGATTTGGGAAGGCTCCCCTTCACCACCACCATATGGCGTACCATTGAATGAGATAACTGTAAGTTCTTTCATCTTTAATCCATGGTTATTTTGTAATTGATTGTATATAATGTATCAGTCTCTCGTTTGTAACATCTTTTATATTTCTGTAAACACTGCCAATCCTTTTTGAAGTAAAACTATTAAATTTTACTACCTTTGTTTTCCTTGTTCTAAAAGTATCGCCACGTCCTCTGGAGCTAAATTTACGCTACTGTTTGGTGGGCTCCTGACCCGATATTCATATAACAATCAGGAGCTGGTGGCAGCGAAGTGTTCTGGGTTTTTGGGGAGACTCTGGCAGTGACGGACGGAGGTTATTTATGTGTATTACCCTACCTAGACTTGGGGATATTCATCACCCTCCCTGCAGAGTGCCTAATAGCCAGTACATGGCAAGGCGGCCCTTCTGGCGACTACTTGTCCTAGGTGTAGTTCACTAACCTGAGGGTAAGGGGGGCGCCAGAGAGCTGCAGGTTCCAACCTGGAACTGGAAAGTGGGATATATAAATATCTCCCTTGTAATTCTTGACAATTACTAATTTGAATGTGTTGGGTTTTATATGGTTTTACCATGGCCACTTGTAATCATTGTTTATGACCACTTTCATATTATGTGATCGTTTCTATGGGTCCCTGATCATTAGGGTGGGATAGTTATATCTATGTATGACTCGATTTTCTACCAGTATTTACATTCTGAGGTTTACTATACAGATGGGTGTCCTGGGGTTGTAATATTTATGCAGCAGTGATATTTTAGACTACCACATACTTACATTTGCTGTCTAATTGTGGTAGTTTGCATATTACAATACAGATTAACAGAACGCTGGATACAGCACCATCTATTACTAGTCCCTTTTATCTTCGGGCTCACAGTTTGTCTGAGTCTGTGATCAGACCTTTCTATCTGTCACTTTTATGTGACTGCCATTACTATTTTCTATTACTTGTACTCAATCATTATTTTTTTTTATAGTGTTCTGCTCCTTCCTTATCGCTGTAGGTTACTAGCTCAATAATATATGTAGGGTTGTGCATGTGTGAGCGATCCCAGAATGCAGTCACTCGCCATCGTTGTGTAACCCCTTTGTGACTGGGCCAATTTTGCCCTTAATGACCGGCCCAATGTTTTAAATCTGACCAGTGTCGCTTTATGTGAAAATAAATCTAGAGCTTTAACATGTTCTAATGATTCAGAGAATATTTTCTTGGACACATAGTAATTTATCTTACTGGTAAATTTAAGTCAATATGTTTTGCATTTATTTGTGAAAATGTAGACCTTTTGACAAATTAAAAAAAAAACAGCAATTTTTAAACTTTCAATCTTTTATATCCTTAAACCAGTTAGTCCTGCCGTATAGACTAGTTAGTAAATCACATTTCTCATGTGTCAATTTTTGCATCCACATCATTTTTCAAATGTCATTTTTTTGTAAGGAATTAGAAGGGTTTAAGAGTTTAGCAGTGATTTTCTAATTTTTTCAAGGAATTTATAAAACCTGTGTCACGGGTTTACCGTGACAGAGAGGAGCCAGAAGACCGCAGCGTCTAATTTCTCCTACTCCCGCCCTGTTTAGAAGCACATCCACATCATTTTTCAAATGTCATTTTTTTGTAAGGAATTAGAAGGGTTTAAGAGTTTAGCAGTGATTTTCTAATTTTTTTCAAGGAATTTATAAAACCTGTGTCACGGGTTTACCGTGACAGAGAGGAGCCAGAAGACAGCAGCGTCTAATTTCTCCTACTCCTGCCCTGTTTAGAAGCACTTTACCTTCATTTTAACCAGTGCAGGTTTCTTTTAGCAGTGCAGAGATTAATCTGCTCAGTTGAGAGCTCTTGGAAGCTTTCCTACATTAAGGCTCTCAGCTGTTCACTGTTAGCCACTCCCCTCTCCATATATTCTGGGCCTTTGCAAGCACTTATTGCCAGAGCAAACTTATGCTGCATGGTTAGATGGTGATTTGTGTTTGTTGTTTGAGAAAGCGTTTTGTGTATTTATCTGAGACTATTGCTATATTGTGTGTGCAAATTCCCCTCCTTTTCCTACTTTGGTTTTACCCCATCCGCCACACCCCAGTGTTTACCTCTGCTATATGTGTGAGTATGTTTGTATGTTTGGTATTTTTCTTTACCCCTGTTCATATTACCTTGATAGTCTGGTTGGTGTATTACGGTACACTGACTCCCCTCTTTCTTGGATGGGGTATGGGTACGACTGAGGGTGGTTTCAGGATCTAAGGCAAAGGTAAATGGCATCAGCGTCTTCACCATCAGAAGTAATCCGAGGAACATGGCGAGCTAGGGCTCCCCCTAGCGTTGGAGACAGGGAAGGAGCCCCTGGACCTGGGACACCTGAGTCGTGATGATCGGTTTCTTTAGGGACCTAGTCAGATTTCAGTGGACTTTGAGGTGCCGATATATTAGAAACTCCCCCAAAATGAGACCATTTTAAAAACTGCACCCCTCAAATACTTCAAAACTGCTGTCAGGAAAGATATCTAGTGATATGGGAACACTAAAATGCTCAGGTGCCCGTTACTCGAGTCGAGCAAATCGTAATGCTCGGGTACACGACACGAGTAAAAAGTATAACAGAAGTCAATGGGAAATGCTAGCATTTTTTGGGAACTTCACCCGGAGGGGTCTAAAAATAGCTATACACTATGGAAACTGTGTTGAAATGGGGGAGACACCTTGAAGCATCTCTAACAACATTGTCCCTAGCAGCGATCTGGAATTCAAGAGTATTACGTCACTTTTACGGACGGACAATGAAACATACAAACCCAAAGATAAAATGTTAAGAAACCTTCTTTCTAGGTTAATGACTTGTATACAAGTCAAAATAAGAGAAGAGAAATGCTCCTCCACACTTTGGGCTATGTTCACACGTAGTGTCTTCATTGCGTTTTTTGCATTGCTTTCAGTCGTGAAATAAAATTACATTTCCTGTAGAGAGGTTATCATTTTACTATCGTGTGTGAGACATGATCAGACACATCCTATTTATTTTATGAAGGAGGGACTCTGAAAGTAACATTTTTTTTCCGGGGCCATCAGTATTTGTAGAGAGCCATCATCAGGTGTCCCCCACTATCTTTAGAGGGCCGGCAGATGTCTTGTGAAAAAGCACATAATTCTACTTTTTCCTGTAAATAGAATGAGGCCTACAAATAAAAGAACACCGTAGTTACAGTCAAGTATGGTGGAGCTTCAAAGATATTTTAGGGTTGTTTTCCTGTCTCTGGCCCAGGGTGCCTTTACTGTTGTTCAAGGCATCATGAATTATGAAGATTCCCAAACTACATTGCGACCCAAAGGATTTTGGGTCGCAGTGTAGTTCCTGGGGTCTGAAAGCTGGGTTTGCATCCTAGGTCATGGGTCTTCCAGCAGGACAATGACCCCAAACATACTTCAAAGAGCCCACAGAAATAAAGCACTGGAGAGTTGAGAAGTGGTAATTCCAGTTGCGTAAAGTGTCTCACCGCTACCTCTTACATACAGATCCTACACAGAAACTGTGAATGGACACAGTAAATCAGTTAATTTTGCCTGCTTTGATGAATTTCAGAGTACAGATCACCATAAGAAGAAGAATCTGTCAATGAGTACGTGAAAAAAAAACAGCAGTGAGGCTTAGGATTTTTAAGGCAATAATCCCTGATTAGATGCCTGTCGTATGCTATACCTACGGCAACACCTCACCGCAGATGAATTGCAAATAAGAGCATTATTACTATAACAGAATAGAATCTAATTGAAATAGCCCTGAAAAAAAGCGTTTAGTTTAATGTAGCAGCTTCAAAGACTGTCAGGGTATGTGCACACGGTGCAGATTCTGCTGCGGATCCGCAGCATTTCTGCAGCTGCGGGTCCGCAGCAGATTTAGGTGCGTTGTACAGTACCATTGTTTTCAATGGTAAACTGGAAAGCGCTGTGCACATGCTCCAGATTTTTCCGCGGTTTACAATCCGGAGCATGTCAATTCTTTTGTCCAGAAACGCTGCGGTTTCACACCTCATCCATTATGAGTTGTAAAACCGCAGAGCAAAACCGCAGATAAACCGCAGGACCGCAGGATTTATCTGCGGTTTTCATTACAAAATCTGCAGAGCCAAAAAACTCCATCTGCACATAGCCTTAGTTCATCAACCCTGTTGGGGAATATAGTGGAGCTTTTTGCATCTACTCAGCCTGATATGGAGATCAGGATCTTCTGCACTTACTGTACAAAGTCTCTTGTCCCAGCTGTGAGAACTCCCTATGTGACGACCACATGACAGCACATAACAAGGCACTGGATCATATACTAATAGCTCTTTTGGTTTCTCAACTAGAAGGTTGGGCCTCAGAAAAGCATTTTTCCCATTACTAAGAAGTTAGTCTCCTTAAAGCGAATGCACTTGAGTGCAAGGGATCCAAAAAATTAGGAAGCACTCCAATACCCCTTTGAAGAGACGTAGTGGAGGGCCTCAGAAAATTTTTTTTTCCCATTATCAATGAACGGGGGAATCCTAGGCTGGTAATAAAACATTTCCCCCTGAGGGTTATACATATACATATAAAAAAGTGCTTGTGATAGCCCTGTAAAAATTGTTAATGTGGGCATCATAATCATCCTTTAAAAATTGTGTATCTATGGTAGCATGAAATCCTGAAGTGTATACCCATGTTTAGATGGGAAGGGGTACATGCGAATAGACCAGAAAAAACACGGATTTGAGTTTTTCGTTCTGCTGCTGTCACCGGTGGTGTACAGAAGTCTGGGCCAATCCAGCCCTTGTTCATTTTGATAAGTCTGCCTGTCAGCATTTTCGGTTGAAAGGTGGATGTGCCTATTGGTTAGAATATTCCCGGCGTACTAAAAACCCTGTTCTGACAAAACGCTTGCAGCAGGGCAAGCCAGGATATCCAAGTCGTAGAGAGACAGTTCATACTAGATGTCTAGCTTGGAAACCCAATAGTGCTAAGGCACAGAGGAATGACTGTGGACGCTGGTATGGTCGGCAAGTTAGTTCGTCAGCATCTTCCAAAACTTTTTGCTCGTTATCAGAGTACCCAGCCCATCAGGGCCTTGGGTGTTGGTTGGGTCTGAGAAAACTGTGCCAGAGCTTTGATAGTGTTCTCCTGTTTCTGCTGCATCTGGTGTGTCTCCCTAGTCTCCACTCCTTGGTTGTCCAAGGAAATATGACCTCTGCCGCCAACGATGTCAGATGGGAATTTTTTTAAATAATTCAACTAGTGCAGCCTTGTACTGCAACATCTCTTATTAGACCTCTCCGACACTGGAAGGAGATATGTATATTTCTCCTTGTAGTGTGGGTCTAGAAGAGTAACCAACCAGTAGTAAGTGTTGGCCAAAATGCATACAACGTGAGGGTCACGAGAAAGGCAGCAGAACATAAACTCAGCCATGTGTGCCAGACTGTCAACAGCCAAGAGGGTGACTGTCCATGTTATCCTCCTTGTCTTCAGGCCATCCACGCTGAACAGACTGGATGAAGGTGGTGTGGGTACTACTGTCTATAGTGCAGGCAACCAGCTCCTGTTCCTTCTTCTCATTATCACTCAGTCTGTGTTGAGAAGATGAAATGAGGCTGGGCTGTGTAGCATTACCCAGTTTAGTTTCTTGCTCCATCTCAACTTATTCTGCCTGCAAAGCCGCCTCTTAATTGTGAGCAGCAAATGTTTCAGTAGACAGAGAAGTGGGATGGTGACGTTGATTATGGTGTCATTATCGCTCACCATCTTGGTAGAGTCCTCAAAGTTTTGGAGAACCGCACAGATGTCAGACATCCATGCCCACTCATCAGCTCTTATGTGCGGAGGCTGACCAGAATACAGATGTGCATGGTGTAGTTGCTATACAACTACTGCCCTCTGTTGCTTACAAAGCCTTGCCAACCTATGTAACGTTGAGTTCCAAAGCGTGATGACATTGCACACAAGTCGGTGAGCTGAAAGTTGCAAACGCTGCTGCGGCACTGCCAGGGTGGTGGCAGCTGTAGCTGTCTTGCGGAAATGGGCACATAGGCAGCGTATTTTCACATGTAGCTGAGGCAGATCTGGGTAAGTTTTGCGAAACCATTGAACCACTAAGTTGAGCACGTGGACCAGGCATGGTATGTGTGCAAGGTTGCCACGCGTCAGAGCTGCCACCAGGCTAAGGCCATTGTCACACACCACCATGCCTGTTTGTAGGTTCAGGGGTGATATCCACAGATCAGTCTGGTCTGTTAGACCTTTCAACAATTCCACTGTGGTGTGCGGTTTGTCACCTTAGCAGAATAGTTTCAGTAGAGCTTGTTGCCGCTTGGCCTTGCAGTGCTTCCAGCTTGCGACTGATGACATTTGTGAGATGGAGGGTGAGGAGGAGGTGCAGGAACTGTTGTAGAAGGTGAGGGCAACCCTGATTAAAACAGAACCCGCAATCCTCGGTGTCTGTAGCACGTGTTCTGTCCCAGGGTGTGATTGGGTCCCGGCTTCCTAATGTTCACCCAGGGAAATGTATCGTCCCTGGTGACAAGCACTTGTCCGTGGTTACGTGGATCTGCCCACTCACATCGTTGTTCATTGCCTGGCTGATGTTTTGAGACACATTCTTGTGTAAGGCGTGGATGGCACATCGGGAGAAATGGTGGCGGCTGGTGACAGAGTACTAAGGGACGACAGCCGCCATGAGGTCTCCACAAACCTAAACTGCAACATTTTCAGGGCAAGCAGTCTGGAAATGTGTCTGTTTAGAATTGTAGCCTGTGAGTGAGTGGGTGGCTGCATATTTAGGCTTGTTTTCTAAGGACCCTGTGTGACGTTCGTCTGCGAGTCTGGGCTCCAGTAAGACAGCACCCCGAGCAACCCCGATACCCTTTACCCCTATACAGGGATCTGGATTTACAGCAGAGCCCAGGAGGTAGCTGTCTGAATAAGAGCAGCGGACCAGAGCAGTACGGTCACCAGAAAGGTTAAAAAACGGCACCAAAAGCGTAGTCAGGAATCCAAGTCTAAACCAGGCGGGCAGCAGAGGTACAAAAACGGCAGACAGTAGCAGAGTCAAATCCAGGCCAAGGTCAGAGTCATAAACCGGGAGTGAGGCAGAGGTACAAAATTGTTAGGCAGTCGTAGCGTCAAAAACAAGGCCAAGGTCAGAGTCGTAAACCAGGAGGGCGGCAGAGGTACAAAATCGTTAGGCAGGAGCAGAGTCAGAAATCCAGGCAAAGGTCAGAATCAAAGATGGCAAATAACAAACTAGCACACTGTGGAAACCAAGACTATATCTGGCGGCCTGCAAGACCCAGCCCCAAGGTAATTGAGGGATCAGATCATCCCTCACAGGTTCACGGTCTGATGACGTCATTAGGACAGCCCCCAGGACCAGATGGTGATGCGCCAACCCCTTCATGACCAACAGAGGAGTGCAGCCTGCGGCCGCCAGATGCCTGCGGAGGAGCCTCCTCCCTGTTAGCAGTACCCATGGGCAGACCACGGTGCCTCCCAGTGGCCGAGGCAGGAACAGCTGTCCCCGAGTTTGACCGAGACATGACAGTATGGCGCCTCCCAGAGGCCGAGACCAGAATAGCAGAGCTCGGGTCTGACGGCAACGTGCCAGTCTGGTGCCTCCTAGTGGCCGAAGCAGGAACAGCAGTCCCTGTATCCGATGGCGATGTGACAGTACCCCCCCTTCTAAGAGGGGCCTCCGGACCCTCAAAACCAGGTTTGTTAGGGTGAAGGAGGTGATATTTTCTAATCAAACCTTTGGCGTGGATGTCACTAGCGGGAACCCAGGACCTCTCCTCCGGGCCGTAGCCCTTCCAGTGCACCAGGTACTGCACGGAACCTCTCACTAAGCGGGAGTCAAGAACACCCTGGACTTCGTATTCCAAGGTGCCACTGACCCAAACTGGAGGAGGAGGGGACTGGACAGGATGGACTGGAGAGCGGTACAACTTGAGAGATTTGTGGAAAACGTTGGGCAATTTGAAAGACTGAGGGAGTTTTAAACGAAAAGCTACTGGGTTAATCACTTCCAATATTTCATATGGACCAATGAATCTGGGACCCATTTTGGCAGACGGCACTTTAAGCTTGATATTCTTGGTGGAAAGCCAGACCTTGTCCCCAACTCCCAGGTGCGGTCCCTTGGATCGCCGTCTATTTGCAGCCAAAGCTTGTCTAACCTGGGACACCTTCAAGTTTGTGTTTACTTCCGACCAGATAGTCTTTAACCGATGTATAGATTTTTCTACCCCCGGGAGCTCCGACAACATGGCCGAAAATGAACCAAAGCGTGGGTGCAGTCCGTGATTGCAGTAGAAAGGGGTAGTTTTGATGGACTCCTGGTATTGGTCGTTCAGGGCGAACTCAGCTAATGGCAGATGTTCCACCCAGTCGGATTGATGCTCTGATACGTAACAGCGGAGATACTGCTCCAGAGCCTGGTTGGTGCGTTCCGTTTGACCATTGGTCTCGGGGTGATAGGCAGAGGAGAAGGACAATTCAACGCCCATGCGTTTGCAGAACGCCCTCCAGAACTTGGAAACGAACTGGGTACCCCTGTCGGACACGATATTCACCGGAGCGCCGTGCAATCGTATAACGTGAACAATGAAGAGCTTACTCAAAGTTTCAGAATTAGGTAAACCAGACAGGGGAACAAGATGACATTGCTTACTGAACCTATCCACCACCACCCTGATACACGTCTTCCCTTCTGAGGGCGGCAGGTCAGTAATGAAGTCCATGGAGATGTGGGTCCATGGACTCTCAGGGATGGGCAAGGACTGGAGCCAGCCGGCAGGGCGATTATGGGGGGACTTGGAGCGGGCACAGATTTCACAAGCTAACACATAATCTTTAAAATCCTTAACCACCGTTGGCCACCAAAAATTCCTAGTCACCAGTCTGGTGGTATTATTGACGCAAGGATGGCCTGCCAGAACAGAGTCGTGCGACTTTCAGAACTTGCAGGCGAAACGTGGCCGGAACGAACAATTTTTTGGGGGACGTCATGTCAGGGGCTTGTTCTGGGGACCTACGGATCGCCTCCAGAAGGTCCAAAGACACAGCCGAAACAACAATCCCATTGGCCAATATTGGAACTGGTTCAGAGTCCTCGGCTTGTGAGGGGCAAAAATTGCGAGAGAGGGCATCAGCCCTTACGTTTTTAGTACCTGGGCGAAAGGTGATTACAAAGTCAAATCTCGAGAAAAACAAGGCCCACCTTGCCTGTCTAGAATTCAGTCTTTTGGCTGACTCCAGGTAGGTCAAGTTCTTGTGATCTGTGATCACTGTAATTTTATGTTTAGCACCTTTGAGGAAGTGACGCCATTCCTCGAAGGCCCATTTTATGGCCAACAATTCCCGATTCCCTATATCATAACTCCTCTCCGTAGGAGAGAACTTTCGGGAAAAGAAAGCACATGGACGAAGTTGCGTAAGGGATGCTGTGCCCTGTGAAAGCACTGTCCCTACTCTAACCGCAGAGGCATCCACTTCTACCACAAACGGCCGGTCTAGGTCAGGCTGGATTAGTAGCGGGTTAGCCACAAAACACTCCTTTAAAGTAGAAAGTGCCTGAGGTTTCCAAATAGCCACGTCTGCCCCCTTCCGGGTCAAATCAGTGAGTGGTTTGGCAATCTCTGAGAAACCCTTGATAAATTTGCGGTAGTAATTGGCAAACCCTAAGAATCGCTGCAGCGCTTTTAGCGATTTGGGTTGTACCCATGCTTTAATGGGTTGGATCTTGGCAGGATCCATGCGGAAACCTTTGCCTGAGACCATGTACCCCAGAAACTGTACCTCCTCAGCAAAACAAAACACATTTCTCTAGTTTAGCAAATAAAGAATGTTCTCGCAGTCTTTGGAGCACAGAACAGACGTGTTGAGCGTGTGTCACAGGGTCAGCTGAGTAAATCAGGATGTCATCCAAATACACGACTACATACACCCCACAAATGTCTCTGAAAATATCATTCACAAAATTTTGAAACACAGTAGGTGCGTTACTGAGTCCGAACGGCATTACGAAGTACTCAAAGTGGCCAAGGGGGGTGTTAAACGCGGTTTTACACTCATCTCCCTCTCTTATGCGGACTAGATTATATGCCCCCCGGAGGCCAAGTTTAGTAAACCAATGGGCTCCCATAAGCAGATTAAAAAGATCAGGCATGAGCTGAAGCGGACACTGGTTCTTTACAGTGATTGCGTTTAATTCCCGGTAATCAATGCAAGGTCTGAGACCCCCAACTTTCTTTTCCACAAAGAAGAACCAAGCCCCAACTGGTGAAGTGGACGGTCTAATAAAGCCTTTTCGTAAGCTGTCCGCTATGTAGTCATTCATGGCCTGACGCTCTGGACCGGAGAGATTAAATATTCTCCCCTTTGGGAGACGGGCATCCGGAATCAAGTCTATAGGGCAATCATATTCTCTGAGGGGGTAATTTCTCAGATTCCACTTCAGAAAAGACATCCTCATAGTCCCTGAAAGCATAAGGTAGGACGGGGGTTTTAACATTAACCTGGTTCACTGCTAGCGATATGCAGTTATCCTGACAGTATGGACTCCAGCGCACAATATCACCAAGGTGCCAGTCAATCACAGGAGTGTGCTTGTGTAACCATGGCATACCCAAAACAACTGCGTCTGATAAATCATCAATCACAAAAAATGACATATGTTCAGCATGTAATGCCCCCACTGACATTGCAATTCCTGGAGTAACGAATTCTACTTCACCCTGAACAATAGATGTGCCATTGATAGCAGTGGTTTTAATAGGGGCATTAAGCCTCAGTAGTGGTACACCCAGATTCCTGGCAACCAAAGAATCCATGAAATTTCCCTCAGAGCCACTATCCACATAAGCCTTCACACACAGAGATTTCTTACAAAATGAGAGACGGGTAACAAAACTTTAGCCGCATTTGCGGGCAATACCTGAGCCCCGGGCAGGTTTGACCAGAGCTGCCCAGGGGCCGATGTGCCAGGACTGTGGATCTCTGACGTCCGGCGTTTTCCCTGAAGTCTCCAGACTGCAGCATGCTTGAGTAGGAGGATGAGTGCTCCTCCAGGCTGTGCACTGAAGCAGGTAACAGGTGTTAGGTCAAAGAATCAATTCAGGCAGGAGAAGGGAGAAGGGAAAAAAACTATTCAGGGACACTGCTTTTATACAGTCATATGTTAAAGTTTGGGCACCCCTATTAATGTTAACCTTTTCTCTTTATAACAATTTTGGTTTTTGCAACAGCTATTTCAGTTTCATATATCTAATAACTGATGGACTCAGTTATATTTCTGGATTCAAATGAGGTTTATTGTACTAACAGAAAATGTGCAATGTGCATTTTAACCCCTTCGCACCCGAGCCTATTTTTGCCTTCGTGACCGGGCCAATTTTTTCAATTCTGACCAGTGTCACTTTGAGGTCATAACTCTAGAACGCTTCAATGGATCCTACTGATTCTGACATTGTTTTCTCATGACATATTGTACTTCATGATGGTGGTAAAAAAAATTTTAAATATGATCTGCGCTTATTTGTTAAAAAAATCAAAATTTGGCGAAAATTTTTCAATTTTCAAACTTTTAATTTTTATGCCCTTAAATCAGAGTGTGATATCGCACAAAATAGTTAATAAATAACATTTCCCACATGTCTACTTTACATCTGCACAATTTTGTAAACATAATTTTTTTTTTTTTTAGGAAGTTATAAGGGTTAAAAGTTGACCAGCGATTTCTCATTTTTACAACAAAATTTGCAACACCATTTTTTTTAGGGACCACCTCACATTTGAAGTGAGTTTGGGGGGTGAATATGACAGAAAATACCCAAAAGTGACACCATTCTAAAAACTGCACCTCTCAATGTACTCAAAACTACATTCAAGAAGTTTATTAAGCCTTCAGATGCTTCACATGAATGAATGGAATATGGAAGGAAAAAATAAACATTTAACTTTTTTCACAAACATTTTACTTCAAAACCATTTTTTTTTATTTTCACAAGAGTAAAAAGAGAAAATGAACCACACAATTTTTTGTGCAATTTCTCCCGAATACGCCAATACCCCGTATGTGGGGCTAAACCACTGTTTCAGCACACGGCAGAGCTCAGAACGGAAGGAGCGCCGATTGACTTTTTCAATGCAGAATTGGCTGGAATTGAGATAGGATGCCATGTCGCATTTGAAGAGCCCCTGATGTACCTAAACAGTGGAAACCCCCCACAAGTGACCCCATTTTGGAAACTAGACCCCTTAAAGAACTTATCTAGATGTGTCGTGAACACTTTGAACCCCCAAGTGCTTCACAGAAGTTTATAACGTAGAGCCATGAAAATAAAAAATCATTTTTTTTCCATAAAATGATCTTTTAGCCCCCAATTTCTTATTTTCACAAGGGTAACAGGAGAAATTGGACCCCAAAAGTTGTTGTCCAATTTGTTCTGAGTACACTGGTACCCCATATGTGGAAGAAAACTACTATTTGGGCACACGGTGGGGCTCGGAAGGGAAGTAGTGATGTTCTGGAATGCAGACTTTGATGGAATGGTCTGCGGGTGTCATGTCGCGTTTGCAGAGCCCCTGATGTACCTAAACATTTGGAAACCCCCCACAAGTGACCCCATTTTGGAAATTAGACCCCCCCCAAGGGACTTATCTAGATGTGCGGTGAGCACTTTGAACCCCCAAGTGTTTCACTAAAGTTTATAATGTAGAGCCGTGAAAATAAAAAAAATCATTTTTTTTCCACAAAAATTACTTTTAGCCTCCAATTTTTATTTTCCTAAGGGTAACAGGAGAAATTGGACCCTAAGAGTTGTTGTCCAATTTGTCCTGAGTACGCTGGTACCCCATATGTGGGAGAAAATTACTGTTTGGGCACACGGTGAAGCTCGGAAGGGAAGTAGTGACGTTCTGAAATGCAGACTTTGATGGAATGGTCTGCGGGCGTCATATTGCATTTACAGAGCCCCTGATGTACCTAAACAGTGGAAACCCCCAATTCTAATTCCAACCCTAACCCCAACACACCCCTAACCCTAATCTCAGCCCTAACCATAACCCTAACCACAAACCTAACACCAACACACCCGTAACCTTAATCCCAGCCCTAACCCTAGCCCTAACCTGTGTACCTGCTTTTTTTTTCTTTACTTTTTTTTCTTTTTGTGACAAGATCGATGCCCTGCGATCTGACTCATAGTAACGCCACTTCTCCTCTGATCTCACACTGACAGATGATCAGAGGTGAAGCAGCGTTACTATGTGACAAGATCGCTGCCTGGCACATAATAACGCGACTTCTCTGATCTCACAATGACAGATGATCAGAGGAGAAGCAGCGTTACTGTGTGACAAGATCGCTGCCTGGCACAGCTGTGCCAGGCAGCGATCAGCTGTGCCAGGCAGCGATCTAGTCACACAGTAACGCTGCTTCACCTCTGATCATCTGTCAGTGTGAGATCAGAGGAGAAGCCGCGTTACAATGAATGAGATAGCCGGGAAACAAGCAGCTTTCCCAGCGATCGCTCCCATTGGCTGCTGTGACGCTGACGTCATCAGGACCTGAACCAATCAGGTCTCGATGACGTCAGGGGTCCCAGCATGCATTGTGCACCGGGATCCCCGCTTTATAAGGTATGTGGGGGTCCCGCTGGGCACAAAACCGCCGACAGATAAACGTCGGCGCTGCACAAAGCCCAGCAAGCGCCAACGTTTATCTACAGTGGGCGGTCGGGAAGCGGTTAACAAAATTTGACCGGTGCAAAAGTATGGGCACCTCAACATAAAAGTGACATTAATATTTCGTAGATCCTCCTTTTGCAAAAATAACAGCCTCTAGTCGCTTCCTGGATGAAGGTATTTGTGACCATTCCTGTTTACAAAACAATTCCAGTTCAGTTAAGTTTGATGGTCGCCGAGCATGGACAGCCCGCTTCAAATCATCCCACAGATGTTCAATGATATTCAGGTCTGGGGACTGGGATGGCCATTCCAGAACATTGTAATTGTTCCTCTGCATGAATGCCTGAGTAGATTTGGAGCGGTGTTTTGCATCATTGTCTTGCTGAAATATCCATCCCCTGCATAACTTCAACTTCGTCACTGATTCTTGCACATTATTGTCAAGAATCTGCTGATACTGAGTTGAATCCATGCAACCCTCAACTTTAACAAGATTCCCGGTGCCGGCATTGCCCACACAGCCCCAAAGCATGATGGAACCTCCACCAAATTTTACTGTGGGTAGCAAGTGTTTTTCTTGGAATGCTGTGTTTTTTAGCCTCCATGCATAACGCCTTTTTGTAAGACCAAACAACTCAATCTTTGTTTCATCAGTCCACAGGACCTTCTTCCAAAATGTAACTGGCTTGTCCAAATGTGCTTTTGCAGACCTCAGGCGACTCTGTTTGTGGCGTGCTTGCAGAAACTGCTTCTTTCGCATCACTCTCCCATACAGCTTCTCCTTGTGCAGAGTGCGCTGTATTGTTGACCGATGCACAGTGACACCATCTGCAGCAAGATGATGCTGCCGGTCTTTGGAGGTGGTCTGTGGATTGTCCTGGACTGTTCTCACCATTCTTCTTCTCTGCCTTTCTGATATTTTTCTTGGCCTGCCACTTCTGGGCTTACAAGAACTGTACCTGTGTTCTTCCATTTCCTTACTATGTTCCTCACAGTGGAAACTGACAGGTTAAATCTCTGAGACAACTTTTTGTATCCTTCCCCTGAAAAGCTATGTTGAATAATCTTTGTTTTCAGATCATTTGAGAGTTGTTTTGAGGAGCCCATGATGCCACTCTTCATAGGACAATCAAATAGGAGAACTACTTGCAAGTGGCCACCTTAAATACCTTTTCTCATAATTTGATACACCTGGCTATGAAGTTCAAAGCTCAATGAGGTTACAAAACCAATTTAGTGCTTCAGGAACTCAGTAAAAAGTAGTTAGGAGTGTTGAAATCAAGAAAATAAGGGTGCCCATACTTTTGCACCGGTCAAATTTTGTTAAAATGCAGATTGCACATTTTCTGTTAGTACAATAAACCTCATTTGAATCCAGAAATATAACTAGTCCATAAGTTATTAGATATAGGAAACTGAAATAGCTGTTGCAAAAACCAAAATTGTTATAAAGAAAAAAGGTTAACATTAATAGGGGTGCCCAAACTTTAACATATGACTGTATATGTTGGATATATACAAAAACGTTTTTTTGGGCCAGATATAATGTGACGTCCGTCTGCGAGTCTGGGCTGCAGTAAGACAGCACCCCAAGCAACCCCGATACCCTTTACCCCTATACAGGTATCTGGATTTACAGCAGAGCCCAGGAGGTAGCTGTCTGAATAAGAGCAGCGGACCAGAGCAGTACGGTCGCCAGAGAGGGGTTAAAAAACGGGACCAAAAGCGTAGTCAGGAATCCAAGTCTAAACCAGGCGGGCAGCAGAGGTGCAAAAACGGCAGACAGTAGCAGAGTCAAATCCAGGCCAAGGTCAGAGTCATAAACCGGGAGTGAGGCAGAGGTACAAAATCGTTAGGCAGTCGCAGCGTCAAAAACCAGGCTAAGGTCAGAGTCTTAAACCAGGAGGGCGGCAGAGGTACAAAATCGTTAGGCAGGAGCAGAGTCAGAAATCCAGGCAAAGGTCAGAATCAAAGATAGCAAATAACAAACTAGCACACTGGGGAAACCAAGACTATATCTGGCGGCCTGCAAGACCAGCCCCAAGGTATTTGAGGGATCAGATCATCCCTCACAGGTTCAGGGTCTGATGACGTCATTAGGACCGCCCCCAGGGCCAGGCCAGATGGTGATGCACCAACCCCTTCATGACCGACAGAGGAGTGCAGCCTGCGGCCTCCAGATGCCTGCGGAGGAGCCTCCTCCCTGTTAGCAGTACCCACGGGCAGACCACTGCGCCTCCCAGTGGCCGAGGCAGGAACAGCCGTCCCTGAGTTTGACCGAGACATGACAGTCCGGTGCCTCCCAGAGGCCGAGGCCGGAATAGCAGAGCTCGGGTCTGACGGCGACGTGCCAGTCTGGTGCCTCCTTTTTTAATCAGATAGTCTTTATTCACATTTTCGTTATTACAAACAAGTGAAAAACAACTGTATCACCATCCATCACCCCCAACACCCCACACCCCCAGCCCGGTCCACAAAAGAAATAAGAAAATTATACGCAAAAAGCACAAATCTTATGAAAATATAAAATACATGCACATAGACACAGTGGATAACAATGTCGACCAACATCAGCTATTAGACGAATAGGTTTGCTGCAGGCAGACCCGGGGTAACCAGCCCAAATTTGCTCAAAAGTATTCGGTCGTCCCCTTTTCTCTATAGAGTATATAGTTTAATTTATTGATATATTCTGTCCGAGATGGCACCTTGTCTGAAATCCAATGGTATGCTATCAGCTTCCTAGCAGCATAAAGCATTCTGGCAACAGCGGTTTGAAGGTATTCATCTCCCCCCACATCCTCCACATAACCCAAGACACAGACAACGGGATCTCGCGGGATATCCTGTCGTCACATGGATCAAATTAAGGACCAGAATCCAAAATACTTGCAGGCATGGGCACGTCCACAACATATGTAAGATATCAGCATTCTCGAGCGTACATTTAGGGCACTGCGAATCCATCCTCAACCCCATATCAAATAACCATTTAGGGGTTCTATAAACTCTATAAAGAATATACAATTGGGACAAACGATTGGGTTCGCTAAGAGACAGCCTGGGGACCATCTGCAGAATAGATTCCCATTGATCCCCTGAAATGGCGCCCAACTGTTGCTCCCACTTCACCAGCGCTCCTATCGGATGCTTCACCAAAACCACTGTAAGAAGTCCACCGTACACAAACGAGATTAAACCCCTAGTGGATGCCTGCAGCCCGAGCCTGCTGACAATAGCATCCTGGTGTATAGATATACTATTCATTTGGTCCTGCACTGTGTAGGCATGCCGTAACTGCAGATACTGGAAGAACATAGAGTCTTGGAGCGGAAAATCCCGTCTCAGTGTATCAAAGGACTTAAAAACCCCATCCTCCACTAATTGCGACAGCCACCAGATACCTATTCGCCTCCATTGCGCAAAACCTTTAAGCGACCTCATTTGCGGCAAATACAGGTTATCCCAAATAGGGGAGTATTTTGTGAAACCCGTGATTCCTCTTAACTGTTTAATTTTATCCCACACTTTAATCATGAGAAGGACCGTAGGATATCTAGACGCCCAAGCTCTAAATCTGCCCGCTTCCAAATTGGATAACAGCGACCCCTGACCCACAAGAGACCGGAAAATCAACTGGCCCCCCCGCTGTCTCCGCTGGGAAGCCCTCCATTCCCCCCGCCATGTGCTGACATTGAGAGGAGAGAAAGTAGAGCCACGGATTGGGCAGCGCCAGCCCCCACCTCCTCTTTAGATTTTTGTAAATGTTCCAATTTGATCCTTGCACCCTTTTTTAACCAAATAAGTTCTCTAAATATCGCATTAATTTTGTAAAACTTATTTTGAGGGAGCCAGACTGGGGAGTTGTGAAGAACATACAGAAGCTGCGGCATGATCACCATTTTCAGTAAGTTCACTCTCCCCACCACAGAAAGATGCAACTTAGCCCAGGCCTTAACCTTCCCCTTAATCCTGGCCATCAGTGGCGAGAGATTCAAATATTCAAAATCCATTAGTTTATTGGATATCATAATACCCAGATATTTGAAAGTCGTTACAACCGGCACCTGTGTGACGTTGATTGGGATCGGATCTAAAGGGAGAACCGCAGATTTTTCCCAGTTAATAACTAGTCCCGAGACAGCGCCAAAAGAATTAAGGAGCAGCATCACATTATGTAATGATCTATCAGGGTCAGCCAAGAACATAAGCAAGTCATCAGCATACAGTGCTACCTTCTCCTCCTGTCCTCCATATCTGAACACCTCGATGCCCTTATATCTTATTCTGGAGGCCAGAGGCTCTATCGCTAAAGCAAAGAGTAGCGGGGACAGAGGGCAGCCCTGCCTCGTACCTCTATAAAGAGGAAAAGGGTCAGACAGTGATCCATTTGCTCGTATTCGGAATATAGGAGCCTGATCCAGCTAATAAAACCTGGACCAAACCCCATACAGCGAAGTGTAGCCCAGTGGTAGGTCCACTCTACACTGTCAAATGCCTTGGCGGCATCCAGAGACAGGACCACCCTCCCCCCCCGCATTATCTGCCCTCACCTGCATGTTCAAGTACAGTCGCCTAATATTTATGGCCGTAGACTTACGAGGCATGAAACCCGTCTGATCCGAATGTACCAACGATTCCACCACCTTCGAAAGTCGAGTGGCCAAAACCTTCGCCAGGAGCTTAATGTCCACCGTCAGGAGGGAAATGGGTCTGTATGATGCTGGGAGTGTCGGGTCTTTGTCCTTTTTTGGCAGCACAGTAATAATAGCTTCCCGCATAGAAGATGGGAGAGCTCCAGAACTGAGACTATCATTGAATACAGCCAGCAAGGTAGGGAGTAGTACAGATTTATACTTTTTGTACACCTCAACCGGTAAGCCATCCACCCCCGGCGCCTTACCATTGGACATAGATCCCAAAGCCTCTTCAAGCTCCCCCAGGTCCAGCGGCTCATCAAGCATACGTCTCGCCTCGTCAGTTAGACATGGGAGTTTAGCGGGCCCCAAAATGTTTTTAAGGTCTTCAGTCGAGGCCCTGGTGTGTGAGGAGTTTAACTCGGTATAAAAAGTCTCCAAAATTCTCAAAATACCCGGTGTGTCATTGAAAAGTTGCCCACCCACATCCCGAAGGCCGGCTATAAACGAGGACCCCCGCTGTGCTGAAGTTATAACCGAGAGCAAATGACCAACACTCTCTGCATTTTCAAAATATTGAACTGACTGAAACATACGTTTTCGTTTCGCAGTTTCTAGCGTCATTTTAGTCACCTTCAACTGTGCCTCTTTTAGCCTTTTCTGAGTGGCTAGAGTGAATCGCATGGCGAGAGCCTTTTCCGCATCCTCCAGCTCATGAAGTATAATCTGAGATTCTGCTCTGGAATTGGATTTAAGCTTTGAAATCTCACGTACAGTGGGGCAAAAAAGTATTTAGTCAGTCAGCAATAGTGCAAGTTCCACCACTTAAAAAGATGAGAGGCGTCTGTAATTTACATCATAGGTAGACCTCAACTATGGGAGACAAACTGAGAAAAAAAAATCCAGAAAATCACATTGTCTGTTTTTTTTTCATTTTATTTGCATATTATGGTGGAAAATAAGTATTTGGTCAGAAACAAAATTTCATCTCAATACTTTGTGATATATCCTTTGTTGGCAATGACAGAGGTCAAACGTTTTCTGTAAGTCTTCACAAGGTTGCCACACACTGTTGTTGGTATGTTGGCCTATTCCTCCATGCAGATCTCCTCTAGAGCAGTGATGTTTTTGGCTTTTCGCTTGGCAACACGGACTTTCAACTCCCTCCAAAGGTTTTCTATAGGGTTGAGATCTGGAGACTGGCTAGGCCACTCCAGGACCTTGAAATGCTTCTTACGGAGCCACTCCTTTGTTGCCCTGGCGGTGTGCTTTGGATCATTGTCATGTTGAAAGACCCAGCCACGTTTCATCATCAATGCCCTTGCTGATGGAAGGAGGTTTGCACTCAAAATCTCACGATACATGGCCCCATTCATTCTTTCATGTACCCGGATCAGTCGTCCTGGCCCCTTTGCAGAGAAACAGCCCCAAAGCATGATGTTTCCACCACCATGCTTTACAGTAGGTATGGTGTTTGATGGATGCAACTCAGTATTCTTTTTCCTCCAAACACGACAAGTTGCGTTTCTACCAAACAGTTCCAGTTTGGTTTCATCAGACCATAGGACATTCTCCCAAAACTCCTCTGGATCATCCAAATGCTCTCTAGCAAACTTCAGACGGGCCCGGACATGTACAGGCTTAAGCAGTGGGACACGTCTGGCACTGCAGGATCTGAGTCCATGGTGGCGTAGTGTGTTACTTATGGTAGGCCTTGTTACATTGGTCCCAGCTCTCTGCAGTTCATTCACTAGGTCCCCCCGCGTGGTTCTGGGATTTTTGCTCACCGTTCTTGTGATCATTCTGACCCCACGGGGTGGGATTTTGCGTGGAGCACCAGATCGAGGGAGATTATCAGTGGTCTTGTATGTCTTCCTTTTTCTAATTATTGCTCCCACAGTTGATTTCTTCACTCCAAGCTGGTTGGCTATTGCAGATTCAGTCTTCCCAGCCTGGTGCAGGGCTACAATTTTGTTTCTGGTGTCCTTTGACAGCTCTTTGGTCTTCACCATAGTGGAGTTTGGAGTCAGACTGTTTGAGGGTGTGCACAGGTGTCTTTTTATACTGATAACAAGTTTAAACAGGTGCCATTACTACAGGTAATGAGTGGAGGAAAGAGGAGACTCTTAAAGAAGACGTTACAGGTCTGTGAGAGCCAGAAATCTTGATTGCTTGTTTCTGACCAAATACTTATTTTCCACCATAATATGCAAATAAAAGGAAAAAAAACAGACAATGTGATTTTTCTGGATTTTTTTTTCTCAGTTTGTCTCCCATAGTTGAGGTCTACCTATGATGTAAATTACAGACGCCTCTCATCTTTTTAAGTGGTGGAACTTGCACTATTGCTGACTGACTAAATACTTTTTTGCCCCACTGTATATACATGCCCCGCAGGTATGCCTTCAGAGTCTCCCAAACAGTCAAACTAGATGCTGAACCCAAATTAAACCTGAGATGTTCCTGTATCTCAAAGCTAAAGCTATCATTCTTATCCACTAGCTGCAGCCAATACGGATTAAGTCGCCATAACGGTTTAGTTTTCAATCTATTAACCCCCCCCTTGATTGTAATGGACATGGGCGAGTGATCCGACACTGTTCTCGGCAAATAATTAACGTCCAAAATTTTTCTCAGCATCAAATAATCACCCATAGCCAAATCAATGCGTGACATTGAGACAAAGGTAGAGGAGAAGCATGAATATTGGTAGACATCAGGATTACGATTTCTCCATAAGTCAGTCAGGGCTAGCTCATGCAACAAAACTCCGAAAGGTGTACGATTACCTCCCGGTTTCAGGGGTGCATGATTACCTCTATCCCAGTGGGAGTCCAAAACATTATTAAAGTCCCCCACCACCATATAAGGGACCCCCGGAAAGTCCCTCAACATGGTATGAATTTTATATATAACTTTGCTACTATATGGCGGGGGGATGTATATAGAAATGAGTATCATTATCTCAGCAAAGAGTTTGCAGAATAGAAAGACAAATTGCCCCTCCGTGTCCACCACCACCTGATTGCATGTAAACTGGGCACCTGTACAGACCAGTATGCTAACTCCCCGGGAGTATTGAGAGTACGTAGAATGATACCCATGTTGTATCCACCTCTTATTTAATATACCAAGTGTCTCAGGAGTAAGATGCGTCTCTTGTAAGCATACAACAGTTGGCTTCTGATCCATTATAAAGGAAAATATGGCCTGTCTTTTTACTGGGGACTTTAGTCCTCTAATATTCCAGCTAAGTATTTTAACGTCACCCATTCTCAAGTCGATATACAGTCGGTGCCAATATCCACCGTATCATAGTAGAGCTTACATTGTTGTGCACAAAAGTTACATAGGACCCGACAAACCCCTAGAAACCCCCCTCCCCAGAACTCTCCCCAACATGTCCCCTGGCAGTGCCAAGGGTATTTCAAACAAGGGCGATGTTATTCCTTTCCACATCAGTCAACGGGCGTTTCACTTCCTAACTGCTGCCCACACATAACAGGATGAGCCCCCACAGCACATGGCAACCATCTATAGCAAAACGACAACATGTCGAGCAGTTTCCTGCAACAGAACCGAAAGTCAAGACACCAGACAGCGCAAAAGTGTCCAAAGTAGCAAATACATCATCAGCCGCATTCCCGGTCTTCCTCATCCTTCCTCAGCTGCTGTTCATTCAGATCCAGCCAGTCCATAGCATCTTTAGCATCCAGAAAAAAGTGAATTTTGTTCCGGGCCTCTACCCGCAGCTTGGCCTGGAATATCATAGAATATCGGATACCTATGGCCCTTAGACGTTTTTTGATGTCCATAAATTTAGCTCTCATTCTTTGAACTTCTGGCGAGAAGTCAGGGTAAAAAGAAACTCTGGAGCCATCAATAGAAAGGTCAGGATGTTCCCTTGAGTATCTAAGGATATTATCCCTGTCCCTGTAGAGGAGAATTTTAGCCAAGATAGGCCTCGGTTGGTAACCAGGAGGAGGGCGGGTAGGAACCCTGTGAGCACGTTCCACAGCATATAGATGAGTTAGATTATCAGTTCCTATTTTCTCCTTAATCCAGGCTTCGATAAAAACAGTAGGATTTTTGCCTTCATAATGTTCAGGCATGCCAACAATGCGGACGTTGTTCCGTCTAGACCTGTTCTCTAGGTCATCAGTTTTGGCCCACACAGCAACCATTTCTCTTTTAAGTTCTTTATGATGCTGCGCTGTCTTAGACACAGTACCCTCCACAACTCCGACTCGTTTCTCAAGTTGCCCGGTTCTGTCTTTAACGGTGTGGAGTTCATGCCTCACATTTTGCATGGATTCTTGTAAATAACCCAGCTGAGTGAGCACAGAAGAAATAGCAGACCCACACTGCATAACTGCCATCAGCACATCTTTGATAGTAGGTTCAGTTGGCATTTGCAGCTGCAGTGCTTGGATCTGGCTTTTGTTTTGCTCCACTAGTTCTCTGCAGCTGGCTGCAGCGTCCTGCTTCTCCCGACCTCCAGAGCCTGTGGCCTCCTCCTCTCCCCTCTCTCCCACCTCCGGATCCATACCTCCATCTGCAGACTCTAGCTCTTCATCTGTCTCCTGGAGGGACTCGCGCTCTGCCTCCTCCACTCTGGCAAAGCGTCTCAGCTGGGCTGCCACCTCCCTGTTCCTGGCCTCACTGTCTGCAGCTGCTTCCTCCAGAGCACACACTGTGGTAGAAGTGCCATCTTGGGACCCAAGCCCCAGCTCATTAGTCACTCTTCTCTGTCCTTTTCTTGGCATTATTTAGGGCTAGAGGCTGAATGTCTCTGTCCAGCGGCACCCGCAGGTCTCAGGAATGCACACAGATTAGTTACTGACCGTGCTGTGGGGATATAATGGCAGTAATCAGTAGCTGTGTGTGGGAGCTCAGCAGACCCACGTCCTCCTCACATGCTGCTAGGCCACGCCCGCAGTCTGGTGCCTCCTAGTGGCTGAAGCAGGAACAGCAGTCCCTGTATCCGATGGCGATTTGGCACCCTGGTGTTTGGCCCAAGTAGTCTGGGGCTTTGCATGTGCCTGAGCATGCTAGTGGTGGTGAAGCTGGTAGTTCTGCTGCCCCTGCTTATGCTGGCATGGCAGATGTTGCCAATGGCCTTTTTTGAGTTAAGTGGACTGTCTTTTAAAAAAAACAAAAAACACCAGTCTTTTGATTTGACAACTTCACTTGTATTGGTGCTCTGGGGATCAGTTGCCCACCTTGTGTCTCTGACCACCCAACTGCCTCTTCCTGCCTTTTGTGGTGCTGTGGATCCATCCCCCTTGGTGCTGCTGTCCTCACCTTGCATGCCACCTTCCCAGGTTGGGTCAGTGACTTCATCGTCCACCTCATTTTCCACTTACGCACTCTGGTGCTCCTCTTGATTTGCTGACGTAACAATACCACTTGCTAGTAATTCTCTCATCCTCATCCAGCTTTTGCTACTGTAATTGCATTTCCCACTGTCTCCTTCTTGTGAGCGTGGCTGCCCAAATATTTGAGCTTCGATACATGCAATCTCCTCATGTCCCGTTGAAACGGGCAGGGTGAGAGGCCAGAATCTATAAATGTAAACATGAACAGCTCTTTGGAATGTCAAGTGTGGGTTCACTTGTCTCCGGACATTCGGCATGGTGGGAGCAAGGAGGAGCAGGGTGAGCATTATGTAGTCCAGGATCACGGCTACTGAGACTGGACCATGTGGAAGAGAGGGAAGTGCTGGCAAAGTGACTGGCAGCATTATCTGCAATCCATCTAACAACCTTTTCACACCGGCTGGCTTCAAGAGTCATCTGAGTCATCTGCGCCCTCCTACAAAGTGGGACAAGAAGCTGTATCGACGTGATTTGTGTATTTGTTGAGCTCCTGCTGCAGACACAGTTTCACCTTGTCCACGGCCTCGGCCTCTGTGTTCACACTCAGCATCTCGTCCAATTCCCTGTCCCTTACCTTGCCCATGTGGAGACACATCATTGTATCTTAATTAACCAGAGGTCTATTTTTAGCAAGCCAGGAAGAATAAACTCATCTATATGTTGACTTTTGAATTTGTGTTTCTTTATGGTTTTTGCTTATGTAAGCCTGTAAGTTGACAATTTGTGGTAACACATTGTGCTCTTATCCTGGGTGACTAGTGATGTTTGCTGATATGCTATTTACACATTGTCCAGGCCAGCTAGTTTGTTGACTTTAGAACAGAGGAGGAAAATCTCTGCAAATGGATTACACAATCAAATAATGAGACTTGATCTGTCACCATTAAAAAGGTTACATGTCTCTGTAAGGCCTTTCACACTTCAGTTTTTTGTGTCCGTTAAAATCCACCAAAAAGGCGGAAAAGCGGATCCGTTCCTAACTGATGTGAACGGATGCCACAGGATCCGTTTGACGGATCCATAGAATGAAGAATTTTAAAGGAACCGCTGGCCGAGAGAGAGAGAGAATTTTCGTCCCTGACTTCCTTTCTCCGGGCATGCGCACTGGAAAATGCGGAACCAACAACAAAAAAAACGTTGCAAGGTCCGTCCAGGCATGCCGGCGGACTCAAAAAGTTTGGCGGATCCACAAAAAAACGGATCCAACTGATGGCCATCCGTCAAGATCCGCCAGTAATGCAACTCAATGGGGAAAAAAACGGATCCGCAAAAAAAAATGGCGGATCCGTTTTTTTTCAAAACCTGGCGGATTTTGACTGATGGTCAAAAACGGAAGTGTAAAAGAGGCCTAAGGGTACCGTTACACTTAGCGATGCACCAGCGATCCCGACAATGATATGGATCGCTGGTGCATCGCTAAATGGTCGCTAGTGAGCTGCCACACAGGCAGATCTCACCAGCGACATCGCAGCGGTCGGGGGTCGCCACTTACCTGTCAGACGCAGCGATCCTGAGGTCCTCCCGCCAGCCTCCACGCTTCGCTCGTCGGCGCCACAGGAAGCCCAGCAGGAAGTGGCCGACGAGAAATGATCCATGACCTTCTCGCGCGACCAGCGATGAGCAGCGGGGGAGCGGGTCGGAGGTAAGTATCAGACATAGCGATATCGCTAGCAATATCACTGCTACGTCACTGCTACGTCACAAAATCGGTGACGTTACAGCAATATTGCTAGCGATATCGCTATGTGTAACGGGGGCTTAAGAGAGAGACAGCAATTCATCCAAGACATCCAAACATCATAAGGACCAGAGACAGGACAGCAGCCAAGACATCATAGTTTCATTACGAGGGACACAGGTTTATCATTCTACAGAATGCCAGCTTAGGGAACCATGGCCCCGGCTGGAAGAATACAGATCTGCTCCATTGAACATCGCTGAACCATGGATATGTTTGAGAAAACCAGTTTGGGACCATCCAGTCACCTGGAACTATGGATACGTTTGAGGACCCAGGTTGGGGCCATCTGGTTACCTAGCCACGTACTTCAATGGACTATCCTCTAACTAAGCTTGTTGTTGCCTCCTCTCTGTGTGCGTTCCACAGGTGTGGGATAGTCAACACTGGAAGCTCTGAAGTCACAGCTGCTCTTATCCTGGCGAGTCAGCGGAAGTGTGAGATTCTGTAATGTGCACAATTGTGGGTATTTTGCTGGGAATGTTCTACATGTTATTTTCCCGTTTTGTGGTTCAATAAAACACTGTTTTACCCTCATCCTGTGTTGTCTGAGTAGCGTTGCGCCCACGTTAATAGATCGGTTTCCCCTGCTATGCGTAATGTGTATAGAGCCTCTAGCGGCAATGATACGTCAAAATCATAATATCTCAGGGGTGGAAGTCAAGAATAAGGTATTTAAGATTTCATTATTTGCTGATGATGTTTTCCTGACCCCCTCACTAAACTTCATATAACACTCCCCAACCTCAGTCACTTTGAAAGAGTATGGACAGCTGTCGGGATATAAATTAAATACCTCTATAACAGAGACCTTACCCTTGAACATTCCCTCTAATAGCCTTGACTATTTAAAAACAAATGTTAAATTTAGATGGAAAACCGAGGCTATTAAATACTTGGGGGTTAATTTTTCCTTTTCCTATAACAATTTACCGTATTTTTTTTTCTTTAGAAGATGCTCCAAATTATAAGACGCACCCCAAATTTTGAGGAGAAAAATAGGAAAAAACTTTTTTTTTTTTTTTTTTTAAATGGTGGTGCTGCTTATAATCCAGGCGTCTTATTGCTTACCGGGGGTGGTGGGAAGTGGGGTCCCAGGGTTGCTGCTGGAAGAGGAAGGAGTGACACGTTGCTGCTAGGATGAGGGGGTGTTTTGATGTGCGGGTGTCCGATGCTGCCGCTGTGCTATGTTCCCAGTGTTGCCGGGTGGTGTCACCGCGCTCTGTACCGGGTGCTTGCCGCCGTGCTCTGTCCCGTGTTGCGTTGGGGGCTTTGCCGTTCCATCCATGCTTGCTTGCCCTGTGCAGTGGATTGCTTCCGGGAAAATGGCCGTCGCACAAGCGCAGATGGAGATATCGGCACTGAAATCTGAGGGCCACTTCTGGGAAGGACATTGAATCCCCAATGCTGGCAGAATATATGGGAAAAGGCATCCAAATCCTCTATCTGCACCCTTTATAAGGAAAACCAATATAAAATTTTGATGTTTTGGTATCACACTCCCGAGCTCCTTCATAGACTGAACCACCAGCTCCCAAATATTTGGTGGCGTTGTTGTTCAGCACCGGGTTCTCAGTTCCATATTTTCTGGTCTTGCCCTTGGCTGGCTGGATTTTGGGAAAGGTGAAAACCTTAATACAAAAGGTTCTATATGTGGAGGTTGAGCTGGACTGTGCTATATACCTACCAAATGTTTCCCCTAGAGGGATGGGGAAGAATTCGACCAGACTGCTGTTGCATCTGTTGACAGCAGCTACATGTTTGCTTGCCCTTCATTGGAGACAGACTACTCCCCTCTCTTATCAGATGGCTTTGGATAGAATAGCCAACATCCACAGGATGGAGCACATGACAGCCTTATTGAATGTGAGCTTGGACAGATTTGAGACCGTCAGGGCTTCCTTGGACTATTTTGGGGCCCAAAACAACAGGAGCATGTTGGTTTTTGAACAGGTTTCTATTTCCCTTCCCTATGTGTTGGTCTCATCTTATTTAGTCTTGTGGTTTTATAAAACTTGCAATATGAGTAGGAGGATTTAGTCATCTTAACTTGGCATCATTTAGAACTGCTGTTGGACTTGGTCTTTTTCTGTTCTTTTGCACAATGTTTTGGTTGCACTGGGTCAAATGTCTTGTCTCCCAAGAGTTAATTTTAATTGTACTCCATTCTTTCTAACCCTCTAATTTGTAAGCCAAATTGTGATTGTTTTGTCTCATTTCTGATTGTAACATTTTGTAAAATTTAATAAAAATTACAGTTTAGACAGGGTCACAGGTGTCGTACTTGAGGGAGATATATGTCCCAAAGATTGCGGCTAGCAGACTGGGGCGCCCGCTGAACCTCTGTATTTCCACAGCCCATGTTTCATTACTTACAATATATACCTGTTGAGAAAGTGTTGGAGACAGTATTACAATGTCAGCAAAATATGCCCACTACAGATGGACATATAAGACTGCAGAATCCAATATAGCAATGTGTTTTTTAACCAAATGATTTTTTATTTTTGGGAGTTTTGAGGCTCCACTCTAGCGCGATAAATGCCATATAAAATATCACTGCTGGGAGAAAATTACAGTATTACAATGCCTTGCAAATTTTCCCACTTCAGATGGACATATGAGCAGGGCCGCCATCAGGGCATTACTGCCCTTACTGGCGTAGGGGGCCCGGATCGGGCCCCCCTCTGCTCACTGGGCTTCAGGGGCAGGAGGATTCTTCTGGTTCAGTTAAATCTATTGCCGTGCGGGCCCACAGGGCAGTTAGATGTCGCCAGCAGTTAGAAGCCGCCAGCTGACGTTGCCGCTCATGTCACCGGCACATGTCACATATGATGCCGCTGTCGTGCCGGTAAGTCCGCGTCTCACGTGTATGGGGGAGGATGGAGACAGATTTTTTTTTTTTTTTTTTTTAAGGCAGGATCATGGGGGAGGATGCAGACAGATGGGGCAGGATCATGGGACACAGGGCAGGATGGAGACAGATGGGGCAGCCACAGCATCACGGAACACGTTGGGCAGGATCATGGGACACACAGGGGCAGATGGAGGTAGATGGGGCAGCTGCAGCATCATGGGACAGATGGCAGGATCATGAGACAGATGAGGTAGGATGGAGACAGATGAGGCGAGATCATGGGACTGAACCGTGGGACAGATGAAGCAGGATGGAGACAGATGAGACAGGATCATGGGGCAGAATGGAGAAAGATAAGGCAGGATCATGGGACAGGTGGAGCAGTATCATGGGACACATGAGGCAGGGATGGAGAACATATGGCTGGAGCCAGAAATGAGACACACAGGGGCAGAGATTGGGAATGGTATTACTGTAAGGGCTAATTAAGGGATATTATTACTGCAGTGATGTATATTATTTTTGAAGATACCGTTTTCAATGCGGGGGGGGGGGGGGGGTCCTGGTACTGTGCAGGGTGACACTGTTGCTTTTTTTTTCTTCAACTTCTACATTACACCAGATGGGAAAACATTAAGAAATATGCTCTGCAAGCGGTGCTCTAGATAAGTCTGTTATCTGCAGAGTCGAGTCCTGGTTGGAAGAAGTGATGGAGGCCTGAGCTGGAAGAAGAAGAAAAGCAAAGATGAAGGACTTCAACTAGAGACATCACTGGTTAGTCAGTTTTACCTGTACATTATATAGTATATGCAGAGCTCCTGTGTATAATGTCACTGTTGATCACTGTATTACCTGTACACTGGCACTATATACAAACCTCCTGTGTATGTCACCGGTGATCACTGTATTACCTGTACACTATGCACTATATACAGAGCTCCTGTGTATAATGGCACTTAGGTCAATATTATTATTGTGGCTTTTTATTAATGATCAGTATAATAGTATTCAGTCACTATGTAGTGGTAATATGCGGTCTGGTCACGGTGTGATGTTATTTGTTCCTTGTATGTGGTATCATTCACTGAGGTGGTGATATGTGATCTGGTCACAGTGTGGCGGTATTTTGCCCCCTGTATGTGGTATTATTTGGTCACTATGTGGTGGTAATATGTGGTCTGGTCATGGTGTGACGGTATTTGTCCCCTGTATGTGGTATTATTGGTCATTTTAAAAAATGTATGTGACACATTCCCTTAAAGAATAATAAATATACCTAAAAAGGTTATTGGATATTAAAAAAAAAAAGTTTGAGTGAATAGGGCCAAGCCAAGAGAGTCTACCTTGTCGTGGTAATGCCACGAACATATGTGATCTGATGTTCGATAGGAACTGTTAATGTGTGATTGGTGAGGACATGGTGTAGAATTGGAGTTTTTCCCGTTCTCACATGACAGCACCACCTGAGCTGGTATCCGCCCATCAAGGACAGGAAGCCTGAATAAAAAGGCGGTACCTCTACTCTGCATCAGTTGGTTTCCTGTCCTTGAGTGAACAGAATGGAAAGAGCGGTACGTGGTCTTACCAGGAAATTGTCAAGGATGTGATGCCTTCTTTGTGGAGATCTCGATTCACCGGCCAGGAGGTCGGTGCAGCGCCGTGCAGGCAGGGACCTATTCAGGAAAGGTCCCTGGCTGACATGAGGTCCCGGGTCTGTGCCTGCCGGGGTTTCGGGAGCACCCCGGGCGGTGTGCGCCAGAACATGCTTCTGGGGGCTGTGCATCCGTGAGGTGTGTAACTGGAACATCCGTTGCATCTTGCTGATGAGCGCGCCGGAAAACATGGCCGCCGGGTCTGCGCACACACAGGATGCTGGTGGGGATATACGGCGTATCATGTTGTCTCAGCCCACCTGGGACTGACAGCCATCCGGGACTGCATACGAAGAGCGAGCCGAGGCTCCCTGATCACAGCTTGCCAGATTTGAAAGGAAGGTGCCCTGAGGGGTGGTAGCGGAGGAGGTGTGGCTGGGCCCTCCCTATTAAAGGGAGAGTAACCAAGATGGTGGCAGCTTGCAGCAATGGATCCTCAGGAGAAACCGCAGCAGCAGACACCACCACCATAGCAAGCCCCACAGCAACATTAGCGGCAGCAGTACCTCCAGGGACGCAGCAGTAGCAGTTGGGCAAGTGGAGGCAAGACCTGCCAGAGGACGAAGGCAGGTCGTGAGTCCACCACCTCAAGAGGAGAACATTCATGTGACCCAACTCTGCCTTCTCTACCCTTCAGAGAGTGGTAAGCAGCATCAGACTTGAGCACCTTGGGCCCACCAGACGAAATCATTCTTGGGGCCCACTATTTAGCTATATAGAAATAAATACAAGACCACCAATTGTGCGGTAAAGCGCGCTAATAATAGGGTATAATATAAGGTAGTACATGTTTAAATTATGTAGTAGGTGTTAGGGTAGGAGAGGGAGGACTGTGAGCTTGCATCACATCCAAATGAAAAACCACCCTGGGCTGAGTTCATTAATCCACAGATGGGTGCATGAATTCGCTGGTGAGCACAGCAGATATCCAAAAAGAGAAGAAAGTTTGTTTGGCACACCAGCATAAATGAAAAAACTTTATTAGGCTATTATGTCATATTTAAAATGCAGAAAAACACCTGACGCGTTTCTGGTGCACAAAGGCACCCTTAGTCATAGGTAAATCAAAACAAGATGGAGAGAAAAATATATACAGGTTACAAACCAATCACAAAGCTTGCAATTAATTGCAAAGAGTGGCAACACATGAAAGGAAGAGTGAGCGGTTCCTTGCAACGATACAGATCACTCCAGGATTGAAGTTCCCAAGGGAAAACAAAAAAAACAAACAAACATACAGTCAAACATATAATTGGTCGATATTAGACAGATCATACTTGAATTTTATACAACTGGAGAATTTAATTATACATAGAAAAAAATTTCCTACAATAATATAAATGGATATATCTAAAACTAATTAAATAACTCCAAAATGATCTCCAAAGGAAAATGACTTTTCAGCGCAGAAATTAATGGTTCCATGCAAAGGGTGTGAATGAGTGTCTAAGAACAATATATAGAATTAGTCAGAATCAAAAGGAATTTTTTACACATCCAAAATAATTTATAGATACGCAGGAATAAATGGTTCCATGCAAGAGTTGTGAATGAGTGCCTACGAACAATATATGGAATTAGTGACAATCAAATTTGTTCCTGCATATCTATAAATTATAGTGACTAATTCTGTATATTGTTCGTATTGCCACTCTTTGTAATTAATTGCAAGCTTTGTGATTGGTTTTAACCTCTGACTAAGGGTGCCTTTGTGCTCCAGAAACGCGTCGGGTGTTTTTCTGCATTTTAAATATGGCATATAATAAAGTTTTTTCATTTATGCTGGTGTGCCGAACGAACTTTCTTCTCTTTTAGGTGTTAGGGTAACCCCCCCTCGTAGAATATAAAGTAGCCCCCTCATAGGGTACAATGCAGCCCCCTCATAGTTTATAAAGTAACCCCCTCATATAGTATAATGTAGCCCCTTCACAATATAATACAGCCCTCAAATAGCATAATGTAGCCCCCCCCCCCATAGAATATAATGCGGCCAGCTTCATAGAGTATAATGCAGCCCCCCCATACGGTATAATGTAGCGTGAATATTAATTTCCCTTTAGCAGCGGGAACAGGCTTCGGCTTCCTGTCACCCGCTGCTGCTCCGCTTACACCGGGGGGCCCCCATAGCAGCTTCGTGTTGTGCTGCTATTAGCGACACCCCACTGGCTGGGGCCCCTGGAGCATCGGGGGCCCTAGGCAGCTGCCGGCCCTGTATGCCAACAGGCGTCAGTGCCTGGGACCACCAGAGAATCGTCCGGTGGTCTCTGTGAGTGTTCAGCATATTAAATAGGTCCCCCTTTTCTCTGTGTCCTTACTAGGGAAGCTCCATGAAGTGTAGCGCCAAGGGAAATAACAGAATGTGCACTGTGCACGAGTACTGTCATGACTCATTTTTGTAGTCATGACAGCTCTGGTTATGCTTTAATTTGAATGTGGTTTTTACTTTTGGGCCAGCAAGGGTTAATGTCAGTTACCTTGCTGGCAGCTGGTATGTTGCTGGGTGGTGACCACTCCGACCATCCTTTAAATAGCCACATGACGCATCAGCTGAGACTGTTGGTAATAGTTTTCTATGTAGACCACTCTTGAAGTTGCCGCTCTCTGTTGTCAGCACTGAGTCTGCTACTTCTGTGGAGTTCGGGGTCATGTTTCTGTATTCTCTGTGGTGTGGAGCTTGGCAGCGGAACCTGGAACTAAGTTACTTGTGTATTTACCTTGTCTGTCTCGTGATTGTCACAATCCCCTGTGTTTGTACCATCTGCAGTGGTGATGCTAGCGTCCTTGTTGGCCACTGCACTAGTCAGGGTATTGTGAGGTGACAGGGACCAGGCATGAGACGGCGGCGAGGGGAAGGACCTGCATAGAGCGTTAGGGGAGCCTAGACATATGCATAGGTTGTTGTTTATGAGGTGCCCTATCCCTTGTTCCCTATTGTTAGGACCTTCCTCTCCCATTTACCATCCCATTGTATGTGTGTGTTGTGCTGTCCACTGGATCGACCCCTGTTGGGTCTTGACAAGTACCTTATTCAGTACATAAACAAAATAGCTGTGTTCCCACTGCATTCATAAGACCTCGGAGGAAAGCTACGGGTTCCGTTACAAATTTGAAATCCATTATAAGATCTGAGGTCCAGGACACATTGAAACAGCTAATAGGTCAGGAAAAGGAGACAGTCAGCAGGATTTTGTTCGGGTGATAATGGAGGATTAGGACATATCGGGCTACTTTCTGCTCCTCTTCCTCCTCAGTGCCATGGGGGGGGGGTAGACCATATTTCCTGGCGGAAAACACCGATAGGCTGGTGAAGGCCATTGGGTCAACCATGGGCATTAAAGATTCTAAAAGCCCTAGGACGGTTCAGGACAATGTTTGGGGGTTTAGAACAGAAGAAGAGGTGCTCATTCCCAATCAGTGAGAAAATTAAAGCACTCATTGACAAGTAATGGAAAAGACCAAATAGGAAGGGTCCATACTTTCAGCGTCAAAAGAAGGTACGCCTTTGACGAAGAGGAAGCGTGATTATGGAAGTAGGTACTAGGCTTCATATACAAGCAGGTGTTGATAGAGGTGCCAGTACATGAGAGGGCAAGGGTTTTAGTCTCCCCTATTTCTAGTAAAGAAACCAGATGGGAGCTTCAGGACAAAAATCAACGTGAAGGGTCTGACCAAATTTCTGATATCCATGGCCTTCAAGATGGAGTCCATAAAATCAACCATCCAGTTAATGATCCCAGGTTGTTACATGAGCGTACTGAGCTTAAAGGACGCGTACTACTATGTTCCTATCCGGGCAGATGATCAGCAGTACCTGAGAGTAGCCATGTACATAGACCAACAAATCAGGCACTTTCAGTATAAGGCGTTACCCTTCGGGCTTTCCATGGCTTTGAGTGTATTCACAAAGGTCATTTTAGAGGTTACAGTGCATCTTTGAGAACAGAACATCCTAATAATTCCATACCTGGACGATTTCCTGGTGGTAGGCTGATTAAGAGAAGACTGAAATCACCAACTTATGCAAGTCAAATCCAGTCTGACCCTACTAGGATGGATGCTGAATCTAGAGAAATCAAATCCGGATAAACAGAGCATTCAGTCCTTCTTGTGGCTTATTTTGGACTCCAGGGAACCGATAAGTCATCTGCCGGAGGAGATGACCAAAGTTATAACCCTGATATCGGCAGCAGTAACCAGGCAGGTTATGACTCTGAGGAAGGCAATGTCTCTACTGGGGACAATGACATCCTGTATTCCGGCACTGCGGTGGGCCCAGTTACACTCCAGGTACCTGCAGCAGGATGTAATAAAAGGAGAAAAGAAGCTCAACAGCTAGTTAGATGGAAAGATCCCACTTTCCCGAGTGGTTATATGCTCTATGGCCTGGTGGCTGATTTTGGAGAATCTATCACAGGGAACTCCTTGGTCCTATGAGATCTTGGATGTAATTACAACAGACGCAAGCTCGGAAAGGTTGGAGGGCACATCTTCAAGATTGCGTAGTCCAGGGAGTTTGGTTGGAGACAAAGTCATCACTGATCAAACATGAAAGAGTTACTAGCATTAAAAGATGTAGTGATGAGGCTCCTTCCCCAGCTGAAGGGACGTCATGCTCAGATCTTGTTGGACAATCAGACAATGGTTGCTTACATCAACCATCAAAGGGGCACAAGATCCTGCTCCTTGATGTTGGCAGCAGAAGGGATCCTGCAGTTCGTGGAATACCATCAGTTAACCCTAAAAGCACTGCACATAAGAGGGGAAGAAAACGAAAGGGCATACTTCCTTAGTCAAAACACACTAAAACAGGGGGAATATTCCAAAAAATAGTGGATACATGGAGGCAGTCGGAGATAGATTTGTTCGCCAACAAGCAAAAAAAGAAAACAAAGATTCTGCTCTCTAGATCCGAGGGAAAGTCCATATGCAGTAGACTTTCTACACATTCTCTAGCACTACGACCTGTCCTATGCCTTTCCACCGTTAGTGTTGATTCCCACAGTGCTGAGGAAAATACAGGACAAAAGAGCAAAAGATTTTTTGATTGATCACCTGAAATGATGTTTAGAATAGGTCTTAGAAATGATTGTGGATGCCCAAGGTGCTTCCAACAGGAAGCTGGAATGTTGCACATGTTATGGTCATGTCGAGTCTGCACTCATATTGGGAGGCAGTTTCGGGCTATACAGTCAGCCTATGGGTGACTAGTAGGCCTCTCACCTGCATACTGGGATATGCAGATGATCTGTATACTGTAGAGACCGGGAAACTTGCCATAGCTTGATTACTATACATGGCTAGAAAACTGATTGCTGAAAACTGGATTTCTGCAACTCTCCCCCGACTGGCAGAGTTTATTAATCAAGTTGAGTACCTCATATCATTGGAAAAAGGGGTATACCTCAAAAGGGATAGAAGTAAATGTTTTGATGAATGATGGGGTCCTTGGCTTGGAGGTAACCAGCGATCAGCCTTAATAGGATCTTGTTAGATGTCTATCACTTGCTATGGAATCACTACGCATTGTGTTTACAAATGCCAATCGGCTGTGTGCCTTTCGGCTTGACTGGTCTTGAACGTCCTGATTTATTCTGTTTTTTATAGTAGTATATCTATAATATGGTATTCTGAATAACAAATGTTGGGGGGAGGTGTTGAGGGTGTGGGGGAGGGGGGTTAAACACCCTGGTTGAGAGTATTATTTGTATATATGTAACTGTTATAAAATTTAGTAAAAAAATTTACTTTGGGGGGGGGGGGGGGAGAAAACGTCCATGCGTACACTGATGTATCTTTCTACATGAATACAGATCATAATTCGCCTTGATCTTTTATCAGCCCATGAGTTACACCCACAGCCCCTCACCACCTTGCTGACCTCACGTGGGCCGGGGATGTTCGCAGCTCTTCAGGATTTTATAAGATTCCCAACAGTAACAATATCTTCCCTCCTGACTATCGCAGAAGTTCGAGATCGCCAACATATTTCTTTATCAGAATTTTACCTTTCCATAGATAATAAACATGACATGGCTGGTGTCAGCGATCTGACCACTATTGATTTGGGGCTTGTAGGCACATATCACAATTATGGAAAAATATTCATATTCTTCCCCGATTAGACCTGAAGTTGAAAATGTATGGCCCATCACTATCAGATCTATACGTACGCCAATATTCATAACTTTCTTTTGGAGACCGTGTGGGGGAAGTTTTTCACCATAGCAGCTTTATACTGGAAAGACAATGGATGACACAATAGGCACCCTATCTTAATTATCTGTCTAATCTATAAATCTCTATCTCACTCACAATAGACATTCTCTTTGGCACAGCAGGGGTTTACTGCTACAAAAGAAGTTTGAGCCTGGAGATTTCTCTGTTTTAGTTAGGATCCTACACTACACTATATGTTAACTGTAATTCTACATAAAGAGGTTTATAATGTCAGCTCTTTTCCCTACTGGAAAAGAGAGGGCGCAAGGGTGGGTGAATCCCTTCTCGCTAGAGTGGCTTTCGGGGGTGTTAATGTATTCTATGACAGGGTCACATGCTTTTCTCCATATTAATGTCTATGGATATAGATGAGAAGCCCCCGGAGGTGAAAGTGGGTGCACATACGTTTCTCCATATTAATGTCTATGGATATAGATGAGAAGCCCCTGGTGGTGAATGTGGGGTGCACATACGTTTCTCCATATTAATGTCTATGGATATAGATGAGAAGCCCCCGGAGGTAAAAGTGGGTGCACATGCGTTTCTCCATATTAATGTCTATGGATATAGATGAGAAGCCCCTGGTGGTGAATGTGGGGGGCACATACGTTTCTCCATATTAATGTCTATGAATATAAATGAGAACAGAGAAGCCCCCAGAGTTGGATGTGGTGGGGCACATACTTTTCTCCATGTAGTGTATGTTATGTGGCCAGTGGTTTATAACTTGCTTCCGTCTTCTAAAACACGTCTAGGCTGGTGGCATCGGTGAGAAGCAGGGGAGGTTGTTACATCAGCAGGGTTGCGTTATGGGTGTCGGAACATGACGCCGGGTTTCTTTCTCTCGTTAGGTGGAAGACTGGACGTCGCAGGTCTGCAGTGATGTTCGTCTTTTCCTCTCGATTCACCAGGATGAATGCTTTTCTGGACGATCAGTTGCCCGTGTCTTCCATGGGATAAGTAAGTGACTTTACTACTAGTTCTGTATCAGCTGTATAAGCCATTAACACCCAGAAACTTCTGAAGAACTTGCAGTCTTCATTGGCCCCTATCTCCTCCCTCTCATGTCCTGATTCTGCATTGAAGCATTACAATGAAACACTTCAAACTGCCCTGGATGAATTTGCACCCCCTATAAATAGAACACCACAACGCAGACGGCGACAACCCTGGCACACGGTGCAAACACGTTAACTGCAGCGGTGCTCCAGGTGCGCCGAACGTCTGTGGAGAAAATCCAATCTACACGAAGATTTCATCCATTTTAAGTTTATGCTTAGAACATACAACACTGCCCTTCACCTCTCCAAACAAACCTATTTCAACACCCTCATCATCTCACTGTCCAATAACCCGAAACGTCTCTTTGACACTTTTCATTCCCTACTCAATCCAAGAGTACAGGCCCCAACCACGGAGCTCCGAGCTGACGATCTGGCCAATTACTTCAAAGAAAAAATTGACCAGATCCGACAGGAAATTATCTCCAAATCCCCTCATACCATGCACTGTCCTCCCTCCCCCACTGCATCTAACTCACTCTCTGATTTTGAACCAGTCACAGAAGAAGAAGTAAGCAGGCTCCTTGCTTCTTCTCGCCCAACTACTTGCACCAGTGACCCATTTCCGTCACATCTCCTCCAGTCCCTTTCCCCTGCTGTCACCCCTCACCTAACTAAAATATTTAACCTCTCTCTCTCTCTTCTGGTATTTTTCCCTCCTCATTTAAGCATGCCATCATACATCCACTACTTAAAAAACCATCCCTCGACCAAAACTGTGCCGCTAACTATAGACCTGTCTCTAATCTTCCCTTCATCTCTAAACTCCTGGAACGCCTGGTCCACTCCCGTCTTATCCGCTATCTCTCAGAAAACTCTGTTCTCGACCCTCTCCAATCCGGTTTCCGCTCTTTACACTCCACTGAAACTGCCCTCACTAAAGTCTCTAATGATCTGCTAACAGCTAAAACAAATGGTCATTACTCCATGCTAATTCTCTTGGATCTCTCTGCAGCATTCGACACTGTGGATCATCAGCTCCTCCTCACTATGCTCCATTCCATTGGCCTCAAGGACACCGTTCTCTCCTGGTTCTCCTCCTATCTCTCCGACCGCTCCTTTACTGTATCTTTTGCCGGTTCCTCCTCCTCCTCCTCACCTTCCCTTTACTGTTGGGGTTCCTCAAGGATCGGTTCTAGGCCCCCTCTTCTCCTTGTACACTGCCCCTATTGGTCAAACAATCAGTAGATTTGGTTTCCAGTACCATCTCTATGCTGATGACACCCAATTATACGCTTCTTCTCCTGACATCACGCCAGCCTTTCTAGAAAACACTGGCGATTGTCTAAACGCTGTGTCTAATATCATGTCCTCACTATATCTGAAACTGAACCTGTCAAAGACTGAACTCCTTGTGTTTCCTCCCGCTACTAATGTACCTACACCCGACATTGCCATTTCCGTCTGTGGTTCCACTATTACTCCCCAGCAACATGCCCGCTGTCTTGGGGTCATACTTGATTCCGAGCTTTCCTTTGCCCCCCACATTCGATCACTGGCTCGCTCTTGTCATCTGCACCTCAAAAACATTTCTAGAATTCGACCTTTTCTTACTTTTGACTCTGCAAAAACTCTTACTGTTTCTCTTATTCATTCTCGTCTCGACTATTGTAACTCTCTTCTAATCGGTCTCCCTCTTACAAAACTCTCCCCTCTCCAATCTGTCTTGAATGCTGCAGCCAGGATCATATTCCTCACCAATCGTTACACCGATGCCTCTACCTTGTGCCAGTCATTACACTGGCTACCCATCCACTCCAGAATTCAGTATAAACTTATTACCCTCACCCACAAAGCCCTCCATGGCTCAGCACCACCCTACATCTCCTCCCTTGTTTCAGTATACCACCCTACCCGCGCCCTCCGTTCTGCTGATGACCTGAGGTTAGTATCCTCAATAGTCAGAACCTCCCACTCCCGTCTCCAAGACTTTACACGTGCCGCGCCAATTCTTTGGAATGCACTTCCTAGGTCAATACGATTAGTCCCCAATCCCCACAATTTTAAGCGTGTCCTGAAAACGCATTTATTCAGACTGGCCTATCGCCTCAACACATTAACCTAACCTATCCCTGTGTGGCAGAGCCAAAAGTTTTACCATAACCAGGTTCCCAGCATCATGTTCCCACATGCTTTATGCATCCATTAGCCCTCTGTGTCTGTACTGTTACACACTTAACATTATGGCTGGTCCATACAATCAGGGCAACTGTTACCACCCACCTTTCGTGTCTACCTCTTTCCTCATAGACTGTAAGCTTGCGAGCAGGGCCCTCACTCCTCTTGGTATCTGTTATAATCTACTGTATGTGATTATTGTTATGCTGTAATGTCTATTGTCTGTACAAATCCCCTCTGAAATGTAAAGTGCTGCGGAATATGTCGGCGCTATAAAAATAAAATTTATTATTATTATGATTATCAGCTGCCTAGGAGAACCTGGCACAAATCTTGCATGATGGTCTCCGATGCAATGTTTCAGTATTCAGTCCGACCTTGTTAGCTTACAGACAATTGTCCAGACTGATACAGTACATAGCAATGAACAGGACACTGCTCAACACTGAAATTACAAACCTCAGGAAGGAAAATAGATGGAATTATGGAAAAGGAGCTGTTCTCCTCATGACGCCTCCCCGGCCACATGTTCCTCCTACTACCGTGAGCAGCCTGCATGGCATAATACTGCTCTCGAAGCAGCAGTGTCTTCGGACTTTACCTCCATTGATCACATCGTGGACATTGTTGGTCGGTGATTACACAAGAGCTGCCGGCAGCGGATCCTGATGATCTCCTTCCTCAGAATATTAATAATCTCCGTGATGGCAGCTGAGGCTGTAGGTGCCGAGATTTCTGCACATGGCTCACTCCAGACTGTTGAGCAGTGTATTTAAGATCTAAGGCTCATTGTCCTGAGAACATGATGTACCGGCACTCAGACACAGCTTCGTTATAAGATCGAGTCACCGTAGCATGGGTGTAGTAGATCATCCCGAGCTGCACTACATCTGCTGTACAGTAGACTGCCTCTCAACTTGCAACCTTTCCTTATGTGCAGTGTAATGTCCGTGCTGAGCAGATCTGCAAATTGTGGCTCACTTTAGATCTTCCCTTTTATTGTGGCTTCTGGGAAACTAAAGCTAAAACTATAGAAGTGGGTGCATTGTCTCTGGACAGGGACATAAGATGTAGGGTCCCGGAAGGGTAGGGGTATGTCTGAGCTGTACTAGTCATAGGTTTCAGTGAGGAGTCCTGCTCCTTCCGTGAATACCTAATAGAGTTATTATTTATTTCTCGGGCACCATTGATTCCCGGTGCTGTATATGTGAGGAGGTTACATAAAAGATACAAACCTAAAATACGCTGAGAGCAAACTAACCATGATGGAACGGCACAGAAAGGAGCTTTACCCCTTACTTAGAATATACAAAGTGTATTGAACACGCTCTGTGCAGAGTGAGGTGTGCTGTCCCTATCACTTAGCTCCTAGCTTGAGAGCGAGGTGGCCATGCTCTGACCTGTGCAGGGAGGAGGAAGAGATGCGCTTTACCCCTTACATAGAATATACAAAGTGTAGTGAACACGCTCTGTGCAGAGTGAGGTGTGCTGTCCCTATCACTTAGCTCCTAGCTTGAGAGCGAGGTGGCCATGCTCTGACCTGTGCAGGGAGGAGGAAGAGATGCGCTTTACCCCTTACATAGAATATACAAAGTGTAGTGAACACGCTCTGTGTAGAGTGAGGTGTGCTGTCCCTATCACTTAGCTCCTAGCTTGAGAGCGAGGTGGCCATGCTCTGACCTGTGCAGGGAGGAGGAAGAGATGAGCTTTACCCCTTACATAGAATATACAAAGTGTAGTGAACATGCTCTGTGTAGAGTGAGGTGTGCTGTCCCTATCACTTAACTCCTAGCTAGAGAGCGTAGTGGCCATGCTCTGTGACCTGTGCAGGAAGGAGGAGGAGATGAGCTTTACCCCTTACATAGAATATACAAAGTGTAGTGAACACGCTCTGTGTAGAGTGAGGTGTGCTGTCCCTATCACTTAACTCCTAGCTAGAGAGCGTAGTGGCCATGCTCTGTGACCTGTGCAGGAAGGAGGAGGAGATGAGCTTTACCCCTTACATAGAATATACAAAGTGTAGTGAACATGCTCTGTGTAGAGTGAGGTGTGCTGTCCCTATCACTTAACTCCTAGCTAGAGAGCGTAGTGGCCATACTCTGTGACCTGTGCAGGAAGGAGGAGGAGATGAGCTTTACCCCTTACATAGAATATACAAAGTGTAGTGAACATGCTCTGTGTAGAGTGAGGTGTGCTGTCCCTATCACTTAGCTCCTAGCTAGAGAGCGTAGTGGCCATGCTCTGTGACCTGTGCAGGAAGGAGGAGGAGATGAGCTTTACCCCTTACATAGAATATACAAAGTGTAGTGAACACGCTCTGTGTAGAGTGAGGTGTGCTGTCCCTATCACTTAACTCCTAGCTAGAGAGCGTAGTGGCCATACTCTGTGACCTGTGCAGGAAGGAGGAGGAGATGAGCTTTACCCCTTACATAGAATATACAAAGTGTAGTGAACATGCTCTGTGTAGAGTGAGGTGTGCTGTCCCTATCACTTAGCTCCTAGCTAGAGAGCGTAGTGGCCATGCTCTGTGACCTGTGCAGGAAGGAGGAGGAGATGAGCTTTACCCCTTACATAGAATATACAAAGTGTAGTGAACACGCTCTGTGTAGAGTGAGGTGTGCTGTCCCTATCACTTAGCTCCTAGCTAGAGAGTGAGGTGGCCATGCTCTGAGACCTGTGCAGGGAGGAGGAGAAGAGCTTTACCCTTTACTTACATAGAATATACAGTGGGGGAAATAATTATTTGATCCCTTGCTGATTTTGTAAGTTTGCCCACTGACACAGACATGAACAGTCTATAATTTTAAGGGTAGGTTAATTTTAGCACTGAGAGAGAATATCAAAAATAAAGTCCAGAAAATCACATTGTATAAATTTTATATAAATTTATTTGCATTTTGCAGTGAGAAATAAGTATTTGATCCCTGTGACAAAACCCTTGTTGGCAAGCACAGCAGTCAGGCGTGTTTTGTAGTTGATGAGGTTTGCATACGTCAGGAGGAATTTTGCTCCACTCCTGTTTGCAGGTCATTTCTAAATTAAGATTTTGAGGCTATCGATTGGCAACTCGGAGCTTCCACTCCCTCCACATGTTTTCTATGGGCTTAAGGTCTGGAGACTGGCTATGCCACTCTGACTTTAACCCCTTTCTGACATTTGACGAACTATCCCGCTCACGGGACCTGGGCCCTTATGACTGTGGACGGGATAGTACGTCACCGCGATCAGCTGTGCTCACAGGGGAAGCGCAGCTGATCGCGGCCGGACACCCGACACTATGTGCCAGGGGCGGTCACGGGCATAGTAACCCCTGGCACACTGCAATCAAACATGATCGCAGTGTACCGGGGGCATAGGAAAGAATCACGCAGGGAGGGGGCTCCCTGCGTGCTTCCCTGAGACCCTTGGAGCAGTGCGATGTGCTCGCGTTGTTTCGGGGGGGATCGGGGTCGTGCAGGGAGGCGGCTTTCTCAGTGCCTGCTGAGAGAGCCTCCTGCAGTGCCTGTCAGTGCTGATCTGACACTTTATAGTAATGTCCCACACTGGGACAATATAATAAAGCAAAAAAAGTGCAAAAATTTTTTTTTTTTTTTTAAATATCCTAAATAAATAATAAAAAATATTCCTTAATAAAATCTTTTATTTGTAAATTAAAAAAACAATAGAAGTATAAACTTAGCATCGCTGCGTCTGTAACGACCCGCCCCATAAAACTGTCCCACTAGTCAATTCCTTCAGTGAACCCCTTCAAAAAGAAAAAAGGCAAAAAACAATGCTTTATCATAATACCTCCGATCAAAAAGTGCAATAACGCGCAATCAAAAAGACGAATATAAATAAACATGGTACCACTAAAAACGTCACCTTGTCCCGCAAAAAACGAGCCACCACACAGCGTCATCAGCGAAAAAATAAAAGTTATAACTCGCAGAATAAAGTAATGCAAAAATAATAATTTTTTATATATAATTGTTTTTATTGAAGCACAAAAAGTCCCAACATAATATTTCCAAGGACAAAAACCTCACAATACAATTGAACCACAGCACAGCACAAGAGTAAGTATATGAACCACCACCACAGAGTATAGTCCATAAAATCAATTTTATTATTCCATCAAAAATTAAAAAGTGATACAACACTGCTGAACACCAATATGAACAGGAGCACAATATAATATTGTGGACAGAATAAGTCAGCTCGCATGAAACCTTAGACTTGAACTAGCCACCATTTTACAGAAAGTGCCATATGCTAATAGATGGATCAGACTGTGTAAAGAATAGACAAAGTGCTGTATGCTATATGTATGCTATGTATACAATTCAAGTGCTGATTATAGTTCATTAAGGACATAAATTTAGGGTACGCAGTGTGGTCATATAGCAGGATAAACTGACTTGGGGTATCTATATTAAAAAAAAAAAAAAAAAAAAAAAAATTTCAAAGTTTCCACAAAAATAAGTTAAACCAGAAAAAGTACACCCTATTAATATCCAAATATACCATAGAATAGAGGAAAAAGTGCAATGTGCCTTTTTTATTTTCACGCCCAGGCATTATAAACTTATGTAAAGCCCTTGGGGGTTCAAAGTTCTCACCACACATCTACATAAGTTCCTTGGGGGGTATAGTTTCCAAAATGGTGTCATTTGTGGGGGGTTTCTGCTGTTTAGGCACATCAGGGGCTCTCCAAATGCAATATGGCGTCAAGCCAATTCTGCGTTGAAAAAGTCAAACGGTGCTCCTTCCCTTCCGAGCTCTGCCATACGCCCAAACAATGGTTTACCCCCAAATATGGGGTATCAGCGTACTCCAGACAAATTGCACAATAACTTTTGGGGTCCTGTTTCCCTTGGGAAAATAAAAATTGGGGGTGAAAGGATCATTTTTGTGGAAAAAATATGATTAATTGTGCGTCTGTACATTATAAACTTCTGTGAAGCCCTTGGGGGTTCAATGTTCTCACCACATATCTAGATAAGTTCCTTGGGGGGGTCTGGTTTCCACAATGGGGTCACTTGTGGAGGGTTTCCACTGTTTAGGCGCATCAGGGACTCTCCAAACGTGACATGGTATCCAATCTCAATTTCAGCCAATTTTGCGTTGAAAAGGTAAAACGGCGCTCCTTCTCTTCCGAGCTCTGCCATGCGCCGAAACAGTGGTTCCCCCCCACATATCAGGTATCAGCGTACTCAGGACAAACTGCACAATAACTTTTGCAGTCCAATTTCTCCTGTTACCCTTGGTAAAATAAAAAAAAATTGGACCTGAAATAATTTTTTGTGGAAAAAAGTTAAATGTTAATTTTTTTTTTAAACATTCAAAAAATTCCTGTGAGGCACCTGAAGGGTTAATAAACTTCTTGAAAGTAGTTTTGAGCACCTTGAGGGGTGCAGTTTTTAGAATGGTGTCACTTTTGTGTATTTTCTATCATATAGACCCCTCAAAGTGACTTCAAATGTGATGTGGTCCGTAAAAAAAATGGTATTGAAAAATGAGAAATCGCCGGTCAACTTTTAACACTTATAACTTCCTAACAAAAAAAAATTTGGTTCAAAAATTGTGCTGATGTACAGTAGACATGTGGGAAATGTTACTTATCAAGTTTTTTGTGTGCTGTATCTCTGTGATTTAAGGGCATGAAAATTCAAAGTTGGAAAATTGCGAAATTTTCTAAATTTGCCAAATTTCCGTTTTTTTCACAAATAACTGCAAGTTATATGAACTTTATACCAGGCTACTTGCGCTCCCGTAGGTGTGGGATCCAAGGCTTCTTATTATCCAATAAAGGTTTTAATATTTCTCAAGAAAAAGCACATACAACGCGTTTCGACAGTATAAAATGTCTTCCTCAGGTATATTGTGATAAGTGTTCCAAAATTGTGGCTAGCTTTATATGAAGTAGTGTTATGCTAAGTAGGGTGCGGACCACTGAAATGGGCTCCTAACACCCCCAGTATAGAGCTGCTAGACAAGTGAGAAGTCTACAAGGGGACATAATGGTAGTAAAAGCAAATGCATTATATAAAAAACATGAGAAAATTAGATTATATCAGATACTATATAAAATATGTTAATGAATATCATAAAATGACAATATAATTATATAGCGAGTTTATCTATGGGGCTCTTCGAGTCATCGCCAATCGCCCAACGTGATTATGTTCACCATCTGATCCTATACCGTCGCTTTCTAGACTATCTGATCATCATTTGGAGGGGAAGTCAGGAGAAAGCAGAGCAGGTCATCAGTGGGGAATAACATTCTCCGCTAAGTAATGAAAAACTAGACTTCCTAGGTTTGGAATTGTCTCATAAGAATAAGGAAATTATTAGTAAAAAAAAAAAAAACCTGACAGTAATGGCTTCCTACATTATAACAGTGCACATAATAAAAAGTGTTTTATTTACCCAAGGGTGAGAATTCTCAATGAAATGCTTACTCTGTGGATATTTGCCGAATTGCTGGAATTGCTATCTTTTCCCTGAGGAAGCCACAATTGTGGCGATACGTGTGGGAACCTATCCCACACCATCTTTCTCCCTGCTGCCAGGGCCCTGATGCAGACTCTAGGATCCACACTCACTCTGAGTGCGACCGTTTTTCTACATGGATTTCAGATTACATCGAGGTCAAGCACCCGGGATCCTTGGTTGTTGGTCTTCTGCCTGCCGTACATCACCAGCACGTTCACGATTTAATTACAGAAGTGCATGAGACCATGGCGATGAGGAGAAATACCGCTGCAATCAGAAAAGTAGCTCGCAGATATCGGAGTCTCTACATTAAACACTAAACCATCTCAGCAAATCCAAATTCTCATGATTATAATTCCAGCAATTCGGCAAATATCCACAGAGTAAGCATTTCATTGAGAATTCTCGCCCTTGGGTATTATAAAAAGTGGAAAACCAATATTCCCTTCAAAAATAACACAAATACAGATGACTACATTGAAGAGTCCAAAATTTTAATTAAAAAATTTTATGACTAAAAATATCCGTAAAAATTGAGTGCCTATGAAACAATTTTGAAAAAAAAAAAACGCAGGACGAATGTTTATTTAAACGAAAAGATGAAATATATAAAAACAATGGAATTAAGAGAAATAATAGATGGCACATAACGGCATACAATCGGAACAATAATGATATCAGGAGGATACTCAATAAATATTGGTATCTATTGAAAAAAGATGGATATCTGAAAAGAATTCTACCAGAAAAACCTAATATCACGTTCCGTAGGGCACAAACTATAAGTGGCCCCCAGCCACTTAAAACAATTATCACCGGGGGGACAGAAAATTAATCTCGCAAAAAAAGGATAAAATGAACAACAACAACAAAAAAACTGGTGCTTTGTGATGTAATTAAAAAAGGTGCCGTTGCTGTAAAATCCTAGATCACAATGCGACTGGGATTCACTGTAACAGCACGGGAGAATGTTTCCCAATTACACAGACATTATCCTGCGACAGCCAATTTGTGGTATATGTCATTACATGTGCCTGTGGTGTTCAATACGTGGGACGTACTACACAGTCCCTGAGGACACGTATGAATGGCCACAGGCACAATGCAAAAAATGGCTTCATGAAACAGAGTTTCTCTCGACACTTATGTTTGAAGCACAACAAATAATTCAACATAAAAGTTACACCAGTTGAGCAAATTCCAGAGAGCGGCTCTAGCCGCACCAATAAACTAAATCGCAAAGAATCCTATTGGATTTCTAAAATGGGGACTTAACATCCGGACGGATTAAATGAGGTCATTGAGGGATTATAAAAAAAAGTGTTTTCCATAACTCTAATTAGCACTGCTTTTATAATCTACTAGAGGGTGGCCCAATTCTAACACATCGGGTATTCTAGAATATGTATGTAGTTTATTTATGAAGTTTTAATAATAATGCAATAATGCACCCCCCAATCCTGATATGCATGGTCCTCTCACCCCCCCCCAATCCTGATATACATGGTCCCCTCTCCCCCCATCCTGGTATTCATGGTCCCCTCACCCCCCCAATCCAGATATGCATGGTCCTCACCCCCCTATTCTGATATACATGGTCCCCCCCCTATCCTGGTTTGCATGGTCCCCTCACCCCCCAAATCCTGATATACATGGTCCCCTCACCCCCCAATCCTGACATACATGGTACCCCTCCCCCCCATCCTGGTATTCATGGTCCCCCTCACCCCCCAATCCTGATATGCATGGTCCCCTCACCACCCCAATCCTGATATACATGGTCCTCTCACCCCCCCAATCCTGATATACATGGTCCTCTCACCCCCCAATCCTGATATACATGGTACCCCTCCCCCCATCCTGGTATTCATGGTCCCCTCACCCCCCCCATCCTGGTATGCATGGTCCCCTCACCCCCCCTATCCTGGTATACATGGTCACCTTCACCCCCCTATCCTGGTATGCATGGTCACCCTCACCCCCCTATCCTGGTATGCATGGTCACCCTCACCCCCCTATCCTGGTATGCATGGTCACCCTCACCCCCCTATCCTGGTATGCATGGTCACCCTAACCCCCCTATCCTGGTATGCATGGTCACCCTCACCCCCCTATCCTGGTATGCATGGTCACCCTCACCCCCCTATCCTGGTATGCATGGTCACCCTCACCCCCCTTTTCTGGTGTGTATGGTCCCCCTCACCCCCCTTTCCTGGTGTGTATGGTCCCCCTCACCCCCCTTTCCTGGTAAACATGGTCCCCTCACCCCCCTTTCCTGGTGTGTATGGTCCCTCTCACCCCCTTTTCCTGGTGTGTATTGTCCCGTCACCCCCCTTTCCTGGCATGCATGGTCTCTGTTAAAATAAAAAAGTTATATACTCACCTTCCGACAGCGTCCGATCTCCACTCCACACACCCGGCCTCGCGGTCCCAGTAATGCTTTGCGCGAAACACCGCTGATGACGTCGCGCACTCACGAGAGTGACGTCACCTCCGCTCTAAGGCGCAAGGCATTACTGGGACCGCGAGCCCGGGTGCGTGGAGTGGAGATCGGACACTGTCGGAAGGTGAGTATAACCTTATTTTTATTTTAATTCTATTTTTTACAGATTAAGCGCTGCGCCCGACTGCGCCTGATTGGTGGTCACGGCCACCAGTCAGCGCCACGGGATTTCGGTTACAGACAGCCACACGATAAGACGATTATATATAATTGATGTGTTTTAAATGTATTTTAATCACATATAACCATTTAAATTCGCTATATAATTATATTGTGATTTTATATTCATTAACATATTTTATATATTATCTGATATAATCTAATTTTCTCATGTTTTTTATATAATGTATTTGCTTTTACTACCATTATGTCCCCTTGTAGACTTCTCACTTGTCTAGCAGCTCTATACTGGGGGTGTTAGGAGCCCATTTCAGTGGTCCGCACCCTACTTAGCATAACACTACTTCATATAAAGCTAGCCACAATTTTGGAACACTTATCACAATAACCTGAGGAAGACATTTTATACTGTCGTAACGCGTTGTATGTGCTTTTTCTTGAGAAATATTAAAAACCTTTTTTGGCTAATAAGAAGCCTTGGATCCCACACCTACGGGAGCGCAAATAGCCTGGTATAAAGTTTATTGGATAACATTCTTATGGTTACTTGGTATGAGTGCCAGGGATTTGCAGCATACCGACCACAGAAGAAATCCTCCTCTGAACACCTAATGGTCCTAAGTGACCTATATGCAAAATATCAAAATTTATAAAAGGTGAGTGACCCCTATATTCACCGTCGATCTAATTATACATTTACATTTAGATCGGTGCGCTTTCTTTCCTACCCTTTTACCAGAAATGTTATATGAATAAAATTTTACCACTAACATGAAGTACAATATGTCACGAGAAAACAATGTCAGAATCACCGGGATCCATGGAAGCTCCAGAGTTATGACCTCATAAAGGGACAGTGGTCAGAATTGTAAAAATTGGCCCGGTCATTAACATGCAAACCACCCTTGGGGGTAAAGGGGTTAAAGGGAATCTATCACCTCATTTTTGGCCTATGAGGTGCGGCCACTGCCATCAGGGGCTTATCTACAGCATTCTGTAATGCATTCTGTAATGCTGTAGATAAGCCCCCGATGTAACCTGAAAGATAAGAAAAACGAGTTAGATTATACTCACCCCAGGGTCCAGTCCGATGGATGTCGCGGTGCGGTCCGGTCCGGCGCCTCCCATCTTCTAGAGATGACTTCCTCCTCCTTACTTCTGCTGCGGCTCCTGCGCAGGCGTACATTATTTGCCCTGTTGAGGGCAAAGTACTGCAGTGCACAGGCGCCGGACCTCTCTGAACTTTCCTGGTGCCTGCGCACTGCAGTACTCTGCTCTGCCCTCAATAGGGAAGAGTAAGTACGCCTGCGCAGGAGCCGCAGCAGAATTAAGAAGGACATCATCTCTAGCAGATGGGAGGCGCCGGACCGTGACACCCATCGGACCGGACCCCGGGGTGAGTGTAAATCTCTTATTTTTTTTTTTTTCTTTCAGGTTACATCGGGGGCTTATTTACAGCATTACAGAATGCTGTAGATAAGCCCCTGATGGCGGTGCCGCATCTCATAGGCCAAAAATGAGGTGACAGATTCCCTTTAATGTGCTTCGTTTTGAGCCACTCATTTGTTGCCTTGGCCTTATGTTTTGCGCCATTGTCTTGCTGGAAAACCCAGCCACAACCCATTTTTAATGTCCTGGCAGAGGGAAGGAGGTTGTCACTAAGGATTTTACAGTACATGGTTCCATCCATTCTCCCATTGATGCGGTGAAGTAGTCCTGAGCCCTTAGCAGCGAAACACCCCCAAAACATAATGTTTCCACCTCCATGCTTGACAGTGGGGATGGTGTTCTTTGGGTCATAATCAAGCATTTCTCTTCCTCCAAACACGGCAAGTTGAGTTAATGCCAAAGAGTTCAAATTTGGTCTCATCTCACCACAGCACCTTCTCCCAATCACTCACAGAATCATCCAGGTGTTCATTGGCAAACTTCAGAAGGACCTGCGCATGTGCCTTCTTGAGCAGGGGGACCTTGCGGGCACTGCAGGATTGTAAACCTCTATGGCGTAATGTGTTACCAATGGTTTTCTTGGTGACTATGATCCCAGCTGCCTTGAGATCATTAACAAGTTCCCCCCCAGTTTTAGGCTGATCTCTCACCTTCCTCATGATCAAGGATATCCCACGAGGTGAGACTTTGCATGGTGCCCTGGGTCGATTTCAATTGAATCCTTTTGTATTTCTTCCATTTTCTTACTATTGAACAAGCGGCTTCTCACCCAGCATCTTACTTATGGTTTGTAGCCCATTACATCTTTGTACAGCTCAATGATCTTGTCCCTGACATCCTTGTAAAGCTCTTTAGTCTTGCCCATGTTGTAAGGGTTAGAGTCTGACTAACTGAGTCTGTGGACAGAAGTCTTTTATAAAGGTGACTATGTAAGACAGCTGTCTTTTATGCAGGTAATGAGTTGATTAGGAGGGTCTACCTGGTCTGTAGGAGCCAGAACGCTTAATGATTGGTAGGGGATCAAATACTTATTTCTCACTGCAAAATGCAAATAAATTTATATAATTTATACAATGTGATTTTCTGGATTTTATTTTTGATATTCTATCTCTCAATGTTAAAATTAACCGACCCTTAAAATTATAGACTGTTCATGTCTTTGTCAGTGGGCAAACTCACAAAATCAGCAAGGGATCAAATACTGATTTCCCCTACTGTACAAAGTGTAGTGAACATGCTCTGTGCAGAGTGAGATGTGCATGTAGGTGTGCTGTCCCTATCGCTTAGCTCCTAGGTAGAGAGCATAGTGGCCATGCTCTGTGACCTGTGCAGGGAGGAGATGAGCTTTACCCCTTACATAGAATATACAAAGTGTAGTGAACATTGTTGTGAACTCATTTTCTGGTTTACCTCTGGCTTCTGGTGAGGGTGGTGAAGCTGGCTGTGTTGACAGAGCAGTCATGAGTTCTCCATCCCGGCTCCCTCTGGTGGTGACAGCAGGTAATGAAGCTGATCTATATGGCAGAGACCTGCCACCTGAGGAGGAGGACTGTGATTGGACATCAGGAGTCTCTAACTGGATTTAAGACAGCCGACTCCCTAATTTTGTGCTGGTGATTTTTTTCTGCCCTGAGGTTCTGGTTTCCAGTTTTGTTCCTGCCTCCTCAAGCTAAGTGTGCTCTGCTATTTTTTCACATAAGATTTGGTCTGGTTTACTCAGTTTTTGTGGTCAGCCAGCCCCTACTGGGGCTGTGCTGAATTTCCATTCTTATGTCTCTGTTTATGCCAGTTTGCTTTTTGTCCCTGATCAGATTGGTCTCTTTTTGCTCTGTCTTCAGAATATACCAGAGTGCTGATATAGGGAATTGAAGTCTAGCGACTTCAGGGTTTTTGTTATCAGAAAGTGTTGGACATTTTTTAGCAGGGTTTTGTGCGTGATTGCAGACAGCATCTTTACTTTCCTGGCCTTTCTAGTTAGTGTGGGCCCCATCGTTTGCTCAGCCTATTTTTCTATCTGTGTTTGTGTTTTCATCTTGTCTCACCGTCAATACGTTTGGGGGCTGTCTATTGCTTTGGGGTCTGCTCTGGGGCAGTTTAGATTTCCCCTTTTCTTGCTTTAGGCTTATTTAGTTCTCCGGCTGTGACGAGGCGTCTAGGATCATCGTAGGTACGCTCCACGGCTACTGCTAGTTGTGTGGATAGGATCAGGGGTCTGCAATATGCGTAGTTACCAACCTCTCTAGTTTTCTGGGGCTTAGCTTGAGCTTTACTCCTTACATAGAATATACAAAGTGTAGTGAACATGCTCTGTGCAGAGTGAGATGTGCAGGTAGGTGTGCTGTCCCTATCGCTTAGCTCCTAGGCAGAGAGCGTAGTGGCCATGCTCTGTGACCTGTGCAGGGAGGAGGAGATGAGCTTTACCCCTTACATAGAATATACAAAGTGTAGTGAACATGCTCTGTGCAGAGTGAGATGTGCAGGTTGGTGGTGTGCTGTCCCTATCACTTGGCTCCTAGGCAGAGAGCGTAGTGGCCATTCTCTGTGACCTGTGCAGGGAGGAGATGAGCTTTCTCTTTCATCTCATTGGGGGACACAGAAACCGTGGGTGTGTGCTGCTGTCACTAGGTTGTCATGCATGAAAAAAATGTTAACTCTGCCTCCGCAGTATACACCCCTCAGACAGGCTGTAGGACAATCAGTTTTGCTTAGTGTCAGCAGGAGGTGGACAGGGGTCTCTCGCAGACCCATACCTACCTCAATGTGCGTCGTTCCTTTTCAGGTAACCATGGAGGGATACAGAGTAGAGCTGCTACATCTGTACTCCCACACTGGTATTATGAGTACGGCGTGTACTGCCACCCCATATCCTCATGAATCCCACGGGCAGGACCCTATCTCCTAACACAGGACTCGTGTTCAGGTGGCAGCTCCTGGTCCTGACCTTCGTCTCCCATCACTCGCCCTCCAGAGCCTGATGATCAAGTGAGACGCCCTGCAGAAAAGGTTTGGGACAGCAATCTTTTCACGTAGATAACCGACCCTTGTTACGGTGTGAACTGGAGGTAAGAGGCGTTGTATGATCCGCTTACCAGCCGCTCTGGCTAAATGTGACCGCTGTAATCACTCGGGCTTACAGCCCATGACTCTATTCTTATTTTAAGAGCCAACACTTTCAAGCACGTGGTGCAGCGCGGTTCCAGCCTCCTCCCGTGGCGGCGTTATGGCCCTGGGCTCCAGCAGGAGCCAAGCAGGGCCGACGCTAGAGTCCGACTTCCAGCAGGCTCCGCCCCCGGCTTCCTCTTCCTGTACCAGCGCCATCTTGGTGCTCCAGGAGGCCAGAGCAGGGCCCTGCCTACCGCTTCCGGGCAGGGATTTCATAAGGCCTCTAGGCAGGGCTGTTCACCTCACTCTCACCCTCATCAGCCTTCGGGCGGCAGCTGCGGCGGGCACACAGGTCGTGGGTATGTGAGTACTGCACTACAGGTTGCTCCCTCCGCTTTCTACCCCTGACGGTCAGCACCAGGTAAAACCTGTCATCATGCCCAAGGGAGAGCAGTCCCGCTCCTCCCCCTCATCCGCTTCAGTGACCTTGGTCTAATATTTTGTATGTACCAAATGCAATGTCAGGCCTACTTTAGGTCAGTCCTCGCCACTCTGCTCAGATTGCAGCAGACCTATGGGGTCACCTACGACAGAGAGCAGGTGCAGCCCCCCCCCCCCCCCCGTTCTGCCTGTCAGAGCTCCCATATTACCCCTGGAGCAGGTGGAAGCACCTTGCCTGCCACCCAGGGGCCATCCATCGCCACGGGAGACAGCGAGTGTCCAGGATGGGCCTCTTCCTTATCCAAGTCCGTTGCTGTCCTTACCAGGGTATCACAGACCTTGGTAACAGCGCTTAACAGATTGCCACTTTAGACTCCTGTGGACACAGGAGCATCAAAGGAGCCTCATTTTGGGCCTTCTAGAGGCCGTAAAAGGTTTAGACAGGACCATCGACCCAGGTCCCCTTCTCACTCCATCTCACCGCCAGAATTCCTCTGGCTGTCTGCCTCCTCCCGGTTCTCATCTCCAGAATCAGGCGAGGCATTATCGGAGATACACTCAGAGGAGGGTTCTGAGTACAGGCCAGAACAGTCCCAGGTCAAGGATATGGTTCAGGGCCTCATTACTGCAGTCAATGAGACCTTTTAACATTGGGGACACCCCATCAAAACCTAATGATCAGGCTTTTTCATTTAAGCGTCATAAGTCCCCCTCTAGGGTTTTCGCCTCCCACAAGGATTTTGAGGAAGTGTTGGCCAGGGAAAGGGAAAACCCAACCAGTCGATTTCAGAGAGAGTCGTTTTGGGATTCTATATCCCTTCCCTCCAGATCTCACCGCCAACTGGACCGCCTCCCCTTCGGTGAATCCACCAGTGTCCAGACTTGCTACCAATACAGTCCTCTCACTTGCCAGTGGGGCAGCCCTAAAAGATCCCAATGATAGGATAGAATCCGAGCTACATGAAAGAGAAAGACCATGCATATATGTAGGATCACACACAAAATACCAATTTCTTTGAAAAAATACATGTTTATTGTTTACAAAAAAACACACAAAAACACCACACTTGATTAAAAAACATAAAAAACAATAAATTGGGATAAGCATGGTCACCGAAGCAATTATATAGAAGATGGTCAATACTGTATAACCACTGGCTGCAAATACTCCAATTATTACGTTCAGCTGAAATCATATAGTCAGGCTGCTAATATGGCTCATTTTTCATCAATAGACATACAAAAAGCAGACGACCGGGCAATAATAGAGCAGTTCATAATTTCCTCATAAATATTCCGGATAAAAATATCCTGTACCCATAACAGTTATCAACTCCAAAACTTGATTTTAGTATGATAGCAGGCTCCCCCTAGGTGAAGCTCCCATCAAAATGCATTCACATATGTCTCAAGTTGGCGAAACACTAGTTACTGCAAAAAAGGAACTGGGAGTACAGAAGCGGACAAATGAGTTAATACATCACCGCAAGTCAGACAGTCAGGGAGAAGGGGGTCACAGTCGCCCCGTCATCTAAGCTCTATTCCTGCAGCATAGGTGGTTAAGAATGGAGACCCACGCGTTCCGACACCTATAGTGTCTTTCTCAAGGTGTATGTGTCTGGTTTCATTGTGTACCAGTATTTAAGACCAAATAATTACCATTAAATTCATACCAGCTGGTGGCCTGCGGCGCAGAGATATAGGAGACAGAGCGGCGATGAATGGTCACTAGCCCGGAAGTGTATGCTGCTCCGGGTCAGTTAATGTCAGCGCCTGCGCAGTAGGATGAACCAGATGGAGTAGCCTTTGACCTATGGCGCGTCAGCCGGGAATGCCCGCTGTCTTAAGTTCCCATGTATCGCGGTATCCTGACACAGACCAACTCACTTAGGGCTGGAGGACAATGCGCCTGCGAGCCCACACAAAGAAATAACTGTGACGTATAGAACGTCACCAAGGAGTTGCACTTGCGCTCAGTTGCAATAGCGATCATGTGGAATAAAATACAAAAGCAGACTCATTGTATCAAATTTGTATTCTTGATGCTCTTCTGTGTCTTATATATAGCGCATGTATTGAAAACATACACGAATACCATAAATGATTTAGAAGGTCATACAAGACACATATACAGAAAGCGTATATGCACTGTAGCTTTACCCAGAAAACAGAGGGTTAGATAATGACAGCGCCTGCGCAGTAAGGATGAACCAGATAGAATAGCTATGACGTATGGCGCGCCAGCCGGGAGTGCCCACTATCTAAGCTCCCATGTATCACGGTATCCTGACACAAACCAACCCACTTAGGGCTGGAGGACAATGCGCCTGCGAGCCCACACAAAGAAATGACTGACGTATATAACGTCACCAGGGAGTTGCGCTCAGCTGCAATAGCGATCATGTGGAATGAAATACAAAAGCAGACTCATTGCATCAAATTTGTATTCTTGATGCGCTCCTGTGTCTTATATATAGCGCATGTATTGAAAACATACACTAATACCATAAATGATTTAAGAGAAGGTCATACAAGACACATATGCAGAAAGTGTATATGCACTGTAGCTTTACCCAGAAAACAAAGGGTTAGTGTTGCCAGAGACTACTAGAAAGCTAAAGACCCCCCATACACAGTTGTCATTATATCGGAGCTACCGATCCTGAGATAAAGCCAGGTTGCCCAGGAAATGAGTCCCAGCCCGGCATTTAAACCTCATGATATTAATGATACATGTCAAACTACTGAATGCATGCGCAAAGCCAAACAACCACCGAGTGAACCTCATGGAAGTTATAGAGCCATACTTTGCACAAATTATCATAAATGGGCCCTTCACATGAAGTTGCAATTCAATGTATAGCATTTCATAAAGAAAGTAATCAACCTATAATATATAAATAAAAGTACAGAAAGCTTATTACGCACGTGGAAAGATATATAAGGCTTACATAGCCCATAAGGTGAGCCCCAAGGAGTATTGGAGTATTTGCAGCCAGTGGTTTTACAATATTGACCATCATCTATATAATTGCTTCGGTGACCATGCTTGTCCCAATTTATTGTTTTTAATGGTTTTTAATCAAGTGTGGTGTTTTTGTGTGTTTTTTTGTAAACAATAAAAAATTTTTTCAAAGAAAAAAGTAACGTGGTAGCCGTCCGGCGGACGGTCTGGCCAAAGGCTTGGCAGGCTGATTTGTCGTCAAAGAAATCACTGACCAATCTGCCATTTCAGGGCACCTGGCTCTTTGGGTCAATGCTAGATCAAATCATTAAGGATGTAACAGGGGTACACGCTTCCTTCTTCTCCAGGCCAAGCCTCGTCAATATGTTTTCAAATGTAGGGCTCAGCCCTTTTAGCCCTTTCGCCTTACCCCAGTGACAGGCACTTATGCTCAGGGCCCACAGAGGTCGCAAGCACCGAGAGATAGGAGGAAGGTATCCTTTCAAGCCACCCCTTCATGGCAGTCCCGCAGTTCCAACAACAGAACTACCAGATCAGGGCCGGGCAGAGCCACTTCAGCCTGATGCCAGCAGGGAGTCCAACTCCCTTTCTAGTACCTCTCCCTGACTAGGAGGCCGCCTTCTCTTCAGAGATGTCTGGCAGCGTTCAGTAGAGGATATCTGGGTAAAGGAGGTAGTATCGACAGGATGCAAGATGGACTTCAACGTGCTCCCGCGAGATCGCTTCTTTCTATCGGAACCAAAAGACGCTGCTAGGGCTCTAGGTTTTTCTGCGGCAATCGACTCTCCTCAACGCAGGAGTAATCGTCCCCGTTCCCGAGCAGGAACGTTTTGCCGGCTTTGACGCAAACCTGTTTGTGATACCAAAAGAGGATGGTTCAGTTCGTCCCATAGTAGACCTCAAAAGGCTAAACAGATGGGTCCGCTTACGCCATTTCAGGATGGAATCGATTCAGTCGGTAATTACATCTATGGAGGATCAGGAATTCCTATGTTCCATAGACATCCGGGACGCCTACCTACACGTCTCCATTTTTCAGGGACATCAGGGGTTTCTGCGTTTTACTGTCCAAAAGAAGCATTTCCAGGTTGTTGCCCTGTCATTTGCGCTGGCAACAGCCCCCAGAATTTTCACAAAGATTGTGGCAGCGATGGTAGCTATATTAAGAGGCAGAGACATAATATTGGTGCCATATCCGACGATATTCTCGTCAAGGTGCCCTCCTTCGCTCAGGCCCAGGAAAATCTAGCGGTAGTTTTAAACACTCTGTCCCGGTTTGGTTGGATCATAAACAGGGAGAAATCTCACCTAAGGCAAACACAATACTTAGAAATCTTAGGAATGGTAATCAACGCCCGCACCTCGAGGGTCTTTCTCCCAGAAAGAAAGTGGATTACCCTCCAGCAGGGAATTCGCTCTCTGTTGAAATTCCAGCTTCTATCCTTTTGTGCTGCCATGAGAATCCTGGGAAGGATGGTGACAGCTTCAGAGGCAATACCCTTTTCCCCCTGTCCACTGGCAGGTAGTGACTACAGATGCCAGTCCCCTGGGCTGGGGTGCGGTATTCCGTCACCTGACGGACCAGGGATGATGGTCGAGGCAAGAATCCTCACTATCAATCAACATTCTAAAACTGAGGGCGGTCTTCCTAGCACTTCTACATTGGGAAAGATACCTCAACAACCAGCCAGTCCGGATTCAAACGGACAATGCTGCGGCGGTGGCATACATCAATCACCAAGGGGGAACCAGAAGTTCCCGGGCACTGGCTGAGGTATCCAGAATCTTCAACTGGGCTGAAACCGCAATTCTGGCAATTTTTGGCAGTTTTCATTCCCACAGAAAACACGGCCGCCGACCTCAGTCGGGAGGGGCTTGCGGCAGGAGAATGGTTCTTACACCAGGACAGTTCCGTCGGTTATGCCAGCTATGGGGGACTCCAGACGTGGACCTCCTGTCATCAAGACAGAACAGAAGGGTCCAACAGTTTGTCCCAAGATACCGTGATCCTCTAGCAATAGTGGTCGACATGCTGGTCATTCCCTGGACACAGTTCAGACTCCCTTACCTGTTCCTTCCCCTTCCTCTCCTGCCCAAACTGCTAAAGATCAAGGCGGAAGGGGTGACAGTCTTATTGGTCACCCCGTACTGGCCCAGGAGGGCCTGGTTCGCAGAAATTATCAATCTTCTCGCAGGCACCCCCTGGAGACTCCCCGACAGACCAGATCTTCTGGCTCAGGGACCATTTTACCACCCAAATTCACAGTTGCTCAATTGGACGGCATGGCCGTTGAAACCACAATACTGAGAGCAGTGGGATTTTTGGACCATTTTGGAGTCATTAATAAAATGATCCAGGCTAAGAGGCCATCCTCTTCCAGGGTCTATTATCAAGCCTGGAAGGCCTACTTTGGCTGGTGTGTGTCTAATCACATCACACCTATGCTCTGTTCCCTGCCATCTGTCCTAGCTTTTCTCCAGGCAGGGTTAGGCTAGTTTCACACTAGCGTATCTACACGCAGCGCACAGAGCCGCTAAGCCCTGCCCCCTCCGGTCATCTCCCTACTATCGCACGCGGCTGCATGCGATCTGCGCACCTTATCTTTAGTATAGGGTGCGCAGACAGTGCGCTGGCCGTGCGCTAGTAGGATTTTGCGTGCGCTGTGCACTTTTGAAGGTGCGCCAAAAGCAGCATGTTGCATTTTGGTGCTCTCGGCGCACCTTCAAAAGTGCGCAGCGCACGCAAAAATCCTAGCGCACGGCCAGCGCACAGTCTGAGCACCCAATGCTAAAGATAGGGTGCGCAGATCGCATGCAGCCTTGTGCGATAGTAGGGAGATGACCGGAGGGGGCGCGGCAAGGGGTGGGGTTTCGGCGCCGTGCGCTGCGTGTAGATACGCTAGTGTGAAACTAGCCTTAGATGGCGGTCTGGCCCTAAGTTCCTTGAAAGGCCAGGTATCTGCTCTCTCTATTATTTATCAAAGAGATTTGGCCTCCCGCTTACAAGTTAGGACCTTTCTGCACATACGGCCCCTCCTTACAGATCCCCTGTGACTCCAGGGGATCTTAACTTGGTCCTGGAAGCCTTGACAGGTTAACTCTTCGAACCCCTCCAGGAAGCTCCCATGTCTTTGTTGTCCTGGAAGGTGGTATTTCTCGTAGCCATCACCTCTATTAGGCAGGTTTCAGAATTAGCGGCATTGTCCTGTCGCCCTCCATTCCTAATTATGCACCAGGACAGGGTTGTTTCGCGGCCTCCTCCTAACTTTCTTCCCAAGGTGATATCGGCCTTCCACCTGAACGAGGATATAATCCTTCCGTCATTTTGTCCCACCCCAACCCATCCTCTTGAGCGTTCTTTGAATAAGCTAGACCTGGTCAGGGCGATAAGGGTCTATCTGGCCAGGACTGCTCCCTTCAGGAAGGCGGACTCGCTCTTTGTTATCCCCAATGGGGTGAGAAGAGGCCTGCCTGGCCTCTAAAGCAACAATTGCCCGCTGGATCAGAATGGCAATTCTGGAAGCCTACCGGGTGAAGGACAGGGTGTCCCCTGCTGGGGGTCAAGGCACATTCAACCGGGCGGTGGGCGCCGCCTGGGCGGTACACAACAGGGCATCAGCCATGCAGTTGTGTAATGCTGCCACATGGTCATCCGTGCATACCTTTTCAGGGTTCTATAAGGTCTATACCTATGCTTCAGCGGACATCAGCCTAGGCAGAAGAATCTTGCAGACGGCAGTGGTGAGTTCTCCGACCTGAAGGAAGTTTCTGTCTTCTCCCTCCCCAGGGACTGCTTTTGAACGTCCCACGGTTTCTGTGTCCCCCAATCAGACGAAACAGAAAACAGGATTTTGGTTGCTTACCGTAAAATCTGTTTCTCAGAGTCTTCATTGGGGGACACAGCGCCCTCCCATGATTTTGTTACTTGTAATGAATATATGATGACTTGCATGATAATGTCTCCTCCTACTGCTTTTTCACTAACTGATTGTCCTACAGCCTGTCGGAGGGGTGTATACTGCAGAGGCGGAGTTAACATTTTTTTCATGCATAGTGTCAACCTCCTAGTGACAGCAGCACACACCCACGGTTTCTGTGTCCCCCAATGAAGACTCTGAGAAACAGATTTTACGGTAAGCAACCAAAATCCTGTTTTACCCCTTACATAAAATATACAAAGTGTAGTGAACATGCTCTGTGCAGGAAGGTGTGCTGTCCCTGTCACTTGGTTCCTAGGCAGAGAGCGTAGTGGCCATGCTCTGTGACCTTTGCAGAGATTACACTGCAGGGAATAAAGCTGAGCTCTCGTAGATAGTGTGGTCACAGACCATCTGGGGTGGTAGAGCTATATGGTGACCACAGATTATTTGCAATGCAGAGGGACACATAGGATGGACTATTAATATTGTTTTTGTCTCTTAGGCAGCCCATGTTATCCTGCTCAGGTTTATGGTAGAGATCGACGGTTTTGGAGGAAGTATCTCCATCTGGATTTTAACAAAGTCATGCAGTTGTGTAAAGAGGAGATTCTCAGACTGAAGTAACTGCTGTGGCGGCTGATCGGATCTGTCCGGGTCAATGGCGGATCACACTTGCACGAGGCAGTGGAGCTCTGGGACTGTGTACAGTTTTATAATAACCTGTGAAAACTTTATATTTATTTCTGTTTCTAATAAATTGGGAAACCGCTGACTTCTCTCCACTTTCTCAGTAACACTTTAATCCTCCATAAGTAAGTTTTCTTTGGGGTACTGATCTATGGGCTCTTGCCACCATCTGGTCCGGTATCTACAGTGGCTTGCAAAAGTATTCCTCCCATTCCACTTGACATTTTATGTGTTTTGCTACTTGACAATCAGGAATTTCAGGTTTGTTTGTTTTGTTTTTTTGAGGGTTTGCATCATTTCATATTAAAGTACATGCCTATAATTATGAACATTTGGGTTTCTTTTTATTGTGAAGCAAAGAACAAATAGGACTAAATAACTGAAAACTTCAGTGTGCATAACTATTCAACCCCCTAAAGTCAGTATTTTGTAGAGCCTCCTTTTGCAGCAATTATAGCTGTAAGTCACCTTGGATAAATCTGAGCTTTCCACATCTTGCCACTGAGATTTTTTCCCTTTCCTAAAGGCAAAACTGCTCCACATACTTCATATTAGATGTTTCTTCTGGTGAACAGCAACCTTTAAGCTGGACCACGGATTCTCCAATGGATTAATGTCTGGACTGTGCTTCTGACACTCCAGAACATTTACACTTTTCCCCTTACACCACTCGAGTGTTTTAGCAGTACAGTCATGGCCAAAAGTTTAGAGAATGACACAAATATTAATTTTTACAAAGTCTACTGCTTCATTTTTTCTAATGGCAATTTGCATATACTCCAGAATGTTATAAAGAGTGATCAGCTTAACAGCAATTACTTTCAAAGTCAATATTTGCCTAGCAAATTAACTTTATCCCCCAAAACACATTTCAACATCCATGCAGTCCTGCCTTAAAAGGACCAGCTAACATCGTTTCAGTGATTGATCTCCAGCCCTGTCCTCATCAACACCCACACCTGTGTTAATGGAGCAATCTGTCATGATTAAGTAAGGCCGGTTTCACATTAGCGCATTTTATGCGCGCGCACGGCCGGGGGTAGCTCCGCCCCCGAGCCGGCTCTCTGCCCGGCGTGCCCGCCCCTTGCCTGTAGCGCCGCCTCCTAGCGGACAGCGGCGCCTGCGATCGGCGCACCCTATCTTTAGCATAGGGTGCGCAGGTCGTGCGCTAGTTGCGCTTTGACCTGCGCTGCGCACTTATGACGGTGCGCCGTGCGCGCCAAAATCCGAAAAGTTCGATTTTGGTGCGCACGGCGCACCGTCATAAGTGCGCAGCGCAGGTCAAAGCGCAACTAGCGCACGACCTGCGCACGATCGGCGCATCCTATGCTAAAGATAGGGTGCGCCGATCGCAGGCGCCGCTGTCCGCTAGGAGGCGGCGCTACAGGCAAGGGGCGGGCACGCCGGGCAGAGAGCCGGATCGGGGGCGGAGCTACCCCCGGCCGTGCGCGCGCTGAAAATGCGCTAATGTGAAACCGGCCTTAGAATGACACCACTGGACACTTTAAAAGGAGGCTGGTGCTTGGCATCAGTTTCTCTTCTGTTAACCATGGTTATCTCTAAAGAAACATGTGCAGTCATCATTGCACTGCACAAAAATGGCCTAACAGGGAAGAGTATCGCAGCTAGAAAGATTGCACCTCAGTCAACAATCTATCACATCATCAAGAACTTCAAGGAGAGAGGTTCCCTTGTTGCCAAAAAGGCTCCAGGGCGCCCAAGAAAGACCAGCAAGCGCCAGGACCGTCTCTTAAAAGTGTTTCAGCTGCAGGATCGGGCTACCAGCAGTGCAGAGCTTGCTCAGGAATGGCAGCGGTGTGAGTGCATCTGCATGCACTGTGAGGCGGAGACTCTTGGAGCAAGGCCTGGTCTCAAGGAGGGCAGCAATGAAGCCACTTCTCTCCAGAAAAAACATCATGGACAGACTGATATTCTGCAAGAGGTACAGGGAGTGGACTGCTGAGGACTGGGGTAAAGTCATTTTCTCTGATGAATCCCCTTTTCGATTGTTTGGGACATCTGGAAAATGGCTTATTCGGAGAAGACCAGGTGAGCGCTACCACCAGTCTTGTCTCCTGCCAACTGTCAAGCATCCTGAAACCATTCATGTGTGGGGTTGCTTCTCAGCCAAGGGAATGGGCTCTCAGTCTTGCCTAAAAACACAGCCATGAATAAAGAATGGTACCAGAATGTCCTCCAAGAGCAACTTCTCCCAACTGTCCAAGAGCAGTTTGGCGATCAACAATGCCTTTTTCAACATGATGGAGCACCTTGCCATAAAGCAAAGGTGATAAATAAATGGCTCAGGGAACAAAACAGAGATTTTGGGACCATGGCCTGGAAACTCCCCAGATCTTAATCCCATTGAGAACTTGTGGTCAATCATCCAGAGACTGGTGGACAAACAAAAACCTTCAAATTCAGACAAAATAAAAGCAGTCCATTCTTGCAAAATCAATGCTATCAGTCCGGATTTGATCCAGAAGTTGATTGAGAGCATGCCAGGGAGAATTGCTGAGGTCCTGAAGAAGAAGGGTCAACACTGCAAATATTGACTTGCTGCATTAACTCATTCTAGTTGTCAATATAACCTTTTGTTACTCATAGTATGATTGCAATTATATTTCTGTATGTGATAAAAGCATCTGACAAACACACATAAAAACCAGAGGGCAGCAGATCATGTGAAAATATAATATTTGTGTCATTCTCTAAACTTTTGGCCATGACTATGCTTTGGGTCAATATCTTGTTGCAAGGTGCAGCTCTGTCCTTGTCTCAAATTACTGACAAACTGGTTTTTCTCAAAAATATCTTTTGTTTTCGCACCATCCATCTTCCTCAACTCTGACCATTTTTCCTGTTCCTGCTGCTGAAAAACATCTCCACAGAATGATGTGGTCACCACTATCTTGGTGAGAGGAACTGAGTTGATTTTGGTCTCTGTTGACGGATCGCACAGGGGAAGGGGGTGTCTTTGGTACACTAATAGATCACAGACTGAACATGAGTCAACAGTGTGATGCAGCAGCAAAAAAAGGCAAATGCAATTCTAGGATGTATTAACAGAAGCATACAGTCTAGATCATGTGCAGTCATTATTGCCCTCTACTTCTCTTTGGTAAGACCTCATCTGGAATACTGTGGCCAGTTTTGGGCACCACATTTTAAAAAAGACATCAACAAACTGGAGCAAGTTCAGAGAAGAGTGACCAGAATGGTGACCGGTCTGCAAACCATGTCCTATGAAGAGCGGTTACAGGATTTGGGAATGTTTAGCTTGCAAAAAAGAAGATTGAGACTTAATAGCTGTCTACAACTATCTCAAAGGCTGTCACATTGTAGAAGGATCATCTTTATTCTCATTTGCACAAGGAAAGACTAGAAGCAATGGGATGAAACTGAATGGGAGGAGACAGATTAGATATTAGAAAAAACTTTTTGACAAGGTGATCAATGAGTGGAACAGGCTGCCCTGAGAGGTGGTGAGTTCTCCTTCCATGGAAGTCTTCACATAGAGGCTGGACAGACATCTTCTGGGATGATTTAGTAAATCCTGCTTTGAGCAGGGGGTTGGACCAGATGACCCAGGAGGTCCCTTCCAACTCTATAGACCATTCTATAATTCTATGACTTCGCTCACCTTGGCGGAGTGGAGAGAAGAACCTAGCAGGGTCGGCTCTCTGGCACCACCACTTGCCCCAGGTCAGTCAGGGAACTGCAGAGTGTGATTGTCCTGATATATTGGTGGCAAGCGGAATGCTGTCCCTGACAAATTTGTGATCTGTAATGATAGTCCCTGTCAAATTTGGTCACTTTCATCTGCAGCACCGAGCTTCTTTGGCCAACCACTACTGCTACGGTTCTCAATGCCCATTTCTTCTTTAAAATGGTTTGAACAGCACATCTTGAAACTTCATTCTGCTTTTAAATCTTTGGTAGAGACGTTGCTGTAACAGTAAGGCCACGTGCACACGTTGAGCATTTGTTTTTTTTTTTAAGGAAGGCCACGTGCACATGTGGAGCATTTGGTCAGTATTTTACTTCAGTATTTGTAAGCTTAAACCAGGAGTGGTTGAAAAATGGAGACGTGGTGATGTGTTTCCATTATACTTTTCCTCCAGCTGCTCCAGCTCCTGGCTTTGGCCTACAAATACTGATGTAAAAACTCACCAAAACTCATGAGTGCATGTGGCCTTAAACTAACATAGCCTAATGCTGTGCTCAGTCTAGCTGTGATGTGGTGTGAAACGGTCTTTCACAATCTCACCTTTTGTAGTGGATTTACACCTACACAATGGTTTCTGTTCCACCAAATGACTGTTTTTTTACCCTACTAATGAAAATGATCATACACCTGACTATAAACTTACAAGGGCACTTCTATACACATTAGGCCACGGTCATATGTTCAGTATTCGATCAGTATTTCTAAGCAAAAACCAAGAGTGGGTGATACAGAATGTGGTGAAGTGTTTCTACAATGCTCAAAAAAATAAAGGTAACACTAAAATACCACATCTTAGATATCGCTGAATGAAATATTCCAGTTGCAAATTTTTATTGTTCTGAACATATTCCACTATGCAGTTATCAATGAAAATCAAAATGAATATCCCATGGAGGTCTGGGTTTGGAATGATACTCAAAATCAAAGTGGAAAATCAAATTACAGGCTGATCCAACTTCAGTGGAAATGCCTCATGACAAGGAAATGATGCTCAGTACTCTGTATGGCCTCCCTACAACATCTGGGCATGCTCCTGATGAGGCGGTGGATGGTCTCCTGAGGGATCTCCTCCCAGACCTGGACTAAAGCATCCCGCCAACTCCTGGACAGTCTGTGGTGCAATGTGATGTTGGATGGAGCAAGACATGATGTCCCAGATGTGCTCAATTGGATTCAGGTCTGGGGAATGGGCAGGCTAGTCCATAGCTTCAATGCTTTCATCTTGCAGGAACTGCTGACACACTCCAGCCACATGAGGTCTGGCGTTGTCCTGCATTAGGAGGAACCCAGGGCCACTTGCACCAGCATATGGTCTCACAATGGGTCTGAGGATCTCATCTCGGTACCTAATGGCAGTCAGGCTACCTCTGGTGAGCACATGGAGGGCTGTGCGGCCGTCCAAAGAAATGCCACCCCACACCATTACTGACCCACTGCCAAACTGGTCATGCTGAAGGATGTTGCAGGCAGATCGCTCTCCAAGGCATCTCCAGACTGTCACATGTGCACAGTGTGAACCTGTCATCTGTGAAGAACACAGGGCGCCAGTGGCAAATTTGCCAATCCAGGTGTTCTGTGGCAAATGCCAAGCGTCCTGCACAGTGTTGGGCTGTGAGCACAACCCCCATCTGTGGACGTCGGGCACTCAGACCATCTTCATGGAGTCTGTTTCTAACGGTTTGTGCAGACACATGCACATTTGTGGCCTGCTGGATGTCATTTTGAAGAGCTCTGGCAGTGCTCCTTCTGTTCCTCCTTGCACAAAGGCGGAGGTAGTGGTCCTGCTGGGTTGTTGCCCTCCTACGTCCCCCTCCACGTCTCCTAGGAGCGCCTCTGGACACTACGCTGACCGACACAGCAAACCTTGCCACAGCTCGCATTGATGTGCCATTCTGGATGAGCTGCACTACCTGAGCCACTTGTGTGTTGGTTGTAGAGTCCGTCTCATGCTACCACGAGTGTGAAAGCACAATCAACATTCAAAAGTGACCAAAACATCAGCCAGAAAGTATTAGTACTGAGATGTGGTCCCCACCTGCAGAACCACTCCTTTATTGAGGGTGTCTTGATAATTGCCAATAATTTCCATCTGTTATCTATTCCATTTGCACAACAGCATGTGAAATTGATTGTCAATTAGTGTTGCTTCCTAAGTGGACAGTTTGATTTCACAGAAGTTTGATTTACTTAGAGTTATAACAACAGAATATAAGTGTTCCCTTTATTTTTTTAAGAAGTGTACATTCCTCTGATTGTTCTATTCCTGATTTTGGCTTACAAACACCGATGTAAATACTGACCAAATACTGAAAGTGTGAGCATGGTGTAATGTGTGTGGATGTGCCCTTCAACTAGATTTAGAAATTAACATTCCATTCAGCACAAACTGATGTGACCACAGCATTTATTACAGAATATTAGTCTTCTACAGCAGCCCGTCCATGACACTAGTGACTATCTAATTCCTTTCTCTTATCTAGGAATCACAAGACTCTATGACACTTTCAATCTTTTCTTTTGCAGCGTAATGAGTCTTTTGATGAGTGACAAGTCTGGATAGGTCAGGAAACTCTTTCTGACACTGAGGGCACAAATATTTCTGTTCATGGGGCTGAAGTCTATGATGCCGATGGCCTCTCTGATGTCTGAAGAGATTAGAGCTCTGCGTGAAATCTTTCCCACACTCACACACATAGGGCCTCTCGCGAGTATGGACTCTATGGTGCATTATCAGGTGAGATCTACAGTTAAAGCTCTTTTCACATCGCAGACACTGAAACGGCTTCTTTGGTGAAGTGCTAGTTTCATATGTGCCCCAGTATGATTTGGAGATTATCAAAGAGTGTGGGCTTTTTAAATTCTGATCACCGTTTGCAGAGGCTTGGTTAGACATGTAGACATGGTCCTTTGTCACATCACATTGCTTTCTGATTTTGTGTGTTCCCATTCCATTTGATGACCTTGGAGACTTTCCATGTTTTCTGCACATGACCTGGAGTACTTGCTCCCCACAGGAAGGCTTCGAAATGGCATCCATATTGTCAGCATTGCTTTGTGGTTGGACGATAGTGGGAGATGGTTCCTGCTTGATCTGAATAATGGATAGGTTTTGTACTGAAACAGAAAAAAATCATAAAAATAAAAAAGTGACATTCTACTTTAAAACAAAACAATATGTAGATTCAATGTTTTAAGCTAAAGGTCAGGAGTGAACTTCTTGGCCTCCATTACTTTTGTATCACCTTCCCTTAAGCCTGGAAAATTAAAGCATGAGAAACAAGAAACCAAATGATAACTACTGTCATGTCCCACGTTTACATTTTAAAAATTGATGTCTGTTCTACATGGCTTATCACTCGCTTTGTACTGATGACACCACAAGGGGTTAATCAATATATTCAAAAATAAAGAGGTTAATATCTACTATTACAAAAGTCTAAAGTCTTTTGTGTGAGAGGCTGAATGCTGTCGTGCTCTATAAGAAACAGCACCTTTTGTCCGTAGCTTGGTCCCGATATTGCAGCTTTGTCGCATTAAACTGAATATCAAACACAACATAGGACACTGACTGACTGATGGAAAAAAACATATTTCCCTTTCATCTGCAGAGGTTAAACCATGAAGACTCCACTTGTGATATTAGAACAATACAATGGACAAACTACAGAATATGGAGCAGTTCACATAAGAAACACATCTATCATAATCCCACTGTAAATGACAAAGTTTTCCTTCTAGCACAAGAGTTGAATCAGCTGCTCCTAGACAACCTCAGTTTATTTAATCTCAGAACATTTGAAATATTTTTGTTGGACTTAAAAAAGTGAAAAAATATAATGCTTCAATGGTCAATTAACTCTTAACTCTCATAGCCTTTAACAATTCTGGATAGAACATTGGCTTCAAATGTGTGGATTTTTCAGCTCTTACTCAAGCCTTGACAATTTTGCAAACTCTCCGCAATAGAGACCATGATTGATCTCCAACATGAGGTCGAGGAGTTCACACGGAAGCTCTATCTAATTCAATGACAATATAAAGTTCCCGTGATTAGTTTTTGATGCAGCATCTTACATTTTCAGCAATCTAGATGGAATTTATAGAAATCTCATGCTCACTGTGCTTTATTTTTATGCAGCTTAAACTGACCGGTGCAAGTTTCAAATCCGCAATGTCAGTTTTTCTTGTAACGACGCTGAGTTTTATATGCAAATTTTCCCTAGAATTGCATTAGATGTGAAAAATAAAACAGGTAAAAAATACACATGCATTTTAGTGAATTTCTGTTGTAATTAGCACATGATTGTATTAGTAATGATTAAACCAAATACCAGGGATAAAAAACAAAGCAACTTTATTTAAAAACATGAGCAAAAAGAGACAACATCATCAAAAATGTATGTTAAAAAACACAAGAGACTTTAACATTTACCTAATAGATGTAGAAAATCTGCAACAACAAAAACTCACTAAATCCTCATTCTGGAAACAGACTAAAAGCAGTTATTCAGTTTGAATCCTTTGTTGGATGCATATATATTAGCTCTGACTAACTATCCCACTTGTTATATATTTAGTCTTTTTATGTGAACTTATCTGACAAGTGTGCAGTTCACACAGATACACTTGCCATAATACCCAGAGAAGTAGGATCTTTCTCCTGCATGAGTGTTTTGATCAGGACTAGCGTCTTTGATCATCTATTCCAAATCAGAATGTGTTGAGCAGCTGTTGCTAATTTATAACTAACCAGCTCCCACAATCCCTTTCTCCTAGTCCTGTAGTGTGGTGTATAAGTTTAGATTCATTGTAAATGGAAAAAGCATGTGAGGGGTCGCACGCATTCAGTAAAGCATTGCATTAGCTAAGCATCAAACAAAAGCAGTTATTCTATGGCAGTTAGTCAGGCCCGGAGTCAAGTAACCCACACTTTGCATTTCCTTTTATCCATGTGCTTTATTTCTATCCTCCTGTGTTCCCTTGCCATCCACACTCACCACCCCATCCATCACGACTTATACACATCAGCCCCTCTATACTTTCCTCTCCCATGTACAGCTCCCATGCACTTCTCACCTTCCTGAAAAACCTCAGCCCATCTTGCCCATACACATTGCACAGAAAAACTTCTTACAATTCCAATAACTACTTGCTCTTTATCTTCCTACTCCTACTGATTTCGGGGGACATCTCCCCCAACCTCAACCCCTGCTCCACCTCATATCGAAACCATACTAGTCTTATTAATATTATTTGCAATCCCTCATCTCCCTCTTTCAATTGTGCCCTCTGGAATCCAAGGTCTGTAACAAGCTTCCTTTCCTGCACAATTACTTTCTGAACAACTCAAACTGTTGGACCTCACTGAAACCTGGATCCAGGACTCTGACACTGTCTCAGCTGCTGCCATTTCCCATGGTGGCTTACAATTCTCCCATTCCCCAAGACCCACAAACAGACTTGGTGGTGGAGTCGGCATACTCCTGTACTCACAATGCACTTTCCGGGTCATCCCCCAAGTTCCATTACTCTCATTCCCTTTTTTGAGGTCCACAACATCAGGCTTTTCCATCCCAGCTCCCTCAGTGTAGCGGTCATATACCGGCCCCCAGGCTCACCCACCCACTTCCTTGACCATTTCTCAGCCTGGCTGCCACACTTCATGTCCTCAGAACTCCCAACCCTTATCCTGGGAGCCTTCTACATCCCCATTAACAGCCCCACTTCCACATCTGCATCCCAGCTTCCATCACTAACCACTCGACTGCTCACAGCTCTCAAACTCTGAGACACAAAAAGACGGTAACACCCTTGACCTGGTCTTTGTCTGGCTCTGTTCAATCTCCTACCTTAACTCACCACTTCCTCTCTGACCACAACATTCTCTCCTTCATGCTCACAAATACTCGCCCACCCGAGCACACTCCTACCTACCACACATTCAGAAACTTACAAGCCATTAACCCGCAGACACTTGCAGACTCCCTACACTCATCACTGTCCCCAATCTCCTCTTTTTCCTGTCCTGATCTGGCTGTAGATCACTACAATGACACACAGAAGCACCCTTGACCAAGTAGCGCCCCTCACCCTCAGAACCTCCAAACAGTAAAACAGCTCTGGCTCACATCGCAAACGCAACTTCTCCAGCGATGCTCTAGGAGTGCTGAACGCTTATGGAGGAAAACCTGCACACCTGAAAACTTCATCCACTTCAAATTTATGTTAAGAACCTATAACTGCCTTTCACCTCACCAAACAGACCTACTTCACCACCCTGATCTCTTCACTATCCAACAACCCCAAGAAACTGACACCTTTCACTCCCTTCCTCAGGCCAAAAGCACAAGCCCCTATCACAGACATTTGTGCTGATGACCTGGCCTCCCACTTTATGGAGAAAATAGACAATATCCGCCAGGAAATCCGCTCCCAACCACTTAGTGCTGTGACTCCCATCCCTCCCTGCATTTCCCCTGGCTCACTCTCCACATTTGATCCCATCACAGAAGTAGTCTCCAGACTACTCTCTTCTTGTCCGACTACATGCACTACCAACCCCATTCCCTCACGTCTCCTCCAGTCGTCACAACTCATCTAACTACAATATTTAATCTCTCACTCTCCTTGGGCATTTTCCCATCCTCCTTCAAACACTATCGTTACTCCATTATTAAAGAAACTCACTCTCGACCCATCCTGCAAAACCAACTACAGACCAGTCTCCAATCTCCCCTTCATCTCGAAAAACTCTTGGAGCGCCAAGTCTACTCCCGCCTTACCCGTAACCTCTTCACTCACTCCTAGACCCTTCAGTCTGGCTTCCGCCCCCTACATTCGACTGAAACTGCACTCATCAAAGTTACCAATGATCTTCTGACAGCAAAATGTAACAATGAACACTATCTGTTCATTCTTCTCGACCTTTCTGCAGCTTTCGACACAGTTGACCACCCTCTCCTACTCTCTAGGCTCCAGTCACTAGGCATTAAGACCACTGCTCTCTCCTGGTTCTCTTCCTATCTTTCTGACCGCTCCTTCAGTGTTTTATTCGCTGCCTCCACTTCATCTCTTCCTCTCACTGTTGGGGTACCTCAGGGCTCAGTCCTTGGCCCCCTTCTCTCTCTACACGGCCCCAACTGGACAGACTATCAGCAGATTTGGCTTTCAGTACCATCTTTACACTGATGACAAACAACTATACACATCATCCCCTGACCTTACCCCCGCTGTACTACAGAACGCCAGTGACTGTCTGCAGTCTCCAACATCATGTCCGCTCGCTATCTGAAACTCAACCTCTCCAAAACTGAACTTCTGCTCCCGCTATCTACTAACCTCCCCAAATCTGACATTTCCCTTTCCATGAGTTGCCTAACCCTAACCCCCTGGCAGAGGCGCGCTTGCCTGGGTATTATGTTTGGCACAAATCTGTCCACATCCCATATACAATCTCTTGCCGCTTACATCTAAAGAACATCTCTAGAGTTCATCCTTTTCTCACCATGGAAACAAAAACCCTTACTGTCACCTTGATCCACTCCCGCCTGGACTCCTGCAATGCTCTATTAATTGACCTCCCCGTTACTCGACTTTCCCCTCTCCAGTCCATACTTAATGCAGCAGCAAGGGTCATCCATCTGGCTAATCGGTACTCGGACGCGTCCGCTCTTCGCCAATCGTTACATTGGCTGTCCATTTATTATAGGATCCAATTCAAAGTACTTGTTTTCACCCACAAAGCTCTCCACAGTGCAGCAGCCCCCTACATCTCCCTCATTTCTATCGGCCTAACTGACCGATGCGCTCTGCAAACGACTTTCGATTAACCTCCGCACTAATCCATACCTCCCATTCCCGACTCCAAGACTTCTCCCGCGCTGCACCAATCCTCTGGAATGCTCTACCCCTATAAATTAGGACTATCCACAATTTGCATAGTTTTAGGCGCTCCCTCAAAACACATTTGTTCAGAGTGGCCTAGCACGTTCAATAATCAGTCATTTTATGTGTAACTGTGCAAGTGTAGCCCATTCACTATCCCCATCTATTCCCCACTCTCTCAAGATGGCTGGACCATCATTATAAATACACACCTGTACTTTGTATCTCCACCTCATTGTAGATTGTAAGCTCTCACAAGCAGGGTTGTCTAATTTTGCTTTAATTATTGTATTGTTAACGTTGTTACTTATGACTTGTGTTTTTAACCCCTTCCTTACCGATGATGGAATAGTACGTCATCGGTAAGGATCTCCTGCTTTGAGGTGGGCTCCGGCGGTGAGCCCACCTCAAAGCCGTGACATGTCAGCTGTTATAAACAGCTGACATGTGCCCGCAATAGGTGCGAGCGGAATCGCCATCCTCCCACGCCTATTAACTAGTTAAATCCCGCTGTCAAAGCTGACAGCGGGCATTTAGATAGCATTTCCGGCCGCCGTGCCGGAAGTGAGCTCATTGCCGACCCCCGTCACGTGATCGGGGGTCGGCGACATGTTGCCCTGACAACCAGAGGTCTCAGAGACCTCTATAGTTGTTGCAGGCATATCGCACTGCAGTAAATCTGCTACATATGGGCAATCTGCTCATCGCCCATATGTAGCAGCCCATCGAGTTGTGCATGCTTCAAGCCTCCTATGGAGGCTATTGAAGCATGCCAAAAGTAAAAAAAAAAAAAAAAAATATTAAAAAAGTTCAAATCACCCCCCTTTCGCCCCAATCAAAATAAAATTAAAAAAAAAAAATAAAAAATCACACACACATATTGGGTATCGCCGCATTCAGAATCACCCCATCAAAAAAAAAGCATTAACCTGATCGCTAAAAGGCGTAGCGAGAAAAAAATTCAAAATGCCAGAATTACGTTTTTTGGTCGCCGCGACATTGCATTAAAATGCAATAACGGGCAATTAAAAGAACACATTTGCAGAAAAGTGGTATCATTAAAAACGTCAGCTCGGCACGCAAAAAATAAGCCTTCATCCAACCCCAGATCACAAAAATGGAGACGCTACGGGTCTCAGAAAATTGCGCAATTTTTTTCATTATTTTTTTTTAAGCAAACTTTGGAATTTTTTTCACCACTTAGATAAAAGAGGACATAGACATGTTTGGTGTCTATGAACTCATAATGACCTGAAGAATCATAATGGCAGGGCAGTGTTAGCATTTAGTGAACTTAGTAAAAAGGACAAAACAAAAAACAAGTGTGGGATTGCACTTTTTTGCAATTTCATCGCACTTCGAATTTTTTTTCCGTTTTCGAGTACACAACATGGTAAAGCCAATGGTGTCATTTAAAAGTACAACTTGTCCAGCAAAAAATAAGCCCTCACATGGCCATATTGACGGAAATATAAAAAAAAGTTATGGCTCTGGAAAGAAGGGGAGCAAAAAACGAAAAAAGCTCCGGGAGTTAAGGGGTTAAACTGTAAAGCGCTGCAGAATATGTTGGCGCTATATAAATAAAGATTATTATTATTTGGTGAACGAGAAGCCAAGAACTTCTCCCACAGTCAGTATAATCATAAGGCCTCCCAACTTCAAGGATTATCAGTAGTGGCATCAATTTCCACAGACCCACTCAGTAGTTAGATAAATCATTTCCACTGAACCTCATAGAATCATAAGACAACAGACAAAAATAATTACAGTAAAACATACAATATTTTGCACAGGGATACAATAGATTTATTCACACTCCACTCTTATGTAGTTGAAGTCATAAGGATTTCAAGGACCAGGTAAAGCATGTCAGCACTCAAACATGGTGGCGCCACAAAGTGTCTGAAGCTGAAATGCGGCATGGTGGGTTTAGTATTAATAGGACAAACAAAATTCAGAGCAAAGGATCACAGTTCAGCGAATGTTTATTCTCCACATTTACAGCAAAGTTCAGGGCATTTTCTGTAATTTGAACTTTCCAGATCCTTCTCTTGAGCTTGAGAAGAATTTCTGTTTTGCTGACTCATACATTTGGGATATACGGTAGGTTACTGGAATATGTACAATGCCTACAAGTAGTATTCAACCCCCTGCAGATTTAGCAGGTTTACACATTCGGAATTAACTTGGCATTGTGACATTTGGACTGTAGATCAGCCTGGAAGTGTGAAATGCACTGCAGCAAAAAAGAATGTTATTTCTTTGTTTAATTTTTTTTTAAATTGTTAAAAGTTTATTCAGAGGGTCATTTATTATTCAACCCCTCAAACCACCAGGATTCTGTTTGGTTCCCCTAAAGTATTAAGAAGTATTTCAGGCACAAAGAACAATGAGCTTCACATGTTTGGATTAATTATCTCTTTTTCCAGCCTTTTCTGACTATTTAAGACCCTCCCCAAACTTGTGAACAGCACTCATACATGGTCAACATGGGAAAGACAAAGGAGCATTCCAAGGCCATCAGAGACAAGATCGTGGAGGGTCACAAGGCTGGCAAGGGGTACAAAACCCTTTCCAAGGAGTTGGGCCTACCTGTCTCCACTGTTGGGAGCATCATCCAGAAGTGGAAGGCTTATGGAACTACTGTTAGCCTTCCACGGCCTGGACAGCCTTTGAAAGTTTCCTCCCGTGCCGAGGCCAGGCTTGTCCGAAGAGTCAAGGCTAACCCAAGGACAACAAGGAAGGAGCTCCGGGAAGATCTCATGGCAGTGGGGACATTGGTTTCAGTCAATACCATAAGTAACGTACTCCACCGCAATGGTCTCCGTTCCAGACGAGCCCGTAATGTACCTTTACTTTCAAAGCGTCATGTCAAGGCTCGTCTACAGTTTGCTCATGATCACTTGGAGGACTCTGAGACAGACTGGTTCAAGGTTCTCTGGTCTGATGAGACCAAGATCGAGATCTTTGGTGCCAACCACACACGTGACGTTTGGAGACTGGATGGCACTGCATACGACCCCAAGAATACCATCCCTACAGTCAAGCATGGTGGTGGCAGCATCATGCTGTGGGGCTGTTTCTCAGCCAAGGGGCCTGGCCATCTGGTCCGCATCCATGGGAAGATGGATAGCACGGCCTACCTGGAGATTTTGGCCAAGAACCTCCGCTCCTCCATCAAGGATCTTAAGATGGGTCGTCATTTCATCTTCCAACAAGACAACGACCCAAAGCACACAGCCAAGAAAACCAAGGCCTGGTTCAAGAGGGAAAAAATCAAGGTGTTGCAGTGGCCTAGTCAGTCTCCTGACCTTAACCCAATTGAAAACTTGTGGAATGAGCTCAAGATTAAAGTCCACATGAGACACCCAAAGAACCTAGATAACTTGGAGAAGATCTGCATGGAGGAGCGGGCCAAGATAACTCCAGAGACCTGTGCCGGCCTGATCAGGTCTTATAAAAGACGATTATTAGCTGTAATTGCAAACAAGGGTTATTCCACAAAATATTAAACCTAGGGGTTGAATAATAATTGACCCACACTTTTATGTTTAAAATTTATTAAAATTTAACTGAGCAACATAACTTTTTGGTTTGTAAGATTTATGCATCTGTTAATAAATCCTGCTCTTGTGTGAAGTTTGAAGGCTCTAACTTATTTGCATCTTATCAAACCTGCTAAATCTGCAGGGGGTTGAATACTACTTGTAGGCACTGTAAATATGAGCTATGAAGCCTACACCAAAAAGGTAGCACAAGCAATGTGTACAGGATAAAACCGTAATTGGGCCAGTGCAAGAATGTCAAAGTACACCAACATTCTGATAACACTTTGTGCTCATTTAGTTTGAAGTTCATGTAGACATCTGCAAACAGGAAGTTTCAAGCTTCCAGAAAAAAAATAAAGAACTGTGTCCATCAGGTACAACCAAAAACAGAATCCTTAACTCCCCACTACAGGATAACTCAGAAGAACAGATTTTAGTAAAACCATATAACATACAAATCTGATAACAAAATACAGAGAAGTTATCTTGTTTTCAAAATTTTGAAACAAAACACAGAAAATATTTCCTAGCTGCAATGACTTCTATTATCACTTAAAGGACATTCACATTTTATATATAATTTCATGCTTTAATCAATGTCATCAGTACATTCTTTACTGGGCTAATATTTAAGTTGTGGTGGTCATTAGCAGAGGGCTGCACACTTTTCAGCTGTGTGGGCACTCACTGGCTTCTCCGACATGAAGTCTACGATGTCTGAGTAAAGAGGAGTTGACTTTGAAGCTTTTTCCACAACGATTACAAGTGTAAGGCCTTTCTTCAGTGTGCGTCTTCTGATGGATGTACAGATACGAGCTCTGACTAAAACTCTTACCACATTTGCTACATACAAATGGCTTTTCCCCCATGTGAACTCTCTGATGTCTGACAAGCGTGGAGTTCACACGGAAACACTTGCCACAATATCCACAGGCGTAGGGTCTTTCTCCTGTATGGGTTCTTTGGTGAATAAGAAGGTAAGAACTCTGAGTGAATGTTTTCCCACAGTCAGTACAAACATAAGGCCTCTCCCCTCTATGGGCTCTCTGATGTCTAAACAGGCTAGAACTCTGAGTAAAGGTCTTTCCACACTCACACACATAAGGTCTCTCTCGAGTATGCACTCGTTGATGCATAATAAGGTGGGATCGGCAGTGGAAGCTTTTCTCACATCTCACACATTGGAAATGCTTATGTGTTGGACGGTTCTTCACAGATTTCCTGAGCAGGATTTTCACTTGTTCACTGAAGTTCTCAATCCTTATATTATGTTTAGTATTGATGCTACCATGGGCCATGTGGAAAGTCCGGTTATCAAGTCCACGTGCATCTTCTTGTTTGACTGTCTGCTGTCCACACAGAATCTCAGCAGAGTCCACAGCCCTACTTTGTGTTTGAAGGTCAGGGAGGTAACCTTCCTGCTTGATATGAATAATGGGTATGTTTTCTACTGAAATACAGAAAAAAATGAAAAATAAAAAAACTGAAGTTCCCCTAATTCACAATAATATAAGGTGTAACATATAGGAGCAGCATTGGTCAATTGGACAAGAGATGGGAATCAGCAACTATCACCCTGTGTATTAAAATAAGAGGCAACTGCTGGAAATTTGTGGGTATTATCTAAACTAAAACTGCTCAATGTGTTTGTACTTGCTAAGCATAGGACACAAAGAAAATAACGAGGGTACTATAAAGCACTTATTAGGAAAAGCGGTTCTGAATATCTGAGGATTCAAGCAGTAAGTGTTGTTTCAATGGATGCGGATCCTTGGGGTTTAGACAACAGAAAACATATAGCAGCTTTGCTCACCGTAGTCATTTCTTCCTAATCTGAAAAATGGATAGAAAAACCCCTCAAAAATCTGAGTCCAGAATGTCTGTATTTTGTACCCTCCCTCCAGACTGATGTGTTTTAGAGAAAGCATGTCTTTTTGGCTGCAGGAAGTCATGTCTTTGGCAGAGAAAGATTGGCTGGGTTAATATATCAGGCCTTTATATCCGATTGAAAAACCTAATAATTCATTTTTGGAATGCTAAATCCTGTTCTCAACATAGAAGAAAATCTTGCTATTTCTCATAATGGCACTTCTCTCCAATCACAACTGTGTATACAACTAATATTACACGTCATACCCACAGAAGAGCACAGGAAGAGTGTGTATCTTGTGTGAGCTGACCGATGCAGGTCCAATGTACTGAAGGGTCTAGATCAGTGTTACTTGGCCAGTGCAACAACCATCACGTGCCACAGGCACACCCTACCACCCAAGCTAGGTGACAGTATGGCAGGGTCCCAAAAGCAGTCATTATTGTGCAAGGCACAGAGGGATTATTCACTTGGGAATCTTATAGCTTGCGCAAAGACCCCATGCCAAATGATGATCTCCTGGGTCTGGACTGCCACTTCTTGCAATGTAAATCTGAATCATTATACTCAGGAAACAGGGATTTTTGTGATACTCACCATAAAATCTTTTTCTCCTTCGCCTCATTGGGGGACACAGGACAGTGGGTGTATGCTACTGCCGCCAGGGGGCTGACCCTGAGTGAATGAAAAAAAAGGTTAGCTCCTCCGCAGTATACACCCTCGCCCTGATTGCTGGAGAGACCAGTTTGGTGCAAAAACAGTAGGAGATTAAAAAAAACAGCAAAAATCAACCTTAATACAGATAGCATGTCTAGAAGACCCACCTATTATCATAAATACATATTAACAAACAAAAAGGGAGCCAATTGGCTAACAGGGTGGGTGCTGTGTCCCCCAATGAGTGTCTTGGAGAAAAGGATTTTACGGTGAGTACCACAAAAATCCCTGTTTCTCCTTCGCCTCATTGGGGGACACAGGACTGTGGGACGTCTTTAAGCAGTCTGTTATGAATGGGTCACCGAGGAGGAAAACTAAACAAACTAAGTCACAGAAAACCAGAGACCAGGTTGGTAACTATGCAGATAGCAGACCCCTGATCCTAACCACACAACTAGCAGCAGCCGTGGAGCGTTCCTACGATGAATCAAGACGCCTCGTCACAGCCGGAGGACCAAATAAGCCTAAAGCAAGAAAAGGGAAAAACTAACTGCCCCAGAGCAGACCCCAAAGGAATAGACAGCCCCCACACATGTATTGACGGTGAAACGATGAAAACACAAACACAGGCAGGAAAATAGGCTGAGCAAACGATGGGGCCCAAACTAACTAGAAAGGACAGGAAAGGAAAGACACTGTCTGCAATCTGCCCAAAAAACACTACAAAAATAAAGTCCAACACTTTTGATAACAAAATTAACCCTGAAGTCACTAGACTTCTCCCACTATATCAGCACTCTGAAATATTCTGAGACAGAGCAAAAAAGAGGCCAATCTAATAAGGGTTAAAAAGCAAATTGGCAAATACAGATAAATAAGAGTGGAAATTCAGCACAGCCCCAGCCGGGGCTGGCTGACCACACAAAAAAACTGAATAGACCAACAAAATCAAGTGTGAACATTAGCACAAACACTTAGCTTGAGATGACTGGAACAGAGCTGAAAACCAAGACCTGAAAAGCCAGAAGGAATCACCAGCACCAGAATAGGGCGTCAGCTGTCTTAAATCCAGTCTGAGATTCCAGAGATCCAATCGTTATCATCATCAGGTGGCAGATCTCTACTAATTAAATCAACCTCACTACCTCCTGTTACCACCAGAGGGAGCCCAGAAGGAGAACTCACAACTGGTAGACCAGAAAATTCACAACAGCAGTCCCTGGGTGGGAAGTCGACTCACCGGTCCAAGCTATACGCACCTCCTGTCAAAGGGTGCACCACCGCTGCTTGGAGAATCCTTCTACCCAGGCTCGCGTCTGCTGAAGCCGGAGTATGGATACTGTACTGCTTGCAGAATGTGTGAAGACTGGTTGCCACTTTGCAAACCTGCTTCGCCAAAGCCTTGTGCTGAAGAGTCCAAGAGGCGCCCACCGCCCGAGCGTAGTGTACAATGATCCCCGCTGGAACAGGTGGACCTCTGATGCGGTAAAACTCCTGAATAGCAAAAAGAATCCACCTGGCTATGGTCAATCCTTAGGCAGCGAGTCCCTTCCTGCGACCCTCGGGGAGTACGAACTGCGTCTGTCTAGCGAAAGGATGCCGTCCGTGACACGTACCTCCTGAGAGCTCTCACCAGATCCCACGTATGTAGCGCCTTTTCCACACGGTGTACTGGTGCTGGGCAGAACAAGGGCAAGACAACATCCTCAATAAAGTGGGATGAGGAAACGACCTTTGGCAGAAAAGGAGGAGCCGGCCTGAGAACCACCTTATCCTTGTGGAAAATCAGATACCAGGCTCAGTAGGATAGAGCCGCCAGCCACGAGGCCCGCCTAATTGATGCTATAGCCATGAAGAACAGCACCTTCCAGGAAAGGTATGCCAAAGAGACACCCTGTAGTGATTCAAATGGAGCTTCCTGCAGAACACCTAGGACCAGGTTAAGACACCAGGCGTCCAGAGGGGTCCTATAGGGAGGTACCAAGCGGGAGACCCCTGGATGAGGGTCTTTACTTGCAGATTGGTAGCAATCCTATGCTGAAACAGGGGGGATAAGGCCGAAATCTGTCTCCTGAGGGAACTTGGATCTAACCCTGAGTCTAGGCCAGACTGGAGAAAAGTTACAATGTTGGGAATGGAGAATCTAAGTGGAGGATAACCGCAGTCCCTACACCATGAGAAAGAAAAACCTTCCAGGCGTGGTGGTAATACGTGCTGAGGCGGGCTCCCGGGCACCAACCATTGCAGCAACCACCTTCCGTCCAAACCCTAACCCTGGGTCAAGATCCAAGATTCAATGTGTAAGCTGTCAAACACAGAGACTCTGAGTTCTGGTGGTAGATCGGGCCCTGGGAAAGTAGGTCTGGGCGCTCTGGCAGCCGCCAGGTGATGTCGACGAGTAGCTACACTAGATCTACGTACCATCCCTCATGGCAAACCGGATGGTGCGGGAGACCGGCTGGCGAAGTGCCCGGGCTCCCTGCCGGAGTGCTAGGGCCTTTTCCCGAGGGAGAATTTCCAACCCTCAGAAAGTGTCCAAGATCATCCTTAGAAAGGAAATCTTGTGAGTTGGAATAGGGGAAGACTTCTTCAAATTCACCAGCCACTAAGAAGTCTATCCAGCATGATGCAGATGCTCTCTTCACAAGTCTGAAAAGATGAGCCGTTGACCAGGAGGTAGTCTGTTGTGAATTCTCTTTCTGGGCTCCCTCTGGTGGTTACTGGAGGTAGTGGAGCTGGTCAGATTGACAGAAGCTTGCCACCTGATAATGATGACGATTGGAGATCTGGGGTTTCTGACAGCTGACTTCCTTCAATCCCTGCTGGTGATTTTCTTCCTGTGCCTTCTGAGGTCTGATGTATCCTGCTCTGTTCCTGCATGGTTCAGCTAAGTGTTCATTTGCATTTGATCTGGTTTTGTCTATCTCTGCTTTGTGCAGGTCAGCTTGTTCTGTCCCCTGTTGTGTTGGTCTCTTTTTGCTTTCAGTATATGCCGGGGTGCTGATGTAGTGGGGGCGTGGTCGTGTGACTTCAGTGTTTTTTGTGTATCAGACGTGTTGGATTCTTCAAGATTTTTGCGTGGTTGCGGACGGTGTCTTTCTTTTCCTGTCCTGTCTGGTCAGTTTGGGCCCCATCTTTTGCTCAGTCTGTTTTTCTGCCTGCATTTGTTTTCGTCTTGTCTCACCGACGGTGTATGTTTGGGGGCTGTCTATTCCTTTGTGGTCTGCTCCGGGGCAGTTTGGCTTTCACCTTTCTTGCTTTGGGCTGGGTTGGTTCTTCGGCTGTGACGAGGCGTCTAGGGCATCGTGGGTGCGCTCCGCGGCTACTGCTAGTTGTGTGGATGGGATCGGGGGTCTGCGGTCCACTTGGTTGCCGACCTCTCTGGTTGTCTGGTAGCTTAGCCTGGTCTTGCTATCCTCCTCGGTGACCCATTAATAACAGTCGTCCAGATAAGGCAAGATGACTATGCCCCGGGCAATGCAGAATGGACACGACGGTCACCATGACCCTTGTGAATACCCTGGGAGCAGTGGCTAGCCCGAAAGGTAAGGCTGTGAACTGGTAATGCAGGTTGCTGACGGCAAACTGTAAGAACCTTTGATGTGAGGAAAAAATGGGGATGTGCTGATAGGCGTCTTGGATGTCGATAGAGGCCAAATATTCTCCCCTTTTCCATGGCAGACATGACCGAGCGGAGTGTCTATCCGGAAATGTCTGATCTTGACAAAACTTGTTTAGAAGTTTTTGGTCCAGAATGGGCCTTATGGTTCCCCTCTTTTTTGGGTACCACCAACAGGTTGGAGTAGAAACCCTGAAATCTCTATTTCCGGTACAGGGATAACCACTCCGCTGCGCCTGAGAGATTCGAGGACTTCGAATAAGGTGCGTGCCCGGGTTTCTGATTTGGGAGGACGAGACAGGAAAAATCATTTGGGGGTGGCTGATAAATACTATCCTGTACCGTGAAGACACCAGGAACTGGCGGTGTTGGCCGCCGCGACCCGCCCGGGTCACGAAAGAACCGAAAACGTGTTTAAAGCTGGTGATGGAATAGCTGCTTAATCCCGTCGTGGGAGAAAGTTGGCTTTCCCCCCTGTGGTGTCGGAGATAAGCTCATCTAGCTTCTCACCAAACAATCTGCCACTCTGATATGGCAAAGAAGTTAGGGATTTCTTGGAAGTTGAGTAGGCTCGCCATGTTCTCAACCATAGGGCTCCCCTGATGGAAAACGCATTTGCGGCAGCCAGTGATGCGCAATTAGCTGCATCAAGGATGCGTTAATCAAATAGCCTCCTCCTAGGACTATTATAATAAAAATTTTATTTCTATAGCGCCGACATATTCCGCAGCACTTTACATTTCAGAGGGGATTTGTACAGACAATAGACATTACAGCATAACAATAATCACATAGATTATAACAAATACCAAGAGGAATGAGGGCCCTGCTCGCAAGCTTACAGTCTATGAGGAAAGAGGGAGACACGAAAGGTGGGTGGTAACAGTTGCCCTGATTGTATGGACCAGCCATAATGTTAAGTACAGACACAGAGGGCTAATGGATGCATAAAGCATGTGGGAACAAGATGCGGGGAACCTGGTTATGGTAAAACTTTTGGCTGTGCCACACAGGGATAGAATAGGTTAATGTGTGGAGGTGATAGGCCAGTCTGAATAAATGCGTTTTCAGGGCACGCTTAAAACTGTGGGGATTGGGGACTAATCGTATTGACCTGGGAAGTGCATTCCAAAGAATTGGCACAGCACGTGTAAAGTCTTGGAGACGGGAGTGGGAGGTTCTGATTATTGAGGATGCTAACCTCAGGTCAGCAGAACGGAGGGCGCGGGTAGGGTGGTATACTGAAACGAGGGAGGAGATGTAGGGTGGTGCTGAGCCATGGAGGGCTTTGTGGGTGAGGGTAATAAGTTTATACTGAATTCTGGAGTGGATGGGTAGCCAGTGTAATGACTGGCACAAGGTAGAGAAATCGGTGTAACGATTGGTGAGGAATATGATCCTGGCTGCAGCATTCAAGACAGATTGGAGAGGGGAAGAGTTTGGTAAGAGGGAGACCGATTAGAAGAGAGTTACAATAGTCGAGACGAGAATGAATAAGAGAAACAGTAAGAGTTTTTGCAGAGTCAAAAGTAAGAAAAGGTCGAATTCTAGAAATGTTTTTGAGGTGCAGATGACAAGAGCAAGCCAGTGATCGAATGTGGGGGGCAAAGGAAAGCTCGGAGTCAAGTATGACCCCAAGATAGTGGGCATGTTGCTGGGGAGTAATAGTGGAACCACACACAGAAATGGCAATGTCGGGTATAGGTACATTAGTAGAGGGAGGAAACACAAGGAGTTCAGTCTTTGACAGGTTCAGTTTCAGATATAGTGAGGACATGATGTCAGACACAGCGTTTAGACAATCGCCGGTGTTTTCTAGAAAGGCTGGCGTGATGTCAGGAGAAGCGTATAATTGGGTGTCATCAGCATAGAGATGGTACTGGAAACCAAATCTACTGATTGTTTGACCAATAGGGGCAGTGTACAAGGAGAAGAGGAGGGGGCCTAGAACCGATCTTTGAGGAACCCCAACAGTAAAGGGAAGGTGAGGAGGAGGAGGAGGAACCGGCAAAAGATACAGTAAAAGAGCGGTCAGAGAGATAGGAGGAGAACCAGGAGAGAACGGTGTCCTTGAGGCCAATGGAACGGAGCATAGTGAGGAGGAGCTGATGATCCACAGTGTCGAATGCTGCAGAGAGAACCAAGAGAATTAGCATGGAGAAATGACCATTTGATTTAGCTGTTAGTAGATCACTAGAGACTTTAGTGAGGGCAGTTTCAGTAGAGTGTAAAGAGCGGAAACCGGATTGGAGAGGGTCGAGAAGAGAGTTATCAAAGAGATAGCGGATAAGACGGAAGTGGACCAGGCGTTCCAGGAGTTTAGAGATGAAGGGAAGATTGGAGACAGGTCTATAGTTAGCGGCACAGTTTTGGTCGAGAGATGGTTTTTTTAAGTAGTGGATGTATGATGGCATGCTTAAATGAGGGAAAGATACCAGAAGAGAGAGAGAGAGGATAAATATTTTAGTTAGGTGAGGGGTGACAGTGACTATTGGACTCGCGATCTCAGCTGCCTCTGATGGTAGGTCCAGGCTCTGCAAAGCTGTATTTAATGACTGACCAGGAATCATGGCCTTGTTTACCCAAGTTGCCGTGAAAGAGGGAGAGCTGATCCTGAGGCCTCAAACACTGAGCGAGCCAGGCTCTCTATTGACAGTCAGTGGAATCCTTATTAGCAGAACCGTTAGGCAGGGATTATAGGGTGTTAGATGCCAACCGTGATACGGGTGGATCTACCGATGGGGGCTCTGCCCACTTTTTACGGAGTTTCGAGGCAAACGGATAACTTCATCCGGTGCCCTCTGTCCTGCGAAGAGTTTGTTTGGTCGCTCCCTGTGTCATTGCACTATGTCCTCAAACTCTGGGTGAGTGGCAAATACTCTATGAGGCCGTTTGACCCATTTGAATGACAGCTTATGACCTAAGGTCAAGTGGATTCATCGTCAATTCCCAGGGTTTGGTTGGCGGCCTTAATGAGACTGTCAACTGATTCCTGGTAACCTGGTGCATCCAAATTGAGGGGCCCCTCGGAATCGTAATCCGAGTTTGCTCGCTGTCACCCCCTAGAGAAGGGGAGCGAGAAGCAGAGCTGATAGATGCTGAGGCACCAGTCAGGATGGGTGACGCTGTGTGGGTTCGTTTCACCCCTGGCATCTGTCTAGAGTGAGAGCGGCCCCTGCAGGCCGGAGGCTACCTGTAAGGTCGAGGATTTCTCCAAGACAGGTGAGCCGCTGTCCCTGCCCCTATCTGGGGCCTGAAGGGACTCAATTGTGCCATATACTGCGACAAAAACAGAGCCCATTCTGGGGGCTTGGTCGCAGGGGAGGGCTCCTGGGCGCGTTAAGGATCGCAGGCTTTGCAAAACTGATTGCTCTGTGCCTGCGGTCCTCTGGACCGGCTGGCTGACGTGGCCTGGGGCAGTGACGCCATTAGTATAGCTGCCCGGCTGGAGGGGGGTGGTAGCACTTACCCACAGTCCTGCACCCCTGAGCGTCCTGAAGTGCAGCAGGAGGGGTCTGGGCCGCTCCTAACTTCAAAATTTGTGCCTTGCGAGTGGGCGGGCCCGACCGGAGTAGGCGTGCCTGGGGATGAGGAGATCCAGGATGAGGAGAGGGACCGTCTGCCTCCTTCCACCACCGCAGTACTTGCATTGGTGGTGCAGTGGGGGCCGCACGGACTGTACTTGTGCCTCTGTACAGCCTAGGGTTTCAATACCTCAGGGTGGTCAAGGCTATGCCCGGCATCATGTCCCACGCTGCGGGAGAGGATACGTGGAGGCGACACTCGCACGTGCTCGCCCGTTGATGGTTTGGAGAGATCAGACCCTTTCAATAGGGTCCGTCGCCCCTGTCTCATCTTCATGGAAAGTAAAAGAAGCAAAAAAAAGTCTGGGAAAAAGACCAGACGTGTGCCTCCTACGGACACTAAGCATGAACTGGTCTCGACGGCAATCAGGGCGAGGGTGTATACTGTGGAGGAGGAGCTAACCTTTTTTTCATTCACTTAGTGTCAGCCTCCTGGCGGCAGTAGCTTACACCCACAGTCCTGTGTCCCCCAATGAGGCGAAGGAGAAAATTATGTAAGCAGCAGAGCATTTAATGTTCCTTCAATTTACAGATCATAAGGCCAGTTTCACCCATGTGGCATTCACAGTACAAGCGAGGACTGTCATGTCTGGTGGGGCTGCAGATCTCCTTAGCCAACTTAACAGCATCCTACAGAACTTTGAAGCTGGTGGTCAGGAGGCCTGCGGCCATCCAGACATTGCAGTCTGTACTGAGACCATGAATGAATGTTGCATGTGTTAAACAGACTTAAACGTCATCTAAGAACTCAAAGGAATGATGCTCCTTTTAAATATATATGTTGGTTGATTCTATTTTGCTTATGGAAGAAAAGTTCCATCTACCTTAGTAGAAAATGCAGATTCCAGTGCCCTCAATACCGGTTTCATCCTCACATCACTAGCACAATACAGTAGTTCTTTGTTGGCTCCATGTACCAGAACCACCATGCACATACGTAACAACATTAGTGTGGAAAGTATTTTTGATACCAGCAGATTTCTGCTGCCACCATACCTCCCTACTACGAAGGACTGTTGCTTAGCATTACAAAGGAGAATGACCATCAGAACAATGGTCATAATTACTTTGGTGCCACCATAACACCAAAAACGTGAGCTCAATTTCAGCAGTTACATTAGTCTTAGCTCAGTTTCAGCTTAGACTGACGCAGGGGGCCTCCACCACGGAGCAGATGTCCTGTTTTCATTGACCAACTGCTTTGTACATGAAAAGTTTCATTCAGATTTCTCCATTACCGTTGCTTCGACTATAGCTGACCACGTATGGTGACCATTGAGCCTACGCTCCCTTTTTCAGAGGTTTACATTGTATGAATTTACAAAATCTATATGTGAGAGAAAATCGTAGTTACTTACCGATAACGGTATTTCTCTGATCCCATGACGGCACCACGGAGAGAGAGGGATCCGCCCTCAGGGGCAGGAAACCTACAGATGAAAAAGGCGGTACCTCTCTCCCACATCAGTTGGTTTACAGAGCATTACACAGAACTTTCAGCTGCTACTCTAATGGTTATAAAAATCAAATTAAACAAATTAAGCTTAATAGAGGCACCGTGTGGCTAAGTACTAAAGCTAACTAACTCACTCTAATGTGCACACCTGTGTGTGAAAGGGAGGGGATGTACGAGTGCCGTCATGGGATCAGAATAACTCCTTTTGGATAAAGTATTTTAACTCAGGCTTACTGTGCGCTGATGGACCAGGATAAAAATCACCACATGAGAAGTTTAACCATTTATTCCCAACGCGTTTCAAAGTGTAAAACCACTTCTTCCTCAGGGGATGACATGTAGTGAATAGATACAGCCTTCTCCGGTTAAATACATACAATATTTGAATCTAGGCGCCAAAAATCACATGTGATGAAAGGACAGATGTCAAAGTTCAAGGGTTAATAAAGCGTGAAATACATTTACAATTGTTCTTATTACTTAACAATTAAACCTTCACAATTACAATGTGAAACGTGTTAATAAAGGGCTGTATCTATTCACTACATGTCATCCCCTGAGGAAGAAGTGGTTTTACACTTTGAAACGCGTTGGGAATAAATGGTTAAACTTCTCATGTGGTGATTTTTATCCTGGTCCAGCAGCGCACAGTAAGCCTGAGTTAAAATACTTTATCCAAAAGGAGTTATATTGGCGGTCACGGTTGTGAACCTTCGGGCGTGCAGCAGGCTGACAATGATTTACATGCTTTTATCTCTTCTGGAAAAGGTGAGTAGATTCCATCTGAATTTATTCCATTTTCCACCCAGATAAGACCCTATTGCGCTTTTTCTTTCCTTAGTTTTATTCTGTCATGGGATCAGAGAAATACCGTTATCGTTAAGTAACTACGATTTTCTTGTTCCCCCATGACGGCACCACGGAGAGAATTACAAAGATTGTACATCTAGGGAGGGACCACCGCCTCCAGAACCCTTTTCCCAAAGGTGAGATCTGAAGAGGAGGTTAAGTCTAGACAGTAATGTTTGAAAAATGTAGAGGGGGAAGACCAAGTGGCCGCTCTACATATCTTGTCTATTGAAGCGCCGGCTTTCTCCGTCCAGGATGACGCCACTGCCCTGGTTGAGTGGGCTCTTAAGTCCTCCGGGATGGCCGCCCTGCAAGAGGAGTAGGATAGGGTGATGGCCTCTCTTATCCACCTCGCCAGTGTGGCCTTTGATGCTTTTTGACCCTTCCGAGGACCCTGAAAACAGACAAAGAGCCCTATCCTTCCTAAACTCCCTCGTGGTTGTCAAATATTGGACCAGGCATCTTTTTACATCTAAAGTGTGTAATACCTCTTCTGTTTTGTTTTTTGGGATTGGGACAGAAGGAGGGTAGGGCGATTTCCTGGGTCCTATGAAACTGTGAAGACACCTTGGGGAGATATGCTGGGTCGGTTCTAAGAATTACTCGGTCATCCAGAGCTTGCGTGATAGAGTAATTGTATCCCGGGGGGGGGGGGATGCGTAGGGTGATCGGCCTAGATCTACTTGAGGCTCTAATGAATCTCATAACCCATCTATTTTTGGCCAGGTCATGGTTATACAAAGCTCCCAAGGCTGCCACCTGTACTTTTAAGGTGCTGGTAGCTAACCCCTTTTCCAACCCCCTCTGCAGGAATTCCAGAATCTTGTCTACAGGGACGCCCGTTGGGTTGGTGCCTGACACTGACAAGAATTTTTTCCACACTTTGCCATATGCTCTAGTGGTTACTGGCTTTCTGCTTTGTAGTAGCATGGTTACCAAGTTTGACGAGAAGCCCTTGCTAATTAGGAGCTCCCTCTCAAAAGCCAAGCCGTCATGTGTAGGTTTGTTTATGTGGGGGTGATACACTGGTCCCTGGGATAGCAGGTTTGAAGTTTCTGGTAGAACCCAAGGATCCGTTACAGACATTCTACTCAGCCAGGAGAACCATATTCTCCGTGGCCAGAAGGGCGCTATTACCACTACCGTCGCCTTATCCCCCCGTATTTTCCTCAGTACTAAGGGGATGAGAGATATTGGGGGGGAAGGCGTAGGCCAGATGATAATCCCAGGGTATCGTAAAAGCGTCTAGAGCTACTGGGCCCTCCCGGGGATCGATTGAGCAGAAGGTTTCCAACTTCTGGTTCTGACTGTTCGCAAATAAGTCTATTTCTGGCCGGCCCCAGAGTTTCACGACCTGGCTTAGTTCCCACTCCCCTTGTTTTAGACGTGTCCTGCTTAAAAAGTCTGCCGTTCGATTTTCTGCACCTTTTATGTGAAGGGCTGTCAGGGATTCTAGATTGGGTTCTGCCAGGTGGAAGATGGATTTTGTTACCTCCATCAGTGGTCAAGATCTGGTGCCCCCCTGGTGGTTTAGATATGCTACCACTACCTGGTTGTCTGAGAAGACCCTTGTGTGATGTGAACGAAGTGAATCTAGAAAATGAATGAGAGCTAGTTTTACTGCCAGCAGCTCCTTCATATTTGAGGAAGCAGACTTTCTTTCCTGGTCCCAGGGCCCTTGTGCAACCTGGTTGTCTAGATGTGCACCCCACCCCCAGGGGCTTGCGTCCGTAGTTAGGATCTTTGTCGCAGGCCATGCCCAAGGATCCCCCTTGGCTAGGTTTGCTGGAACTGTCCGCCACGTTAAGGACTGTTTTATCTCTGGTGAGATGTTTAACTGCATGTCTAAATTCCCGTGTGGGGAACCGTCTGCGTCTAATATTTCCCACTGTAAAGGGGGTTTTACACTAAGCGATATCGCTAGCAATATCGCTAAAACGTCACTGGTTTTGTGACGTTATAGCGATATTGCTAGCGATATCGCTATGTGTGATACTTACCAGCGACCGGCTCCCCCGCTGTCCATCGCTGATCGCGCGAGAATGTCCGGCTCCATTTCTCGTCGGGCGCTTCCTGCTGAGACTTCCTGCTGTGACGACGAGCGACGCTGGACGCGGGCGGGAGGACGCCAGGATCGCTGTGTGTGAATGGTAAGTATCGTGCGCTGCGTCGCTGCTGCATCGCTGTGAGATCTTTCTGTATGAAAGCTCACTAGCGATCATTTAGCGATGCACCAGCGATCCTGACCGGGTGGGATCGCTGGTCGGATCGCTGGTGCATCGCTAAATGTAAAAGGGCCTTAAGTCTCAAGTATGGCTCTGTGCCCACTGAACTGCTGGCATGCAGGCTGTCATTGATCCTAATAGTGACATTGCTTTTCTCAGGGTAGTGTTCGGGGAAGCTATCATTTGTGACGCCATTTGTGTCATTTTTTTGAACCTTCGCCTGCGGAAGATAACATTTCTGTTCGATTGAGTCCAGTGTTATCCCCAAGTAATCTTGTACCTGACTCGGTACAAGTCTGAACTTGGGCAAGTTCAGCATCCACCCTAGACTCAGTAGAGACCTCATGACCATGTCCAACTGTTGTTTGCAGTGGTGAAAGGTGACCCCTATTAGAGATCGTCCAGGTATGGGACTATCAGAATGTTTAGCTCTCTTATGTGGGCCATTACCTCTGATATTACCTTTGAGGTATTTAATGTGGTCTCTGTGAATAGGCACATGGTAGTATGCGTCTCTTAAGTCTAATACGGCCATGAAGCAAGCTGGGGGAAGCATTTTTGTACAAGATTTTATTGTCTCCATTTTGAAGTGCTGAATGTCTAGGAATTTGTTCAGCCTTTTTAGATTTATGATCGCCCTGTACGATCCGTCTGGCTTCTTGCGAAGGAAGAGAGGGGAGTAGAAGCCTTTGCCCCTGTCTTGGTAGGAGACTTCTTGTAACACGTTTTTCTCCCTTAGATTCGCGATTTCTTGTTGCAGAGCCAGCTGCTCGTGTGATGTCCTTTGGGGCGTTATCACGAAAGAGTTGTTTGGGAGGGTAATGAATTTTAGCCTCAGACCTTCCTTTATTATGTTTAATATCCATGAACTCGCGGATATTTTTTCCCAGGCCTGGAGAAAGTAGTATAATCTTCTCCCGACCCGGGGAGTACCTTCATTGTGGCTTTTTGTTATCAGGTGATTTGTTAAACATAAAGCCCTTGTTTTTATTTCTCCTATCCTCCCATCCTTCTTTGTTCCCTTTTGGGGGCTTCCGTCGCATGAACCTTCTGTTCCGAAAAGGCCGTTTGTATGCCTGACTAGGGAACACGGGAAAAGATTTTTTCTTGTCCCCTGCCTTGTCCAGGATGTTGTCTAGCGTTGGGCCAAATAAAAATTCCCCCTCGCGCGGGATTGCACACAATTTGTTTTTTGTCTGTAAGTCTCCCGGCCAGCATTTCAGCCATAAGGAGAGTCTTGCAGCCTTCGAGAAGGCGGCTGTTCTGGCCGCCAGCCTGGTCGAGTCTACCGATGCATCCGCCAGGAAGGCTGCTGCCCCCTTCATTACAGAAACTGACCTCTGCAGTGTATCTCTTGGGACTTTTCCCTTTATTTGTGAATCTAAGTGGTGCAGCCAGACCATTAGGGCGCATGCCGTGCATGTGGCTGCTATGGCTGGCTTTAGCCCCCCTGCTGCCGCCTCCCACACATTTTTTAGAAAAGCTTCTGCTTTTTTGTCCATTGGGTCCTTCAGGGTGTGTCTTCGAAGGGCAGGGCAAATTTTTTAGAAGCTTTTGCAACGGCTACGTCTAATTTAGGGGCTTTACTCCATAGGGAGCAGGCCGGGTCGTTAAAGGGGTATTTCCTCTTGGGTGTTGAGGACTTTTTTGTCTGGCTTTTTCCACTCTCGTTTAATTAGGGAGTGGATTTTCTCATTGATAGGAAAAGCTCTCCGTTTTTTTTTTGTTCCAGCCCACCGAACATCAGATCTTGGGCTGTTTTCTTAGGCCGTTCATCTACTAGCCCCATAGTTGTCCTCACAGCTTTTACCAGGGTGTCTGTTTCTTCAATGGGGAAGCAGCTACGTCCCCCTTCTGAGGATGATGAAGAGGACTGGGAGGATGATGAGTTACTTGAGTCAGATAGTTCGCTTTCTGACTCTCTAACACTGGACTCTGGCGATCTATGCCTGGACCTACGTTTCTTCTTTGAGGCTCTAGCGCCCTTAAGGGCGTCTTCGACCTGGGTCCTTATTAGTGTTTTGAGATCTGAAGCAAATTCCTCCTGTATTGTCTGCTCTACGCATGCCGCACAGAGCTTTTTCTCCCACGTAGGGAGTAGCTCCTCCGTGCATATGGCACATACCATGTGCTTGGATTTTGTCGTGCATTTACGCCCCTGAAACAGAAAAATTAACAATCGCATATTAGCGAGCGGGCATTCACGGAGATCACTCACCCTCCTTGTGGAACGAGAGATACCGTCTCAGGTGTAGAGATTATTTCCACCACTGAATCCAAGTCTGGCTGTGCTGCCATGGTGGAGCTTTGGCTGCGCTGCGATCTTGCGTGACCACTGCTGCTGCGCTGCTGGGAAGAGTTGCGCTAGCGCTGTGAATGCTGGCGCTGTTCCTGCGTTTGCCGCAGCCCCTGCCTCGGGGATCGCCGCGTCTCCTCTTTCTGCTTTTAGCTCATGCTGACACTCCTTTCCCCTTTAGTGGGGTTTAAAATATGAGCGCTTTTTTTTTTTCCTTTGAATTTGGCGACGCCTCTACCCAGCGGTCCCTGCGCCCCCGGAAGTGGCCGCCCGCGCATGCGCACTGCGGATTACCCAGTAGTGCACTGCGGCCCCACTTTAATGGCACTGTACTTGTGCGCGCGCCGCCAGCATCCCGCGCCCGGAGCCAGCAATCTGTACCCGCCTGTAAAGGACTCATCTCCTGCGGCTCCCGGTGGCTGCCGTCACCCTCCACCGCTCTGCGGTCCCGCACCTTGCGCCCCCTGGTGGTCACCGCCACTCCCTCCGGGTTGCTCCGAGGTGCAGCCGAGGCCCTGTGTATTGCGGCTCCCGATGGCCGCCGCCATCCTCCACAGCCTGTTCCAGGCCCGGCACTCGGCGGGGGGCCCTCCTGTAGTGACAGCCGCCATTGCTCGTAGGAGGCAACCCCCTTTTTTTTTTGTTTTCCTTTTCCTGGGATTGGCAAACTTGCTCCACTCTTCACTGCCTCTCCCCACTCACCCTCAAGGCCCGCCGACCCCGGTGGTGGTGCTTCGGGGGAAGCCCGCAGGGGGCCTCGATCCAGCCGAGGCCGGGAGCCCCGCTGCCTATTACCGGACTGGCTCGGTCCCCGGCATCCCACGTCGACTGCAGGTATGTGCTGTAGGTTCTCCCTCAGGGACAGAAAACCAACTGATGTGGGAGAGAGGTACCGCCTTTTTCATCTGTAGGTTTCCTGTCCCTGAGGGCGGATCCCTCTCTCTCCGTGGTGCCGTCATGGGGGAAAGAGAAATATTTTATTTTAAACAAAAGCTATGAGAAAAAAATTGGGCACTCAAGATTATTTTACAAGTAAAATATAAAAACAGGAAAAAAATACTTATGCTGGGCATTTGTACTAACTCGCCTCAAAATGTCGCTAATATCTACAGCCTGTCCTGTGAAAACAAGTCTCACGAAAAACAGAAGTCCAGTGACACTCGCCTCATTCATACTGACCAATAGCATAAACTTTACAAGTCAATTCGCAATAAGTGCCTAAATTAAAGAAAAAAAAAAATGTAGTTATTGAGAATTTCTTCCATTGTCCAAACTTCAAAGGTTGATAGTTAATTTTATGGAAACCCAAAGTGCAGTAATAACACCTACAACTGATGCTTAGACGACACTATAAAACACGGAAGGTTTGGTGTTCTTTGCGGAGGTTGGAGTAGCTGTAACTTGCTCGCTGTACAGTCTCTGGTTCATTCTTGTTATGTAACCCTATAGTACAGATTTTCCAATCACTGAATAATCAGCCATCACAGAACCAGCCCTGTCAGCAGGATTGTGCGCAGTAACCTGCACACGGCGTCAGGTCGGCGCTGTTAAAACTGGGTTGATGAAATCCATCTTGTGGCTGTTTCTTAACCTTTATTTTCAGTTTTGTGTTAATGATATGCCCGCGTCCTAAGGCGGGGTTAATGTGCTGCTCTGATTATACATTCATAATGTAGCCTGCTGACAGGTCACTGATCCCTCACTGACCCGCCCCTAGTTTGCATAATGAATACCATCACATACCGAATAAAAAAATTTTTAAAAAACGCTTCTGCAGGCAGGTGTCGGCCGTGGCACCTTCGCTGCAGCATAATCGTATGGTTACTGTGCACTTAATCCTTTTTGCAGATTTACCTGATTGAGGAAAATAGAAGTTATTTTGAAAATGGCGCCTGCGCAGTAGCAGCTGTTGGCGATCTCCGAGAGCTGCTACTGCTCAGGCACGGGCAGCGCCATCTTGGAATTTTTTTTCTTCTCCAGTAAGATGGTGCCTCCGGCGCCTGCGCAACAGCAGCTATCTGATCTCTATACAAACAGATAACTGCTACTGCGCAGGCGCCCTGGGCGCCATTTTGAAAGTGACTTTTTTTTTTTTTTGACTCGCTCAAGTAAATCTGCAAAAGGGATTAAGTGTGCAGCAGGGGTGGGATTCAAATTTTTAACAACCCACACCCATTTAAAGCCACACCCATTTACACACCTTTCCCTCAAACATATACAAGTAGGAGCGCAGTCAAACAGTTGTAAAAAAAAATAAACTGGAATGAGATCAGAACAGTACACATTCTGGCCAGCGGCTCTCCTGACCCGAGTGTGACAGCTGCATATATTTCCATGCAGCTATCTCACTTGACTGACCGGCTGGCCAGGCTGTGCACTACATTCTACAGTATAATGGCCCCATATACTGCTCCATACTATATAATGGCCCCACATGATGCTGCATACAGTATCATGGCCCCATATACTGCTCCATACTGTATAATGGTCCCATATACTACTCCATACTGTATAATGGCTCCACATGTTGCTGCATACAGTATAATGGCCCCATATAATGCTCCATACTGTATAATGGCCCCATATACTGCTTCATACAGTATAATGGCTCCACATGATGCTCCATACAGTATAATGGCCCCATATACTGCTTCATACAGTATAATGGCTCCACATGATGCTCCATAAAGTATAACGGCCCCATATACTGCCCCATACTGTATAATGGCTCCACATGGGCTCATTCTCATCCTCCCCCCCCGTCCCCCTGGGCTCATTCTCATCCTCCTCCCCCCCTTGTATGCATGGCTGGGCTCACCTGAGTCCTCCCCTGGTCCCTGCATGTAAATCCAGGCAGCACATGTATCCTCCTCCTGTATGAGCGGTCCTGCTGTACGCCTATGGGAGGGGAGTAGCGTCCATATTCATTATTGTAATGAGCGGTACCACATGACTGCTCACACTGGAAGACTAGAGGATACCAGCGTACGGAGCTGCAGGGACCGCTGGAGGAGGTATGAGGTCTTCAGGAGGAGGGGAGGAGGAGGAGGGACCGACCCCGGACTTATATTGAAAAAAAAACAAACAAAAAAGACTTGCCCCTCTGCCACCCGGCCTAGCCAGCCCCTGGTGGCAGTCCCGGATCGCGGCTCCGAGTCTCCCCAGTTCGGGGAACCGGCTGCTTTTTTAACAAGCGGTTCCATTGAACCGTGGGGAACTGGCTGAATCCCACCACTGGTGTGCAGTAACCATGCGATTATGCCGCAGCGCAGGTGCCATGGCCGACGCCTTTCTGCAGAAGCGTTTTTTTTTTATTCATTCACTGATGGAATTCATTATGCAAATTAGGGGGCGGGTCAGTGACCTGTCAGCAGGCTACATTATGAATATATAATCAGGGCACCACATTAACCCTGCCTTAGGAAACTGAAAATAAAGATTAAGAAACAGACAAAAGACGGATTTCATCAACCAAGGTATCATTTTATTCAGTATAACAGCGCCGACCTGACACTGTGTGAAGATTACTGTGCAAAATCCTGCTGACAGGTTCCCTTTAAAACAGAAAGTGCTGCGCTTATCTCCATTAATCCCATACACACTAAATGAGCGGAATTCATTCAATCTTGACCCCATCAAGGAGAACAGGAGTAGAAGACCATTTATTCTATTGATTAGTGAGGTCCTAACAATAAGACATTTTATAGAGAACTGTGCTACACTATATGGCCATATTTATTAGGAAACTGCCATATCCACCTGCAGGGGATTTTTTGTCCTCCAGAGACATTACTATGAGCCCCTACGTAAATATATCCTGTCATGCTCTTAGAAGGCTCTCTACAAGATTTTGGAGTTGTCTCTGGGAATTTTCGTCCCTTCATCCCAGGGGAAGAGTCTTGAGGAGATCATTTGCATATTCCCAGTGCCTTCTGGGATAAGTGAAGAGTCTCCGCGAGCTCTACGATCACTGGGTTTTGGCCGTTGCAGCTGAAAAGAGGAAATCGGAAAACCAGGGGAAGAGTCTTGAGGAGATCATTTGCATATTCCCAGTGCCTTCTGGGATAAGTGAAGAGTCTCCGCGAGCTCTACGATCACTGGGTTTTGGCCGTTGCAGCTGAAAAGAGGAAATCGGAAAACCAGGGGAAGAGTCTTGAGGAGATCATTTGCATATTCCCAGTGCCTTCTGGGATAAGTGAAGAGTCTCCGCGAGCTCTACGATCACTGGGTTTTGGCCGTTGCAGCTGAAAAGAGGAAATCGGAAAACCAGGGGAAGAGTCTTGAGGAGATCATTTGCATATTCCCAGTGCCTTCTGGGATAAGTGAAGAGTCTCCGCGAGCTCTACGATCACTGGGTTTTGGCCGTTGCAGCTGAAAAGAGGAAATCAGAAAACCAGGGGAAGAGTCTTGAGGAGATCATTTGCATATTCCCAGTGCCTTCTGGGATAAGTGAAGAGTCTCCGCGAGCGCTACGATCACTGGGTTTTGGCCTATCGGCGTGCGAATTTTGGCTCATCTTTCATCGTTTTTAAGAAATCTCAAGATGGAAGAGGCCAGGAGCCATTTGGTGAGCTGCATTTCTTGCTACATGTTCACAGACTTACCAGTGGAAAAGCCAAATTTCACATGCCACAAATGCAAGCTTGTGTCCCTGTTGGAGGAAAAGTTGCAAAATCTCAAAGAGAGGTTGGCTACGTTGAAGATCATTAAGGAAGGTGAAGAGTTCTTGGACAGAGCAGAATTATCTCTTCATGTTACAGAAAGAGAAGAAATTCGAAGTGCACCTGAAGAAACAGAGGAATGGAGACATGTGACCCAGAGAAGCAGGAGGATCAGGAGGCAGTCAGCACCCATACTGCTCAGAAACCAGTACCAGGCTCTCACGCAGGAAAACGATGAAGAAATACATCAGGATAAGACTTTGCCAACAAACAGCAACCTTGTACGCCTTCAGAGTCCTCCTGGATGGAGAAAGAAAAATGTTGTGAAGAAGAAACGGAGAGTGGTGGTCATGGGGGATTCCCTGATGAGAGGAACAGAGGCCGCTATCTGCAGACCGGATATAACTTCAAGAGAAATGTGCTGTCTTCCAGGTGCAAAAATTAAAGATGTGTCTGACAGGATATCAGGACTCTTCAGACCTACAGATGACTACCCATTCCTGCTACTACATGTGGGGACAAATGACACCGCAAGAAACGACCTGGAAACCATCTGCAGAGACTTTGAAGACTTAGGCAAGAAAGTGAAAGAACTGGGAGCGCAGGTGGTCTTCTCTTCCATCCTCCCAGTGGATGGCCATGGAACAAGGAGGTGGAATAAGATTCTGCAGGTGAACAACTGGCTACGTCGATGGTGCCGTCAGCAACGATTTGGATTTCTGGATCACGGAGTGAACTACTTATACGATGGACTACATGCTAGAGATGGGGTGCACCTTATGAAGACTGGAAAGCATGTATTTGGAAGTCGCCTTGCTACACTTGTAAGGAGAGCTTTAAACTAGAACAACATGGGAAGGGAAGCAAAAGACCAGAAAAAGCCATACACCTGACAAATGCTATTGAGAACTCTGCTAATAGAAGTGGAAAGGAAGAACAAAGACGAAAGAATCTAATTAATAAAAATATTGGAGAAAGAGAAACCAATCACAAACTAAAATGTTTCTATACTAATGCACAAAGCATGGGCAACAAACAAGGAGAATTGGAACTACTAACACAGGAAAAGAAATATGATGTCATTGGAATCACTGAAACTTGGTGGGATGATACACATGATTGGAATACAAGACTAGAAGGATACAACTTATTTGCAAGAAACAGACTTGATAAACGAGGAGGAGGTGTTGCATTGTATGTTAGAAACGCGTATATCTGCACAGAGATTGAAGCTTCAGAGACTGGGAGTTCTGTGGAAACTGTTTGGGTAAGAATACAAGGACAGAACAATGGAAAGGACACCATTGTAGGCATTTACTACAGGCCGCCTGTGCAAGCTGAAGATATGGATGAACTCTTTATGCATCAAATGGCCAAGTTCTCCAAAAAATATAACATAGTTGTCATGGGAGATTTCAACTATCCAGACATTTGTTGGGAATCTCTCTCAGGCAAAACTAACAGGTCAAGGAAATTCTTATCCTCTCTTGCTGACAACTTTATCTTCCAAAAGGTAGGGGAGAAAACAAGGGGAACTGCTACCTTGGATCTAATCCTTATAAACAGGGAGGAAATGGTTGAGGAGGTAAAAGTGACTGGAACCCTAGGAGGTAGCGACCATGCTATTTTAGAATTTTGGATAACTAGAGGCGGAAGACCTGTGAAGACTCAGACGTCAAGGTTAGATTTCAGAAAGGCAGATTTTAAGGGATTCAGAAAGATAATTGGAGGGATCCAATGGCTGGATATCCTTAAAGACAAAAATGTCCAGGAAGGATGGGAAATCTTGAAAAATGAAATTCTCAAAGCACAGTTGTTAACAATTCCGAAAAGAGGGAAGAATAGGAAGCATTTAAGGAAACCAGGATGGGTGAACACAGAACTTAAGCACATGCTAAAAAGGAAGAAAAAAATGTTTATAAAATGGAAAGAGGGAGGCATATCTAAAGAAGAATATAATGCTGTCTGCAGAATCTGCAGGGCACAAATCAGATTAGCTAAAGCTGAAAATGAATTGAGGCTTGCAAGAGATGTCAAAAGCAATAATAAAGGATTTTGGGGATATGTCAAAAGTAAAAGAAAAGTCAAAGATGCTATAGGATTTTTACAGGATGAAAATGATGAAATGGTAAGACAGGATGTTGAGAAGGCTGAACTTTTAAATTCCTATTTTGCATCTGTTTTCTCTCAGAAAGGAAATGTAACACCAACTGTTATTCACTGTCCTATTAAGGGAATAGAAGAATGCAGGATATCTATAAACAGAAAGATAGTGAGGAAACACTTAGCTAACCTAAATGAATTCAAGTCTCCAGGTCCAGATGAATTACACCCCAGAGTACTGAAGGAGATAGCAGAAGAAATTTCTGAACCACTCTCCATAATCTTTGAAAATTCTTGGAGAACAGGAGAAGTGCCAGAAGACTGGAGAAGAGCAAATGTTGTTCCTATCTTCAAAAAGGGGAAGAAGGTGGACCCAGGCAACTATAGGCCGGTGAGTCTGACTTCTATACCAGGAAAGATCTTTGAACAAATTATTAAACAACATGTAAGTCAATACCTGGATAAGAATGAAGTGATCAAACAGAGTCAGCATGGGTTTGTAACTAATAAGTCATGTCAGACTAACTTAATTTCCTTCTATGACGGTATCACTGATTGGGTGGATCAAGGAAATGCTGTAGATATAGTATATCTTGACTTCAGCAAAGCATTTGACAAAGTCTCTCATACAATCCTTATTGAAAAAATGACTAAGTATGGAATGGACAAGGCAACTGTTAGGTGGATTCATAACTGGCTTAGTGATCGGACCCAAAGAGTGGTCGTAAATGGCTGCACATCCAGTTGGAAGAATGTCTCAAGTGGGGTACCACAGGGCTCTGTCCTGGGCCCTGTACTGTTCAACATCTTTATCAACGATTTAGATGAAGGAATTGAGGGTAAACTGATTAAATTTGCTGATGACACAAAGCTAGGAGGGATAGCTAATACTAGAGAAGAGAGAGAGAGGATTCAAAAAGATTTAAATAAACTGGAGAAGTGGGCAGTAACTAACAGAATGGTTTTTAACAGGGAGAAATGCAAAGTACTACATCTGGGCAATAAAAATGAAAAAAGCATATATAGAATGGGAGGAATAGGGCTAAGTGACAGCACATGTGAAAAAGACTTGGGTATACTAATAGATCACAGACTGAATATGAGTCAACAGTGTGATGCAGCAGCAAAAAAGGCAAATGCAGTTCTAGGATGTATTAACAGAAGCATACAGTCTAGATCACGTGAAGTCATTATTTCCCTCTACTCCTCTTTGGTCAGACCTCATCTGGAATATTGTGTCCAGTTTTGGGCACCACATTTTAAAAAAGACATCAACAAACTGGAGCAAGTTCAGAAAAGAGCGACCAGAATGGTGACCGGTCTGCAAACCCTGTCTTATGAGGAAAGGTTGCAGGATTTGGGAATGTTTAGTTTGCAAAAGAGAAGACTGAGAGGAGACTTAATTGCTGTCTACAAATATCTAAAGGGCTGTCACATTGTAGAAGGATCAACTTTATTCTCATTTGCACAAGGAAAGACTAGAAGCAATGGGATGAAACTGAATGGGAGGAGACACAGATTAGATATTAGAAAAAACTTTTTGACAGTTAGAGTGATCAATGAGTGGAACAAGCTGCCACGAGAAGTGGTGAGTTCTCCTTCAATGGAAGTCTTCAAACAGAGGCTGGACAGACATCTGACTGGGATGATTTAGCGAATCCTGCTTTGAGCAGGGGGTTGGACCAGATGGCCCAGGAGGTCCCTTCCAACTCTACGATTCTATGATTCATCCAGGACAGCATTTGTGAGGTGGGGGAGGCCGGGCTTATAATATCTGTTCCTGTGGTGAGGAATAGGGTTGGAGTCCAGGTTCTGTGCATATTCTTCCACCAAACTCCCCTAACCATGTCTGTATGGACCTTGTGAACTGGGCAGTCAAAGGGGAATAGAAAAGAGATTCTCTCAAATTCTTCTCACAAAGCTGAAGCTACAATTGTCCACAATGTTTTGTGCTAAAGAGTAATATTTCTCATCACTGGAGCTGAGAGTCCGAGGCCGCCCCCCCCGATAATAACAGCACATAGCATGATCCTCCTCCACCATCTGTACAGCGGGGACAATACAGTCAGGGAGAAACATCCTCATGGAATTGCCTGTTTGTTAGGAAATCTCCACATAGAATCAGGCTGTCTAGCAGCCGCTACGGCGACAAACTAAATCTCCGAGCACATCCAAATACTTGGAGATCACCCGAGCATGCTCGGGACACCTCGAGTGACGAGTATGCTCGGGACACCTCGAGTGACGAGTATGCTCGGGACACCTCGAGTGACGAGTATGCTCGGGACACCTCGAGTGACGAGTATGCTCGGGACACCTCGAGTGACGAGTATGCTCGGGACACCTCGAGTGACGAGTATGCTCGGGACACCTCGAGTGACGAGTATGCTCGGGACACCTCGAGTGACGAGTATGCTCGGGACACCTCGAGTGACGAGTATGCTCGGGACACCTCGAGTGACGAGTATGCTCGGGACACCTCGAGTGACGAGTATGCTCGGGACACCTCGAGTGACGAGTATGCTCGGGACACCTCGAGTGACGAGTATGCTCGGGACACCTCGAGTGACGAGTATGCTCGGGACACCTCGAGTGACGAGTATGCTCGGGACACCTCGAGTGACGAGTATGCTCGGGACACCTCGAGTGACGAGTATGCTCGGGACACCTCGAGTGACGAGTATGCTCGGGACACCTCGAGTGACGAGTATGCTCGGGACACCTCGAGTGACGAGTATGCTCGGGACACCTCGAGTGACGAGTATGCTCGGGACACCTCGAGTGACGAGTATGCTCGGGACACCTCGAGTGACGAGTATGCTCGGGAAACCTCGAGTGACGAGTATGCTCGGGAAACCTCGAGTGACGAGTATGCTCGGGAAACCTCGAGTGACGAGTATGCTCGGGAAACCTCGAGTGACGAGTATGCTCGGGAAACCTCGAGTGACGAGTATGCTCGGGAAATTTCGAGTGACGAGTATGCTCGGGAAATCTTGAGTGACGAGTATGCTCGGGAAATCTCGAGTGACTAGTATGCTCGGGAAACATCGAGTGATGAGTATGCTCGCTCATCACTAACTGTAAGGTTTGTATGTGTTGCTCAGCCACAGAATCTGATGGCACAAAGCTCCCAGAAGCACCATTTTTTTTGCAGATGTTCATACCCGAGCAGGCTTGAACTTGTGGTGTCTACTTCATAATATTATCACTCAGGTGATGGGGGAGAATAATTAGGAGGAAACAAATGTCATGGATGGACTTGTTACCTCAGTGGCCCCTATTACAGGACCGCGCTGGTATTGGTGAGCTCCTCACCACCGACCGATCTATTTTGTTAATAAAGGCAAATGGCAGACCTTGCCACCAGGACAAAAGCTCATTACTAATGTTTACCTGAGTATATTTTTTATCTTAAAGAGAACCTGACAGCTTATCCATGCCGCTCGACCCACATTTCATTTCAGACCATGTCGCTTTCCATATACATGCCTGTCAGTGACCAGCCGCGGCTTTTACACTTTTTATACGTAACTAGGCAGCGTGAAACAAAACTGGCTGACATCATGCGGCTACAGACGGATACAGGCTCCTTACATCGCCATACAGTTACGGAGATATGGACCTTTTTATTTAGTGGCACTTTTTCTATTCCAAGCAAATGCTGCTGACCGTATACTCTGCCTCATCCTTCGGAGTCGCATATCTCTGGGATTAGCGGAAGTTTTTAAAAAGACAAACACATTGAATACTCCGGGAATGGGACAATGAGCAAAGACTGGGGACTATTCATCTCCTCACAGGAACTCATTAAGTGATATCTTCCACTGAAAGGAAAGAAATTTAGAATTTTTCACACTGTTCACTGGGATTATAATTAACTATACATATATATGTTGCAGCATTTAATCAGAGTATGCAGAGGTCACTCTGAACTGAGGAGAGAAGCTGTGAATCAGCGATCCGGTGTTATCTACTGTATATAGATATAGATGTGATACCGTGCCACACACGAGGTTGGTACACAGAATGAGAATGTGTGTAAATATGGGTAAGTAAAGGTACTGTCACACTAAGCGATATCGCTAGCAATATCGCTATAACTTGTGACGTTATAGCGATATCGCTGTGTCTGATACTTACCTACGACCCGCTCCCCCGCTGCTGATCGCGCGAGAACGTCCTGGACCGCTTCTCGTCGTCAGCTTCCTGCGGCGCTTCCTGTGGAGAGACGAGCGTGGAGCCAGGCGGGAGGATGTCAGGATCGCCTAGTGTGACAGGTAAGTAGCGACCCCCGACCCCTGCGATGTCGCTGGTGAGATCTGCCTGTGTGGCAGCTCACTATAGACCACTTAGCGATGCACCAGCGATCCTGACCGCGTCATATTGCTGGTAGGGATTGCTGGCACATCGCTAAGTGTGACAGTACCTTTACTGGCCGAGTGATAGAAAGCAGAGGGGAGTTATAAATGGTATATTCGTTAACTGGGTCGCTATGACCAGTGGGGGAGATGTGACACTACCTATTGAGAGTGGTGGATCCTGCTATCTACTGTATATAGGTGTTATCAGTCATTGTATAGGAGGTGAGCGACATGACCTATTGTGTAAGTTGGACCCTATTATGTTCACTGCATTTAGAGGTTGTTATCAGTTATTGTACAGGAGGAGGAGGTGAGCTGTGACATCACTTATTGTGAATGGGGGATCCTGTGTCACCTACTGTATATACAAGTGTTATATCAGTCATTGTGGAGGCAGGAAGAAGAGGTGAGCTGTGACATCGACCTATTGTGAATGGTGGAACATCTCCAAGCTCCTCAATGTGTCACAGCAGGTAAAATGTTCTGTTCGTTGTTCCAAGTTTCAGTCTGTAAACATAGCGCTGATGTGACGCCAAAAAGCTCCAGTTTTCTCTCATCTGCCAAAACGATGTTCTCCTAGAAGCTTTGAGGCTCCTTAATATCCATTGTGACAAATTCCAGCCTCGCTTTTTTAGGATTTGCTTTTATCAGTGGTTTCCTTCTCTTCCATGAATTCCACTTCGGCCCTGACAGCGCTGGACAATGTGATCGGACACCGATGGACCTTGAACTTCACCTCTAATCTCTTTGGAAGTTGTTCAGGCTCTTTGGTTACCATTCATAATATCAGTCTCTACAATCATCGATTTTGTCTTTATGGCTGCGTCCAGGGAGGTCGTCTACAGCCCCCATGACCTTAAACTCCTGAATATTATATTATGCACAATGCAGTAACTTGACATTCGGCTGTGTGGAGACGTCTTAGAGCCCTTACCTGTAACATGTTTGTCTATCATTTTTTTTCTCATCTCCCGAGACAACTCTCTCCTCGGCTTCTTTGCCCCATATTCAGTGTGGTACGCACCGCGATATCAAACAGCACAGTGACTACTTTTCACCATACAAATAGACGACAGACAAATTTCAAGCTTTAAGACACCCATAATGCTAATTACAGGACACACTTTTGTTTCACAGGTTCCGATGGTCAAACTGTTTTCAACTTATGCTTGTTACACAATCATGTTTTTTACAGGCCATTTTCATGTGCTTTCCTACATTGTTCTGTTGCACCACAATTCACAAGCAAAGTATGATTCTCATTACGGATATTCAGGAGATTTAAATTGAAAATTATTTTTGTCAGTTTCCAGTTATTTCTGTGACCAGTGAGGGGTTTTCTTACTTTAACAGAAGGGAAAACAATTTTCTACATGTCTGTAGACTACTTGTATACACCGGTGACTAGTCACCCCAAACCCAGCCTCCCACGTGTCACACAGTGGCACTCAATCTCACAATGAGAAAAGACTGTTTAAAAAAAATCTCACTAAAAAAGCCAAAACCTCAGCTGGCGTGCACCAGGGTGAAAAATCCAAATAATACTGGCACCAAGTCAATGCTAGTGAGCGCCCAAGCAGTGGATACCCACAGACTGTGGCACAAATTCTCACATTAAACAAAGTCCCAGAAAAAAGTGTATTAATTAGCGATGACCGTCTTCTCTGGTTCGGAGTCTGATCTCCTAAACCACGCGCCCACTATTCAGACTGGCTGGCTTACACCGCGCCATCTGTGGACTGGACTTCATATTCAGACTCTTGTAGACTGTCATTGAGAGTCTTATAGGATTCCATTGGGAAAGTGACTTCTGGTCCCCACAGAAGAGGCAGTGCAAAGAGCCAATAATTTGGTGAGAACAGAATCAAAACGACACTGGACCCAGAGAAGACGGCTGTCAGTCATTATTGAACACATGAACATTACATCTTTTGCGGCACCACTTCACACTGCCTACAAGACTACAAAGAAAGGAGCGGCCACTGCTGCACGACCCACCTGCAAAGTCATCAGTGGAGCTACCGGCATAGGCCTGCCCATAGCTGCTGACACTCGGGGCATCCAGGAACATGGGAACATAGGCATCCTTGCTGGGATTGGGACACGTCCTTTGGAAGGCACTGAGGGCAGCTGATGAATGGGTACCATACACACTGGTATGATCTGAAGACTCAGGGAAGGAATTGCCGCCATCTTTCAGGGGGTTGAGGAAAGTATCGTAGTTGTTGGATTCGGACACTGGACCCCTGGAAGGATCTGCTAGGACATTAGTGTAGAGATCGGATTCTTCATTCCTGCCACTGTCCAGTACATCATGTGGGGGAGTTTCCTTCCTCGCCCTGTCTTCTCTCTCCGGTCCTAGCACAGCCTCCGCCTTTACATTAAACGACCCTGCTAAAATAATAAAACGCTCTAACCATATGCACCGCAAGAGTCATCATTCAGGACGGCAGCTACATACCCTCTAAACCCAGAGCCAGAGGCTGGCACTTACACCATGAAAGAAGCAGAGAGCGGAAAAGGGGGCATCAACGTACCACCAGCCCCATCCATCTAACTCACACTCAGCAGTAACACGTTGTGTACAAGACCCCAGACATCCTTGCTACCTGACCACCATGGATAACAGGAGTGGTTGTGGTGAGCAGTGACTAATCCCCGATGATGTCACGCAGGAAAACGATGAAGAAATACATCAGGATAAGACTTTACCCACAAACAACAACCTTGTACGCCCTCAGAGTCCTCCTGGATGGAGAAAGAAAAATGTTGTGAAGAAGAAACGGAGAGTGGTGGTCATGGGGGATTCCCTGCTGAGAGGAACAGAGGCCGCTATCTGCAGACCGGATATAACTACAAGAGAAATGTGCTGTCTTCCAGGTGCAAAAATTAAAGATGTGTCTGACAGGATATCAGGACTCTTCAGACCTACAGATGACTACCCATTCCTGCTACTACATGTGGGGACAAATGACACCGCAAGAAACGACCTGGAAACCATCTGCAGAGACTTTGAAGACTTAGGCAAGAAAGTGAAAGAACTGGGAGCGCAGGTGGTCTTCTCTTCCATCCTCCCAGTGGATGGCCATGGAACAAGGAGGTGGAATAAGATTCTGCAGGTGAACAACTGGCTACGTCGATGGTGCCGTCAGCAACGATTTGGATTTCTGGATCACGGAGTGAACTACTTATACGATGGACTACTTGCTAGAGATGGGGTGCACCTTACGAAGACTGGAAAGCATGTATTTGGAAGTCGCCTTGCTACACTTGTAAGGAGAGCTTTAAACTAGAACAACATGGGAAGGGAAGCAAAAGACCAGAAAAAGCCATACACCTGACAAATGCTATTGAGAACTCTGCTATTAGAAGTGGAAAGGAAGAACAAAGACGAAAGAATCTAATTAATAAAAATATTGGAGAAAGAGAAACCAATCACAAACTAAAATGTTTCTATACTAATGCACAAAGCATGGGCAACAAACAAGGAGAATTGGAACTACTAACACAGGAACAGAAATATGATGTAATTGGAATCACTGAAACTTGGTGGGACAATACACATGATTGGAATACAAGACTAGAAGGATACAACTTATTTGCAAGAAACAGACTTGATAAACGAGGAGGGGGTGTCGCATTGTATGTTCGAAACGCGTATATCTGCACAGAGATTGAAGCTTCAGAGACTGGGAGTTCTGTGGAAACTGTTTGGGTAAGAATACAAGGACAGAACAATGGAAAGGACACCATTGTAGGCATTTACTACAGGCCGCCTGTGCAAGCCGAAGATATAGATGAACTCTTTATGCATCAGATGGCCAAGTTCTCCAAAAAATATGACTTAGTTGTCATGGGAGATTTCAACTATCCAGACATTTGTTGGGAATCTCTCTCGGGCAAAACTAACAGGTCAAGGAAATTCTTATCCTCTCTTGCTGACAACTTTATCTTCCAAAAGGTAAGGGAGAAAACAAGGGGAACTGCTACCTTGGATCTAATCCTTATAAACAGGGAGGAAATGGTTGAGGAGGTAAAAGTGGCTGGGACCCTAGGAGGTAGCGACCATGCTATTTTAGAATTTTGGATTACTAGAGGTGGAAGACCTGTGAAGACTCAGACGTCAAGGTTAGATTTCAGAAAGGCAGATTTTAAGGGATTCAGAAAGAGAATTGGAGGGATCCAATGGCTGGATATCCTTAAAGACAAAAATGTCCAGGAAGGATGGGAAATCTTGAAAAATGAAATTCTCAAAGCACAGTTGTTAACAATTCCGAAAAGAGGGAAGAATAGGAAGCATTTAAGGATACCAGGATGGATGAACACAGAACTTAAGCACATGCTAAAAAGGAAGAAAAAAATGTTTATAAAATGGAAAGAGGGAGGCATATCTAAAGAAGAATATAATGCTGTCTGCAGAACCTGCAGGGCACAAATCAGATTAGCTAAAGCTGAAAATGAACTGAGGCTTGCAAGAGATGTCAAAAGCAATAATAAAGGATTTTGGGGATATGTCAAAAGTAAAAGAAAAGTCAAAGATGCTATAGGATTTTTACAGGATGAAAATGATGAAATGGTAAGACAGGATGTTGAGAAGGCTGAACTTTTAAATTCCTATTTTGCATCTGTTTTCTCTCAGAAAGGAAATGCAACATCAACTGTTATTCACTCTCCTATTAAGGGAATAGAAGAATCCAGGATATCTATAAACAGAAAGATAGTGAGGAAACACTTAGCTAACCTAAATGAATTCAAATCTCCAGGTCCAGATGAATTACACCCCAGAGTACTGAAGGAGATAGCAGAAGAAATTTTTGAACCCCTCTCCATAATCTTTGAAAATTCTTGGAGAACAGGAGAAGTGCCAGAAGACTGGAGAAGAGCAAATGTTGTTCCTATCTTCAAAAAGGGGAAGAAGGTGGACCCAGGCAACTATAGGCCGGTGAGTCTGACTTCTATACCAGGAAAGATCTTTGAACAAATTATTAAACAACATGTATGTCAATACCTGGATAAGAATGAAGTGATTAAACAGAGTCAGCATGGGTTTCTAACTAATAAGTCATGTCAGACTAACTTAATTTCCTTCTATGACGGTATCACTGATTGGGTGGATCAAGGAAATGCTGTAGATATAGTATATCTTGACTTCAGCAAAGCATTTGACAAAGTCTCTCATACAATCCTTATTGATAAAATGACTAAGTATGGAATGGACAAGGCAACTGTTAGGTGGATTCATAACTGGCTTAGTGATCGGACCCAAAGAGTGGTCGTAAATGGCTGCACATCCAGTTGGAAGAATGTCTCAAGTGGGGTACCACAGGGCTCTGTCCTGGGCCCTGTATTGTTCAACATCTTTATCAACGATTTAGATGAAGGAATTGAGGGTAAACTGATTAAATTTGCTGATGACACAAAGCTAGGAGGGATAGCTAATACTAGAGAAGAGAGAGAGAGGATTCAAAAAGATTTAAATAAACTGGAGAAGTGGGCAGCAACTAACAGAATGGTTTTTAACAGGGAGAAATGCAAAGTACTACATCTGGGCAATAAAAATGAAAAAAGCATATATAGAATGGGAGGAATAGGGCTAAGTGACAGCACATGTGAAAAAGACTTGGGTATACTAATAGATCACAGACTGAATATGAGTCAACAGTGTGATGCAGCAGCAAAAAAGGCAAATGCAATTCTAGGATGTATTAACAGAAGCATACAGTCTAGATCACGTGAAGTCATTATTTCCCTCTACTCCTCTTTGGTCAGACCTCATCTGGAATATTGTGTCCAGTTTTGGGCACCACATTTTAAAAAAGACATCAACAAGCTGGAGCAAGTTCAGAAAAGAGCGACCAGAATGGTGACCGGTCTGCAAACCCTGTCTTATGAGGAAAGGTTGCAGGATTTGGGAATGTTTAGTTTGCAAAAGAGAAGACTGAGAGGAGACTTAATAGCTGTCTACAAATATCTAAAGGGCTGTCACATTGTAGAAGGATCAACTTTATTCTCATTTGCACAAGGAAAGACTAGAAGCAATGGGATGAAACTGAATGGGAAGAGACACAGATTAGATATTAGAAAAAACTTTTTGACAGTTAGAGTGATCAATGAGTGGAACAGGCTGCCACGAGAAGTGGTGAGTTCTCCTTCAATGGAAGTCTTCAAACAGAGGCTGGACAGACATCTGACTGGGATGATTTAGCGAATCCTGCTTTGAGCAGGGGGTTGGACCAGATGGCCCAGGAGGTCCCTTCCAACTCGACGATTCTATGATTCTATGATTCTATGATTCTATGTCATCAGTGCACTCCATTACCGAGGCTCTGCAGGGTCTGCTCGTTCTCGCTTAGAAGGTCGCTGTACAGATCGCGCTGCTCTTTCTCCAGATGCGTCCAGTCCTCATCTGACAAGTTCACAGCTTGTTCATGAGATGTAGGGCCCTGAAACCAAGAGCAGAAAATAAGCAACAGCCAATCATCAGCACAGTCACACAACCTCATTACTGGCCCTGCCTGGAAACAATCAGCAAACAGGATGTACAACGCTGCACTGCTGTGAACTGGCTGAGGAACAAATCTGATCAAATACTCGTCAATGGGAAAGGAGACCCTTAGCATCCCCAGTTAAGGAGGCATCAATGGAGGGGGCCCCCCTGGGCCGTCCCAGCATCAATGGAGGGCCCCCTTAGTCCAGGCTGTCCCAGCATTCCCCTTCCCCAAGGCTGTCCCAGAATCAACGTAGGGCCCCCTCCCCCCTGGGCCGTCCCAGCATCAATGGAGGGGTCCCCACTGGGAAGTTCCAGCATCAATGGAGGGCCCGGGCTGTCCTAGCTGCCAGTCATAATTGGATTTAATATACATTATGTTGAATATAATTAATTCAGCCAGTCATCAGCAATCTGTTAACAATTTTCCATTCATAAAAAGGAGGCGCATGGCAATAAACCCGATCATGGCATCTATCATGAGAATCATATCCAAGAAAACAGCTGCAAGCAAAAGGAAGGGAATCTTGTGATGTAGTAGCTTGTCGCAGTAATCGCCTCCATGAAACGTCTTCTGTACTGAAGATTTACATAGGGTTGAGGGGCCTGGCAGCGCGTCCTTCCTGGACGTGTCATCAGCTCTCCCAACATTTCGGGGGTGCCTTGCAGCCTCCCCAGCTCAGGACACGCAGTTATGGTGTGCTTTTGACCAGAATGATCTCTGTTCTTCTAGTGATTGACACATGAACAGAGGGTTTCAAGCCCTTGGGTTTCCTTTCGCCTCCTCCAGGTTAGCTCCTTGTGGTTTTACTAGGACACCAGCTGCCAGAGGGAGAATACTCGATCCCAAATGTTCTCCAATGTAGACAGCCTGTGTGACCAGGTGTAGCTCGGGTCTTCTGAGATTTTGTTGCCTCAGGGCACTGTTCACAGTAATCAATCCTTCTGGAGATCAGATCTGCCAGTAACCAGGCTTTGTGTGCCTTTATATGGTGGATCCGGCTGTGCCCATCTCAGTGTCACCTGCAGCCCTTCTGTTGATCAGCCCTTGTTGAAGTTATTAACACAGAGGTTCACTCAGTGAAGTCTCTGTGGCATCAATTTAGATACATAATTGTGACTTAGATACTCACTTTTAATTTTTTTTCAATTATGTGCAAAAATTAAGGTAATGCTGTAGGGTTCACTTACTTTTGCTTGCAACTGTAAGCTTCAGGCTTCTGCCAAGATATATGTATGGAGACACTGGCCGCTGAAAATGATGCATTTTGGGACATCAACAAGCGTAAGGTACAATCATCACCGATCTGCAGGGTTAGTCATTAATGTATAAAGAGATAATGAGTTGACCTATAACCATAACCGAATGGGACCCCAAGGGAATGTAAATATCTGTCCGTTGTGTCTGCATGAAATCCCACCCTGTCGTCACAGTTACGCCTCAAACATTGGTGACCCTATAATGACGATGTCATTGGATGCACTGACCTCGTTCAGCAAGTGCAGAATTCCTAGAACCAGCTTCATGATTTGACTTTGCTGATCTACAGACAAATGCACAGCCGTGCGCCCCACAGTTGGCAAATCCTCCTGAAAAAAGACGGTTCACAATCATCACTATAGAGAACAATATCCCCCAACTCCGAGGAAAATGCTACTCAAAGTAAGAGGCCCCGCACCAGGAGCCAACCCAACACGTGGTCGCGGCTGACCCAGCGTGTAGTAGGCACCAAGTGTCTTGGTCTCTGACCAAATGTGACAGAGCTTGGTGCCTGAGAAATATGACCTCCAAACCCGGCAGAAATCGACAGTTCTCACATCGTCAACAGAGACGTTACAATATAGGCATGAGCTCCAGAGTTCACTAATCCGGACCATAGAGGAGCAGGTGGCTCCAGAAACTCATCACATCAACCCATGGGCTTAGCCCAATAACCTGAGATGTGGCTAAACCTTCAGGAAGCCTATGTATCTTCATCCAACGGGTGCAACACAACATGAGCTGCAACATGGACCTGGTGGCGCCTCTCTAGAGGTAAATAACTGGCTAATACCAGAATCCAGTAGAAGAAACAACTCTGTAGCTTCAGATGTGGACGCTCACCTCTGTGAGGAGAAGATGCATGATCGCCAGGGCATGCCGAACCACCCTCTGGGACAGTGGCTTCACAGACGAAGATTCAACCTCCGAAAATTGGTCAGAATGGAGGGAAAGAGCGGCCATCAGGTAATCCGAAGCTGCAAGAGAAGAGACCTGTAAGAGTATAATCCTATATAATAATCGTCTAATTCTGTCTGTCTGTAACGGAAATCTCGCGGCGCTGATTGGTCGCGCCCATTCAAACGACGCACGCCTCCGTCGGGAGATCTACAGCGCAGAGAGAGAGCGAGATTCTAGAATACCCGATGCATTAGAATCGGGCCACCATCTAGTCAGTAATAATACTGAACAATCCTGTCGGACCTAGCAGCCATAATACTTAAGTCATGTTGGACCTAGCAGCCATAATATTTCACAGTCCTGTCGGACCTAGGAGCCATAATAATGAGCAGCCCTGTCGGACCTAGCAGCCATAATGTTGAACAGCCCTGTCGGACCTAGCAGCCATAATACTGAACAGCCCTGTCGGACCTAGCAAGCATAATACTGAACAGCCCTGTCGGACCTAGCAAGCATAATACTGAACAGCCCTGTCGGACCTAGCAAGCATAATACTGAACAGTCCTGTCGGACCTAGCTGCCATAATACTGAGCAGTCCTGTCGGACCTAGCTGCCATAATAATGAGCAGTCCTGTCGGACCTAGCTGCCATAATAATGAGCAGTCCTGTCGGACCTAGCTGCCATAATAATGAGCAGTCCTGTCGGACCTAGCTGCCATAATATTAAACAGTCCTGTTGGACCCAGCAGCCATAATAATGAGCAGTCCTGTCGGACCTAGCTGCCATAATATTAAACAGTCCTGTTGGACCCAGCAGCCATAATAATGAGCAGTCCTGTCGGACCTAGCTGCCATAATATTAAACAGTCCTGTCGGACCTAGCAGCCATAATAATGAGCAGTCCTGTCGGACCTAGCAGCCATAATATTAAACAGTCCTGTCGGACCTAGCAGCCATAATAATGAGCAGTCCTGTCGGACCTAGCAGCCACAATATTAAACAGTCCTGTTGGACCTAGCAGCCATAATAATGAGCAGTCCTGTCGGACCTAGCAGCCATAATACTGAGCAGTCCTGTTGGACCTAGCAGCCATAATATTAAACAGTCCTGTTGGACCCAGCAGCCATAATACTGAGCAGTCCTGTCGGACCTAGCAGCCATAATATTAAACAGTCCTGTCGGACCCAGCAGCCATAATACTGAGCAGTCCTGTCGGACCTAGCAGCCATAATATTAAACAGTCCTGTCGGACCCAGCAGCCATAATACTGAGCAGTCCTGTCGGACCTAGCAGCCATAATATTAAACAGTCCTGTCGGACCCAGCAGCCATAATACTGAGCAGTCCTGTCGGACCTAGCAGCCATAATATTAAACAGTCCTGTCGGACCCAGCAGCCATAATAATGAGCAGTCCTGTCGGACCTAGCAGCCATAATAATGAGCAGTCCTGTCGGACCTAGCAGACATAATAATGAGCAGTCTTGTCGGACCTAGCAGCCATAATAATGAGCAGTCCCGTCAGACCTAGCAGCCATAATACTGAACAGCCCTGTCGGACCTAGCAGCCATAATGATGAACAGCCCTGTCAGACCTAGTAGCCATAATACTGAACAGCCCTGTCAGACCTAGTAGCCATAATACTGAACAGCCTTGTTAGACCTAGCAAGCATAATACTGAACAGCCCTGTCAGACCTAGCAAGCATAATACTGAACAGCCCTGTCAGAACTAGCAGCCATAATACTGAACAGGCCTGTTGGATCTAGCAAGCATAATACTGAAGAGCCCTGTTGGACCTAGCAGCCATAATACTGAACAGCCCTGTTGAACCTAGCAAAAATAATATGGAACAGTCCTGTTGGACCTAGCAGCCATAATACTGAACAACCATGTTGGACCTAGCAGCCATAATACTGAACAGTCCTATTGGACCTAGCAGCCATAATACTGAACAGCCATGAAGGACCTAGCAGCCATAATACTGAACAGCCATGTTGGACCTAGCAGCCATAATACTGAACAGTCCTATTGGACCTAGCAGCTATAATACTGAACAGCCATGAAGGACCTAGCAGCCATAATACTGAACAGTCTTACTGGAACTAGCAGCCATCATACTGAACAGTCTTGTTGGACCTAGCAGCCATAAAACTGAACAGTCCTGTTGGACCTAACAGCCATATAACTGAACAGTCCTGTTGGACCTAGCAGCCATCTTGGACAAACTTTAAGCCAACTGATCCTGCAGCTGATGAGATGCAGTTCTGGGAGCTCCAGCCAGATTGGAAACATGAAATGACCTTGGCGCCATTAGCCGGTATGGTTGGCATAATCAAGGCCGGGCAATATGGTAGTAAATAAATGGTGTTTTATGGTAGAAAGTAGTGTCTGTCATAGTGACCTGAACAATAGAGTTTTGAGTATGTGAAGAGTTTTATGAGGCTAAAAACAGTGATTAATGACAGTAGCTAAAAGGAACATGGAGAGATAAGGATCTTAATGTAGTTTGGGGAAATACTCATTAATGTTGTCATATTTTGCCAGTGTATGTTTTGTTCTAAAATACACATCTCTCTCTGCAGTATGAGGATATCACGTATGTGCCCTTTGCTGAAATGTGTAGCTTTTCTTTGTATAACCATGGCTAAAAAGCCCCTGATACTGTTGTTTGGGGCCACACCATCACCAGATATCAGAGCGTTGCTTTGCTGGTCTAAGGCTAGGTTCACATTAGCGTACAGGGGCTCTGCGGAGGGCTGCCCACTTCCTCCCTGAAGCTCCGCCCACTTCCACACTTCTGTTTAGGTCCGCCTACTTCTGCACGCGTCCTTCGTACCTATCTAACATTGAAAATATACAAAAAAGTTTCGTGTCTGCTCCACTCCTCCTGGAGCGCGCGGATACCGCTGTGCGGCAAGTTTTCAGAACTTACAATAAATAAGTCCAGCGCTGTAAGTCTATAAAATCCATTTTCTTTTATTCCATAACTTCAAGTAGCATAAAAACAATGATGTCATAGTCCAGACATTAAAAACAAATGTGTTTCAATGCAAAACCCTGCGTCTTCATCACTGACAAGGATCTAATGGCAGACTGAACATTTTGCGCTAGTTCACAGCTCAATCCCACCCACCAGATCCGCCTCCTGATAGGGACAGCTGTGTGGAGAAACCTGATAGACGATTAACCCCTTACAGGCTGGGATCATATATTACATCAGCTAGGTATTTCTCTATTCATTTCTCTATTCATGCTAATAGATGAGATTCTAATATTGATGCCATGCGGGACCCTGGTGTTTAGTTGGTAAATCCACCATGTTTCCCGGCTTATCAGTTTTCTTTTCATATCGCCACCTCTGGCTGGAATTTTGACATTTTCTATACCTGACACCTCAAAAGCGGACACATCACCCCATGACTATAAATAAAGTGTTGCTGAACTTTTATTAGTGATTTTACTGGTAGCATCTGAGAGGTGACGTCTTATCCCGATTGATACATAGTTGTAAAAACCACTCCATTTTTATTACCTTCATAATTAGATCTATGATATTTGTTTCTTTCTCCTGTTTCTTTCAGCATCTCTGCTCTTTGTTACTGATTATGTCCTCAGCCCTATCTAGCATCCACTTAGAGTAACCCCTTGCTGTCAGTCTGACACGTGTCTCATCTTTTACTTTTTCAAATGTTTCATGTAAAGATGAATTCCTTTTGAACCTATACAGCTCTCCAAGGGGGACGTTCTTAATGACATTCTTTTGGTGACAGGACTGTGCCAATAGGGTGGAGTTTGTGGCTGTACTTTTACGGTCGGGGGACACAATGATTTTTTTTGTGGAAACCAAACTGAGCGTCACATCCAGAAAGTTAATGGAGCGGATTCCAATTGAATGGGGAAATCTCAGATTCATTCCATTGTCATTACAATGTTGAATAAATTCTGACGCGGATTCCACCGTCCCGTCTCACACCAGGAGGAGGTCATCCATATAATGACCCATCCACCAGATGTGAGCGGAAAGGGGATCCGCACCGGAAAAAACACAGTCCTGCTCCCAGGCTGCCAAATAACAATTTGCAAGCGACGGCGAGAAACTTGCACCCATCGGTGCTCCACGAACCTGCAAATAAAAATTTTTACTGATTGAAAAATAGTTGTACTTAAGTAAAAACTCTACCCCATCACTATAAACGCTTGAATTTTTTATAGTTACCGGTACTAAATTTATTCAAGTGATTGGATAGAATCCTTAAAGACAGCGAAGGATACAGGCCCTCAACGTCACAAGCAATGAACATACAATTTTAAGACAGTTTCAAATAGATGAAATAAGAGGTTTAGAGTCTCTTATGTATCCTGGGATTTGTCGTACTAGAGGCTGCAGGTACATATCTATCCAGGCACTTAATTTTTCTCCTACACTCCCTATCCCGGCCACAGTCGGCCGTAGGATTGGAATAGGGCATTCAACATATAAATCTTCTGATAGTTTCGGGCTGATTGCTCCTAATGCTACACCTTCCAACAGGAGAGTTAATTTATAAATAATAATCTTTATTTTTATATAGCGCTAACATATTCCGCAGCGCTTTACAGTTTGCACACATCATCATCACTGTCCCCGATGGACAGTTTCACACTAACGTTTGGCAGAGCTGCAAAGGGCTGCATTGTTCCTCCGTGAAGCTCCGCCCACTGCCGCACCGCCTACGTTCAGCTCCGCCTCCGTCAGCATGCGGCCTGCGTACCTATCTTTAACATCGGGTACACAGGCCGTGCGGATGTATGAAGATGCGTTTTCATGCATCTTTTTGACGATGCAACGACCGCAACAAAATTCAACACGTTGTGTTCGATACAGGTTGCCGCAATGTCAAAACGACGCAAGCGGACGCATCCGCACTGCCTGTGTACCCAATGTTAAAGATAGGTACGCAGGCCGCATGCAGATGTAGGCGGAGCTGACCGGAGGAACTACGCAGCCCTCCGCAGCTCTGCCGAACGGAAATGTGAAGCGGGCCTCATCTTCTCCTGGCCAGCATTTTCCTTCAGGCTAATCAGATCCCGTTCAACAATTTCCTGGAATGTGTCCAAGATCCGGGGTCTTGATTTTATTGGATAGTAAAAAGGCTTTTTCACACAGAAATGTCTGTTAAGATCTTCATCCTGAGTCAGGGATTCTGCACCCAGTGCTTAAAGATTTTGCAGACAAGATACTTCTTCAAACGTGGGAATTGAAGACAATGGTGGAGTTTGATCACTGATAGTGGAAATTTCTATATCATTTTCACAGGTCTCACCCAGAAAATGACATTTCAGTGTCAAATTCCTGACAAATGTATTTAAGTCCAGGAGTGTATGGTATACATCTAGCTCTTTGGTTGGAGAAAAGGAGAGCCCTTTGGAGAGAATTTTTTGCTGCATTTCAGACACAATACAACTGGAAAGGTTTATAACGGTGTTTTCCCTGCTTTTTCCTCGGGGAATACCTTCCTGTGTCTCTTCCCAGCTCTCCTCCTCCTCCTCAGTTTTTTGAGGCTAAATGTTGTAAATCAGTTCTCTGTGATGGAATTTGCTGATTCTCCATATGATGTGATGTAGATCCACTTAATCTTCTTTCAAAAGGACCTAATGAATCATCCGTATCATTGTCCTCAGAGTTCTCACGTGAAGTATCCATGTGGGAAAATACCACTCTGCGTTGTCGGCCATTAGATTTATCTCCACTCTGTTTGAGGATTGATTTTTCACTTCTCCTCCGACGTGGACTAAACCAGGAATACACCTCATTGCAGCTGTAGTCATTGCAGTCTCTTTGATATTTGGATTTTTTAATATTAGTGATCTGGTCTTCCAACTCTGCCAGGTTGGTTTTAATATTATCAGACCATTGATGACATTTTTCAAGAGACTTGTACTGCTGTAATGCATTTCTGGTTTCTTGGATCTCAAGTTTAATGACCGATATAGCAAGGATTCCTCCTCTTCTATAATGAGGTCCATCAGTTTAAAAGAGCATTCGCTGAGGGTATTAAACCATTTGTTCTCAAACTCCTCGGAAAATTGAGTGGTGGCCGATTTTTTAATTCTCAATCCCCTAGGGATCATGTCCTGATCGAGATGAGATTTTAGCGTGGTGCATTCCCACCGGAGCTCCTTTACCCTCTGTTTTTCTCACAGTTTCATAAGTATGTCTAGTTTTTGGGTGTCAGGAGTAGATTCAGATCTACCGTTAGAAAAAATAGCAGATGCTCTTAGATTTCTAGCATCATAATGGTCATCATCCAGTTCAGAGGTGGTAGCATCTGTCCCATCCGAAACCTCTTGGACTTGTGACATTTTCTCTTTTGTAAGAAGTATGGAAAATTAATGTATGCAGATTGGATTTATTTGCTCCCAAAATAATCAGATTTCTCTGATGGGAGATGGACTTCTGGAGGGGGAGCTAGACTTCACAAAACACTCAAAATATACAAAAAAGTTTAGTGTCTGCTCCCCTCCTCCTGGAGCGCGCGGATCCTGCTGTGCGGCAAGTTTTCAGAACTTTGGAAAAATAAGTCCAGCGCTCTAAGTCCATAAAATCCTTTTTCTTTTATTCCATCACTTCCAATAGCATAAAAACAATTACGTCAACGTCTAGACATTAAAAACAAAGGTGTATCAAGGCAAAACCGTGCGTCTTCATCACTGACAAGGAGCTAATGGCAGACTGAACATTTTGCTTAGTTCACAGTTCAAGCCCACCCACCAGATCCTGATAGGGACAGCTGTGCAGGGAAACCTGATAGACAATTAACCCCTTCCAGGCTGGGATCATATATGACATCAGCTAGGTATTTCACTATTCATAATAATAGATCAGACTCCAATATTGATGCCATGCCAGACCCTGGTGTTTAGTGGAGAAGTCCACCATGTTTCCCAGCTTATCAGTTTTCTTTTAATATCGCCACCTCTGCCTTAATTGTTTTTATGCTACTTCAAGTTATGGAATAAAAGAAAATGGATTTTATGGACTTACAGTGCTGGGCTTATTTTTTCTATCTTTAACATTGGGTAGGACATGTGAATGTATGCGGATGCGTTGTTTTGACGTGCCCGCCAACCGCATGGGAACGCAACAAGTTGCGTTTTGCACAGATGGCGGGTGCGTCTAAACGACGCATCCACATACATCCGCATGTCCTACCCAATGTTAAAGATAGGTACGCATGCACAAGTAGGCGGCGCTTCAGGGCGGAAGTACGCAGCCCTCCGCAGAGCCCCGGTACGCTAATGTGAAACCAGACAAAGAAACTGGCGCGTGTCTGTGTGCTTGAACTCACGACCTTCTGTGAAACTACTTTGCTACTGTGTTCTCTTAATAAACTTCAGGGTCATTCCATGGTAGCTTACGCTACAACACAACATAGTAACTTACGTTACAAAGATGATGGTAACTTACCTTCAGATGAAATAAACTTATGGTAAAGTAACGCAAGTTACCAACGGCTTGTAACGTAAGTTACTATATTGTGTTGTAACGCAAGTTACCTACATTTCTTGTCATAAAAACTGTTGCATTTAACTTGAGAGGTTAAAATAAATTTGCTAACGTTACTTGGACTATGGTGGTTTAATACGGAAAAAAAAAAAAAACAGTGCTTCTCCCCTGTATACCAGAACAGAAAATTTGGCAGTCTCATGATGGACAATTGCCTTTCATATTTTTGTAACGTAAGTTTCCAAGTAATAACACTGTATTTTGTATTTAATATTATTGTTGAAAAATCAAACGGTGTTGAAATCTATTTAGAATAGTTTAATGTACAATATGCATTCACTCATTTTTGTGCCTGTCTTCAAAGAACAGTCTGTAGCCAGTTTTTGGCTTGTGAATGTAACGTAAGTTACCATAGAATGACCCTTCAGCCTCTGCTTCAAGGAGATTTTTCTACTGTGTCTTCTCAGCTCTTCCAGCTATCAGTAAGGACTTTCTCACAAGACCGACACGGAAATTGACAGGAATCTGGAATGTAAGTGCAGAAGGGAGACACAACCCTCCCCATCATATCGGAGACGGGATGCGCCTGCACACCTCGTCACATTTGCGACAGTACGCAGCTCCAGAGACCAGAACCCCCCTCTCCGTCACATCAGAGACCAGACGCCCCTCCACCCTCCGTTGCATCGGAGACCGTTCGCCCCGTCACATTGAAGCCCGAACGCACAACCTCACCCCCATCACACTGGAGATCTGACCCGCCACCTCCCAGAGACCGGCTCACCCTAATCATATTAGAGACTGCAACCCCCACTCTAAGCATCGGAGACTGAACACCCCCATCAAATCGGAGGCCGGATCCTCCCATGGAGTCAGATACATGTTGTCACAACAATGTAAGCGACCCCATCCCCGGGTACATCATCGGCTCCAATATTACTGGGCTATTAGTGTCCCACCTCCGGGTTAATAGTGCCCCCCCCTCCGGGGTATTAGTGTCCCCCCTCCCCCGGGGTATTAGTGCCCTTACCCTCCGGGGTATAAGCCGGCCGACCTTAGCCTGAACGGTGACCTGTGCAAACCTACTGGCGTCTCGCACAGGGCTCAGTCCGCCAGACACAAGGGGGGGGGGGGGGGGGGGAGTGCTGCAGGGACCGGCGTCTCGCACAGGGCTCAGTCCGCCAGACACAAGGGGGGGGGGAGTGCTGCAGGGACTGGCGTCTCGCACAGGGCTCAGTCCGCCAGACACAAGGGGGGGGGGGGGGGGGGGGGGGAGTGCTGCAGGGACCGGCGTCTCGCACAGGGCTCAGTCCGCCAGACACAAGGGGGGGGGGGGGGAGTGCTGCAGGGACCGGCGTCTCGCACAGGGCTCAGTCCGCCAGACACAAGGGGGGGGGGAGTGCTGCAGGGACCGGCGTCTCGCACAGGGCTCAGTCCGCCAGACACAAGGGGGGGGGGGGGGGGGGAGTGCTGCAGGGACTGGCGTCTCGCACAGGGCTCAGTCTGCCAGACACAAGGGGGGGGGGGGGGGGGGAGTGCTGCAGGGACCGGCGTCTCGCACAGGGCTCAGTCCGCCAGACACAAGGGGGGGGGGGGGGGGGGGGGAGTGCTGCGGGGACCGGCGTCTCGCACAGGGCTCAGTCCGCCAGACACAAGGGGGGGGGGGAATGCTGCAGGGACCGGCGTCTCGCACAGGGCTCAGTCCGCCAGACACAAGGGGGGGGGGGGGGAGTGCTGCAGGGACCGGCGTCTCGCACAGGGCTCAGTCCGCCAGACACAAGGGGGGGGGGGGGGGGGGAGTGCTGCAGGGACCGGCGTCTCGCACAGGGCTCAGTCCGCCAGACACAAGGGGGGGGGGAGTGCTGCAGGGACTGGCGTCTCGCACAGGGCTCAGTCCGCCAGACACAAGGGGGGGGGGGGGGGGGGGAGTGCTGCGGGGACCGGCGTCTCGCACAGGGCTCAGTCCGCCAGACACAAGGGGGGGGGGGAATGCTGCAGGGACCGGCGTCTCGCACAGGGCTCAGTCCGCCAGACACAAGGGGGGGGGGGGGGGGGGGGGGGGGGAGTGCTGCAGGGACCGGCGTCTCGCACAGGGCTCAGTCCGCCAGACACAAGGGGGGGGGGGGGGGGAGTGCTGCAGGGACCGGCGTCTCGCACAGGGCTCAGTCCGCCAGACACAAGGGGGGGGGGGAGTGCTGCAGGGACTGGCGTCTCGCACAGGGCTCAGTCCGCCAGACACAAGGGGGGGGGGGGGGGGGGGGGGAGTGCTGCAGGGACCGGCGTCTCGCACAGGGCTCAGTCCGCCAGACACAAGGGGGGGGGGGGGAGTGCTGCAGGGACCGGCGTCTCGCACAGGGCTCAGTCCGCCAGACACAAGGGGGGGGGGGAGTGCTGCAGGGACCGGCGTCTCGCACAGGGCTCAGTCCGCCAGACACAAGGGGGGGGGGGGGGGGGGGAGTGCTGCAGGGACTGGCGTCTCGCACAGGGCTCAGTCTGCCAGACACAAGGGGGGGGGGGGGGGGGGGGGAGTGCTGCAGGGACCGGCGTCTCGCACAGGGCTCAGTCCGCCAGACACAAGGGGGGGGGGGGGGGGGAGTGCTGCGGGGACCGGCGTCTCGCACAGGGCTCAGTCCGCCAGACACAAGGGGGGGGGGGAATGCTGCAGGGACCGGCGTCTCGCACAGGGCTCAGTCCGCCAGACACAAGGGGGGGGGGGGGGGGGGGGGGGGGAGTGCTGCAGGGACCGGCGTCTCGCACAGGGCTCAGTCCGCCAGACACAAGGGGGGGGGGGGGGGGGGGAGTGCTGCAGGGACCGGCGTCTCGCACAGGGCTCAGTCCGCCAGACACAAGGGGGGGGGGAGTGCTGCAGGGACCGGCGTCTCGCACAGGGCTCAGTCCGCCAGACACAAGGGGGGGGGGGGGGGGGGGGGGGGGGGGAGTGCTGCGGGGACCGGCGTCTCGCACAGGGCTCAGTCCACCAGACACAAGGGGGGGGGGGGAATGCTGCAGGGACTGGCGTCTCGCACAGGGCTCAGTCCGCCAGACACAAGGGGGGGGGGGGGGGGGGGGGAGTGCTGCAGGGACCGGCGTCTCGCACAGGGCTCAGTCCGCCAGACACAAGGGGGGGGGGGGGGGAGGGGGGGGGAGTGCTGCAGGGACCGGCGTCTCGCACAGGGCTCAGTCCGCCAGACACAAGGGGGGGGAGTGCTGCAGGGACTGGCGTCTCGCACAGGGCTCAGTCCGCCAGACACAAGGGGGGGGGGGGGGGGGGGAGTGCTGCAGGGACTGGCGTCTCGCACAGGGCTCAGTCCGCCAGACACAAGGGGGGGGGGGGGGAGTGCTGCAGGGACCGGCGTCTCGCACAGGGAGCCATCTGGCAGACACAAGAGGGGGTGCTGGGACCGGAATCTCGCATGGGGCGCCGTCCGTCCGACAAAAGGGGTCACACAGGGCGCCGTCCACTAGACACAAGAGGGGGTGCTGCAGGGTCCAACATCTCGTACAGGGCGCTGTCCGTCAGACACAAGGGGGTCTGCATGGACCAGGGTGCCATCCACCAGACAGAAGGGGGAGGTGGGGGGGTGGTGCTGCAGGGACCCTGCAACTTACACAGGGCGCCATCCGTCAGACACGTGTGTGTATATACACAGTATATACGTGTGTGTGTATATACAGTACATACGTGTATATATATAGGTGTGAGTGTATATGTACAATATATACGTGTGTATGTATATACATAGAATCGTAGAGTTGGAAGGGACCTACTGGGTCATTTGGTCCAACCCCCTGCTCACAACAGGATTCGCTAAATCATCACAGACAGATATCTGTCCAGCCTCTATGTGAAGACTTCTATTGAAGGAGAACTCACCACCTCTCCTGGCAGCCTGTTCCCTGTCAAAACTTTTTTCTAATATCTAATCTGTGTCTCCTCCCATTGTTTCATCCCATTGCTTCTAGCCTTTCCTTGTGCAAATGAGAATAAGGTTGATCCTTCTACAGTGTGACAGCCCTTTAGATATTTGTAGACAGCTATTAAGTCTCCTCTCAGTCTTCTCTTTTGTAGCTAAACATTCCTAAATCCTGTAACCGTTCCTCATAGGACATAGTTTGCAGACCGGTCACCATTCTAGTTGAACTCCTCTGAACTTGCTACAGTTTGTTGATGTCATTTTTTAAAATAAGGTGCCCAAAACTGGACACCGTATTCCAGATGAGGTCTGACCAAAGAAGAGTAGAAGGAAATAATGACTTCACGTGATCTAGACTGTATGCTTCTGTTAATATATCCCAGAATTGCAATTGCCCTTTTTGCTGCTACATCTCACTGTTGACTCATGTTCAGTTTATGATCTATTAGTATACCCAAGTCTTTTTCACATGTGCTGTTGCTTAGCCCTATTCCTCCCACTCTGTATATACTTTTTATTACCCAGATGTAGTACTTTGCATTTTTCCCTGTTAAAAACTAAACTGTTATTTGCTCCAGTTTACTTATATCTTTTTGAATCTTCTCTCTCTTCTCTAGTATTGGCTATCCCTCCTAGCTTTGTGTCATCAGCAAAGTTAATCAGTGTACCCTCAATTCCTTCATCTAAATAACTGATAAAGATGTTGAACAATACAGGGCCCAGGACAGAGCCCTGTGGTACCCCACTTGAGATATTCTTCCAACTGGATGTGCAGCCATTTATGACCACTGTTTGGGGCCGATCACTAAGACAGTTATGAATCCACCTAACAGTTGCCTTGTCCATTCCATACTTAGTCATTTTTTCAATAAGAATTGTGTGAGATACTTTGACAAATGCATTGCTGAAGTCATGATATACTATATCTACAGCATTTCCCTGATCCACCCAATCAGTGATTCTGTCATAGAAGGAGATTAAGTTAGTCTGACATGACTTATTAGTTACAGACCTATGCTGTGTGTGTGTATGTGTGTATATATATATATGTACAGCTCTGGCAAAAATTAAGAGAACACTGCACAGTTTTATAAAAATCAGCTTCTCTACACGCCTGACAGCCATTCCATTCCAGTGTCAGTTGAATTCCAACCAGAGTACACTTCGCCCGAGCTGGTATTTGCCATTCCTTTTGTAGGTCACTTGATGTCATCCTGCGGATGCTGAGTGACATTCAAAAAAGAAGCCCGGCTGGAAGTGCTGCTGGAAGCATGCGGAGCATGAGGAAGAGAGGAACCGACCGCAGCGCGGGTGAGTGAACTGACACGCCGGAGACCCTGCCTGTCAGAACAGGAATCCGGCGTGGTGCTAACCGTACCCCCCCTTTATGTCCCCACCTCTTCAGGACATTGAGGAATTTCCGGAGAATCAGAGCATGAATGCTCTCCTTCAGCTCACAGGATCTCTCTTCGGGACCAAATCCCTTCCAGTCAACAAGGAAGAAGGTCTTGCCTCTCATCTTCTTCATGGCCAAGATGTTCTCCACTTCAAAAACATCATCTGAGACAGTTGGCGTGGTGTTATGAATAGGTCACCAAAGGAGGATGGCCGGAATAGGCTAGGCCACCAGGAAACCAGAAAGGTTGTTAACTTAGCGGATTGCAGACCCCTAATCCTACCAACACAACTAGCAGTAGCCGTGGGGCGTACTTACGATGCCCTAATCGCCTCGGCACAGCCGGAGAGTTAACTAAGCCTAAAGCAAGAAAGGTGAAATCTAAACTGCCCTGGAGTAGAACCCTAAAGGAATAGGCAGCCCCCAAACATATTGTCGATGAAACAAGATGAGGCACAAACACAGGCAGAAAATAGACTGAGCAAATGATGGGGCCCAAACTGTCTAGATAGGATAGAACAGGAGAGACACTGTCTGTAATCACGCAAAAACCCTAAAAAATCCAACACGTCTAATGTGCAAAAAACACTGAGGTCTCAAGACCTCTCCCCCACTATATCAGCATTCTGGTGTGAACTGGCAGCAAAGCAAAAGAGACTAATACAATAAGGGACTGAACAAACTGACACAAGCTGTAACATATGGAGCGGGGTCCAGCACTGCCCCAGCAGGGAGCACGCTGAACCCTCACAGCAAAGCAGAAAAGGCAAAACCAAATCAGATGCAAATGAACAACTTATGTGAAAAATGCAGGACCAGGCAGTAGACAGCATTTCTCAAAATGCACAGGAAGAAACCAAATCATCATCAGCAACTGAGGGAAGCTTGTTCACTTAAATCCTCCCAGTCAGTAACCCCTGACTTCCAATCATCGTCTTCAGCTGGCAGATTTCTATCAACCCGACCAGCTCCACTACCCGCAGTAATCACCAGAGGGAGCCCCCAATCAGACTTCAGATCAAGAGAGTTCACAACAGCGTGGGCATGGTACTGGTGTCCTTGAAGAAGGGACTCAGGATGACCGGTTTCAGCAGAGACACATGGAAGGAATTCAGAATCCGTAAAGAAGGAGGCAGCTTCAATTTATAGGAGACCTCTTTGATCTGCTTCAACACTTCGAAAGGCTCGATAAACCGAGGACCCAACTTGTAAGAAAGAACCTTCGGCCGGACATACCTGGACGAGAGCCATACCTTGTCACCAGGGCGGAAGCACAGAGGATCCAGACGCCTTTTGTCTGCATGTCTCTTCATACGGGCAGAGGATGCTTCTAAAGTGGCTTTGGAGTCCTCCCACAACGTCTCAAAATCCTTGGAGAGGACATCTGCGCAGGGACATCAGAAGGAATCGTCCCCGGGAGGGGAACTTCGGGTTACCGATCGAACACAATGTAGAACGGAGATTCTCCGGAGGCTTACCCAACGTGATGGTTGTACGAGAACTCAGCCCAGGAAAGCAATTTCACCCAATCATTAGGGTGGGCATTGACGAAGTTTTGCAGGCAATTGCCCAGGACCTGGTTGACACGCTCCACTTGCCCACTGGACTGGGAGTGATAGGCCGATGAGAAATCCAAGGCGATATCCAGATGTTTACAGAGAGCTCGCCAGAATCTGGAAGTGAACTGCGAACCTCGAATGGACATAATTTGACAAGGAAATCCATGCAGACGGAAAATATGCTTGATGAAGCTGTCAGCCAGTTCAGGAGCGGATGGAAGAGCAGACAACGGAGTAAAGTGTGCCATTTTGGAGAAGCGATCCACGACTACCCAGATGACGGTGCAACCCTCGAATACTGGCAAATCAGTAATGAACTCCATAGCTATGTGTTGCTATGGACCAGATGGCACGGTTAACTGTTATAAATTCCCTGGCTCAGACTTCTGAGCCGAAGCTCCCCCTGCTCCCTCCGGTGGTTACTGGAAGTAGTGGAGCTGTAGTAACACCAGAAGCACCAAAAAAATAACCCCTAAAATTTAGCTTTTAATTCAATGACTAAAAACATTAGTGAAGATGACTAAAAGAAGGAGTAGTAGAGGACAAAAAATGAAGGGAAAAAAACTGTTTTAGTTCTCTTCAGTAATCACATAATGGGCCACCGGCTAAATTGCCCTAGTCAGCCCTAGTTTCACCCTTCCTAACCGCGGAGGTTGGCACCCTAGTTGTAGACGATATGGCGCCCCCGCTCAACGTCGGTATCCCTAATAACCCCTACGTCTCCCTACATATACAAAAAGGGACACAAAAAAGGAACACACACACACTTATAGTACCGAAAAAATATATAAAGAGACATGAATAGTCTCATAGATAATACTAAATTGCTATGAACTTATCTCGTAGTATTTCTAATAGTATGAGAACCCCAAAAGGAACTTATCTCGGAGTCTAAAAAATGATAGATGGGGTTAATATCCGGCAGCTTAGGGAAGGACTTATCTCGTAGTCACAAAAATGCTAATAAGCTGCAAATGGCAGACCCAATTACCAGATAGCAAAATTAAAAAACGGCTACAAGAAAATTCAATGAAAAGCACAAACTAATATATTTGTCCGGAACCCCGGACACACATTGGAAAATAGTACAAAAATTGTACATTAGAGGCAGTGAAAAAAGCAGCCTATATAGCACATGCGGCAGCCATTACCTTGCAAGTGAGGGTAAAAATCACCCTAATTCACAGGAATACAATAAAAAATAAGGCTACCATGTTCATCTCTGATTATACAGCGTGGTACACCAATATTCAAGTAGCAATGCATACAGAGTCACATAGCATAATTGCTAAATAGATAGTACCACCGAGGGATCTGCCAAAAATAATGTACAACATTATACTTATCAGCCACTTGGTGCATATGGAAACCCGACGCGTTTCCCCCTCTTAATCCGCTGAGGGTTCATCAGGGGTCAAAAAGTGGGGTCTCATTACCCCTGGCCGAGAGAGCAATACAGTGTGCGGCTTTACGCCAAGAGCGTTCACCGCCATTGTTTAAAGATTCCGCGCCGATATAGAACGCCCACTTCCGGTTACCACAATCCAAGATGGAGGTCTAAACCGGAAGGGATCATATTGAGGACGGACAATACTCAAAAATGCGGTGCAGCAGCCACCCGGATGACGTAGACGCCGCGCACCTTACTAAAAAGCACTGATAGAAACAGGAATTCACAAAATGGTGCCTGAAACAAAATGATTAAATAGGGTAATACGTCCTTCTCAATAGAAATGCCATATCTCGCAGATAATATGCGGCCGATCAATTCAACAGCTTCATTGTTCAGAACACCCAAAACTTCAAGAAAATAGATGACAACAGTCCTCAAAGGCATGGAGTGGAATAATTGTATCCCTAAATAGAATAAATGAAAATATAATGAAAAAATACCAATAGCAATAATATACCGACCAAATTATCAAAAACACTATAAAGAGCTGGCTGGGAAAATGTGAAACACACTGATTATAGATAACTACTAAAATTTAGCTGTTCATTAAGGCCTTTTGGACTCTGTGATTCAAGCCAAAAAATCCAGCGTGTCTCACGCTGTAGGATTCTATTATCCCAGTCTCCCTGTCTGACTGCGGGCTGCACTCTCTCTATGACACGAAAATTAATATGTTTATCATCACCTCCATGCACCATATTGACATGACGGGCTAAAGGGGTATCTCTTTTGTGTCTAATGTCCCCCAAATGTTCGCCTATGCGGACACGTAATTCACGCTTTGTTTTGCCAACATAGTCAAGGGGGCAAGTACAAGTACACAGATAAACAACTCCAGTGGTTTTACAGTTTGCAAAGCTTTTCATTTCATAAATCCTCTTTGTATAGGCACTACAGAAAGTATGGGATACACAGATATATTTGCAAAAGCTGCAGTGTCCACACCTAAAAGTCCCTATTGCTCTATTCCGCAGCCACGTTTCCTCTCTCTTCTGAGAGAAGGAAAGAGAGAGGAAACGTGGCTGCGGAATGAAAAATGAACACTGTATTGCTCTCTCGGCCAGGGGTAATGAGACCCCACTTTTTGACCCCTGATGAACCCTCAGCGGATTAAGAGGGGGAAACGCGTCGGGTTTCCATATGCACCAAGTGGCTGATAAGTATAATGTTGTACATTATTTTTGGCAGATCCCTCGGTGGTACTATCTATTTAGCAATTATGCTATGTGACTCTGTATGCATTGCTACTTGAATATTGGTGTACCACGCTGTATAATCAGAGATGAATATGGTAGCCTTATTTTTTATTGTATTCCTGTGAATTAGGGTGATTTTTACCCTCACTTGCAAGGTAATGGCTGCCGCATGTGCTATGTAGGCTGCTTTTTTCACTGCCTCTAATGTACAATTTTTGTACTATTTTCCAATGTGTGTCCGGGGTTCCGGACAAATATATTAGTTTGTGCTTTTCATTGAATTTTCTTGTAGCCGTTTTATAATTTTGCTATCTGGTAATTGGGTCTGCCATTTGCAGCTTATTAGCATTTTTGTGACTACGAGATAAGTCCTTCCCTAAGCTGCCGGATATTAACCCCATCTATCATTTTTTAGACTCCGAGATAAGTTCCTTTTGGGGTTCTCATACTATTAGAAATACTACGAGATAAGTTCATAGCAATTTAGTATTATCTATGAGACTATTCATGTCTCTTTATATATTTTTTCGGTACTATAAGTGTGTGTGTGTTCCTTTTTTGTGTCCCTTTTTGTATATGTAGGGAGACGTAGGGGTTATTAGGGATACCGACGTTGAGCGGGGGGAGCCATATCGTCTACAACTAGGGTGCCAACCTCCGCGGTTAGGAAGGGTGAAACTAGGGCTGACTAGGGCAATTTAGCCGGTGGCCCATTATGTGATTACTGAAGAGAACTAAAACAGTTTTTTTCCCTTCATTTTTTGTCCTCTACTACTCCTTCTTTTAGTCATTTTCACTAATGTTTTTAGTCATTGAATTAAAAGCTAAATGTTAGGGGTTATTTTTGTTGGTGCTTCTGGTGTTACTACTGAATATATAATCCCATTGATTAGTTTTGAGGTCTGTTTTTGACAAGTAGTGGAGCTGGCCAGATTGACAGAAGTCTGCCACCTGATGATGATGATGACGATTGGAGATCTGGGGTTACTGATTGGAGTATTTAAGTCTGCAAACTTCCTGCAATCCCTGCTGGTGATTGCTTTCTTGTGCATTTAGAGGTCTGATGTCTCCTACCCTGTTCCTGTATTGTTCATCTAAGTGGTTCACTTTTGATCCTTTGCATCTAATCTGTTTTTGTCTTTCTCTGCTTGTTGTGCGGGTTCAGCTTGCTCCTCTGGGGGCTGTGCTTGGCCACCGCTCCATATGTTACAACCAGTGTCAGTTTGTTCAGTCCCCTGTTGTATTGGTCTATTTTGCTTTGCTCCCAGTTCATACCGGAGTGCTGATATAGTGGGGGCGAAGTCGTGTGACTTCAGTGTTTTTTTGTACATCAGACGTATTGGATTTTTCAGGGTTTTTGCGTGATTGCAGACAGTGTCTTTCCTTTCCTATCTAGTCAGCTTGGGCCCCATCGTTTGCTCAGTATATTTTTCTGCCTGCGTTTGTGGTTCATCTGGTCTCACCGACAATATGTTTGGGGGCTATCTATTCCTTTTGGGGTCTGCTCCGGGGCAGTTTAGATTTCACCTTTCTTGCTTTAGGCTTAGTTAGCTCTCCGGCTGTGCCGAGGCGTCTAGGGCATCGTAGGTACGCTCCATGGCTACTGCTAGTTGTGTGGATAGGATCAGGGGTCTGCAATCCACTTAGTTACCAACCTCTCTGGTTTTCTGGTGGCTTAGCCTGTTCCTGCCATCCTCCTCAGTGACCAATTTGTGAAGTATGGTATTCAGATGTACGGGATACCTTGTTCTTCAGACTCCATTTTTGTGCTTGCGACGCCATTGTGTTGTTTACAAGATAAATTTTGTAAGTAGGTGAAAGTTCGCAGCTGTTATGAAACTAGACTGTTCTAGCTTGTACAAGATATGAGACCCTAAAAGAATGTGCTATTGTTCTATTCTCTACATCACGTAACTAGGGTCATATTCCAGTTTTCTTGCAATATTATTGGCTTACAAAGGGAAATGAAGTTATTGGTAGTTGAGAACTTTGCATAATTAAGCAAAATACTATAAAAAGTGACTAAAATAAAGGGGCTCGGTGATCTGCCTGGATCCTCCCATATAGAGACCCCCGTCTCCGTGTGGTCATTCACAGTTGCTAGCAACGCCCTGTGAATTAATTTGGAAATCACTGGATCAACCTTGAAGGGTTAATTTAGCCCTCCCTAAATAGCTCCCTCAACAGCTTGGCGCCCAACGGGGGCCCCCGAATAGGGACGCCTCTGCCCCCGGAGGACAGCAGACAAAGGACCCTCAGAGCGGACACAGGTGCTGGAAAATTGGGACTGATCATCCCCCACGACAACTACGGTAAGTTGGCAGTTATACTGTTCAGACTGACCGTTGGTGTGGTTTTCCTGTGCTTGTTGCTGCAAAGAGGATCTGAGGTTTGTCCCCGTGGTGGGGTGATTCATGGGTGGAATCATATAGAGGTGCAGTCCCGTTGGGGGCCCAGTGCTCGAACCGTACCTAAGGGACTGACACCCCGGATTGACCAGTGATTGTGGCTCTCTCTCTATAGTCAAAATATCCTGAAATCCTGAATTCACTATTAGAGTCAGGCGTGGTGAAGTGATCGAAGACTGGGTAGGATACGTAACTCAGGTATATATATATATATATATAAATAAATACACACACACACATATATATATATATATATATATATATATATATATATATTATACACACATACATACATATACACATATGCATACACATACATATATAACCAGAGGTGTCCGGAGGGATAGTCTGAGACGCCCTCCTCCTTTCACTGAGTACCGCAAATTTTGGGCTTCCCAGAGGTGGTTGACCCGGTGGAACAAACTGAGACGGCCACTCCAGTATTGTGCACAACTGAAGTAAGGATATTTAGCTCTAAATGAGAGAATCCGTGGAAGGAAAAGAAGAATTTTGTGGCTTGGCACATGAATTGTGTGACGAAGGTGTTAGGAAGAACAGAGGAAGTGAATTGTCTATTATGACTGGGACGGGATGTATTGTGGTTCAAGAAAGTGATTGTGGTGTGTGGTGTGAGGAAGTGATTGATTAAGAAGGAACTAAGATTGATACTAATGTGTCAGGCAGACAAATAGTTAAAAGTGATGATTTGAAAGAAGAGGTCTCCCTGCTAGATGACAATTGTACAAGGAGACCGAGAGTCGCAGCCCCCACCTTTTCTTTGTTAAACGCTCCCGGTATCTATTATCAGCCACCGCTGCCAGCCTCAGTCCCCGCTATGCCTAATATTGCTAGTGGTTATGAGTATCCAGAGAGGAAAAAAAAAAAGTTTTCAGAAGAATTTAACCCGTCTGTTGAGCAGAGAGAGGGGAAAAAAAAACAAACAAACTAGTAGCTGCTCCAGCCCCCACCATCGCGCTCAGCGCGGCTGCGAGCACACAGTTTGTCCCTTATCAATGTGCCCTTCAGCCAATACAGCAAACTCTGGCCACCCCCTCAGACTTCAGCTCCTAATCCTATGACTGAGAACCTTACTCCCCAGCCCCTCCCTGCCAATGCTGGCGCTGTGCCAGACTCGGACACTTTCAGAGAGATTGGCATACAGGCTGCTGTTTTAATCGGGGTAGATGGCAGACCCAATTAATACACTTTTATAAACCGCATAAAACCCTTCCCCGAGGTTACTGTTCAGTTCGTAATCTCTCCCACATGTCCAGTAAATTTACTAGGAGCAGATTTATTATCACACTTACGCTCAAGAATACAATTCCAAGATGATGGTCAGATGGCTCTTATGTTATATAATCCCTATGTAGATGAAGACAGTGAGGAAATCTGTATTTTGAATGCCTTTCCCACAGATGCCACAAGGGGCCCAAAACAGTCCCAACCAATTTGCAAAAAATATGAGCAGGTGTCTTTTGCCATTGTTAGCCTCCTTAAGTATCTGGCAGCACTGAACTGTCGGGTTTCGGCCTCGAGACTTCAGTTCCGCCTTGGTCAAGTGATATTCTTGGGTCACTGTCTCCTTCAGGGTGCCAGACACCTCGCAGAAGAAAGAAAAATAGCTGTCAGCTCCCTTCCTTTCCCAAAAGATGAAACTGAACTCCAGCGTTTTCTTATACACTTATTGTTGTCAGTGGATACCGGATGCATCCCGCATAATGCAACCCCTTTACAACGCCTTGAAAGACGGTATAATGAACTATAAGGAAAGATGGCAGTGATGAGGATTACCTCCAATATGACTGTTCCCAACTTCTGACTGAAGAAACAGCTACTCCACCAAATGTCAGTGAGAATCCACTCCCAAATCCTGATCTGGTGTTATACACGGATGGTTCAAGATATGCTGACGAGTTTGGTAGATTACACACGGGATATGCTGTTACCACAGAGGACACTGTAGAGCACGCAGCTGCACTCCCGCCGTCACAGTCAGCACAAGACGCAAAACTCCTGGCTCTGTCTACTGCATGTACTTTGGCCAAGAACAGACGGGCTAATATATACACGGACTCACGGTATGCATTTGGTACTGCCCCATCCCCCCCCATCCACTTTCCCTATGCCATGGACTTCTATAGCCCCATCCTGGATCTGCCCCCATCCACCTTTCCTACAGCTCCTTCCCAACATCCCTACAGTCCCTATCCCTATTGCCTTCTGTACACCTGCTTTGGCAAAACTAATGTGTATTTAGTCCTGCCCATAAAGCTTCTCTGAATTTGAATATACAGTATATAAGTGTGTGTATAGTGTGGGTATATACAGTATATAAGTGTGAGTATAGTGTGAGTATATACAGTATATAAGTGTGAGTATAGTGTGGGTATATACAGTGTATAAGTGTGACTATAGTGTGTGTATATACAGTATATAAGTGTGTGTATAGTGTGGGTATATACAGTGTATAAGTGTGTGTATAGTGTGTGTATATACAGTATATAAGTGTGTGTATAGTGTGGGTATATACAGTATATAAGTGTGTGTATAGTGTGTGTATATACAGTATATAAGTGTGTGTATAGTGTGTGTATATACAGTATATAAGTGTGAGTATAGTGTGAGTATATACAGTGTATAAGTGTGTGTATAGTGTGAGTATATACAGTGTATAAGTGTGTGTATAGTGTGAGTATATACAGTATATAAGTGTGTGTATAGTGTGGGTATATACAGTATATAAGTGTGTGTATAGTGTGAGTATATACAGTATATAAGTGTGAGTATAGTGTGAGTATATACAGTATATAAGTGTGAGTATAGTGTGGGTATATACAGTATATAAGTGTGAGTATAGTGTGGGTATATACAGTATATAAGTGTGAGTATAGTGTGGGTATATACAGTATATAAGTGTGTGTATAGTGTGGGTATATACAGTATATAAGTGTGTGTATAGTGTGGGTATATACAGTATATAAGTGTGTGTATAGTGTGGGTATATACAGTATATAAGTGTGTGTATAGTGTGGGTATATACAGTATATAAGTGTGAGTATAGTGTGGGTATATACAGTATATAATTGTGTGTATAGTGTGTATATACAGTATATAAGTGTGTGTATAGTGTGTATATACAGTATATAAGTGTGTGTATAGTGTGGGTATATACAGTATATAAGTGTGAGTATAGTGTGGGTATATACAGTGTATAAGTGTGTGTATAGTGTGGGTATATACAGTATATAAGTGTGAGTATAGTGTGGGTATATACAGTGTATAAGTGTGTGTATAGTGTGAGTATATACAGTGTATAAGTGTGTGTGTATAGTGTGAGTATATACAGTATATAAGTGTGTGTATAGTGTGGGTATATACAGTATATAAGTGAGTATAGTGTGAGTATATACAGTATATAAGTGTGTGTATAGTGTGAGTATATACAGTATATAAGTGTGAGTATAGTGTGGGTATATACAGTATATAAGTGTGAGTATAGTGTGGGTATATACAGTATATAAGTGTGAGTATAGTGTGAGTATATACAGTATATAAGTGTGTGTATAGTGTGGGTATATACAGTATATAAGTGTGTGTACAGTGTGGGTATATACAGTATATAAGTGTGTGTATAGTGTGGCTATATACAGTATATAAGTGTGTATAGTGTGGGTATATACAGTATATAAGTGTGAGTATACTGTGGGTATATACAGTATATAATTGTGTGTATAGTGTGTATATACAGTATATAAGTGTGTGTATAGTGTGTGTATATACAGTATATAAGTGTGTGTACAGTGTGGGTATATACAGTATATAAGTGTGTGTATAGTGTGGGTATATACAGTATATAAGTGAGTATAGTGTGGGTATATACAGTATATAAGTGTGAGTATACTGTGGGTATATACAGTATATAATTGTGTGTATAGTGTGTATATACAGTATATAAGTGTGTGTATAGTGTGTGTATATACAGTATATAAGTGTGTGTATAGTGTGGGTATATACAGTATATAAGTGTGAGTATAGTGTGGGTATATACAGTGTATAAGTGTGTGTATAGTGTGGGTATATACAGTATATAAGTGTGAGTATAGTGTGGGTATATACAGTGTATAAGTGTGTGTATAGTGTGAGTATATACAGTGTATAAGTGTGTGTGTATAGTGTGAGTATATACAGTATATAAGTGTGTGTATAGTGTGGGTATATACAGTATATAAGTGAGTATAGTGTGAGTATATACAGTATATAAGTGTGTGTATAGTGTGAGTATATACAGTATATAAGTGTGAGTATAGTGTGGGTATATACAGTATATAAGTGTGAGTATAGTGTGGGTATATACAGTATATAAGTGTGTGTATAGTGTGGGTATATACAGTATATAAGTGTGTGTATAGTGTGGGTATATACAGTGTATAAGTGTGTGTATAGTGTGGGTATATACAGTATATAAGTGTGAGTATAGTGTGGGTATATACAGTATATAAGTGTGAGTATAGTGTGTATATACAGTATATAAGTGTGTGTATAGTGTGTATATACAGTATATAAGTGTGTGTATAGTGTGGGTATATACAGTATATAAGTGTGAGTATAGTGTGGGTATATACAGTGTATAAGTGTGTGTATAGTGTGGGTATATACAGTGTATAAGTGTGTGTATAGTGTGGGTATATACAGTATATAAGTGTGAGTATAGTGTGGGTATATACAGTGTATAAGTGTGTGTATAGTGTGGGTATATACAGTATATAAGTGTGAGTATAGTGTGGGTATATACAGTATATAAGTGTGAGTATAGTGTGAGTATATACAGTATATAAGTGTGAGTATAGTGTGAGTATATACAGTATATAAGTGTGTGTATAGTGTGTATATACAGTATATAAGTGTGTGTATATTGTGGGTATATACAGTATATAAGTGTGTGTATAGTGTGGGTATATACAGTATATAAGTGTGAGTATAGTGTGGGTATATACAGTATATAAGTGTGTGTATAGTGTGGGTATATACAGTATATAAGTGTGTGTATAGTGTGGGTATATACAGTATATAAGTGTGTGTATAGTGTGGGTATATACAGTATATAAGTGTGTGTATAGTGTGGGTATATACAGTATATAAGTGTGAGTATAGTGTGGGTATATACAGTGTATAAGTGTGTATAGTGTGGGTATATACCGTGTATAAGTGTGAGTATAGTGTGGGTATATACAGTGTATAAGTGTGTGTATAGTGTGAGTATATACAGTGTATAAGTGTGTGTATAGTGTGGGTATATACAGTATATAAGTGTGAGTATAGTGGGGGTATATACAGTATATAAGTGTGTGTATAGTGAGGGTATATACAGTATATAAGTGTGAGTATAGTGTGTGTATATACAGTATATAAGTGTGTGTATAGTGTGAGTATATACAGTGTATAAGTGTGTGTATAGTGTGAGTATATACAGTATATAAGTGTGTGTATAGTGTGGGTATATACAGTATATAAGTGTGAGTATAGTGTGAGTATAGTGTGAGTATATAAGTGTGAGTATAGTGTGAGTATATACAGTATATAAGTGTGAGTATAGTGTGAGTATATACAGTATATAAGTGTGTGTATAGTGTGAGTATATACAGTATATAAGTGTGTGTATAGTGTGGGTATATACAGTATATAAGTGTGAGTATAGTGTGGGTATATACAGTGTATAAGTGTGAGTATAGTGTGGGTATATACAGTGTATAAGTGTGTGTATAGTGTGGGTATATACAGTATATAAGTGTGTGTATAGTGTGGGTATATACAGTATATAAGTGTGAGTATAGTGTGAGTATATACAGTATATAAGTGTGTGTATAGTGTGGGTATATACAGTATATAAGTGTGTGTATAGTGTGGGTATATACAGTATATAAGTGTGAGTATAGTGTGAGTATATACAGTATATAAGTGTGAGTATAGTGTGAGTATATACAGTATATAAGTGTGTGTATAGTGTGGGTATATACAGTATATAAGTGTGTGTATAGTGTGTATATACAGTATATAAGTGTGTGTATAGTGTGTATATACAGTATATAAGTGTGTGTATAGTGTGGGTATATACAGTATATAAGTGTGAGTATAGTGTGGGTATATACAGTGTATAAGTGTGTGTATAGTGTGGGTATATACAGTGTATAAGTGTGTGTATAGTGTGGGTATATACAGTATATAAGTGTGAGTATAGTGTGGGTATATACAGTATATAAGTGTGAGTATATACAGTATATAAGTGTGAGTATAGTGTGAGTATATACAGTATATAAGTGTGTGTATAGTGTGTATATACAGTATATAAGTGTGTGTATATTGTGGGTATATACAGTATATAAGTGTGTGTATAGTGTGGGTATATACAGTATATAAGTGTGAGTATAGTGTGGGTATATACAGTGTATAAGTGTGTATAGTGTGGGTATATACAGTATATAAGTGTGTGTATAGTGTGGGTATATACAGTATATAAGTGTGTGTATAGTGTGTATATACAGTATATAAGTGTGTGTATATTGTGGGTATATACAGTATATAAGTGTGTGTATAGTGTGGGTATATACAGTATATAAGTGTGAGTATAGTGTGGGTATATACAGTGTATAAGTGTGTATAGTGTGGGTATATACAGTGTATAAGTGTGTATAGTGTGGGTATATACCGTGTATAAGTGTGAGTATAGTGTGGGTATATACCGTGTATAAGTGTGAGTATAGTGTGGGTATATACAGTGTATAAGTGTGTGTATAGTGTGAGTATATACAGTGTATAAGTGTGTGTATAGTGTGGGTATATACAGTATATAAGTGTGAGTATAGTGGGGGTATATACAGTATATAAGTGTGTGTATAGTGAGGGTATATACAGTATATAAGTGTGTGTATAGTGTGTGTATATACAGTATATAAGTGTGTGTATAGTGTGTGTATATACAGTATATAAGTGTGAGTATAGTGTGAGTATATACAGTGTATAAGTGTGTGTATAGTGTGAGTATATACAGTGTATAAGTGTGTGTATAGTGTGAGTATATACAGTGTATAAGTGTGTGTATAGTGTGGGTATATACAGTATATAAGTGTGAGTATAGTGTGAGTATATACAGTATATAAGTGTGAGTATAGTGTGAGTATATACAGTATATAAGTGTGAGTATAGTGTGAGTATATACAGTATATAAGTGTGTGTATAGTGTGAGTATATACAGTATATAAGTGTGTGTATAGTGTGGGTATATACAGTATATAAGTGTGAGTATAGTGTGGGTATATACAGTATATAAGTGTGAGTATAGTGTGAGTATATACAGTATATAAGTGTGTGTATAGTGTGGGTATATACAGTATATAAGTGTGTGTATAGTGTGGGTATATACAGTGTATAAGTGTGTGTATAGTGTGGGTATATACAGTGTATAAGTGTGAGTATAGTGTGGGTATATACAGTATATAAGTGTGAGTATAGTGTGAGTATATACAGTATATAAGTGTGTGTATAGTGTGTATATACAGTATATAAGTGTGAGTATAGTGTGAGTATATACAGTATATAAGTGTGAGTATAGTGTGAGTATATACAGTATATAAGTGTGTGTATATTGTGGGTATATACAGTATATAAGTGTGTGTATAGTGTGGGTATATACAGTATATAAGTGTGAGTATATACAGTGTATAAGTGTGTGTATAGTGTGGGTATATACAGTGTATAAGTGTGAGTATAGTGTGGGTATATACAGTGTATAAGTGTGTGTATAGTGTGAGTATATACAGTATATAAGTGTGTGTATAGTGTGGGTATATACAGTATATAAGTGTGAGTATAGTGGGGGTATATACAGTATATAAGTGTGAGTAAAGTGTGTGTATATACAGTATATAAGTGTGAGTATAGTGAGGGTATATACAGTATATAAGTGTGAGTAAAGTGTGGGTATATACAGTATATAAGTGTGTGTATAGTGTGTGTATATACAGTATATAAGTGTGAGTATAGTGTGTGTATATACAGTGTATAAGTGTGTGTATAGTGTGGGTATATACAGTATATAAGTGTGTGTATAGTGAGTATATACAGTATATAAGTGTGTGTATAGTGTGTGTATATACAGTGTATAAGTGTGAGTATAGTGTGTGTATATACAGTATATAAGTGTGTGTATAGTGTGTGTATATACAGTGTATAAGTGTGAGTATAGTGTGTGTATATACAGTATATAAGTGTGAGTATAGTGTGGGTATATACAGTATATAAGTGTGTGTATAGTGTGTATATATACAGTATATAAGTGTGTGTATAGTGTGTGTATATACAGTATATAAGTGTGTGTATAGTGTGGGTATATACAGTATATAAGTGTGAGTATAGTGTGTATATACAGTATATAAGTGTGAGTATAGTGTGTGTATATACAGTATATAAGTGTGTGTATAGTGTGTATATACAGTATATAAGTGTGTGTATAGTGTGGGTATAGTGGGTATATACAGTATATAAGTGTGAGTATAGTGTGTATATACAGTATATAAGTGTGTGTATAGTGTGGGTATATACAGTATATAAGTGTGAGTATAGTGTGTATATACAGTATATAAGTGTGTGTATAGTGTGTGTATATACAGTGTATAAGTGTGTGTATAGTGTGTGTATATACAGTATATAAGTGTGTGTATAGTGTGGGTATATACAGTATATAAGTGTGAGTATAGTGTGTATATACAGTATATAAGTGTGAGTATAGTGTGTATATACAGTATATAAGTGTGTGTAGTGTGTGTATATACAGTATATAAGTGTGTGTATAAGTGTGAGTATAGTGGGCATATACAGTATATAAGTGTGAGTATAAGTGTGAGTATAGTGTGTGTATATACAGTATATAAGTGTGTGTATAAGTGTGAGTATAGTGTGGGTATATACAGTATATAAGTGTGTGTATAGTGTGGGTATATACAGTATATAAGTGTGAGTATAGTGTGTATATACAGTATATAAGTGTGTGTATAGTGTGTGTATATACAGTATATAAGTGTGAGTATAGTGTGTGTATATACAGTGTATAAGTGTGTGTATAGTGAGGGTATATACAGTATATAAGTGTGTGTATAGTGTGTATATACAGTATATAAGTGTGTGTATAGTGTGTGTATATACAGTATATAAGTGTGAGTATAGTGTGTGTATATACAGTGTATAAGTGTGTGTATAGTGAGGGTATATACAGTATATAAGTGTGTGTATAGTGTGTATATACAGTATATAAGTGTGTGTATAGTGTGGGTATATACAGTATATAAGTGTGAGTATAGTGTGTGTATATACAGTATATAAGTGTGTGTATAGTGTGGGTATATACAGTGTATAAGTGTGTGTATAGTGTGAGTATATACAGTATATAAGTGTGTGTATAGTGTGGGTATATACAGTATATAAGTGTGTGTATAGTGTGGGTATATACAGTATATAAGTGTGTGTATAGTGGGTATATACAGTATATAAGTGTGAGTATAGTGGGTATATACAGTATATAAGTGTGTGTATAGTGGGTATATACAGTATATAAGTGTGTGTATAGTGTGGGTATATACAGTATATAAGTGTGAGTATAGTGTGAGTATATACAGTATATAAGTGTGAGTATAGTGTGGGTATATACAGTATATAAGTGTGTGTATAGTGTGGGTATATACAGTATATAAGTGTGTGTATAGTGTGGGTATATACAGTATATAAGTGTGTGTATAGTGTGGGTATATAGAGTATGTGTGAGTATAGTGTGTATATACAGTACATAAGTGTGTGTATAGTGGGTATATACAGTATGTGTGTGTATAGTGGGTATATACAGTATATAAGTGTGTGTATAGTGTGGGTATATACAGTATATAAGTGTGTGTATAAGTGTGAGTATAGTGGGTATATACAGTATATAAGTGTGTGTATAAGTGTGAGTATAGTGGGTATATACAGTATATAAGTGTGTGTATAAGTGTGTGTATAGTGTGTATATACAGTATATAAGTGGGTGTATAGTGTGTGTATATACAGTATATAAGTGTGTGTATAGTGTGTGTATATACAGTATATAAGTGTGAGTATAGTGTGTGTATATACAGTATATAAGTGTGTGTATAAGTGTGAGTATAGTGGGTATATACAGTATATAAGTGTGTGTATAAGTGTGTGTATAGTGTGTATATACAGTATATAAGTGGGTGTATAGTGTGTGTATATACAGTATATAAGTGTGTGTATAGTGTGTGTATATACAGTATATAAGTGTGAGTATAGTGTGTGTATATACAGTATATAAGTGTGAGTATAGTGTGTGTATATACAGTATATAAGTGTGTGTATAGTGTGTGTATATACAGTATATAAGTGTGTGTATAAGTGTGAGTATAGTGGGTATATACAGTATATAAGTGTGTGTATAAGTGTGAGTATAGTGGGTATATACAGTATATAAGTGTGTGTATAAGTGTGTGTATAGTGTGTATATACAGTATATAAGTGGGTGTATAGTGTGTGTATATACAGTATATAAGTGTGTGTATAGTGTGTGTATATACAGTATATAAGTGTGTGTATAGTGTGGGTATATACAGTATATAAGTGTGAGTATAGTGTGTATATACAGTATATAAGTGTGAGTATTGTGTGTGTATATACAGTATATAAGTGTGTGTATAGTGTGTGTATATACAGTATATAAGTGTGTGTATAAGTGTGAGTATAGTGGGTATATACAGTATATAAGTGTGAGTATAGTGTGTGTATATACAGTATATAAGTGTGTGTATAAGTGTGAGTATAGTGTGGGTATATACAGTATATAAGTGTGTGTATAGTGTGGGTATATACAGTATATAAGTGTGTGTATAGTGTGGGTATATACAGTATATAAGTGTGTGTATAGTGTGTATATACAGTATATAAGTGTGTGTATAGTGAGGGTATATACAGTATATAAGTGTGTGTATAGTGAGGGTATATACAGTATATAAGTGTGTGTATAGTGTGTGTATATACAGTATATAAGTGTGAGTATAGTGTGTGTATATACAGTATATAAGTGTGTGTATAAGTGTGAGTATAGTGTGTGTATATACAGTATATAAGTGTGTGTATAAGTGTGAGTATAGTGTGTGTATATACAGTATATAAGTGTGTGTATAAGTGTGAGTATAGTGTGTGTATATACAGTATATAAGTGTGAGTATAGTGTGTGTATATACAGTATATAAGTGTGAGTATAGTGTGTGTATATACAGTATATAAGTGTGAGTATAGTGTGTGTATATACAGTATATAAGTGTGAGTATAGTGTGTATATACAGTATATAAGTGTGAGTATAGTGTGTGTATATACAGTATATAAGTGTGAGTATAGTGTGTGTATATACAGTATATAAGTGTGTGTATAGTGTGTGTATATACAGTATATAAGTGTGTGTATAGTGAGGGTATATACAGTATATAAGTGTGTGTATAGTGAGGGTATATACAGTATATAAGTGTGTGTATAGTGTGTGTATATACAGTATATAAGTGTGAGTATAGTGTGTGTATATACAGTATATAAGTGTGTGTATAAGTGTGAGTATAGTGTGTGTATATACAGTATATAAGTGTGTGCATAAGTGTGAGTATAGTGTGGGTATATACAGTATATAAGTGTGTGTATAGTGTGTATATACAGTATATAAGTGTGTGTATAGTGAGGGTATATACAGTATATAAGTGTGTGTATAGTGTGTGTATATACAGTATATAAGTGTGAGTATAGTGTGTGTATATACAGTATATAAGTGTGAGTATAGTGTGTGTATATACAGTATATAAGTGTGAGTATAGTGTGTGTATATACAGTATATAAGTGTGTGTATAATTGTGAGTATAGTGTGGGTATATACAGTATATAAGTGTGTGTATAGTGTGTATATACAGTATATAAGTGTGTGTATAGTGAGGGTATATACAGTATATAAGTGTGTGTATAGTGTGTGTATATACAGTATATAAGTGTGAGTATAGTGTGTGTATATACAGTATATAAGTGTGAGTATAGTGTGTGTATATACAGTATATAAGTGTGAGTATAGTGTGTGTATATACAGTATATAAGTGTGTGTATAAGTGAGTATAGTGTGTGTATATACAGTATATAAGTGTGTGTATAGTGTGTATATACAGTATATAAGTGTGTGTATAGTGAGGGTATATACAGTATATAAGTGTGTGTATAGTGTGTGTATATACAGTATATAAGTGTGAGTATAGTGTGTGTATATACAGTATATAAGTGTGAGTATAAGTGTGAGTATAGTGTGTGTATATACAGTATATAAATGTGTGTATAAGTGTGAGTATAGTGTGTGTATATACAGTATATAAGTTTGAGTATAGTGTGTGTATATACAGTATATAAGTGTGAGTATAGTGTGTGTATATACAGTATATAAGTGTGAGTATAGTGTGTGTATATACAGTATATAAGTGTGTGTATAAGTGTGAGTATAGTGTGGGTATATACAGTATATAAGTGTGTGTATAGTGTGGGTATATACAGTATATAAGTGTGTGTATAGTGTGTGTATATACAGTATATAAGTGTGAGTATAGTGTGTGTATATACAGTGTATAAGTGTGTGTATAGTGTGGGTATATACAGTATATAAGTGTGTGTATAGTGTGTATATACAGTATATAAGTGTGTGTATAGTGAGGGTATATACAGTATATAAGTGTGAGTATAGTGTGTGTATATACAGTATATAAGTGTGAGTATAGTGTGTGTATATACAGTGTATAAGTGTGTGTATAGTGAGGGTATATACAGTGCCTACAAGTAGTATTCAACCCCCCTGCAGATTTAGCAGGTTTACACATTCGGAATTAACTTGGCATTGTGACATTTGGACTGTAGATCAGCCTGGAAGTGTGAAATGCACTGCAGCAAAAAAGAATGTTATTTCTTTGTTTAATTTTTTTTTAAATTGTGAAAAGTTTATTCAGAGGGTCATTTATTATTCAACCCCTCAAACCACCAGAATTCTGTTTGGTTCCCCTAAAGTATTAAGAAGTATTTCAGGCACAAAGAACAATGAGCTTCACATGTTTGGATTAATTAGCTCTTTTTCCAGCCTTTTCTGACTATTTAAGACCCTCCCCAAACTTGTGAACAGCACTCATACATGGTCAACATGGGAAAGACAAAAGGAGCATTCCAAGGCCATCAGAGACAAGATCGTGGAGGGTCACAAGGCTGGCAAGGGGTACAAAACCCTTTCCAAGGAGTTGGGCCTACCTGTCTCCACTGTTGGGAGCATCATCCGGAAGTGGAAGGCTTATGGAACTACTGTTAGCCTTCCACGGCCTGGACAGCCTTTGGAAGTTTCCTCCCGTGCCGAGGCCAGGCTTGTCCGAAGAGTCAAGGCTAACCCAAGGACAACAAGGAAGGAGCTCCGGGAAGATCTCATGGCAGTGGGGACATTGGTTTCAGTCAATACCATAAGTAACGTACTCCACCGCAATGGTCTCCGTTCCAGACGAGCCCGTAAGGTACCTTTACTTTCAAAGCGTCATGTCAAGGCTCGTCTACAGTTTGCTCATGATCACTTGGAGGACTCTGAGACAGACTGGTTCAAGGTTCTCTGGTCTGATGAGACCAAGATCGAGATCTTTGATGCCAACCACACACGTGACGTTTGGAGACTGGATGGCACTGCATACGACCCCAAGAATACCATCCCTACAGTCAAGCATGGTGGTGGCAGCATCATGCTGTGGGGCTGTTTCTCAGCCAAGGGGCCTGGCCATCTGGTCCGCATCCATGGGAAGATGGATAGCACGGCCTACCTGGAGATTTTGGCCAAGAACCTCTGCTCCTCCATCAAGGATCTTAAGATGGGTCGTCATTTCATCTTCCAACAAGACAACGACCCAAAGCACACAGCCAAGAAAACCAAGGCCTGGTTCAAGAGGGAAAAAATCAAGGTGTTGGAGTGGCCTAGTCAGTCTCCTGACCTTAACCCAATTGAAACCTTGTGGAAGGAGCTCAAGATTAAAGTCCACATGAGACACCCAAAGAACCTAGATAACTTGGAGAAGATCTGCATGGAGGAGTGGGCCAAGATAACTCCAGAGACCTGTGCCGGCCTGATCAGGTCTTATAAAAGACGATTATTAGCTGTAATTGCAAACAAGGGTTATTCCACAAAATATTAAACCTAAGGGTTGAATAATAATTGACCCACACTTTTATGTTTAAAATTTATTAAAATTTAACTGAGCAACATAACTTTTTGGTTTGTAAGATTTATGCATCTGTTAATAAATCCTGCTCTTGTGTGAAGTTTGAAGGCTCTAACTTATTTGCATCTTATCAAACCTGCTAAATCTGCAGGGGGTTGAATACTACTTGTAGGCACTGTACAGTATATAAGTGTGTGTATAGTGTGTATATACAGTATATAAGTGTGTGTATAGTGTGGGTATATACAGTATATAAGTGTGAGTATAGTGTGGGTATATACAGTATATAAGTGTGTGTATAGTGAGGGTATATACAGTATATAAGTGTGTGTATAGTGTGGGTATATACAGTATATAAGTGTCAGTATAGTGTGTGTATATACAGTATATAAGTGTGTGTATAGTGTGGGTATATACAGTGTATAAGTGTGTGTATAGTGTGAGTATATACAGTATATAAGTGTGTGTATAGTGTGGGTATATACAGTATATAAGTGTGGGTATATACAGTATATAAGTGTGTGTATAGTGGGTATATACAGTATGTGTGTGTATAGTGGGTATATACAGTATATAAGTGTGTGTATAGTGTGGGTATATACAGTATATAAGTGTGAGTATAGTGTGAGTATATACAGTATATAAGTGTGGGTATAGTGGGTATATGCAGTATATAAGTGTGAGTATAGTGTGGGTATACACAGTATAAGTGTGAGTATAGTGTGTGTATATACAGTATATAAGTGTGAGTATAGTGTGTGTATATACAGTATAAGTGTGAGTATAGTGTGGGTATATACAGTATATAAGTGTGAGTATAGTGTGGGTATATACAGTATATAAGTGTGTGTATAGTGTGGGTATATACAGTATATAAGTGTGTGTATAGTGTGGGTATATACAGTATATAAGTGTGTGTATAGTGTGGGTATATACAGTATATAAGTGTGTGTATAGTGTGTGTATATACAGTATATAAGTGTGTGTATAGTGTGGGTATATACAGTATATAAGTGTGAGTATAGTGAGGGTATATACAGTATATAAGTGTGTGTATAGTGAGGGTATATACAGTATATAAGTGTGTGTATAGTGTGGGTATATACAGTATATAAGTGTGAGTATAGTGTGTGTATATACAGTATATAAGTGTGTGTATAGTGTGGGTATATACAGTGTATAAGTGTGTGTATAGTGTGAGTATATACAGTATATAAGTGTGTGTATAGTGTGGGTATATACAGTATATAAGTGTGTGTATAGTGTGGGTATATACAGTATATAAGTGTGTGTATAGTGGGTATATACAGTATGTGTGTGTATAGTGGGTATATACAGTATATAAGTGTGTGTATGGTGTGGGTATATACAGTATATAAGTGTGAGTATAGTGTGAGTATATACAGTATATAAGTGTGGGTATAGTGGGTATATACAGTATATAAGTGTGAGTATAGTGTGGGTATATACAGTATAAGTGTGAGTATAGTGTGAGTATATACAGTATATAAGTGTGAGTATAGTGTGGGTATATACAGTATGTGTGTGTATAGTGTGTATATACAGTATATAAGTGTGAGTATAGTGTGTGTATATACAGTATATAAGTGTGAGTATAGTGTGGGTATATACAGTATATAAGTGTGTGTATAGTGTGGGTATATACAGTATGTGTGTGTATAGTGTGGGTATATACAGTATATAAGTGTGAGTATAGTGTGGGTATATACAGTATATAAGTGTGTGTATAGTGTGGGTATATACAGTATGTGTGTGTATAGTGTGTGTATATACAGTATATAAGTGTGAGTATAGTGTGTGTATATACAGTATATAAGTGTGAGTATAGTGAGGGTATATACAGTATATAAGTGTGTGTATAGTGTGGGTATATACAGTATGTGTGTGTATAGTGTGGGTATATACAGTATATAAGTGTGTGTATAGTGTGGGTATATACAGTATATAAGTGTGTGTATAGTGTGGGTATATACAGTATATAAGTGTGAGTATAGTGTGGGTATATACAGTATATAAGTGTGAGTATAGTGTGTGTATATACAGTATAAGTGTGAGTATAGTGTGGGTATATACAGTATATAAGTGTGAGTATAGTGTGGGTATATACAGTATATAAGTGTGTGTATAGTGGGTATATACAGTATGTGTGTGTATAGTGGGTATATACAGTATGTGTGTGTATAGTGTGTATATACAGTATATAAGTGTGTGTATAGTGTGGGTATATACAGTATATAAGTGTGTGTATAGTGTGGGTATATACAGTATATAAGTGTGAGTATAGTGTGAGTATATACAGTATATAAGTGTGAGTATAGTGTGTGTATATACAGTATATAAGTGTGAGTATAGTGTGGGTATATACAGTATATAAGTGTGAGTATAGTGTGGGTATATACAGTATGTGTGTGTATAGTGTGTATATACAGTATATAAGTGTGAGTATAGTGTGTGTATATACAGTATATAAGTGTGAGTATAGTGTGGGTATATACAGTATATAAGTGTGTGTATAGTGTGGGTATATACAGTATGTGTGTGTATAGTGTGGGTATATACAGTATATAAGTGTGAGTATAGTGTGGGTATATACAGTATATAAGTGTGTGTATAGTGTGGGTATATACAGTATGTGTGTGTATAGTGTGTGTATATACAGTATATAAGTGTGAGTATAGTGTGTGTATATACAGTATATAAGTGTGAGTATAGTGAGGGTATATACAGTATATAAGTGTGTGTATAGTGTGGGTATATACAGTATGTGTGTGTATAGTGTGGGTATATACAGTATATAAGTGTGTGTATAGTGTGGGTATATACAGTATATAAGTGTGTGTATAGTGTGGGTATATACAGTATATAAGTGTGAGTATAGTGTGAGTATATACAGTATATAAGTGTGAGTATAGTGTGTGTATATACAGTATAAGTGTGAGTATAGTGTGGGTATATACAGTATATAAGTGTGAGTATAGTGTGGGTATATACAGTATATAAGTGTGTGTATAGTGTGGGTATATACAGTATATAAGTGTGAGTATAGTGTGGGTATATACAGTATGTGTGTGTATAGTGTGTATATACAGTATATAAGTGTGAGTATAGTGTGTGTATATACAGTATATAAGTGTGAGTATAGTGTGGGTATATACAGTATATAAGTGTGTGTATAGTGTGGGTATATACAGTATGTGTGTGTATAGTGTGGGTATATACAGTATATAAGTGTGAGTATAGTGTGGGTATATACAGTATATAAGTGTGTGTATAGTGTGGGTATATACAGTATGTGTGTGTATAGTGTGTGTATATACAGTATATAAGTGTGAGTATAGTGTGTGTATATACAGTATATAAGTGTGAGTATAGTGAGGGTATATACAGTATATAAGTGTGTGTATAGTGTGGGTATATACAGTATGTGTGTGTATAGTGTGGGTATATACAGTATATAAGTGTGTGTATAGTGTGGGTATATACAGTATATAAGTGTGTGTATAGTGTGGGTATATACAGTATATAAGTGTGTGTATAGTGTGGGTATATACAGTATATAAGTGTGAGTATAGTGTGAGTATATACAGTATATAAGTGTGAGTATAGTGTGTGTATATACAGTATAAGTGTGAGTATAGTGTGTGTATATACAGTATATAAGTGTGAGTATAGTGAGGGTATATACAGTATATAAGTGTGTGTATAGTGTGGGTATATACAGAATGTGTGTGTATAGTGTGGGTATATACAGTATATAAGTGTGAGTATAGTGTGGGTATATACAGTATATAAGTGTGTGTATAGTGTGGGTATATACAGTATATAAGTGTGTGTATAGTGTGGGTATATACAGTATATGTGTGAGTATAGTGTGAGTATATACAGTATATAAGTGTGAGTATAGTGTGTGTATATACAGTATAAGTGTGAGTATAGTGTGGGTATATACAGTATATAAGTGTGAGTATAGTGTGGGTATATACAGTATATAAGTGTGTGTATAGTGTGGGTATATACAGTATATAAGTGTGTGTATAGTGTGGGTATATACAGTATATAAGTGTGTGTATAGTGTGTGTATATACAGTATATAAGTGTGAGTATAGTGTGGGTATATACAGTATATAAGTGTGTGTATAGTGTGGGTATATACAGTATATAAGTGTGAGTATAGTGTGGGTATATACAGTATGTGTGTGTATAGTGTGTATATACAGTATATAAGTGTGAGTATAGTGTGTGTATATACAGTATATAAGTGTGAGTATAGTGAGGGTATATACAGTATATAAGTGTGTGTATAGTGTGGGTATATACAGTATGTGTGTGTATAGTGTGGGTATATACAGTATATAAGTGTGTGTATAGTGTGTGTATATACAGTATATAAGTGTGAGTATAGTGGGTGTATATACAGTATATAAGTGTGAGTATAGTGTGTGTATATACAGTATATAAGTGTGAGTATAGTGTGGGTATATACAGTATATAAGTGTGAGTATAGTGAGGGTATATACAGTATATAAGTGTGTGTATAGTGTGGGTATATACAGTATGTGTGTGTATAGTGTGGGTATATACAGTATATAAGTGTGAGTATAGTGTGTGTATATACAGTATATAAGTGTGAGTATAGTGTGTGTATATACAGTATATAAGTGTGAGTATAGTGAGGGTATATACAGTATGTGTGTGTATAGTGTGGGTATATACAGTATGTGTGTGTATAGTGTGTGTATATACAGTATATAAGTGTGAGTATAGTGTGTGTATATACAGTATATAAGTGTGAGTATAGTGAGGGTATATACAGTATATAAGTGTGTGTATAGTGTGGGTATATACAGTATGTGTGTGTATAGTGTGGGTATATACAGTATATAAGTGTGTGTATAGTGTGGGTATATACAGTATATAAGTGTGTGTATAGTGTGGGTATATACAGTATATAAGTGTGAGTATAGTGTGGGTATATACAGTATATAAGTGTGAGTATAGTGTGTGTATATACAGTATATAAGTGTGAGTATAGTGTGGGTATATACAGTATATAAGTGTGTGTATAGTGGGTATATACAGTATGTGTGTATAGTGGGTATATACAGTATATAAGTGTGTGTATAGTGTGGGTATATACAGTATATAAGTGTGAGTATAGTGTGAGTATATACAGTATATAAGTGTGGGTATAGTGGGTATATACAGTATATAAGTGTGAGTATAGTGTGGGTATATACAGTATAAGTGTGAGTATAGTGTGAGTATATACAGTATATAAGTGTGAGTATAGTGTGTGTATATACAGTATAAGTGTGAGTATAGTGTGGGTATATACAGTATATAAGTGTGTGTATAGTGTGGGTATATACAGTATATAAGTGTGTGTATAGTGTGGGTATATACAGTATATAAGTTTGTGTATAGTGTGGGTATATACAGTATATAAGTGTGTGTATAGTGTGTGTATATACAGTATATAAGTGTGAGTATAGTGTGGGTATATACAGTATATAAGTGTGTGTATAGTGTGGGTATATACAGTATATAAGTGTGAGTATAGTGTGGGTATATACAGTATGTGTGTGTATAGTGTGTATATACAGTATATAAGTGTGAGTATAGTGTGTGTATATACAGTATATAAGTGTGAGTATAGTGTGGGTATATACAGTATATAAGTGTGTGTATAGTGTGGGTATATACAGTATGTGTGTGTATAGTGTGGGTATATACAGTATATAAGTGTGAGTATAGTGTGGGTATATACAGTATATAAGTGTGTGTATAGTGTGGGTATATACAGTATGTGTGTGTATAGTGTGTGTATATACAGTATATAAATGTGAGTATAGTGTGTGTATATACAGTATATAAGTGTGTGTATAGTGTGGGTATATACAGTATGTGTGTGTATAGTGTGGGTATATACAGTATATAAGTGTGTGTATAGTGTGGGTATATACAGTATATAAGTGTGAGTATAGTGTGAGTATATACAGTATATAAGTGTGAGTATAGTGTGTGTATATACAGTATAAGTGTGAGTATAGTGTGGGTATATACAGTATATAAGTGTGAGTATAGTGTGGGTATATACAGTATATAAGTGTGTGTATAGTGTGGGTATATACAGTATGTGTGTGTATAGTGTGGGTATATACAGTATATAAGTGTGAGTATAGTGTGTGTATATACAGTATATAAGTGTGAGTATAGTGTGGGTATATACAGTATATAAGTGTGAGTATAGTGTGGGTATATACAGTATATAAGTGTGTGTATAGTGTGTGTATATACAGTATATAAGTGTGTGTATAGTGTGTGTATATACAGTATATAAGTGTGTGTATAGTGGGTATATACAGTATATAAGTGTGAGTATAGTGTGGGTATATACAGTATATAAGTGTGTGTATAGTGAGGGTATATACAGTATATAAGTGTGAGTATAGTGTGTGTATATACAGTATATAAGTGTGTGTATAGTGTGGGTATATACAGTGTATAAGTGTATGTATAGTGTGGGTATATACAGTGTATAAGTGTATGTATAGTGTGTGTATATACAGTATATAAGTGTGTGTATAGTGTGTGTATATACAGTGTATAAGTGAGTGTATAGTGTGGGTATATACAGTGTATAAGTGTATGTATAGTGTGTGTATATACAGTATATAAGTGTGTGTATAGTGTGGGTATATACAGTATATAAGTGTGTGTATAGTGTGAGTATATACAGTATATAAGTTTGTGTATAGTGTGGGTATATACAGTATATAAGTGTGTGTATAGTGTGGGTATATACAGTATGTGTGTGTATAGTGGGTATATACAGTATGTGTGAGTATAGTGTGGGTATATACAGTATATAAGTGTGTGTATAGTGTGGGTATATACAGTATATAAGTGTGTGTATAGTGTGTGTATATACAGTATATAAGTGTGTGTATAGTGTGGGTATATACAGTATATAAGTGTGTGTATAGTGTGGGTATATACAGTATGTGTGAGTATAGTGTGGGTATATACAGTATATAAGTGTGTGTATAGTGTGGGTATATACAGTATATAAGTGTGTGTATAGTGTGGGTATATACAGTATATAAGTGTGTGTATAGTGTGTGTATAGTGGGTATATACAGTATATAAGTGTGTGTATAGTGTGGGTATATACAGTATATAAGTGTGTGTATAGTGTGGGTATATACAGTATATAAGTGTGAGTATAGTGTGGGTATATACAGTATGTGTGTGTATAGTGGGTATATACAGTATATAAGTGTGTGTATAGTGGGTATATACAGTATATAAGTGTGTGTATAGTGTGTGTATAGTGGGTATATACAGTATATAAGTGTGTGTATAGTGTGTGTATAGTGGGTATATACAGTATATAAGTGTGTGTATAGTGTGTGTATAGTGGGTATATACAGTATATAAGTGTGTGTATAGTGTGTGTATAGTGGGTATATACAGTATATAAGTGTGTGTATAGTGTGGGTATATACAGTATATAAGTGTGTGTATAGTGTGGGTATATACAGTATATAAGTGTGAGTATAGTGTGGGTATATACAGTATGTGTGTGTATAGTGGGTATATACAGTATATAAGTGTGTGTATAGTGGGTATATACAGTATATAAGTGTGTGTATAGTGTGTGTATAGTGGGTATATACAGTATATAAGTGTGTGTATAGTGTGTGTATAGTGGGTATATACAGTATATAAGTGTGTGTATAGTGTGTGTATAGTGGGTATATACAGTATGTGTTTGCACACAGCATAAATGTCACCTCTACGTGGACATGTCGGTCCCGTTATTACTCACAGCTGACGCCTGTTCCGGTCTCTCCGTGGTTCCGCCACAGTCCGCAGATGCGGCACCTCTGAAACCAAAAGTCTGTGGCTACAGCCGGAAACAGGAAATCATCCATAACTCCGCCCACAGTGATGCAATCTACAGCCGGCAATAGGAACATAGAAAATATTGCGTGACCTCGCAGGACCAGACACGAGCTGTGATTGGCTGTTGCCCCACAGATCATGCTCTCTCATTGGAGGAAGTTTAGACGCTTGAATACTAATGTCAGCAGGAAGTTTGACGTCAGGGTCACGTTGAGTGGGTTCTCACGAGACTGCCTCTTTCTGCTGTCAGCGGAACTGCAGCGGAGCCTGGGTGCGGGGTGACGGCGGTCACTGCCGCGGAGCCTGGGTGCGGGGTGACGGCGGTCACTGCCGCGGAGCCTGGGTGCGGTGTGACGGCGGTCACTGCCGCGGAGCCTGGGTGCGGGGTGACGGCGGTCACTGCCGCGGAGCCTGGGTGCGGGGTGACGGCGGTCACTGCCGCGGAGCCTGGGTGCGGGGTGACGGCGGTCACTGCCGCGGAGCCTGGGTGCGGGGTGACGGCGGTAACTTCCGTGGAGCTTGGGTGCGGGGTGACGTCGGTCACTGCCGCGGAGCCTGGGTGCGGGGTGATGGCGGTAACTTCCGTGGAGCTTGGGTGCGGGGTGACGTCGGTCACTTCCGCGGAGCCTGGGTGCGGGGTGACGGCGGTCACTGCCGCGGAGCCTGGGTGCGGGGTGACGGCGGTAACTTCCGCGGAGCTTGGGTGCGGGGTGATGGCGGTAACTTCCGTGGAGCCTGGGTGCGGGGTGACGTCGGTCACTTCCGCGGAGCCTGGGTGCGGGGTGACGGCGGTCACTGCCGCGGAGCCTGGGTGCGGGGTGACGGCGGTCACTGCCGCGGAGCCTGGGTGCGGGGTGACGGCGGTCACTGCCGCGGAGCCTGGGTGCGGGGTGACGGCGGTCACTGCCGCGGAGCCTGGGTGCGGGGTGACGGCGGTCACTGCCGCGGAGCCTGGGTGCGGGGTGACGGCGGTCACTGCCGCGGAGCCTGGGTGCGGGGTGACGGCGGTCACTGCCGCGGAGCCTGGGTGCGGGGTGACGGCGGTCACTGCCGCGGAGCCTGGGTGCGGGGTGACGGCGGTCACTGCCGCGGAGCCTGGGTGCGGGGTGACGGCGGTCACTGCCGCGGAGCCTGGGTGCGGGGTGACGGCGGTCACTGCCGCGGAGCCTGGGTGCGGGGTGACGGCGGTCACTGCCGCGGAGCCTGGGTGCGGGGTGACGGCGGTCACTGCCGGGTTTGAGCGCCTGTCTCACATTAGACTGTCCAGTCAACTGTGACGGGCATCTTCCTATTGCTGAGGTCCGTCAGGGGTTTTGCCAGGATACTATAGTGTGGGACGAACCTCCTATAGTACCCGGTGTTCCCCAAGAAGGACATCACCTGCTTCTTGGGAGCGGGCTAGGATGCTATGGCATCCACTTTACAAGGTTTTGGTGACCTAGGTAGAGAACCTCGCTCATGTCCAGCTGGCATACCTGCCCATTGGATCCGCCCAAGCACCTGCGCCAGATGTTCTAGGTGATCCTCCCAGGTGGGACTGAAGATAACAATAAAATCCAGGTACACAGCCGCGTACCCTTCAAGTCCTTTGAGCAGTGTGTTGCCCATCCGCTGAAAAGTGGCAGGGGCATTCTTCATGCTGAACGCATCACTGTGGACTCGAATAGTCCAAAAGGGGTAATAAAGGCAGAGTGTTCCGTGCCTCATGGGTCTGGAAATTGACATCCAGTACCTGCAGGCCTTGCACTGATATGTATAGAGCGATGTACACTCCCCTGCCTACCTAACACTGCAACCTATATACTCCGGAATCAGTCCTTAGGACTGTTGGTTTAGCTGGATTTGAGTAGTATTATTATTATTTATTGTTATAGCGCCATTTATTCCATGGCGCTTTACATGTGAGGAGGGGTATACATAAAAACAAGTACAATAATCTTAAACAATACAAGTCATAACTGGTACAGGAGGAGAGAGGACCCTGCCCGCGAGGGCTCACAATCTTCAAGGGATGGGTGGTAATACAGTAGGCGAGGGTAGAGCTGGTCGTGCAGCGGTTTGGTCGATCGGTGGTTACTGCAGGTTATAGGCTTGTCGGAAGAGGTGGGTCTTCAGGCTCTTTTTGAAGGTTTCGATGGTAGGTGAGAATCTGATATGATGTGGTAGAGAGTTCCAGAGTAGGGGTGATGCGCGAGAGAAATCTTGTATGCGATTGTGGGAAGAGGAGATAAGAGGGGAGTAGAGAAGGAGATCTTGTGAGGATCGGAGGTTGCGTGCAGGAAAGTACCGGGAGACGAGGTCACAGATGTATGGAGGAGACAAGTTGTGGATGGCTTTGTATGTCATGGTTAGGGTTTTGTAATGGAGTCTCTGGGCAATTGGGAGCCAGTGAAGGGATTGACAGAGGGGAGAAGCTGGGGAATAGCGGGGGGACAGGTGGATTAGTCGGGCAGCAGAGTTTAGAATAGATTGGAGGGGTGCGAGAGTGTTTGAGGGGAGGCCACAGAGCATGAGGTTGCAGTAGTCAAGGCGAGAGATGATGAGGGCATGGACTAGGGTTTTTGCAGATTCTTGGGTGAGGAATGAACGGATGCGTGAAATATTTTTGAGTTGAAGTCGGCATGAAGTGGAAAGGGTTTGGATATGTGGTTTGAAGGAGAGATCAGCGTCAAGGATTACTCCGAGGCAGCGAGCTTGTGGGACTGGGGATAGTGGGCAGTCATTTACTGTAATTGATAGGTTCGTAGGGGGGGTCGCGTGAGATGGGGGAAAGATGATGAATTCTGTTTTGTCCATGTTGAGTTTCAGATATCTAGTGGAGAAGAAGGATGAAATAGTGGACTGACATTGAGGGATTCTGGTTAGTAGGGTAGTATAGGGTAGACCCCATACTGACTAATAAATCCACAAATCTGACCCTATCTCGGCAGCAGCTTTCCCTGCACGATCTCAATCCAGAGCTGAATGCGTAGAACAGGGCGACATCTGGTCGCTTATACCCCTGATAATGCTGTGTGGCCAGCCAGTCATTGCAAGAACACAACAAAGATTCCTGTGGCATTACAGTGCCTGGCAGACAATCCCTGCACGTTGATTGGGTCTGACCGCCAAAAATGCAAGGTGGAGACCTGAGTTCCCACCGAGTAATCCCAGAAATGCTCAGTGCTCACCGAGTACACTGATTACAGTGATACTCGGACGAGTATTGGTGAGCATGTTTGCTGATCACTATTTACTACACATGGTGACATCCTATTTTGGGTCCCCATCATTGACCTAGTAACTAAAATACAGAAAGTGCAATATTGATGGATAATTCATGCAGCACAAGCACATGACTTTTGCAGCAGCAAAGTGATATATCCATCAGGCGTGAGAATGTTAACTACATTATAAATATAGCCTCTGAATAATAACTACAGCATAATGCAGTGTAAATGGTCATCAAAATAATGAAGATGCAGAAAATTCATTACTGATGGCTGACTCCCAATTCTGAGGCGCACATTTGTGCCTGAACATAGTAAGATATCGGTCAAGCATTTTAAAAGCAAAGGCACACAATCCATCCTTCAGGAGCTGAAAACTGCCCCCTAAAGTCAGATAAGCGATTTCCCATAGGCTAACATGGACATGGAACTTGGTTGCTGGTCAGAGCAGGGTAACGGCTCTCGGTGTACTGCTCCTTAGAGAAAGGTACCGATCGCTCATGTAATATGTCCCTGGAAATCTGACGGTCCAACCTATGAATCGCATGTTTCGGATTGTAGACCTACGATCGGACCTACGATTCTGGAGGAATCAGGGTTAATGCGAGAAAGGAAAATCCCATTAATTTCAGACATAGAAAAAAAATCCAAAAATTCCACGTTAAGGCTGGTTTCACACTTGCGTTTTTTTGCGCTGCGTTTTTGCGCATACATGCGTCCTTTCCCCCTATCTTTAACATGGGTGCGCATGGTCTAGCGTTTGCACGCGTTCGTACGCGTTTTATGTGTGCATGCGTTTTTTTGTAGTGTGCGCCGGACGCTACCTATTACATTTTTGGTCCGTCCGACCTGTCTCAACAAAACGCATGCGCACAGAATGCGCAAAACACACATTACAGTCTATGGGAACGCAGATGTGCGCATGGACATGCGCACGTCTGCGTTTTAAGAGTAAAAATGTCTAAAAAATGGTTAAAACACGTGCAAAAAAGCAGCAGACGCATACAAAACGCATGATGCGTTTTTTGTATGCGTTTGCACTGCGCAAAAACGCAGCGCAAAAAAAAACGCTAGTGTGATACTAGCCTAAGGCAGTGGAAAAGCTGCATGGTGTGTCTTGAAGTCAAGATGATTAGCTAAAAACATCTCTGTTCATTTGCAGGTGGCTCCCCAGGGGTTGAGAACTGCACCCCCCCAATGTCAGGTAACTGATTTCCCATAGCCTAAAATGTAGTTAGAACATGCAAAACATGTAATGCACACAACAGTGAAATCCAACCCTTGTTAACCCTACTCACATATCTGTTGGTGACTAGTACCACTGTGGAGAGATTGTCAAGGTGAAAATATATTTTCTTATATAACTTTTATACTGTGAAACAATAAGTTTTTCCTAATTGCTTGCTAATGCAAATGTAACTGTATTAAAGATGGCTGCCAGTGTTCACTTTCACTTAAATTCAGTGTCTAAAGAGTTAAGTTTCATTTCTCCTAAAAAAGATAACTCAGGAATGTGAAGAAGAAGTAACCATCGGGAGACGTTTTGACGAATCAGAGAGAGACTGGACACTAGATGTATACTGCATAAACCCCGCCTAATGCACGCCTTCCCCTAACACTCAATATAGTATTGTGTATTTGTAAATAAAGCCAGTTGTTGTACTGCTCCTGACAGGTGTGGATGCGGGACATTAGCTAAGACTGAATCAGCTGCGTGTCTGAGTCATTCTTAATTGGTACCAGATGTTTTGCGCTCGCACAATGATTTGGAATGACTGGTGAATGAGGATTTATTGTCGTTTACGACCCCGACAAGATCATGTCTGATAGTTGTATTTAAGAAAATGACATTGTGAATACATTAAAAAAAATCTTTCATGTAAGTAATGACTTTTTAATTGTATCAGTTTTAATTTAATACACATGAAGGACCAAACCTGTCATATTTTACAATATATATTCATCATAACAAAGATATGACCAATAGTACACAGGAAATGACTGCTGCACATTAACCCCTTAATGTCCATTGAATCATAGAATGGTAGAGTTGGAAGGGACCTCCTGGGCCATCTGGTCCAACCCCCTGCTCAAAGCAGGATTCACTAAATCATCCCAGACAAATGTCTGCCCAGCCTCTGTTTGAAGACTTCTATTGAAGGAGAACTCGCCACCTCGTGTGGCCGCCTGTTCCACTCATTGATCACTCTGTCGAAAAGTTTTTTCTAACATCTAATGTGTCTCCTCCCATTCAGTTTCATCCCATTGCTTCTAGTCTTTCCTTGTGCAAATGAGAATAAAGATGATCCTTCTACAATGTGACAGCCCTTGAGATATTTGTAGACAGTTATTAAGTCTCCTCTCAGTCTTCTGTTCTGCAAGCTAAACATTCCCACATCCTGCAACCTTTCCTCATAAGACAGGGTTTGCAGACCGGTCACCATTCTGGTTGCTCTTTTCTGAACTTGCTCCAGTTTGTTGATGTCTTTTTTAAAATGTGGTGCCCAAAACTGGACACAGTATTCCAGAAGAGGTCTGACCAAAGGGTTAGAGGGCAATAATGATTTCACGTGATCTAGTCTGTATGCTTCTGTTAATACATCCTAGAATTGCCTTTTTTGCAGCTGCATCACACTGTTGACTCATATTCAGTCTGTGATCTATTAGTATATCCAAGTCTTTTTCACATGTGCTGTTGCTTAGCCCTATTCCTCCCATTCTGTATATGCTTTTTTTATTGCCCAGATGTAGTACTTTGCATTTTTCCCTCTTAAAAACCATTCTGTTAGTTGCTACCCACTGCTCCAGTTTATATCTTTTTGAATCTTCTCTCTCTTCTCTATATTAGCTATCCCTCCTAGCTTTGTGTCATCGGCAAATTTAATCAGTTTACCCTCAATTCCTTCATTTAAATCATTGATAAAGATGTTGAACAATACAGGGCCCAGGACAGAGCCCTGTACAGTCATGGCCAAAAGTTTAGAGAATGACATAAATATTAATTTTTACAAAGTCTACTTCATTTTTTCTAATGGCAATTTGCATATACTCCAGAATGTTATAAAGAGTGATCAGCTTAACAGCAATTACTTGCATAGTCAATATTTGCCTAGAAAATTAACTTTATCCCCCAAAACACATTTCAACAACATTGCAGCCCTGCCTTAAAGGGACCAGCTAACATCGTTTCAGTGATTGCTCCATTAACACAGGTGTGGGTGTTGATGAGGACAGGACTGGAGATCAATCTGTCATGATTAAGTAAGAATGACACCACTGGACACTTTAAAATGAGGCTGGTGCTTGGCATCATTGTTTCTCTTCTGTTAACCATGGTTATCTCTAAAGAAACACGTGCAGTCATCATTGCACTGCACTAAAATGGCCTAACAGGGAAGAGTATCGCAGCTAGAAAGATTGCACCTCAGTCAACAATCTATCGCATCATCAAGAACTTCAAGGAGAGAGGTTCCCTTGTTGCCAAAAAGGCTCCAGGGCGCCCAAGAAAGATCAGCAAGCGCCAGGACCGTCTCTTAAAAGTGTTTCAGCTGTGGGATTGGGCTACCAGCAGTGCAGAGCTTGCTCAGGAATGGCAGCAGGCAGGTGTGAGTGCATCTGCACGCACTGTGAGGCGGAGACTCTTGGAGCAAGGCCTGGTCTCAAGGAGGGCAGCAAAGAAGCCACTTCTCTCCAGAAAAAACATCATGGACAGACTGATATTCTGCAAGAGGTACAGGGAGTGGACTGCTGAGGACTGGGGTAAAGTCATTTTCTCTGATGAATCCCCTTTTCGATTGTTTGGGACATCTGGAGAACGGCTTATTCGGAGAAGACCAGGTGAGTGCTACCACCAGTCTTGTCTCATGCCAACTATCCTGAAACCATTCATGTGTGGGGTTGCTTCTCAGCCAAGGGAATGGGCTCTCTCTCAGTCTTGCCTAAAAACACAGCCATGAATAAAGAATGGTACCAGAATGTCCTCCAAGAGCAACTTCTCCCAACCGTCCAAGAGCAGTTTGGCGATCAACAATGCCTTTTTCAACATGATGGAGCACCTTGCCATAAAGCAAAGGTGATAACTAAATGGCTCAGGGAACAAAACATAGAGATTTTGGGACCATGGCCCCAGATCTTAATCCCATTGAGAACTTGTGGTCAATCATCAAGAGACGGGTGGACAAACAAAAACCTTCAAATTCAGGCAAAATAAAAGCATTGATTTTGCAAGAATGGACTGCTATCAGTCAGGATTTGATCCAGAAATTGATTGAGAGCATGCCAGGGAGAATTGCTGAGGTCCTGAAGAAGAAGGATCAACACTGCAAATATTGACTTGCTGCATTAACTCATTCTGTCAATATAACCTTTGTTACTCATAATATGATTGCAATTATATTTCTGTATGTGATAAAAACATCTGACAAACACACATAAAAACCAGAGGGCAGCAGATCATGTGAAAATATAATATTTGTGTCATTCTCTAAACTTTTGGCCATGACTGTAGTACCCCACTTGAGACATTCTTCCAACTGGATGTGCAGCTATTTACGACCACTCTTTGGGTCCGATCACTAAGCCAGTTATGAATCCACCTAACAGTTGCCTTGTCCATTCTATACTTAGTCATTTTTTCAATAAGGATTGTGTGAGATACTTTGTCAAATGCTTTGCTGAAGTTAAGATATACTATATCTACAGCATTTCCCTGATCCACCCAATCAGTGATTCCGTCATAGAAGGAAATTAAGTTAGTCTGACATGACTTATTAGTTACAAACCCATGCTGACTCTGTTTAATCACTTCATTCTTATCCAGGTACTGACATACATGTTGTTTAATAATTTGTTCAAAGATCTTTCCTGGTATAGAAGTCAGACTCACCGGCCTATAGTTGCCTGGGTCCACCTTCCCCTTTTTGAAGATAGGAACAACATTTGCTCTTTTCCAGTCTTCTGGGACTTCTGTTGTCCACGAGTTTTCAAAGATTTTGGAGAGGGGTTCAAAAATTTCTTCTGCTATCTCCTTCAATACTCGGGTGTAATTCATCTGGACCTGGAGACTTGAATTCATTTAGGTTAGCAAAGTGTTTCCTCACTATATTTCTGTTTATAGATATCCTGGATTCTTCTATTCCCTTAATAGGACAGTGAAGAATAGTTGATGTTACATTTCCTTTCTGACAGAAAACAGATGCAAAATAGGAATTTAAAAGTTCGGCCTTCTCAACATCCTGTCTTACCATTTCATCATTTTCATCCTGTAAAAATCCTATAGCATCTGATTTTTCTTTTACTTTTGACATATCCCCAAAATCCTTTATTATTGCTTTTGACGTCTCTTGCAAGCCTCAATTCATTGTCAGCTTTAGTAATCTGATTCGTGCCCTGCAGTTTCTGCAGACAGAATTATCTTCTTTAGATATGCCTCCCTCTTTCCATTTTATAAACATTTCTTTCTTCCTTTTTAGCATGTGCTTAAGTTCTGTGTTCATCCTGTAGTGAAACCTCCACCAGGGGGAGCTGGTGAGGGAAGAGAGGTTACACATAAAGAGCAGCAACCCTGAGCAACAGCACAGGTGCCACAGGTAACGAGAGAGAATAGTCAGACGAACCGAGTCAGAAACTAGCAGGAGCAGACGTACCAGAAGGAGCAGCAATACACGTAGTCAAAATACCAAGCCGAAAGCCAGAACATGAGCACGGGGTCCAAAACGTGAGACAAAATACGTGATCGATGTACAAGCCGGGGAGTCAGATGCCAGAGAGGGAACGTAACAGCAGAGACGAATACCAAGAGACGGGGTCAGAAATCAGTCCGGGTCATACACGTGAATATCAGTCAAAGGCAGGTGGAACACCAAGGTACAAGGGTCAGAGGCTCTAAACTGGAAGCTTGAGCTATCACTAACACTAGTCAGCAGGCTGTGAGAGACTGAAATAGCCCAGCTAGCTCCAGAACGAGGCTGAGATTAACTCCCGCATGACCAGTCCGGAGTGAAGACACCAGAACATAAACTCCGGACTGGACCATGACAGTACCCCCCTCTCAATGGGGGGCCACTGGACCCCCAGGCTTCCCTGGATGACGAGTGTGAAAGGCCCAGACCAACCGATCCTCATGGACCGAACGCGCCGGCACCCACGACCGATTCTCAGGACCGTATCCTTTGCAATGGACCAAGTACTGAAGTGAACGACGGAGCATACGAGAATCCACCACCTGTTCCACCTCGTACTCGGTCTGACCATCTACCATAACAGGCGGTGGGTGCGAGGGAGACTCATCAGAGGAAGGCACCGACGGCTTCAGAAGCGCTTTATGGAACACATTAGGAATCCGTAATGACCGAGGCAAATGCAGGCGAAAGGCCACAGGATTAATCACCTCTAAAATCTCATACGGACCAATAAACTTGGGACCCAACTTAGCAGAGGGAATTCTCAGCCTTATGTTTTTGGTGGATAACCATACCTTATCCCCCACCTGATAAGTCGGCCCCACCGAGGGCTGTTTATCCGCAAAAAATGTATATTTGCCCTGAGCCTCCCCAATGTTTCTCTGAACCTCCCTCCAACCGAAAAAAGGCCGAATCAGCCCCTGGACAATCCGAATCTAGTCTGGAGAATTCACCAAAATGAGGGTGAAACCCATAGTTGCAGAAGAAAGGAGAAGTACCAGTAGACTGATTGACACGACTATTGAAGGCGAATTCCGCTATAGGTATCATACAGCACCAATCATCCTGTCTGGATGTGACAAGACACCGCAGGATCTGCTCCAAAGACTGATTGGTCCTTTCAGTCTGACCATTGGTCTCGGGATGGTAGGCCGATGAAAAGGTCAGACTGATGCCCAGCCTTTTACAAAAAGCTCTCCAGAATTTTGCCACGAATTGCACCCCTCTATCAGACACCACACTGACAGGCACACCATGCAACCGAATCACATGCTCAATGAATAGCTTAGAGTCTCAGCATTAGGAAGGCCCGTTAAGGGTACAAAATGTGCTTGTTTAATGAACCTATCCACAACTACCCAGATCACGGTTTTGCCATTAGAGGGTGGGAGATTGGTGATAAAATCCATGGACAGGTGAGTCCACGGTCTATCTGGAATTAGCAGTGGCACCAATTCGCCGGCCGGTTGTGGGAGGCTTTAGCGCGGGCACAAGTTTCACAGGAGGACACAAAACCAGTGACGTCAGAAATCAACGAGGGCCACCAGAACAGCCTAGTGATGGCTTTACGAGTGGCCGAGATTTCTGGATGCCCACTCAGAGACTGAATAGCCCAGCTAGCTCCAGAACGAGGCTGAGGAGATTAACTCCCGCATGACCAGTCCGGAGTGAAGACAGCAGAAAAACTCTGGACTGGACCATGACACATCCATTCTGGTTTCCTTAACCCTCCGTCAGGAACAATGGATCTGACAGGCGCAGCTCTTCTACTTTCATTTCTCCCTTCTCACCAGATTTTCAGAAAACCCCCTCCCTCTAGATAGTCTCCTGGCTCTTGCTGCTGTGTGAAACCTGATACCACAGTTGGTCTGCAGAGCTTCAGGAAGGAAGATATAGCTGTGCTGGCTTCTCAGACTCATTGGTCCCGAACACATCACACTTTATAAGGTTGGTATGTAATGTTTTTAGTCATTACTATTATTTATTTAGCTTGTTTTATGAATAGATAAAGGTTTGTGGATATTTCATATAAATAAGGCAGATTTTCTTACAAATGAAAGTGTGCTTCTCAGGCACATTGTTCCCTAATGCATATTCTCTCTCTTGCTTCAGATTATCTTCTGAAATGGAGAAGAAAATGTATGACCTTTCAAAACCCCATCATGTTGAGGAAGTGGGAAACATGCTGTTAGATGATGATGCAGACCCCACAATGAATGAGGATTTTGAAGAAAGTGAGATTGATTCTCATGATGAGGTGGAAGTCTGTGAACTAAATTCTGAAACAGAGCAAGATGGTGACAGTGATGAGGAGGAAGAAGATATAGAATCTTATTATATGGGAAAAGTTAAAAAAAAAAACAAATGGAACAAGAATCCACCCATAAAAAAAGTATGGAACCTCAAACATTATCACTCACCTTCCTGCAGTTATGGGAACAGCACGTAATGCAAAAAATACAGCTGAATGCTGGAATACTTTTTTCACAGATGACATTCTGGACTCTATTGTCATATACACTAATCAATATATAGACAATATAAAGCACAAGTTCATCTGTGACAGAATCCTGAAGCCCACGGATGAAATCGAACTGCGTGCATTTTTTGGATTATTATACCTTGCAGGAGCTTATAGGGCAAATCGGCAAAGTTTGGAGGAACTTTGGGGTATAGAAAGTGATGGAATTGAAAAATTTAGCCTTGTTATGTCTCTAAAAAGATTCAAGATTCTAATTCGTTGCCTTCGGTTTGATGACAGAACTACCCGAACCGAACGTAAAACATATGACCGGCTTGCTCCAATTCGCGATGTATTCCAAAAATTTGTGGAAAACTGTAAGATAAACTATCGCCCTGGGGCAAATGTCACAATTGACGAAATGCTCCCTGGTTTTCGTGGCAGATGCGCATTTCGTCAATACATACCATCAAAACCTAGCAAATACGGAATAAAAATGTATGCCCTTGTTGATGCCAGTAAGACCTACACATACATTGAAATTTATGCTGGAAAACAGCCAGATGGTCCTTACTGTGTCAGCAACAAGCCCACTGATGTTGTGAAAATGTCTGAGCCCTTATTTGGATCAGGTCGCAATATAACTGCTGATAATTGGTTTTCAAATTGTGATCTTATTGATTATCTAAAAACGCAGAAGCTTTCATATGTCGGAACTGTAAGAAAAAATAAAAAAAAATTGCCGCCACAGCTTGTTACTGTGACAGGGAGAAAGCAGTACAGCAGTATGTTTGCATTCCATGATGGAAAGGTTTTGGTTTCCTATGTACCACGCGAAAAAAAAAAGTACTTCTCTCAACGCTTCATAATGATGATGCCATCGATCCTAAATCTGAAGCACAACAAAAACCAGAGATTATTACATTTTATAATGAAACCAAAGGGGATGTTGATACAGCTGATCAGATGTGCTCAACTTTCAGCATCAGCAGAAACACCAAGCGCTGGCCAATGGTCATATTTTTTGCTATGCTAAATTTGGTGGTATAAATTCACAAATCATTTACCTTGAAAACCAGCTTGAACCACTCCGTAGACGATTGTACCTGAAAAAATTGGCCCATAAACTAATGCTTGGAGAGCTACGCAGGAGAAGTATGAAAACCATCGGTATCCCCTCTGGCCTTCAAGTTAGGCTCAAAAGATTCCACCCAGATATTGATACTGAAAATCCAACACCTGTACCATCTCCCAAAAGAAGGAGATGCACCACCTGCACCATGGAAAGCGGGAACAGAAGGCTTTCTAATTATGAATGTCTCAAATGTCATCATGCAATCTGCCTGACACATGCAAAAATGTATTGCAATCCTTGCTCTTTGCTTTGCAAATGTGTTTTTTTCTGGGGAACCTTCAGAATCTAATTCAGATTAATTCTGTGTGTAATATTATTCTAGGTGCCTAGAAAATGTTTTTGTGCCAACATTTTCTCTTTTTAATAACCGTTACTTGATATCATTGGGGGCTATTTGGTGGGAGTTTTGAAATTTGTGTATATCTAAATTATTACTTTTATGTTGAGTAAATGGGTTTGTTTTGCACCTGATAATGTGTAGTCTCTTTTATTACATCCCTGTGAAGGTTTCTGATCACGTTTAGATCACTGAAATTGAGAAAATTAGATATTCTAGGCATTTTTGTAGCCTGCGCTTGACAGGCACATTGTTCCATTACGAGTTAGTGCGAATATTGTTCCTGACGGAGGGTTAAATGCTTCCTATTCTTCCCTCTTTTCGGAATTGTTAACGATTGTGCTTTGAGAATTTCATTTTTCAAGATTTCCCATCCTTCCTGGACATTTTTGTCCTTAAGGATATCCAGCCATTGGATCCCTCCAATTCTCTTTCTGAATTCCTTTAAAATCTGCCTTTCTGAAATCTAACCTTGACGTCTGAGTCTTCACAGGTCTTCCTCTAGTTATCCAAAATTCTAAAATAGCATGGTCGCTACCTCCTAGGGTCCCAGCCACTTTTACCTCCTCAACCATTTCCTCCCTGTTTATAAGGATTAGATCCAAGGTAGCAGTTCCCATTGACGTGCACAGTCCGTCATGGCAGGAGGTAACTTCCCGCACCATGACGGACTGTGCACGTCATGCCTTTGAACTGTCACTGCGTGTAAACATTCAGTTTCAGTTCAGTGCTGACAGCTGCCTATGACAGCTTTCAGGCACGGCAAGGGGTGCAGGGACCCTTGCAGTCGGTCCCTGCACCCCAAGCACTGTGATTGATACAAAAAGGGTGGGGGAACAAGAGGCGCAATAGTGCCCTATCACTAGTGACACTACGATGTGAGTGGTGTAATGCAGTTCCACTCACCTATTCCAGTTGTGTGACCCACAACTGGCTTGAAGACATAACAGTATCAGCTGCTGCAGGACCTCCACCAACCACTCCAAAGTGGAAAAACTGCCAGAGAATATGGGAAGCAAGATGTGCCACAGTCCGCTCTGCTGAATCCACAAAATCACCTGGGATGCAAGGGATATCCCTGAGGAAGGTGCCAGGAAGGGCGCCGAAACGCGTAGGAAGGAATAAAGAAGTACTTTGTTACTACATCTTGCATCCCAGGTGATTTTGTGGATTCAGCAGCGCGGACTGTGGCACATCTTGCTTCCCATATTCTCTGGAAGCACTGTGATTGGTCAGTCAATCTGACCAACCAAACAGATGGGGCAGGAGAGGCTAAAATGTCAGCATCTCCTGCCCTATGATCAGTGCAGGAGCTCAGCGCTGCAGTGGCTGAGCGTCCTGCACTGACAGCTGGGAGCAGCGCCCCCAGCTGTTAACCCGCAGAGTGCCACGATCGCAGCGTTCAGATGGGGAGGCACAGGGTAGGGGGCTCTCTCTGCCTCATGTCAGCGTCCCTGCGATGTAATCGTGGGGCCCGACCTGTGTCATGACAACCTCCGGGTCATTTACCTACGGAAAGCTGGTAAGACCTTGCTCACAGCATAGTGTTACCAGCTTTCAGCATTGGTATAATGCATTACAATGCTGGAGTAAAGTATTATACCTGAAAGTGAAAGTAAAAGTCCCATGAAGGAACAAGGTAAAAAAAAAAAATTTTTAAAATATGTAAAAAAAATTAAAAAATAATAAAAATTCCCTAAAAATTACATATTTTTATGTAAAAAAAATACACGTTTGGTATCGCCACGTCCGTAAAAATCCCATCTATAAAAGTGTCACCCTAGTTAACCCCTTCAGTGAACGCCGTAAAAAAAAAAAGCAAATTATACTTTTTCCAAGCGGTATCATCATACCGCTTGGAAAAAGTGCAATAAAGCTCGATCAAAAAGATGGATATAACTAAACATGGTACCACTGAAAACGTCATCTTGTCCCGCAAAAACCAAGCCATGATACAGCTCCATCAGCGGGAAAATAAAAAAGTTATAGCTCGCAGAATAAAGTGATGCAAAAATAATTAATTTTTCTATAAAAGTTTTTGTGTTAAAAACACCAAAACATAAAAAAACTATATAAATGAGGTATCGCTGTAATCGTACTGACCCAAAGAATAAAGCTGCCATGCTAATTTTACCACACGCGGAACGGAGGGGGAAAAAAACATTCCTAAATTGCTGGGTTTTGTTCATTCAAGAAATGAACAGAACCATCAGAATAGAAAGCGATCAAAAAACGTTATGTGCCCACAAATGGTACCAATAAAAATGTCAGCTCTTCCCGCAAAAATCAAGCCCGCACATGACTCTTGTCGGCTGAAATAGGGAAAAATTAGAGCTCATTAAAGATCATTTTTGTTGAAAAAAATATGAATTTTTAATTTTCACAGCTCTGCGCTATAAGTGCTCACCACACATCTAGATAAGCTCCATGGGGGTCTAGTTTCCAAAATAGGGTCACTTGTGGGGGGTTTCTACTGTTTTGGCACATCAGGGGCTCTTTAAACGCAATATGACGCCCGCAGAAGAATTCCATCAAAGTCTGCATTCCAAAACGGCGCTCCTTCCCTTCTGAGCTCTGCCATGCGCCCAAACAGTGGATCCACCCCACATATGGGGTATCGGCGTACTCAGGACAAATTGCACAACAACTGTTGGGGTCCTATTTCTCCTGTTACCCTTGTGAAAATAAAAATTTGGGGGCAAAAAGATCATTTTTGTGGAAAAAAAAATGATTTTTTTTATTTTCACGGCTCTACGTTATAACCTTCTGTGAAGCATTTGGGGGTTCAAAGTGCTCACCACACATCTAGATAAGCTCCTTTGGGGGTCTAGTTTCCAAAATGGGGTCACTTGTGGGGGGTTTCCACTGTTTAGGCACATCAGGGGCTCTCCAAATGTGACATGGCGTCCGATCTCAATTCCAGCCAAAAAAGTCAAATGGCGCTCGTTCCCTTCCGAGCTCTGCCATGCTCCCAAATAGTAATTTTCCCCCACAAATGGGGTATCAGCGTACTCGGGACAAATTTTACAATAACTTTTGGGGTCCTGTTACCCTTGGAAAAATTAAAAATTGGGGGTGAAAAGAATTTTTGTTGAAAAAATGATTTTTTAATTTTACGTCTCTACGTTATAACCTTCTGTGAAGCCCTTGGGGGTTCAAAGTGCTGAATACACATTTAGATAAGTTCCTTGGGGGTCTAGTTTCCAAAATGGGGTCACTTAGGGGGGATTTCCACTGTTTAGGTACATCAGGGGCTCTCCAAACGCGACATGGCGTCTGCTTTCGATTCCAGCCAATTTGACATTCAAAATCTCAAATGATGCTCCTTCCCTTCTGAGCACTGCCGTGCGCCTAAAGATTGGTCTTCCTCCACACATGGGGTATCGGTGTACTCAGGAGAAATTGGACAACAAATATTGTGGTTCATTTTCTCCTGACACCCTTGAAAAAATACAAAAAATTGTGTCAAAACAAAAATTTTGGGGAAAAAAAGTTAAATGTTAATTTTTTTCTTTCCACATTGCTTCAATTCTTGTGAAGTACCTAAAGGGTTAATAAACCTCTTGAATGTGGTTTTGAACACCTTGAGGGGTGCAGTTTTTAGAATGTTGTCACTTTTGGGTATTTTCTGTTATATTGACCCCCCAAACTCACTTCAAATGTGAGGTGGTCCCTAAAAGAATGGTTTTGTAAATTTTGTTGGAAAAATGAGAAATCGCTGGGCAACTTTTAACTCTTATAACTTCCTAACAAAAAAAAAATGTTGGTTCCAAAATTGTGCTGATGTGAAGTAAATATATGGGAAATGTTATTTATTAACTATTTTTTGTAACATATCTCTGATTTAAGGGCATAAAAATTAAAAGTTTGAAAATTGCAACATTTTAAAAATTTTCCCCATATTTCCATTTTTTTTCATAAAAAAACGCAAGTGATATCGAAGAAATTTAACCACTAACATGAAGTACAATATGTCACGAAAAAACAATCTCAGAATCAGCAAGATCTGTTGAAGCGTTCCAGAGTTATAACCACATAAAGTGACAGTGGTCCGATTTCAAAATTAAGGCCTGGTCTTTAACCTACAAAATGGCTTGGTCGTTAAGGGGTTAAAGGGAATGTGCCATCAAAAAAAACGTTTTTTTCTTCAAAATCAGATCTAAATAATCTTATTGCTATCAGTGCAATGTTTGCTGTCTGAAAACATAGCAAGATTAGAAATATAACTTAAAAAAAAATCTTGAGATTTAACACTAGGATTTATCTTCCTGTCTAGACAGGAATCTGCTATAGTTAAACTTACTGAGATTACGGTAGCTGTAAAATATGCACAGTATCTAGTGACATCACTATTTCCCTCCCCTTTTGGATGTTTACAACACCAAATCGAGGAGTGTGAATAATAAATACAGGAATCGGAGTGCATTGCCATTTTGTTTGGGACTGCACTGTGATCTGGCTGTGAAACTGTTGCAGAGGAGCAGTGAAGACAGTGGATCAGCCAGTACCAGACAAGCAGTGAGGACGATATGGAGTATTGTGGACCCCAGAGCATCCTAGAGTGGAAGATCAGTGAAGAGTGTAAGAGCAGCGTAGTGGAGGCAGCAGTGAGGACAGGAGGGGGGTGACATCTTCCACTTTCTGCATAACAGGCCTTGGATGTTCAGGCTGTACACACCGGAGTAGCTGCAGGAGAGAGCTACTGGAGACCGACTAGCTGCTGTTTGAAAAAGACCCTAGCAGCTGCTGCATGCTGTTTACAAAACACCCGACCATCTGCTGCCCCTGGTCTTTGCAAAACATCCGAGGAGCTGCTCCCTGCTCTTGCAAAACACATGACAAGCTGCTTAAAACACCCGGCCACACCTACAGCTGTGAATTGAGCACAGAGGCGTGCCCATTTCACAGCTGTTACTGTTGCAATGATAGAGATAGGATCGTCATCCGACTGCTGTCTCTTATGCCCAGGGACTGCCTTAAATGAGCATGGAAAGTGTCGTTCAGCAGCCAGAAAGGTAAAATGGCAGCCCCCAGCGGCTGCTTTAAAACAGTAAAAAAAAAACAAACAAAACCATAAACACCACTGAGTCAAGTTTAGGTGACAATATCTTTTTATACACTCGCCCTGTATTGTCCTATACCCTGCTTGTCCCTGTGTCCACGCTTTGCACACTTGTGCTGTGCACATTCCCTGTTGCTAGACACACGTGTCTCCTGTGAGCCAGCCACCTGGTTCCAGCAGTCGTGGTACCTCACCCCCTTGGCCTTGCCCCTGACACTCCCTGTATAGGAGGTGGCCCTCACTAGGTCAGCTCGTCCTAGGTGGGTTGATGCCATGACCCAGAGGGTCCACCCCAGAAGTCGTCACAGTATAATCAGGCCATGGACCCTGCTGATACCATAGCGGCCTCCGCCCAAAAGGAACAGGTGTTCCTACGGGAAAACCAGACTAGGATCATGTCCTTTTTTAAATCTATGGAGTCCCGTTTGTCGGCGTTACAGTCCTCTGACACTGGAATTGCTTCCCAGTTGGCCAGCCTCTAACAAGAGCTCACTCAGCAATGCGACACCCAGGCCCATATCCTTAACTATGTGGTGTCGTCAGATAACCGGTTCTGTTGTGAGTTCATTTTCCCCTTTACCACTGAGGCCCGATGAACTCCCTCTTCTAGTAAAGAAAGATAGTGAGCCTGATTATCAGGCATCTGGGTCTAATGATGATGATTGGCTGAGTGGAGTTTCTGACTGGATATAAGGCTGTCCACGCCCTCTGCTCTGCGGGTGATTTCTCTGTGGGATCCTTGGATACCAGTCTGAATTCCTGCTCTCCAAAAGCTAAGTTTTCTGCTCTGCCGTTTGCATTTGTACGTTGTCTTTGTTTTGCTGGATTTCTGTCATTCCCTGCTGGGGTGATCTGAATTCCTTTAGCTCTGTCTTCAGAAAATTCCTGAGTGCTGATATAGTTTTTGAAGCCTAGCTGCTTCAGGGCCTTTTTCCATATCTGCCTGTTGGCTATTGTCTTTTTAGGGTTTTTTGCAGATTGCAGACAGCAGCTGTCCTATCCTGTCCTATTTTTAGTTAGCTTGGGCCCCATTGTTTGCTCAGCCTATCTTTCTATCTGTGTGTGTTTTTTCATCTTGCTTCACCGTCATTATATGTTGGGGGCTGCCTTTTACTTTGGGGTCTGCTCTGGGGCAGTTTAGATTTCCTTTTTCTGTCTTTAGGCTATTTAGTTTCTCCGGCTGTGATCGAGGGGTCTAGGGCACCGTAGGAACCCCCCACGGCTACTGCTAGTTGTGTTGTTAGGTTTAGGGGGGTCTGCAATCTGATAGTTGCCAACTTCTCCGGTTTTCTGGACTTAGCTGCTATTTTTGTGTCTGCCTCCTACGGTGACTCATTCATAACAGAATCACCCGCCGAACCGCAGATCCTAGGGTACTCAATAGCAGGAAAGAATTGTAAAAAAAAAAAAAGTGTGTATATTTTTTCCTCTATATCTCTGAGGCCGTAGGGGGATTTTTTTTCTCTCAATGGAGATAAAGCAATTGTCTGATCGTGTGGAGCAGCTCGCTGCAGAAGTGCGGGGAATTTCCGCCTACCTTGCTCATTCACATACTGCTGAACCAAAGATTCCCACACCTGATGTATTTTTTGGGGATCGGTCTAAATTTTTGAATTTCAAAAATAATTGTAAATTATTTTTTGCCTTGAAGCCTAACTCGTCAGGGAGCTCCGCGCAGCAGGTTAAAATTGTCATCTCTCTGCTGCGTGGCGATCCCCAGGATTGGGCGTTTTCTTTGAAACCTGATGATCCTATTCTGACTAATGTGAACGCATTTTTTCAAGCCTTGGGGTTGTTGTATGACGAACCTAATGCCATTGATCAGGCTGAAAAGACTCTGCTGGCATTGAACCAGGGTCAAGATTCTGCAGAATCGTACTGTCAAAAATTCAGAAAGTGGGCGGTACTTACTACCTGGAATGATAATGCCTTGGCTGCTCTCTTTCGGAAGGGTTTGTCAGAAGCCGTAAAAGATACTATGGTGGGATTTCCTTTTCCCTCTGGTCTTGACGATTCTATGTCATTAGCCATTCAGATTGATCGGCGTTTGCGCGAACGCAAAACTGCACGAGTAGTGTTGCCACTTGTTGAACAAATGTCTGAACCTATGCAATGTGATAGAGTTTTGTCCAGAGAGCAGCGTCAGGAGTTCAGAAGGCGTAATAAGTTGTGTTTTTTCTGTGGAGATGCCTCGCATGTTATTTCTGTCTGTCCTAAACGAGAGAAACGCTTTGCACGCACGTTTTCTGTTGGTGGTGTTCAACCTAAGTTTCTTCTGGCTATTACTCTGATCGCACCTGTCCACATTTTCCGCCAAGGCTTTTGTGGATTCTGGAGCAGCTCTAAACCTAATGGACTTGGATTTTGCTAAACGTTGTGGATTTCCGATGACACCTCTGCAGACACCTATTCCTTTGAGGGGGATAGATGCTACTCCTTTGGCAAAAAATAAACCTCAGTTTTGGACCCAGGTGGTAATGCGGGTCGCCCCAGACCATCAAGAAAATTTGGTGTTGCATAATCTGCATGATACCATTGTTCTGGGGTTTCCCTGGTTGCAAATTCATAATCCAGTTTTGGATTGGAAATCTGTTATGATTGAGTGACCGTAGGAGGCAGACACAAAAATAGAAGCTACGTCCAGAAAACCAGAGGAGCTGGCAACTATCCGATTGCAGACCCCTGAACCTATCAACACAACTAGCAGTAGCCGTGGGGGTTCCTACGGTGCCCTAGACCCCTCGAACACAGCCGGAGAATTATATAGCCTAAAGATAGAAAGGGAAATCTAAACTGCCCCAGAGCAGACCCCAAAGCAAAAGGCAGCCCCCAACATATAATGACGGTGAAGCAAGATGAAAAACACTGACACAGATAGAAAGATAGGCTGAGCAAACGTTGGGGCCCAATCTAATCTAAAAAGGAAAGGAAAGGAAAGCTGCTGTCTGCAATCGGCAAAAAACCCTATCAAAAACATAGGCCAGCAAGCTGAAATGTAAAAAGACCCTGAAGCAACTAAGCTTCAAAACTAAATCAGCACTCTGGTATTTTCAGGAGACAGAGCTAAGGAGTTCAGCTCACCCCAGCAGGGGATGGCTGAAATCCAGAAAAAACAAAGCAAGGCACAAATGCAAAAAGCAAGGAAGAAAACTTAGCTTTAGCAGAGCGGGAATTCAGACTGGACTCCAAGGATACCACAGAGAAATCACCCGCAGGGAGAATGGGCGTATGCAGCCTTATATCCAGTCTGTGACTCCACTCAGCCAGTCATCATCATTAATCTCAGGTGTCTGATAATCAGACTCACTACCTCTCCTTACAAGAAGAGGGAGTTCCTCGGGCCTCAGTGATGCAGGGGAAAATGAACTCACAACAGAAATCTGTGTCTGTGGTGAGTTGGGGTTGTCGGTGTGCCTTTAGTGAGGCTCCGGTGTTTTCCACCTCTCCTCAGTCGCATGATGTTCCTGATTATTTGGCGGACTTTTATGATGTATTTAGTGAGAATGAGTCTGCGTCTCTGCCTCCTCATAGAAGTTATGACTGTGCAATTGAACTGAGCCCGGGGTGTAAATTCCCCAAGGGTCGGCTCTTCAATTTATCTGTACCCGAGCACGAGGCTATGCGATCCTATATTAAGGAGGCGTTAGAGAAGGGTCATATTAGACCATCCTCGTCACCCTTAGGTGCCGGTTTTTTTTTTGTAGCCAAAAAAGATGGATCATTAAGACCTTTTATTGATTATCGTTCCCTCAACAAAATTACTGTTAAATATCAGTATCCGTTACCCCTGATTTCGGATCTATTCTCTAGAGTTAAAGGTGCTTGTTGGTTTACCAAGCTTGACCTCAGGGGGGCGTATAATCTTATTCGCATTAAGCATGGGGATGAATGGAAGACGGCGTTTAATACTCCGGAGGGACATTTTGAGTACCTGGTGATGCCTTTTGGGCTCACTAATGCCCCTTCTGTCTTCCAGTGCTTCATGAACGATATTTTCCGAGATTTTGTCGATACATTTTTGATTATCTATCTGGATGATATTTTGATCTTCTCCAAGGATTGGGATTCTCATGTGGAACATATTCGGACTGTGTTCCGGATCTTGAGGGAGATTTCCCTGTATGTCAAAGGATCTAAATGCCTTTTTGGAGTACAGAGGATTTCTTTTTTGGGATTTATTTTGTCTCCGTCAACTATTGAAATGGACCCGGCCAAGGTACAGGCCATTCACGATTGGGTTCAGCCCACTGCTTTGAAGGCCCTTCAGAAGTTTTTGGGTTTTGCTAACTTTTATCGGAAATTTATAGCAAAATTTTCTAGTATTGCCAAGCCATTGACTGATTTGACTAAGAAGGGTGCTGATGTGTTAAATTGGTCTCCAGAGGCTGTTTCTTCCTTTCAGGAGCTGAAGTGAAGATTCACCTCCGCCCCGGTTTTGCGGCAACCTGATGTCTCACTTCCGTTCCAGGTAGAAGTGGATGCTTCTGAGATTGGTGCAGGAGCTGTTTTGTCCCAAAAGGATCCTGTAACATCTAAAATGAATCCCTGTGCTTTCTTTTCCCGAAAGTTCTCTCCATCTGAACGTAACTATGATGTGGGGAATCAGGAATTGTTGGCCATGAAATGGGCATTTGAGGAGTGGAGACATTGGTTGGAGGGAGCTAAGCATCAAGTCGTGGTCCTCACTGACCACAAGAATTTGATTTACCTAGAGTCGGCTAAGCGCTTGAACCCTAGACAGGCTAGGTGGGCCTTGTTTTTTACACGTTTTGATTTTGTGGTTTCTTTTCTTCCTGGAACTAAGAATGTCAAGGCAGACGCCCTCTCTAGGAGCTTCTTTGCTGATTCTCCTGTGGCGACCAAACCTGCTACCATCTTAGGCGAAGGGGTAGTTCTTTCTGACATCTCGCCCGATTTGAGACGTGCTCTGGAAGAGTTCCAGGAGGACAAACCTGAGCGTTGTCCCAGTGGGAAGTTGTATGTTCCTGACCAGTGGAAGAGGAGAGTGAAGTCTGAAGTTCATTGCTCTGCTTTGGCTGGTCATCCAGGTATTTTTGGTACTAGAGATTTGGTTAGTCGGTCTTTTTGGTGGCCCTCCTTGTCTTGTGATGTCAGGAATTTTATGCAGTCCTGTGGGACTTGCTCCCGGTCTAAATCGTGTTCTCGCTCTAGTGGGTTGTTGATGCCTTTGCCTGTCCCCAAGAGGCCATGGACCCATATTTCAATGGATTTTATCTCTGATATGCCTGTCTCTCAGAGAATGACTGTTATTTGGGTGATTTGTGATAGATTCTCTAAGATGGTCCATCTTGTACCACTCCCTAAGTTGCCGTCTTCCTCTGAGTTGGTACCCCTGTTTTTGCAACAGGTGGTTCGCTTGCACGGGATTCCTGAGAACATTGTATCTGACAGAGGAGTTCAGTTTGTGTCTAGATTTTGGAGAACTTTCTGTTCCAAGCTGGGAATTCAGTTGTCCTTCTCCTCTGCTTTTCACCCTCAGACCAATGGACAGACAGAGAGAACAAACCAGACCTTGGAGTCATATTTGAGATGTTTTATTTCCGCTGATCAGGATGATTGGGTTTCATTTTTGCCCTTGGCTGAATTTGCTTTAAATAATAGAGCTAGTTCTGCCACTTTGATGTCACCTTTTTTTTGTAACTTTGGGTTTCATCCTCGATTTTCTTCAGGGCAGGTGGAGCCCTCTGCCTGCCCAGGTGTTGACACTGTGGTGGAGAGAATGCACCAGATCTGGGACCAAGTGGTGGATAAGTTATCTCTCTCCCAGGAAAAGGCCCAGCGGTTTTCCAACCGTCATAGGACCATTGGTCCCCAGTTTAAGGTTGGTGATATGGTGTGGTTATCATCAAAAAATATTGCTATGAAGGTGGCTTCTCCTAAGTTTAAGCCTAGATTTATTGGACCTTACAAGATTTTGGAGATTATTAATCAGGTCTATTTTCGTTTGGCTCTTCCTGTCACATTTAAAATCCATAATGTGTTCCATAAGTCTTTGTTGAAGAGGTTTGTTGAACCTGTTGTTCCTGGGGTGGCACCTCCAGACCCTGTATTGGTTGAAGGTAACATGGAATATGAGGTAGAGAAAGTACTGGATTCCCGTCTGGCTAGACGGAGACTCCAGTATTTGGTTAAGTGGAAGGGTTATGGTCAGGAGGATAATTCCTGGGTCTCTGCCTCTGATATTCATGCCAAAAGATTGGTGTGTGCCTTTCATCGGGCTCACCCTGATCGCCCTGGTGGCATGGTTGAGGGTTCGGTGACCCCTCCTCAAGGGGGAGGTACTGTTGTGAGTTCATTTTCCCCTTTACCACTGAGGCCCGATGAACTCCCTCTTCTAGTAAAGAAAGATAGTGAGCCTGATTATCAGGCATCTGGGTCTAATGATGATGATTGGCTGAGTGGAGTTTCTGACTGGATATAAGGCTGTCCACTCCCTCCTGCTCTGCGGGTGATTTCTCTGTGGGATCCTTGGATACCAGTCTGAATTCCTGCTCTCCAAAAGCTAAGTTTTCTGCTCTGCCGTTTGCATTTGTACGTTGTCTTTGTTTTGCTGGATTTCTGTCATTCCCTGCTGGGGTGATCTGAATTCCTTTAGCTCTGTCTTCAGAAAATTCCTGAGTGCTGATATAGTTTTTGAAGCCTAGCTGCTTCAGGGCCTTTTTCCATATCTGCCTGTTGGCTATTGTCTTTTTAGGGTTTCTGCAGATTGCAGACAGCAGCTGTCCTATCCTGTCCTATTTTTAGTTAGCTTGGGCCCCATTGTTTGCTCAGCCTATCTTTCTATCTGTGTGTGTGTTTTTTCATCTTGCTTCACCGTCATTATATGTTGGGGGCTGCCTTTTACTTTGGGGTCTGCTCTGGGGCAGTTTAGATTTCCTTTTTCTGTCTTTAGGCTATTTAGTTTCTCCGGCTGTGATCGAGGGGTCTAGGGCCCCGTAGGAACCCCCCACGGCTACTGCTAGTTGTGTTGTTAAGTTCAGGGGTCTGCAATCTGATAGTTGCCAACTTCTCCAGTTTTCTGGACTTAGCTGCTATTTTTGTGTCTGCCTCCTACGGTGACTCATAGATGTCTGTCCAGCCTCTGTTTGAAGACTTCCATTGAAGGAGAACTCACCACTTCTCGTGGCAGCCTGTTCCACTCATTGATCACTCTAACTGTCAAAAAGTTTTTTCTAATATCTAATCTGTGTCTCTTCCCATTCAGTTTCATCCCATTGCTTCTAGTCTTTCCTTGTGCAAATGAGAATAAAGTTGATCCTTCTACAATGTGACAGCCCTTTAGATATTTGTAGACAGCTATTAAGTCTCCTCTCAGTCTTCTCTTTTGCAAACTAAACATTCCCAAATCCTGCAACCTTTCCTCATAAGACAGGGTTTGCAGACCGGTCACCATTCTGGTCGCTCTTTTCTGAACTTGCTCCAGTTTGTTGATGTCTTTTTTAAAATGTGGTGCCCAAAACTGGACACAATATTCCAGATGAGGTCTGACCAAAGAGGAGTAGAGGGAAATAATGACTTCACGTGATCTAGACTGTATGCTTCTGTTAATACATCCTAGAATTGCATTTGCCTTTTTTGCTGCTGCATCACACTGTTGACTCATATTCAGTCTGTGATCTATTAGTATACCCAAGTCTTTTTCACATGTGCTGTCACTTAGCCCTATTCCTCCCATTCTATATATGCTTTTTTCATTTTTATTGCCCAGATGTAGTACTTTGCATTTCTCCCTGTTAAAAACCATTCTGTTAGTTGCTGCCCACTTCTCCAGTTTATTTAAATCTTTTTGAGTCCTCTCTCTCTCTTTTCTAGTATTAGCTATCCCTCCTAGCTTTGTGTCATCAGCAAATTTAATCAGTTTACCCTCAATTCCTTCATCTAAATCGTTGATAAAGATGTTGAACAATACAGGGCCCAGGACAGAGCCCTGTGGTACCCCACTTGAGACATTCTTCCAACTGGATGTGCAGCCATTTACGACCACTCTTTGGGTCCGATCACTAAGCCAGTTATGAATCCACCTAACAGTTGCCTTGTCCATTCCATACTTAGTCATTTTTTCAATAAGGATTGTATGAGAGACTTTGTCAAATGCTTTGCTGAAGTCAAGATATACTATATCTACAGCATTTCCTTGATCCACCCAATCAGTGATACCGTCATAGAAGGAAATTAAGTTAGTCTGACATGACTTATTAGTTAGAAACCCATGCTGACTCTGTTTAATCACTTCATTCTTATCCAGGTATTGACATACATGTTGTTTAATAATTTGTTCAAAGATCTTTCCTGGTATAGAAGTCAGACTCACCGGCCTATAGTTGCCTGGGTCCACCTTCTTCCCCTTTTTGAAGATAGGAACAACATTTGCTCTTCTCCAGTCTTCTGGCACTTCTCCTGTTCTCCAAGAATTTTCAAAGATTATGGAGAGGGGTTCAAAAATTTCTTCTGCTATCTCCTTCAGTACTCTGGGGTGTAATTCATCTGGACCTGGAGACTTGAATTCATTTAGGTTAGCTAAGTGTTTCCTCACTATCTTTCTGTTTATAGATATCCTGGATTCTTCTATTCCCTTAATAGGACAGTGAATAACAGTTGATGTTGCATTTCCTTTCTGAGAGAAAACAGATGCAAAATAGGAATTTAAAAGTTCAGCCTTCTCAACATCCTGTCTTACCATTTCATCATTTTCATCCTGTAAAAATCCTATAGCATCTTTGACTTTTCTTTTACTTTTGACATATCCCCAAAATCCTTTATTATTGCTTTTGACATCTCTTGCAAGCCTCAGTTCATTTTCAGCTTTAGCTAATCTGATTTGTGCCCTGCAGGTTCTGCAGACAGCATTATATTCTTCTTTAGATATGCCTCCCTCTTTCCATTTTATAAACATTTTTTTCTTCCTTTTTAGCATGTGCTTAAGTTCTGTGTTCATCCATCCTGGTTTCCTTAAATGCTTCCTATTCTTCCCTCTTTTCGGAATTGTTAACAACTGTGCTTTGAGAATTTCATTTTTCAAGATTTCCCATCCTTCCTGGACATTTTTGTCTTTAAGGATATCCAGCCATTGGATCCCTCCAATTCTCTTTCTGAATCCCTTAAAATCTGCCTTTCTGAAATCTAACCTTGACGTCTGAGTCTTCACAGGTCTTCCACCTCTAGTAATCCAAAATTCTAAAATAGCATGGTCGCTACCTCCTAGGGTCCCAGCCACTTTTACCTCCTCAACCATTTCCTCCCTGTTTATAAGGATTAGATCCAAGGTAGCAGTTCCCCTTGTTTTCTCCCTTACCTTTTGGAAGATAAAGTTGTCAGCAAGAGAGGATAAGAATTTCCTTGACCTGTTAGTTTTGCCTGAGAGAGATTCCCAACAAATGTCTGGATAGTTGAAATCTCCCATGACAACTATGTCATATTTTTTGGAGAACTTGGCCATCTGATGCATAAAGAGTTCATCTATATCTTCGGCTTGCACAGGCGGCCTGTAGTAAATGCCTACAATGGTGTCCTTTCCATTGTTCTGTCCTTGTATTCTTACCCAAACAGTTTCCACAGAACTCCCAGTCTCTGAAGCTTCAATCTCTGTGCAGATATACGCGTTTCGAACATACAATGCGACACCCCCTCCTCGTTTATCAAGTCTGTTTCTTGCAAATAAGTTGTATCCTTCTAGTCTTGTATTCCAATCATGTGTATTGTCCCACCAAGTTTCAGTGATTCCAATTACATCATATTTCTGTTCCTGTGTTAGTAGTTCCAATTCTCCTTGTTTGTTGCCCATGCTTTGTGCATTAGTATAGAAACATTTTAGTTTGTGATTGGTTTCTCTTTCTCCAATATTTTTATTAATTAGATTCTTTCGTCTTTGTTCTTCCTTTCCACTTCTAATAGCAGAGTTCTCAATAGCATTTGTCAGGTGTATGGCTTTTTCTGGTCTTTTGCTTCCCTTCCCATGTTGTTCTATTTTAAAGCTCTCCTTACAAGTGTAGCAAGGCGACTTCCAAATACATGCTTTCCAGTCTTCGTAAGGTGCACCCCATCTCTAGCAAGTAGTCCATCGTATAAGTAGTTCACTCCGTGATCCAGAAATCCAAATCGTTGCTGACGGCACCATCGACGTAGCCAGTTGTTCACCTGCAGAATCTTATTCCACCTCCTTGTTCCATGGCCATCCACTGGGAGGATGGAAGAGAAGACCACCTGCGCTCCCAGTTCTTTCACTTTCTTGCCTAAGTCTTCAAAGTCTCTGCAGATGATTTCCAGGTCGTTTCTTGCGGTGTCATTTGTCCCCACATGTAGTAGCAGGAATGGGTAGTCATCTGTAGGTCTGAAGAGTCCTGATATCCTGTCAGACACATCTTTAATTTTTGCACCTGGAAGACAGCACATTTCTCTTGAAGTTATATCTGGTCTGCAGATAGCGGCCTCTGTTCCTCTCATCAGGGAATCCCCCATGACCACCACTCTCCGTTTCTTCTTCACAACATTTTTCTTTCTCCATCCAGGAGGACTCTGAGGGCGTACAAGGTTGCTGTTTGTTGGCAAAGTCTTATCCTGATGTATTTCTTCATCGTTTTCCTGCGTGAGAGCCTGGTACTGGTTCCTGAGCAGTATGGGTGCTGACTGCCTCCTGATCCTCCTGCTTCTCTGGGTCACATGTCTCCATTCCTCTGTTTCTTCAGGTGCACTTCGAATTTCTTCTCTTTCTGTAACATGAAGAGATAATTGTGCTCTGTCCAAGAACTCTTCACCTTCCTTAATGATCTTCAACGTAGCTAACCTCTCTTCGAGATTTTGCAACTTTTCCTCCAACAGGGACACAAGCTGCATTTGTGGCATGTGAAGTTTGGCTTTTCCACTGGTAAATCTGTGAACATGTAGCAAGAAATGCAGCTCACCAAATGGCTCCTGGCCTCTTCCATCTTGAGATTTCTTAAAAACGATGAAAGATGAGCCAATTGGCGCGCGGTTTTTCCAATTTCCTCTTTTCAGCTGCAACGGCCAAAACCCAGTGATCGTTGAGCTCGCGGAGACTCTTCACTTATCCCAGAAGGCACTGGGAATATGCAAATGATCTCCTCAAGACTCTTCTCCTGGTTTTCAGATTTCCTCTTTTCAGCTGCAACGGCCAAAACCCAGTGATCGTTGAGCTCGCGGAGACTCTTCACTTATCCCAGAAGACACTGGGAATATGCAAATGATCTCCTCAAGACTCTTCTCCTGGTTTTCAGATTTCCTCTTTTCAGCTGCAACGGCCAAAACCCAGTGACCGTTGAGCTCGCGGAGACTCTTCACTTATCCCAGAAGGCACTGGGAATATGCAAATGATCTCCTCAAGACTCTTCTCCTGGTTTTCAGATTTCCTCTTTTCAGCTGCAACGGCCAAAACCCAGTGATCGTTGAGCTCGCGGAGACTCTTCACTTATCCCAGAAGGCACTGGGAATATGCAAATGATCTCCTCAAGACTCTTCTCCTGGTTTTCAGATTTCCTCTTTTCAGCTGCAACGGCCAAAACCCAGTGACCGTTGAGCTCGCGGAGACTCTTCACTTATCCCAGAAGGCACTGGGAATATGCAAATGATCTCCTCAAGACTCTTCTCCTGGTTTTCAGATTTCCTCTTTTCAGCTGCAACGGCCAAAACCCAGTGATCGTTGAGCTCGCGGAGACTCTTCACTTATCCCAGAAGGCACTGGGAATATGCAAATGATCTCCTCAAGACTCTTCCCCTGGTTTTCCGATTTCCTCTTTTCAGCTGCAACGGCCAAAACCCAGTGATCGTTGAGCTCGCGGAGACTCTTCACTTATCCCAGAAGGCACTGGGAATATGCAAATGATCTCCTCAAGACTCTTCTCCTGGTTTTCAGATTTCCTCTTTTCAGCTGCAACGGCCAAAACCCAGTGATCGTTGAGCTCGCGGAGACTCTTCACTTATCCCAGAAGGCACTAGGAATATGCAAATGATCTCCTCAAGACTCTTCTCCTGGTTTTCAGATTTCCTCTTTTCAGCTGCAACGGCCAAAACCCAGTGATCGTTGAGCTCGCGGAGACTCTTCACTTATCCCAGAAGGCACTGGGAATATGCAAATGATCTCCTCAAGACTCTTCTCCTGGTTTTCAGATTTCCTCTTTTCAGCTGCAACGGCCAAAACCCAGTGATCGTTGAGCTCGCGGAGACTCTTCACTTATCCCAGAAGGCACTGGGAATATACAAATGATCTCCTCAAGACTCTTCCCCTGGTTTTCCGATTTCCTCTTTTCAGCTGCAACGGCCAAAACCCAGTGATCGTTGAGCTCGCGGAAACTCTTCACTTATCCCAGAAGGCACTGGGAATATGCAAATGATCTCCTCAAGACTCTTCTCCTGGTTTTCAGATTTCCTCTTTTCAGCTGCAACGGCCAAAACCCAGTGATCGTTGAGCTCGCGGAGACTCTTCACTTATCCCAGAAGGCACTGGGAATATGCAAATGATCTCCTCAAGACTCTTCCCCTGGTTTTCCGATTTCCTCTTTTCAGCTGCAACCGCCAAAACCCAGTGATCGTTGAGCTCGCGGAGACTCTTCACTTATCCCAGAAGGCACTGGGAATATGCAAATGATCTCCTCAAGACTCTTCCCCTGGACTCATTCATAACACGGTTCCTTTCCCTACAATCTGTTGCCTCCGCTTCTGTCCAAGCCTCAGCCCCGCACCTGTTGCCCCGTTTATGCAAACCACCCCGATATAGTGGTGACCCCAAGTTTTGTCGGGGATTTTTGAACCAATGTCGGTTACATTTTGAGCTCTTGCCACAGCACTATCCCACCAATCGTGCTAAAATAGCTTTTATAGTTTCCCACTTAGAGGGGGAGGCTTTAGCATGGGTGAATCTCCTCAGGAAGCATAATGACCCACTCGTATCTCAGCTTTCCACCTTTTTGGACACCTTCCGCAAGGTGTTTGATGAGCCAGGTCGTCTGGCTTCCACCACCGAGTCCCTCTTTAACCTCGATCAGGGTACTTCATCGGTTGGACAATATGCCATCTATTTTTGCACCTTGTCCTCTGAACTCGGTTGGAACAATGAGGCCTCGCAGGGGCCTTCTGATGTGGCCTGTCCAGTCGGATTAAAGACGAACTGTCAGGTCTGGATACCCCTACCTCTGTAGAGGATCTGATCTCTCTGGCGACACGCATTGACGTGCGCTTTCAAGAGCGTACCCGTGAGGCAGCTAGAGAGATCTCCCCGCCTCTCTCCGGCTACTGGCAGTCCTCTCCATTCGCGTCCTGTGCTTTCTTCTGCGGGCCCCGCTCCTGAGCCTATGCTTGTGGACCATTTCAAGATGGCCGAACGGCGTCGCAAGGAGAGGCTTGCACATTGACTCTGTTTCTACTATGGGAGTCCTCATCTCCTTCGCTCCTGTTCTGAGAAGTTGGGAAACTTCCCATGTAGGAGTGGTAGGAGAAGCCTCCCTAGGTGTAAGTGATTCCTCTCCTCCCCTGATCGTGTCTGTATTGTTTAATTTGAACTCTAACCGTTATTCTGAGGAGGCTTATATAGACTCAGGCATGTCAGGGAACTTTATTAGGCTCGAGGTGGTTAAAAAATACCAGATTCCTGTCCGATCCCTGGAGACTCCTCGGATGATTGCTTCAGCGATGATAAACTCTTGCAGGAGACCGTTACCCATATCACCAAAGAAATCAAGATGCAGATTGGAGCCCTGCACCGAGAGAAGATCTTCCAAGTTTTGTTGACTGTCTCACTGGATTCTTCTTCGTCTCCCTTGGTTACGGACTCATGAGCCCACCCTGGACTGGTGTTCGGGGGATATACTCTGTAGGGAACCATCCTGTCAGAAGAAGTGCCTGCTCTCCGTCCATCCGATGAACTCTGCCTGTCCGTCCTCTGCACCTACAGGTCTGCCGTCGGCTTACTGGTCTTTTGCAGACGTCTTCGACAAAAAGGAGGCCGAGACTCTCCACATCAACCATACGACTGTCCGATTAACTTCGTTCCTGGCTCTTCTGCACCCAGGGGTAGAATATACCCGCTGTCTCCTGCCGAAACCCAAGCTATGTCGGAGTATATCCAGGAGAATCTATCCATATCCATAGGTCTCATCCGTAAGTCCTCCACCCACAGGAGCATGATTTTTCTTTGTCAAAAAGGACGGCTCCCTCCTTCCTTGCATAGACTACCGAGGGCTGAACGACATTACGGTCAAGAACAAGTACCCACTGCCACTGATCTTGGAGCTCTTTGACTGGCTAAGAGGTGCACGAATTTTCACCAAGCAGGATCTTCGTGGAGCCTACAACTTGATCCGTATTCGTTCTGGTGACGAGTGGAAGACCGCCTTTAACACCCAAGACGGTCACTACGAATACTTGGTAATGCCCTTTGGTCTCTGCAACGCCCCAGCGATTTTCCAGGAGTTCGTGAATGATGTCTTCTGGGATATGCTATACTCCTGCGTGGTAGTCTACCTGGATGATATCCTTGTTTTTTTCCATATCTGTCTGCTCACAGAAAGAACGTGCATCAAGTACTCTTGCGCTTGAGGGAGAACCGTCTTTATGCCAAGCTTGAGAAATGTGTCTTCGAAAAGACGTCTGTGCCATTGTTGGGGTACATTATCTAGACTCTGGCCTACGCATTTATCTGGTGAAAGTGTCCACCGTTCTCGACTGGCCACGGTCCCATGGGATGAAGGCAATCCAACGCTTTCTTGGCTTTGCGAACTACTACTGGCAGTTCATCCCCATTTCTCCTCATTGGTTCACCCTATCTCAGTCCTAACTCTAATGCTTGGCCTTCCGAGGCAGAAGACACCTTCCAATCTTTGAAGCAAGCCTTCTCCTCTGCTCCAGCGCTTCACCGTCCTGAGGTTATTAAACCTTTCACTCTGGAGGTGGACACATCCTCTGCCGGCGCAGTCCTTTTGCAGAATTCTTCTTCAGGATGCCTAGTCACCTGTGGCTTCTTTTCTAAAGTATTCTCCCCGACTGAACAGAATTACTCCATTGGTGACAAAGAACTTTTGGCCATTAAGCTGGCCTTGGAGGAATGGAGATACTTAATAGAAGGTGCCATACATCCGTTCAAAATCTTCACGGACCATAAGAACCTGGCGTACCTCCAGTCTGCACAAAGGCTCAATCTCCGGCAAGCCAGGTGGTCTTTGTTCTTCGCCCACTTTGACCTTGAACTCCATTTTCGGCCCGGCGATAAAAACGTTAAAGCGGATGCGTTATCGAGATCCTTCTAGTCGACTGATACTGAAGAGGAACCTTCTCATATCATCGACCCGTCCAAGATAATTACTGCGGCTCCTGTCAAGTTGACCACGCTACCTCCAGGAAGAACCTTTGTGACTGAGAACAACCGTAAACGAGTGTTAGACTGGGGACATTCGTCCAAGATTGCTGGCCACGTTGGTGTCAAGAAGACTCTTTCCTTGATTTCCCGCTACTATTGGCCATCCCTTGCCAAAGAAGTAAAAGACTTTGTGGCCTCCTGTCCTTCCTCCACCCAGAACAAGGTACCCAGACAACCACCTTCCGGCCAACTGCTTCCTCTTCTTGTACCTTCGGCTTCATGGCAGCAAATTGCCATGAACTTTATCACCGATTTGCCTTGCTCCTCCGGTTCTACTGTGATCCTGGTGGTTGTAGACCAATTCTCAAAGATGGCCCATTTCATTTCTCTTACCGGTCTACCCTCTGCTGCTGAATTGGCGAAGATTTTCATCACTTACATCTTCAGAATTTACGTCTTCCCTCTGCACATCATGTCTGACAGAGGGGTTCAATTCACCTCACGGTTCTGGAGAGCTCTTTGTGGACTCATGAAAGTGACACTGGACTTTTCTTCCGCCTATCACCCCCAAACCAATGGGCAGGTGGAACGTACCAACTAAATCCTTACGTCTTATCTCTGGCACTTTTCAAATGCTCATCAAAACGACTGGGTCAGTTTACTTTCTAGGGCTGAGTTCGCCTACAGTAACCACTCCAGTGAATCGTCCACCAAGTCTCCATTCTTCAACGTCTTCGGACAGCATCTGTTGTGAGCTCATTTTTGGGTTTGCCTCTGGCTTCTGGTGAGGGTTATGGAGCTGGCTGTGCTGACAGAGGAGTAGTGAGTTCTCTATCTGGACTCCCTCTGTTGGTGAAGGGAGGTAATGAAGCTGATCTAAATGGCAGAGACCGGCCACCTGAGGAAGAGGACTGCGATTGGACATCAGGAGTTTCTGATTGGATTTAAGGCAGCCGACGCCCTAGTTTCTTGCTGGTGATTTTTCCTGACTGTTGCTCCTGGTTTCCAGTTTGGTTCCTGCTTTCCTAAAGCTAAGTTTTCTCTGCTATTGTTCATATGAGTTTTTGTCTGGTTTACTTAGTTTTTGTGTTCAGCCAGCCCTGGCTGGGACTGGGCTGAATTCCCATTTTGTCTCTGATCAGTTGATCTCTTTTGCTCTGTCTTCAGAATATACCTGAGTGCTGATATAGTGATTTGAAGTCTAGCGACTTCAGGGCCTTTTTCTATCAGACGTGTTGGACATTCTTTTTGGCAGGGTTTTTTGCGTGATTGCAGACAGCAGCTTTTCTTTCCTGTCCTTTCTAGTTAGCGAGGGCCCCATCATTTGCTCAGCCTATGTTTCTACCTGTGTCTGTGTTTTCATCTTGTTTCACCGATAATACATGTTGGGGGCTGTCTATTGCTTTGGGGTCTGCTCTGGGGCAGTTTAGATTTTCCCTTTCTTTCTTTAGGCTTATTTAGCTCTCCGGCCGTGACGAGGCGTCTAGGACCACCGTAGGCACGCTCCACGGCTACTGCTAGTTGTTGTGGATAGGGTCAGGGGTCTGCAATCCGCTAGTTACCAACCTCTCCGGTTTTCTGGGCTTAGCTTGCTTTTTGTTTTTTCCTCCTCGGTGACTCATTTATAACAGAATCACCAGCCATACCGCAGATTCTAGGGTACTCAAAAGCAGGAGAGAATTGTAAAAAAAAAAAAAAAAAAAAAAAAAGGTGTCAGAATTTTTTTTTTATTATATATGTATATTTTCTCCTATTTTTCTCTGGGGCCGTAGGAGGATTCTTTTTTTTCTTTTTTCTCCTTGATGGAGATTAAGCAATTGTCTGATCGTGTGGAGCAGTTCGCTGCTGCAGTGCAGGGAATTTCCGCCTGTCTCGCTCATTCACATGCTGTTGAACCAAGGATCCCTGCTCCTGATGTGTTTTCTGGGGATCTGTCTAAATTTTTGAATTTTAAGAATAATTGCAAATTATTTCTTGCCTTGAAGCCTAACTCATCGGGGAGCTCTGTGCAGCAGGTTAATATTGTCATCTCCTTGCTGCGCGGCGATCCCCAGGAATGGGCGTTTTCTTTGACACCTGAAGATCCTGTTTTGACTAATGTGGATGCATTTTTTCAAGCCTTGGGGTTGTTATATGATGAACCTAATGCTATTGATGAAGCTGAGAGAGCCCTATTGGCATTGAACCAGGGTCAGGATCCTGCAGAGTTATACTGTCAAAAAATCTGAAAGTGGGCTGTCCTTACTACATGGAATGATAGTGCATTGGCAGCTCTCTTTCGGAAGGGTTTGTCTGAGACTTTAAAAGATACTATGGTGGGATTTCCTGTTCCCTCTGGTCTTGACGATTCTATGTCATTAGCCATTCAAGTTGATCAGCATTTTCGTGAACGCAAGACTACACGGGAGGCGCTGCTACATTTTGAACAAATGTCTGAACCTATGCAATGTGATGGAGTTTTGTCTAGGGCGCAACGTCAGTTTAGAAGGCGTAATAAGCTGTGTTTTTTTGTGGAAATGCCTCTCATGTTATTTCTGTCTGCACTAAACGAGACTAACTTAATTTCCTTCTATGACGGTATCACTGATTGGTTGGATCAAGGAAATGCTGTAGATATAGTATATCTTGACTTCAGCAAAGCATTTGACAAAGTCTCTCATACAATCCTTATTGAAAAAATGATTAAGTATGGAATGGACAAGGCAACTGTTAGGTGGATTCATAACTGGCTTAGTGATCGGACCCAAAGAGTGGTCGTAAATGGCTGCACATCCAGTTGGAAGAATGTCTCAAGTGGGGTACCACAGGGCTCTGTCCTGGGCCCTGTATTGTTCAACATCTTTATCAACGATTTAGATGAAGGAATTGAGGGTAAACTGATTAAATTTGCTGATGACACAAAGCTAGGAGGGATAGCTAATACTAGAGAAGAGAGAGAGAGGATTCAAAAAGATTTAAATAAACTGGAGAAGTGGGCAGCAACTAACAGAATGGTTTTTAACAGGGAGAAATGCAAAGTACTACATCTGGGCAATAAAAATGGAAAAAGCATATATAGAATGGGAGGAATAGGGCTAAGTGACAGCACATGTGAAAAAGACTTGGGTATACTAATAGATCACAGACTGAATATGAGTCAACAGTGTGATGCAGCAGCAAAAAAGGCAAATGCAATTCTAGGATGTATTAACAGAAGCATACAGTCTAGATCACGTGAAGTCATTATTTCCCTCTACTCCTCTTTGGTCAGACCTCATCTGGAATATTGTGTCCAGTTTTGGGCACCACATTTTAAAAAAGACATCACAAACTGGAGCAAGTTCAGAAAAGAGCGACCAGAATGGTGACCGGTCTGCAAACCCTGTCTTATGAGGAAAGGTTGCAGGATTTGGGAATGTTTAGTTTGCAAAAGAGAAGACTGAGAGGAGACTTAATAGCTGTCTACAAATATCTAAAGGGCTGTCACATTGTAGAAGGATCAACTTTATTCTCATTTGCACAAGGAAAGACTAGAAGCAATGGGATGAAACTGAATGGGAGGAGACACAGATTAGATATTAGAAAAAACTTTTTGACAGTTAGAGTGATCAATGAGTGGAACAGGCTGCCACGAGAAGTGGTGAGTTCTCCTTCAATGGAAGTCTTCAAACAGAGGCTGGACAGACATCTGACTGGGATGATTTAGCGAATCCTGCTTTGAGCAGGGGGTTGGACCAGATGGCCCAGGAGGTCCCTTCCAACTCTACGATTCTATGATTCTATGATTCTATGATTCTATGATTCTATGAACATTTTGCACACACATTTGCTGTGCGTGGAGTACAACCTAAGTTTCTTTTGGCAATTACTCTGATCTGCTCCTTATCCACATTTTCCGCGAAGGCTTTTGTGGATTTGTGAAGGGTTAATACTAAAATCAGAGCTGAAGTTTCGTTTTATCCATTCTCTGAAGGTTTCGTTTCTTCATTTTTGTTGCTGTAAGATAAATTTTTGTAATTGGCAAGGGCTGTCATGAAACCAGACTGTTCCCATCAGGTGCAAAGATAAGGGAGGCGGGAGTGTAAAACTCTGAAGAATATGCCATTATACTACTTTCTATGATGGACATATATGTAGTTTCCAGTTTTCTTGCAATATTATTGGCTTATAAAGTGAAATGATGCTATTGGTACTTGAGAACCTTGCATAATTAAGCAAAAGATTATAAAAGATGTGACTAAAATAAAGGGGCTTAGTGATCTGCCTCGATCCTCCCATACAGAGACCCCAGTCTCCGTGTGGTCATTTGAGTTGCTAGCAACACTGTGGAATAATTTGGAAATCACTGGCTCAACCGTGAGGGGTTAATTTAGCCCTCCCTAAATAGCTACCTCGACAGTGGTGCCCAACGTGGGGCCCCCAAACAGGGATGCCTCTGCCCCCAGAGGACAACAACACAAAGGACCCTCGGAGCGGACACAGGTGCTGGAAAATTGGGACTGATCACCCCCCACGGCAACCACGGTAAGTTGGCAGTTATACTGTTCAGACTGACCGATGGTGTGGTTTTCCTGTGCTTGTTGCTGCAAAGAGGATCTGAGGTTTGTCCCCTGGCGGGGTGAGTCATGGGTGGAATCATATAGAGGTGTAGGCCCGTTGGGGGCCCAGTGCTCAAACCGTACCTCATAAGGGACGGACACCCCGGATTGACCAGTGATTGTGGCTCTCTTTATAGTCAAAATATCCTGAAATTCCCAATCATTATTAGTAATTGGGCGTGGTGAAGTGATCGAAGACTGGGTAGGATACGTAACTCAGGTATATATAGATAGATAGATGTCATAGGAGCTGATGTATCAGGAACGAAGGAGTAGGAGAACAGAGAGGAGTTGTGGGTTGGAAGAGGAGCCCTGCTTATAGGTTCTCAGCGCAAGGCCGGGGCCCGGTCCCCGAGGTTGTATGGACACTTATGGTTCTGCAGCAGACACCGGTGGAGTAGTTGGCTGTACACGCACTACTCCCATCTAAGATTTGGGGCACAACAGCAACTGAATAGAGAGCTAGGACTCCGGAGAAGGGAGTCCCCTAGAGAGGCTACAGCTGTCTGTCATACAAGTAGAGTTGTTAGGAACATCTAACAGGAGGAACTTCAGAGTACCACGGTACTGGAGCTCTTCACATCTTAAGACGCAATAGAGGAGTCGTTCAGGAGAGGTACATGTTGGTGGAGTGTTGGAGAGGAGAATCCTGACTTGCCCGGGAGGTTGATTGAGTGTCTGCCCCAGAGGGCATGGCACAGAAGCAGGCACCAGTGTGTACCACGAACTGTGAGTAAAGCTTTGGAACTGCAAGCCCTGGTGTCTTCCATTCATTTGTGCGCCAACACCGTCAGCCCTGCTACATCTGGGTACCAATGTTCCTTACACCGCCTGCGCCTATACACTGCCCTGGGGTTACAGTTTCACCTATGGGGAGCTACACCATCTATGCTGCAACACACCATCAGCCCCAGAGGATCTGCACGCAGCGTTGGCTTAACATCTTGCTTGCCAAACACCACAGGTGGCGTCACGAACTACCACATAAACTACCGTATTTTTCGCTTTATAAGACGCTCCGGATTATAAGACGCACCACAATTTTTGAGGAGAAAAATAAGAAAAAAATATTTTTAATAAAATGGTGGTGCCTCTTATAATCCTTGCATCTTATTGCTTACCGGGGTTGGTGGCTGCGGTGTAGAGGGGTCCCAGGCTCGCTGCTGGAGGAGGCAGGCGTGGAGTGATGCTGCAGGCCGCATTCAGGGATGAGGGGGGGCTCCGATGTGTGCTGTTGCTGCTGCAGAGTCTTGTGCTGGTGTCAGGTTTCTCCACTTGTCCGGCGGTTGGAGGCCGGTGCTGCGGGTGCTCCGGTGCGGCGTTGTGTGCCCATCGATGCCCGGGGCTCTGCCGACATTGTTCGACAATCCAGAGCCCCAGCATTTCCTCGGTTCCCTGTATATGTGCGCTGAAGTGCCGGTAAAAAAAAATGGCCGCCGGCGCGTGCGCAGATGGGATCTCGGGACCAGTTCTCGAGAGATGAGATCTGAAATCTCATCTCTCGAGAGCTGGGTCCCAAGATCCCATCTGCGCACGCGCGGCGGCCATTTTTTTGCAGGCACCACCGCGCGCACACAGGGAACCCAGGGAAAATGGCCGCCGGCGCGTGCGCAGATGGGATCTCGGGACCCACCTCTCGAGAGATGAGATTTCAAATCTCATCTCTCGAGAACTGGGTCCCGAGATCCCATCTGCGCACGCGCCGGCGGCCATCTTTTTACCGACACAGGGAACTGAGGAAATGCCGGGGCTCTGGCCTGTCGCACAATGTTGGCAGAGCCCCGGGCATCGACGGGCACACAACGCGGCACCGGACACACCCGCAGCAGCGGCCAGCAACCGCCGGACGCCCCCGATCACAGCCTAGGTAAGGCATGTCCGCTTTGTAAGACGCACCCCTGTTTTCCCCCCAAATTTTGGGGAAAAAAAGTGCGTCTTACAAAGCGGAAAATACGGTATATCAAAAACCACCATTGATTTGGGCACCCAGGGCCACGGACCGGGTCACCGCCGCTGTGACACATCCCCACTGACACCGGCCCGGTACCGAGTACCCCACAGCCCTGGGAGGGCGACCCAATTTTGGCGTCACGAACAGGATGACGAGGCCCGATGCCATCGGGTTCTGTGTGCCTGAAATTTGTGAGACTTTGAACTTTTGAAAATGTGCAAAAGACCTAATTTAACCCCTTAAGCCCCAAGGGTGGTTTGCACGTTCATGACGGGGCCAATTTTTACAATTCTGACCACTGTCCCTTTATGAGGTAATAACTCTGAAATGCTTGCATGGATCCCGGTGATTCTGACTTTGTTTTATCGTGACATATTGTACTTCATGATATTGGTAAAATTTCATTTAAATAACTTGCATTTATTTGTGAAAAAAATGGAAATTTGGCGAAAATTTTGAAAATTTCGCAATTTTCTAACTTTGAATTTTTATGCCCTTAAATCACAGAGATACGGCACACAAAAAACTTGATTAGTAACATTTCCCACATGTTTACTTTACATCAGCACAATTTTGGAACCAAAATTTTTTTTTTTTAGGAAGTTATAAGGGTTAAAAATTGACCAGTGATTTCTCATTTTTGCAACACCATTTTATTTTTACGGACCACATCACATTTGAAGCCAATTTGAGGGGTCTATATGATAGAAAATACCCAAAAGTGACACCATTCTAAAAACTGCACCCCTTAAGGTGCTCAAAACCACATTCAAGAAGTTTATTAACCCTTTAGGTGCGTCACAGGAATTTTTTGAACATTTAACTTTTTTTCACAAAAAAAACTTCAGGTTCAATTTTTTTTATTTTACCAAGGGTAACAGGAGAAATTGGACTGCAAAATTTATTGTGCAATTTGTCCTAAGTACGCTGATACCTGATATGTGGGGGGGAACCACTGTTTCGGCGCATGGCTGAGCTCAGAAGGGAAGGAGCGCCGTTTGACTTTTTCAATGCAAAATTGCCTGGAATTCAGATCGGACGCCATGTCACATTTGGAGAGCCCCTGATGTACCTAAACAGTGGAAACCCCCCACAAGTGACCCCATTTTGGAAACTAGACCCCCAAGGAACTTATCTAGATGTGTAACCCTGAGAGAGTGACAACTTATCCACCACTTGGTCCCTTATCTGCTGCATTCTCTTAACCACCGTGTCCACACCTGGGCAGGACGATGATTCCACTTGCCCTGAAGAGAATCGAGTGTGAAACCCAAAATTACAGAAAAAGGGTGACATCAAAGTGGCAGAACTAGCTCTATTGTTCAGTGCGAATTCAGCCAAGGGCAAAAATGAGACCCAATCATCCTGATCAGCAGATATAAAACATCTCAAATAAGACTCCTAGGTCTGGTTTGTTCTCTCAGTCTGTCCATTGGTCTGGGGATGAAACACAGAGGAGAAGGATAACTGAATTCCCAGATTGGAACAAAAGGCTTTCTAGAATCTGGAAACAAACTGGACTCCTCTGTCGGACACAATGTTCTCAGGAATCCCATGTAACTGAACCACCTGTTGTAAAAACAAGGGCACCAACTCAGCAGAAGATGGCAACTTTGGCAGTGGTACAAGATGGACCATCTTCGAAAATCTATCACAAATCACCCAGATAACAGTCATTCTCTGAGAGACAGGAAGATCAGAAATAAAATCCATTGAGATATGGGTCCATGGCCTCTTGGGCACCGGCAAGGGCATCAGCAACCAACTAGAACGAGAACAGGGTATAGACCGAGAACAAGTCCCACAGGACTGTACAAAATTCCTAACGTCACGAGATAAGGCAGGCCACCAAAAGGACCGACTCACCAAATCTCTGGTACCAAAAATACCTGGATGACCAGCCAATGCGGAGCAATGAATTTCAGACATCACTCTCTTTCTCCACTGGTAAGGAACATACATTTTTCCCATAGGGCAACGCTCAGGTTTATCCTCATGAAATTCCTCCAGGGCGCGTCTCAAATTGGGCGAAATGGCAGAAAGAACTACCCCCTCACCTAGGATGGTAGTAGGCTCGGTCACACTAAGAGAATCGGCAAAGAAACTCCTAGAAAGGGCGTCTGCCTTAACATTCTTAGTGCCCGGAAGAAAAGAGACCACAAAATTAAAACGCGTGAAAAACAAGGCCCATCTAGCCTGTCTAGGATTCAAGCATTTGGCCGACTCCAGATAAATCAAATTCTTGTGATCGGTGAGGACTACAACTTGATGTCTAGCTCTCTCCAACCAATGTCTCCACTCCTCAAATGCCCACTTCATGGCCAACAATTCCCGATTCCCCACGTCATAGTTGCGTTCAGATGGGGAGAACTTTCGAGAAAAGAAGGCACAGGGATTCATCTTAGAAGTCACAGGGTCTTTTTGGGACAAAACAGCTCGTGCACCAATCTCAGAAGCATCTACCTCCACCTGAAATGGAAGTGAGACATCAGGTTGCCGTAAAACTGAAGCTGAAGTAAATCTCTGCTTAAGCTCCTGAAATGCTGATAGCCTCAGGAGACCAATTCAGCACATTAGCGCTCTTCTTGGTCAGATCAGTCAGTGGATTGACAATACCAGAAAAATTACCTATAAATTTACGATAGAAATTAGCAAAACCCAAAAACTTCTGGAGAGCCTTCAAAGAAGTAGGCTGAACCCAATCATAAATGGCCTGTACCTTGGCCGGGTCCATTTCAATAGTCGATGGAGATAAGATAAATCCCAAAAATGAGATCCTCTGTACACCAAAGAGGCATTTCGATCCCTTAACAGGGAATTCTCCCTCAAAATCCGGAACACAGTCCGTACGTGTTCCATATGAGAATCCCAATCACTAGAAAAGATCAAAATATCATCCAGATAGATGATCAAGAACTTATCCACAAAGTCACGGAAAATATCATTCATATAGACTGGAAGACAGAAGGGGCATTAGTGAGCCCAAAAGGCATCACCAGGTACTCAAAATGTCCCTCCGGAGTATTAAATGCCGTCTTCCATTCATCCCCGTGCTTGATGCGAATAAGATTATACCCCCCCTGAGGTCAAGCTTAGTAAACCAGCAGGCACTCTTAACTCTGGAGAATAAATCAGACATCAGAGGTAACGGGTACTGATATTTAACCGTCATCTTATTAAGGGAAAGATAATCAATACACGGTCTTAATGAACCATCTTTCTTGGCCACAAAAAAAACCAGCACCTAAAGATGACGAGGATGGTCTAATATGACCCTTCTCCAATGACTCCTTAATATAGGATCGCATAGCATCATGTTCGGGTACTGATAAGTTGAAAAGCCGACCCTTGGGAAATTTACACCCAGGCATCAACTCAATTGCACAGTCATAACTCCTATGAGGAGGCAAAGACGCAGACTTGCTCTCACTAAATACATCAGAAAAATCGGCTAGATAATCAGGAATATCATGAGACTGAGGAGAGGTGGAGAAAACAGGAGCGTCCGTAAGAACACACTGACAACCCCAACTCACAACAGACCCATATTTCCAATCCAAAACTGGATTATGAGTTTGCAACCAAGGAAAACCCAGAACAATAGTATCGTGCAAATTTTGCTGCACCAAAAATTTACAATTTTCTTGGTGGTCTGGGGCAACCCGCATCGTCACCTGGGTCTAAAACTGAGGTTTATTCTCCGCCAAAGGAGTAGCATCAATACCCCTCAAAGGAATAGGCGTCCGCAGAGGCGTCATGGAAAAACCACAACGTTTAGCAAAGTCCAAATCCATCAGATTCAACGCTGCTCCTGAATCCACAAAAGCCTTCGTCGAAAATGTGGATAAGGAGCAGGTCAGAGTAATTGCCAAAAGAAACTTAGGTTGTATACTGCCCACAGCAAATGTGTGTGCAAAACATTTCTCTCGTTTTGGGCAGACAGAAATAATATGAGAGACGTCTCCACAGAAAAAACACAGCTTATTACGCCTTCGAAACTCCTGACGTTGCGCCCTAGACAAAACTCTATCACATTGCATAGGTTCAGACATTTGTCCAAAAGGTGGCAACTCCTCTAGTGTAGTTTTGCGTTCACGTAAATGCCGATCAATTTGAATGGCTAATGACATAGAATCGTCAAGACCAGAAGGAACAGGAAATCCCACCATAGTATCTTTTACGGTTTCTGACAAACCCTTCCGAAAGAGAGCTGCCAAGGCACCATCATTCCACTTACGGACGACTGACGGGGGTCCCGCTGTCACCAAAACGCGACGGACAGCGGACCCTGTGTCACCACTATGTCACAATCCCACCACTGACACCGGTGTATCAGCGGACGGAGGGACGTGACACAATGCCGGAACACGGCTATCACAGGCCCAGTGGGGGCTTATCTTAGTTATCCCACCACTGGCACCGTGTGACCAAAAATTATCCAGCAAGCTAATCTCGCTCTACAATTTGATGCAGGGGGTATTTTGGGTGCCCCACCACTGCTATCAATCTTCAAAGTACTGCAGGGATTTATGTACATCCCACTTTCTCAGTTCCACATTGGAACTCGCAGCTCTCCGGCGCCCCCTTACCTTCAGGTCAGTCAGGGAACTGCACCTAGGATAATTAGTCGCCGGACGGGCTGCCTGTTGTGAACCGGCAATTAGGCTTCTGCAGTAAGGGAATTATCAATGCTGTGGCCGCAGCCCCTCATTCAGCAATATAAGACCCTTCTGTACTGCCAGCAAGCCGCAATAGCCGTACACAACGTGCTGCCACCAGTCACGGTTACTTAATTCACAGTGTTAAATTAAGAGGGTCCGTGGCAAACCCCTTGAATTAGTAGCGATTATCTAACAAAGGCGTATAGTTCGATTCTTAGAACATGGAGACAGGCTAAATATTAAATCATTTATTTTCCGAAAGAGGACAGTGGTTACAGATAAAAGTTGCTATAAAATTGAGACATAAAATATGTACAGTACAGATATAAAATAAAGGGATTAAAAACAGAGGTACACTCACGGTTGATCATGGCTCTTTAGGCAAACCCATGCGGTGGAGAAAGAAGGCGGAGCCACACATCTCCACTCATCTGGAGTTCTTGTCAGCACGAGGATTAGAGCTCTTCTGAGCTGGTTTTGCCAAGGGAATGCCTTATAGGCTCTGCTTTGTGACATCACGGAGAGGTGCATTCTGGGTTAATCCCACCTCTCCCTTTTGGATTTAGAATTACACTAGAAAACTTATACTAATCATAACTCCGTGGGGGCAGCCCGCAGACACATATAGGGCATCATTGGTTGTGATTTGTTGAGTACAATAATTCAAGACCAAATATGCAGTAGTTCTGATACACCGTTTAGCTGGAACACATATCTCAGGTTCTGAAAGGATTAGGCTTCGCAAGAACCACGGCAGCGACGCTGTGACCGCCCGGATTACAAAAATATGATTTTTATATCTCTAGGGTATATGGTTTTCGCAGGGCAATCTCTCATAGTTTTATTCAAACCTCTTTGTTTCAAACAAAGAACCATCCCGCACTTTTTTTTCTTTCAGCTCTGGCGAGGAGCCAAATGGTATGACAAGAAGTGTCCTAGCTAATTAACATTCCTGATCCTACAGAGGAAGTAACCGGGATCAGATTTCAGTGCTAGCTGCTTCAGGGTACAATTATAACCGAGGAAGGGGGGGGGATTCCTAGGCACATATCTCAATATTTAAAACAAAACAACATCTTTTACAGGAAAAAAACCTCATACTTCTCAGACATTGTATATCACACCAGGTAGTAAGGACCGCCCAATTTTGGAATTTTTGACAGTATAACTCTGCAGAATCCTGACCCTGGTTGAATGCCAGCAGGGTCTTTTCAGCCTGATCAATAGCATTAGGTTCATCATACAACAACCCCAAGGCTTGAAAAAATGCATCCACATTAGTCAGAATAGGATCTTCAGGTGTCAAAGAAAACGCCCAATCCTTGGGATCGCCGGGCAGCAAAGAGATGACAATTTTAACCTGTTGCGCAGAGCTCCCCGATGAATTAGGCTTCAAGGCAAGAAATAATTTACAATTATTCTTAAAATTCAAAAATTTAGACCGATCCCCAAAAAACACATCAGGAGTAGGGATCCTTGGTTCAGCAGCATGTGAATGAGCGAGATAGGCGGAAATTCCCCGCACTTCAGCAGTGAGCTGCGCCACACGATCAGACAATTGCTTAATCTCCATTAAAAAAATAAAGAAAAAATCCTCCTACGGCCCCAGAGAAAAAGAGGAAAAAATATACATATAAAAGAAAAAAAAAATTCTGACACTTTTTTTTTCTTTTTACAATTCTTTCCTGCTTTTGAGTACCCTAGAATCTGCGGTATGGCTGGTGATTCTGTCAAGAATGGGTCACCGAGGAGAAAAAGGCAAAACAAGCTAAGCCACAGAAAACCAGAGTGGTTGGTAACTATGCAGATTGCAGATCCCTGATCTTACCACAAAACTAGCAGTAGCCGTGGAGCGTGCCTACGAAGAAACCTAGACGCCTCGTCATGGCCGGAGGACTACATAAGCCTTAAGCAAGAAAAGGGAAAACTAACTGCCCCAGATCAGACCCCAAAGGAATAGATAGCCCCCACACATGTATTGACGGTGAAACAAGATGAAGGCACAAACACAGGCAGGAAAATAGGCTGAGCAAATGATGGGGCCCAAACTAACTAGACATGAAAGGGAAAACACTGTCTGCAACCTGCAAAAAACCCTACAAAAATAATGTTCAACACTTCTGATAGCAAAACTAACCCTGAAGTCATAACATAGTAACATAGTTTTGAAGGCTGAAGGAAGACTTTATGTCCATCTAGTTCAGCCTATTTTTAGTGCAGCTGTTCTGCATTGTTGATCCTGGGGAAGGCAAAAAACCCACAGAGTAGCAGCCAATTTTCTCCATAGGGAAAAAAATTCCTTCCCCTAAGTGGGGTCAACCATCTACCTATAATATTCTGTTATTCGTAACCTTCTATACTGTTATTCACAAGAAAAGCATCCATTCCTTTCTTAAATTCATTCAGTGAGTTGGCCATCACCACTTCCTCAGGAAGAGAATTCCAGAGCCTCACTGCTCTTACCGTGAAGAACCCTCTTCTATGCTGGTGCAGAAATTGTCTTTCCTCCAAACAAAGAGAATGCCCCCTTGTTCTTGTCACAGTCCTTGGTACAAACAGTTCATTGGAGAGATCTCTGTATTGCCCTCTGATATACTTGTACATATATATTAAGTCTCCCTAAGTCTTCTCTTTTCTAGAGTAAATAGACCTAATTTTGATAACCTTTCTGGGTATTGTAGTGAACCAACTCCATTTATCATTTTAGTAGCCCGCATTTGAACCCTTTCATGTTCAGTAATGTCTTTCTTGAGCACCGGCGTCCAAAATTGCACACAATACTCTAAGTGTGGTCTGACGAGTGATTTGTACAGAGGGAGTGATTTGTACAGAATTATGTTTTCATCTCGTGTCCCCAGACCTCTTCTAATGCATCCCATGACCCTATGTGCTTTGGTGGCAGCTGCCTGACACTGGGCACTCCAATTTAGCTTCTTATTGACTAAGATGCCTAAGTCTTTTTCCATGTCTGATTTCCCCAGCAGTTTCCCATTTAGTAAGTAATTATAGCATCTGTTTCTCCTTCCCATGTGCATAACCTTACACTTATCTGTGTTAAACCTCATTTGCCATTTTTCAGCCCAATTCTCCAATTTACTCAAATCTGTCTGTAGTTGCAAACTGTCCTCCTTTGTGTTAACTACCTTACATAGTTTTGTATCATCTGCAAATACTGATATTTTACTGTGTAAGCCATCCATCCACTAGATCATTAATAAATATATTAAATAGTAGGGGGCCCAATACAGAACCCTGTGGTACCCCACTAGTAACCCTGGCCCAATCTGAGTATGCACCATTAATAACCACTCTTTGTTTTCTATCACTAAGCCAGCTACCTACCCATCTACACACATTTTCCCCTAGCCCAAGCTTTCTCATCTTACTTACCAATCTTTTATGTGGGACAGTGTCAAATGCTTTAGAGAAGTCTAGATAAATGACATCCAATGATTCTCCTTGGTCCATTTGAGAGCTTAAATCCTCATAGAAGCTGATCAGGTTAGTTTGACAGGAGCGATCATTCATAAATCCATGTTGATATGGAGTTAAACATTTATTAACATTGAGATAATCCATAATGGTATCCCTCAGAAACCCTTCAAAAATTTTACCCACAACAGATGTTAAGCTTACCGGCCTATAGTTTCCAGGTTCCCTTTTACACCCCTTTTTGAATATTGGTACCACTAGACAAGTCACTAGACTTCTCCCACTATATCAGCACTCTGAAATATTCTGAGACAGAGCAAAAAGAGACAGAACTAGTAAGGGACAAAAAGCCAATTGGCAAAATACTGATAAATAAGAGTGGAAATTCAGCTCAGCCCCCAGCTGGGGCTGGCCAACCACACAAAAAACTGAATAGACCAACAAAATCAAGTGTAAACATTAGCAGAAAAACTTAGCTTTAGATGACTGGAACAGAGCTGAAAACCAAGAGCTGACAAGCCAGAAGGAATCACCAGCAACTGAATAGGGCGTCGGCTGTCTTAAATCCAATCTGAGAATCCTGAGATCCAATCGTCATCCTCATTCTCAGGTGGCAGATCTCCACCGATCAAACCAGCCGCACCACCTCCCGACACCACCAGAGGGAGTCCAGAAGGGGAACCAGAGAATGAACTCACAACACAAGGGATAGGTGTAGGGTGTGCTAGGGTGACAGGTTCATGATTGGCGCCCGATGCGGAATCGGCATAGGAAACGTTAGGAGAGTTAGGGACACTGACTCGGGAGTGCAGGAGGTCTCCATGTCCCCTTTCCCTATCACAGGGCCCACAGTTGTAACTGTTTCCCCTTTCCCCGTGTCTTGTTGTTTTAGTTACCGGCCTGCCGGCCGTGTCACACAGAAGAGTATCACATGCCGCGTCTTGTTTTTAGCTACCGGCCTGCGGGTCGCGTCACACAGGACGGGTCATCATGACATCAGCCTTGTTCCCTGCTGGGACCTGTGCTGGACTCTGTTCCATATGCCACAGTTTATGTCAGTCTTTTCAGTATTTCTAATCCCCTGTTAGAGTCATATAGAATTGTAGAGTTGGAAGGGACCTCCTGGGCCATCTGGTCCAATCCCCTGCTCAAAGCAGGATTCGCTAAATCATCCCAGTCAGATGTCTGTCCAGCTTCTGTTTGAAGACTTCCATTGAAGGAGAACTCACCACTTCTCGTTGCAGCCTGTTCCACTCATTGATCACTCTAACTGTCAAAAAGTTTTTTCTAATATCTAATCTGTGTCTCCTCCCATTCAGTTTCATCCCATTACTTCTAGTCTTTCCTTGTGCAAACGAGAATAAAGATGATCCTTCTACAATGTGACAGCCCTTTAGATATTTGTAGACAGCTATTAAGTCTCCTCTCAGTCGTCTCTTTTGCAAACTAAACATTCCCAAATCCTGCAACCTTTCCTCATAAGACAGGGTTTGCAGACCGGTCACCATTCTGGTTGCTCTTTTCTGAACTTGCTCCAGTTTGTTGATGTCTTTTTTAAAATGTGGTGCCCAAAACTGGACACAGTATTCCAGATCAGGTCTGACCAATGAGGAGTAGAGGGCAATAATGACTTCACGTGATCTAGACTGTATGCTTCTGTTAATACATCCTAGAATTGCATTTGCCTTTTTTGCTGCTGCGTCACACTGTTGACTCATATTCAGTCTGTGATCTATTAGTATACCCAAGTCTTTTTCACATGTGCTGTTGCTTAGCCCTATTCCTCCCATTCTGTATATGCTTTTTTCATTTTTATTGCCCAGATGTAGCACTTTGCATTTTTCCCTGTTAAAAACCATTCTGTTAGTCGCTGCCCACTGCTCCAGTTTATTTATATCTTTTTGAATCCTCTCTCTCTCTTCTCTAGTATTAGCTATCCCTCCTAGCTTTGTGTCATCAGCAAATTTAATTAGTTTACCCTCAATTCCTTCATCTAAATCTTTGATAAAGATGTTGAACAATACAGGGCCCAGGACAGAGCCCTGTGGTACCCCAGTCGAGACATTCTTCCAACTGGATGTGCAGCCATTTACGACCACTCTTTGGGTCCGATCACTAAGCCAGTTATGAATCCACCTAACAGTTGCCTTGTCCATTCCATATTTAGTCATTTTTTCAATAAGGATTGTATGAGATACTTTGTCAAATGCTTTGCTGAAGTCAAGATATACTATATCTACAGCATTTCCTTGATCCACCCAATCAGTGATTCCATCATAGAAGGAAATTAAGTTAGTCTGACATGACTTATTAGTTACAAACCCATGCTGACTCTGTTTAATCACTTCATTCTTATTCAGGTACTGACATACATGTTGTTTAATAATTTGTTCAAAGATCTTTCCTGGTATAGAAGTAAGACTCACCGGCCTATAGTTGCCTGGGTCCACCTTCTTCCCCTTTTTGAAGATAGGAACAACATTTGCTCTTCTCCAGTCTTCTGGGACTTCTCCTGTTGTCCACGAGTTTTCAAAGATTATGGAGAGGGGTTCAAAAATTTCTTCTGCTATCTCCTTCAGTACTCTGGGGTGTAATTCATCTGGACCTGGAGACTTGAATTCATTTAGGTTAGCTAAGTGTTTCCTCACTATCTTTCTGTTTCTAGATATCCTGGATTCTTCTATTCCCTTAATAGGACAGTGAAGAACAGTTGATGTTACATTTCCTTTCTGAGAGAAAACAGATGCAAAATAGGAATTTAAAAGTTCGGCCTTCTCAACATCCTGTCTTACCATTTCATCATTTTCATCCTGTAAAAATCCTATAGCATCTTTGACTTTTCTTTTACTTTTGACATATCCCCAAAATCCTTTATTATTGCTTTTGACATCTCTTGCAAGCCTCACTACATTGTCAGCTTTAGTAATCTGATTTGTGCCCTGCAGGTTCTGCAGACAGCATTATATTTTTCTTTAGATATGCCTCCCTCTTTCCATTTTATAATCATTTCTTTCTTCGTTTTTAGCATGTGCTTAAGTTCTGTGTTCATCCATCCTGGTTTCCTTAAATGCTTCCTATTCTTCCCTCTTTTCGGAATTGTTAACAATTGTGCTTTGAGGATTTCATTTTTCAAGACTTCCCATCCTTCCTGGACATTTTTGTCTTTAAGGATATTCAGCCATTGGATGCCTCCAATTCTATTTCTGAATCCCTTAAAATCTGCCTTTCTGAAATCTAACCTTGAGTCTTGACAGGTCTTCCTCCTCTAGTTATCCAAAATTCTAAAATAGCACGATTGCTACCTCCTAGGGTCCCAGCCACTTTTACCTCCTCAACCATTTCCTCCCTGTTTATAAGGATTAGATCCAAGGTAGCAGTTCCCTTGTTTTCTCCCCTACCTTTTGGAAGATAAAGTTGTCAGCAAGAGAGGATAAGAATTTCCCTGACCTGTTAGTTTTGCCTGAGAGAGATTCCCAACAAATGTCTGGATAGTTGAAATCTCCCATGACAACTATGTCACATTTTTTGGAGAACTTGGCCATTTGATGCATAAAGAGTTCATCCATATCTTCAGCTTGCACAGGCGGCCTGTAGTAAATGCCTACAATGGTGTCCTTTCCATTGTTCTGTTCTTGTATTCTTACCCAAACAGTTTCTACAGAACTCCCAGTCTCTGAAGCTTCAATCTCTGTGCAGATATACGCGTTTCTAACATACAATGCGACACCCCCTCCTCGTTTATCAAGTCTGTTTCTTGCAAATAAGTTGCATCCTTCTAGTCTTGTTTTCCAATCATGTGTATCGTCCCACCAAGTTTCAGTGATTCCAATGACATCATATTTCTTTTCCTGCGTTAGTAGTTCCAATTCTCCTTGTTTGTTGCCCATGCTTTGTGCATTAGTATAGAAACATTTTAGTTTGTGATTGGTTTCTCTTTCTCCAATATTTTTATTAATTAGATTCTTTTGTCTTTGCTCTTCCTTTCCACTTCTAATAGCAGAGTTCTCAATAGCATTTGTCAGGTGTATGGCTTTTTCTGTTTTTTTGCTTCCCTTCCCACGTTGTTCTAGTTTAAAGCTCTCCTTACAAGTGTAGCAAGGCGACTTCCAAATACTTGTTTTTCAGTCTTCGTAAGGTGCACCCCATCTCTAGCAAGTAGTCCATCGTATAGGTAATTCACTCCGTGATCCATAAATCCAAATCGTTGCTGACGGCACCATCGACGTAGCCAGTCATTCACCTGCAGAATCTTATTCCACCTCCTTGTTCCATGGCCATCCACTGGGAGGATGGAAGAGAAGACCACCTGCGTTCTTTCACTTTCTTGCCTAAGTTTTCAAAGTCTCTGCAGATGGTTTCCAGGTCGTTTCTTGCGGTGTCATTTGTCCCCACATGTAGTAGCAGGAATGGGTAGTCATCTGTAGGTCTGAAGAGTCCTGATATCCTGTCAGACACATCTTTAATTTTTGCACCTGGAAGAGAGCACATTTCTCTTGAAGTTATATCTGGTCTGCAGATAGCGGCCTCTGTTCCTCTCATCAGGGAATCCCCCATGACCACCACTCTCTGTTTCTTCTTCACAACATTTTTCTTTCTCCACCCAGGAGGACTCTGAAGGTGTACAAGGTTGCTGTTTGTGGGCAAAGTCTTATCCTGATGTATTTCTTCATCATTTTCCTGCGTGAGAGCCTGGTACTGGTTCCTGAGAAGTATGGGTGCTGACTGCCTCCTGATCCTCCTGCTTCTCTGGGTCACATGTTTCCATTCCTCTGTTTCTTCAGGTGCACTTCGAATTTCTTCTCTTTCTGTAACATGAAGAGATAATTCTGCTCTGTCTAAGAACTCTTCACCTTCCTCAATGATCTTCAGCGTAGCTAACCTCTCTTCAAAATTTTGCAACTTTTCCTCCAACAGGGACACAAGCTTGCATTTGTGGCATGTGAAATTTGGCTTTTCCACTGGTAAGTCTGTGAACTTGTAGCAAGAAATGCAGCTCACCAAATGGCTCCTGGCCTCTTCCATATTGAGATTTCTTAAAAACGATGAAAGATGAGCCAAAATTTGCGCACCTATCAGCGCGCGGTTTTCCGGTTTCCTCTTTTCAGCTGCAATGGCCAAAACCCAGTGATCGTTGAGCTCGCAGAGACTCTTCACTTATCCCAGAAGGCACTGGGAATATGCAAATGATCTCCTCAGGACTCTTCCCCTGGTTTTCCGATTTCCTCTTTTCAGCTGCAAAGGCCAAAACCCAGTGATCGTTGAGCTCGCGGAGACTCTTCACTTATCCCAGAAGGCACTGGGAATATGCAAATGATCTCCTCAGGACTCTTTCCCTGGTTTTCCGATTTCCTCTTTTCAGCTGCAACGGCCAAAACCCAGTGATCGTTGAGCTCGCGGAGACTCTTCACTTATCCCAGAAGGCACTGGGAATATGCAAATGATCTCCTCAGGACTCTTCCCCTGGTTTTCCGATTTCCTCTTTTCAGCTGCAAAGGCCAAAACCCAGTGATCGTTGTATCAGTATCTTTTGTTTTGCGTCCAATTCACACCAGAGTTCTGATTTAGTGGGGGAGAGGTCGTGTAGCCTCAGTATTTTTGCATATCAGACGTGTTGGATTTTTTCTTAGGGTTTTTTGCATGATTGCAGGCAGTATCCTTTCCTGTCCTGTTCTATCTAGACTAGTGTGGAGCATTCCGATACTGCAAATATCGGGTATCGGCCGATATTCACTGTATCGGAATTCCGATACCGAGTACCGATATTTTTTCAATATCGGATACCAGAATCGGAAGTCCCCATAATGCAATGAGCCACTATTGTGGCTGTGATTGGCTGCTGAAATGATGTCATCATGATGCGCGGTCTGTGCGCATCATGATGCGCGGTCTGTGCCGACTGCGGGAGGCCTGTACGGGCCTGCCGGGGGCCTGTGCCGGCTGTCGGGGGTCTGTACGGGCCTGCTGGGGGCTTGTGCCGGCTGCCGGGGGTCTGTACGGGCCTGCCGGGGCTTGTTCCGGCTGCCGGGGGTCTGTACGGGCCTGCCGGGGGCTTGTGCCGGCTGCCGGGGTTCTGTACGGGCCTGCCGGGGGCCTGTGCCGGCTGCCGGGGGTCTGTACGGGCCTGCCGGGGGGCTTGTGCCGGCTGCCGGGGTTCTGTACGGGCCTGCTGCCGGGGGTCTGTACGGGCCTGCCGGGGGCTTGTGCCGGCTGCTGGGGGTCTGTACGGGCCTGCCGGGGGCTTGTGCTGGCTGCCGGGGGTCTGTACGGGCCTGCCGGGGGCTTGTGCCGGCTGCCGGGGGTCTGTACGGGCCTGCAGGGGGTTTGTGCCGGCTGCCGGGGGTCTGTGCGGGCCTGCTGGGGGTCTTGTGTGTGTGCAGGCATCGTCCGATTGGACTACAAGTCCTATCGGGCGATGCCTGCTACAATGACAGCGATTGACACATTAGCCAATGATGGGACAGTAGTAGTCCCATCATCCGGCTAATGTGTTGAATGTAAAAAAAAAATATATATATATATATATATATAGAGTTGAGCGACTTTTGTTTTTTTAGGGTCGAGTTTCGTTTCGTGAAACCCGACTTTTCCAAAAGTCGTGTCGAGCAAGATCGGCCGACTATAGGGAAAAGTCGGGGTCGTCCCGAAACCCGAAACCCAATGTAAGTCAATGGGGAATAAAAGTCGGCAGTGAGAGGAGGACAGGAAACACACCTACAGTGCCCATTTGAATGCCAAAAGCATCAATTCTTCTTACTTAAGCTTGTCAACCTTAATTAACTTCATAATACAAGTTACGCACTGAAAAATGGGGGTTATTTGGCTAAAGTTGTGGGGGGGTAGGGCTGGCTCCAGGTTTTCATGTGCCCTGGGCGAAAGAGCGCCCCTTTAACACATACTTCTCTTCCATCCTACCAGTGGATGGCCATGGAACAAGGAGGTGGAATAAGATTCTGCAGGTGAACAACTGGCTACGTCGATGGTGCCGTCAGCAACGATTTGGATTTATGGATCACGGAGTGAATTACTTTTACGATGGACTACTTGCTAGAGATGGGGTGCACCTTACGAAGACTGGAAAACATGTATTTGGAAGTCGCCTTGCTACACTTGTAAGGAGAGCTTTAAACTAGAACAACATGGGAAGGGAAGCAAAAGACCAGAAAAAGCCATACACCTGACAAATGCTATTGAGAACTCTGCTATTAGAAGTGGAAAGGAAGAACAAAGACAAAAGAATCTAAATAATAAAAATATTGGAGAAAGAGAAACCAATCACAAACTAAAATGTTTCTATACTAATGCACAAAGCATGGGCAACAAACAAGGAGAATTGGAACTACTAACACAGGAAAAGAAATATGATGTCATTGGAATCACTGAAACTTGGTGGGACAATACACATGATTGGAATACAAGACTAGAAGGATACAACTTATTTGCAAGAAACAGACTTGATAAACGAGGAGGGGGTGTCGCATTGTATGTTAGAAACGCGTATATCTGCACAGAGATTGAAGCTTCAGAGACTGGGAGTACTGTGGAAACTGTTTGGGTAAGAATACAAGGACAGAACAATGGAAAGGACACCATTGTAGGCATTTACTACAGGCCGCCTGTGCAAGCTGAAGATATGGATGAACTCTTTATGCATCAAATGGCCAAGTTCTCCAAAAAATATGACATAGTTGTCATGGGAGATTTCAACTATCCAGACATTTGTTGGGAATCTCTCTCAGGCAAAACTAACAGGTCAAGGAAATTCTTATCCTCTCTTGCTGACAACTTTATCTTCCAAAAGGTAGGGGAGAAAACAAGGGGAACTGCTACCTTTGATCTAATCCTTACAAACAGAGAGGAAATGGTTGAGGAGGTAAAAGTGGCTGGGACCCTAGGAGGCAGCGACCATGCTATTTTAGAATTTTGGATAACTAGAGGAGGAAGACATGTGAAGACTCAGACGTCAAGGTTAGATTTCAGAAAGGCAGATTTGAAGGGATTCAGAAAGAGAATTGAAGGGATCCAATGGCTGGATATCCTTAAAGACAAAAATGTCCAGGAAGGATGGGAAATCTTGAAAAATGAAATTCTCAAAGCACAGTTGTTAACAATTCCGAAAAGAGGGAAGAATAGGAAGCATTTAAGGAAACCAGGATGGATGAACACAGAACTTAAGCACATGCTAAAAAGGAAGAAAAAAATGTTTATAAAATGGAAAGAGGGAGGCATATCTAAAGAAGAATATAATGCTGTCTGCAGAACCTGCAGAGAACAAATCAGATTAGCTAAAGCTGACAATGAATTGAGGCTTGCAAGAGATGTCAAAAGCAATAATAAAGGATTTTGGGGATATGTCAAAAGTAAAAGAAAAGTCAAAGATGCTATAGGATTTTTACAGGATGAAAATGATGAAATGGTAAGACAGGATGTTGAGAAGGCCGAACTTTTAAATTCCTATTTTGCATCTGTTTTCTCTCAGAAAGGAAATGTAACATCAACTGTTCTTCACTGTCCTATTAAGGGAATAGAAGAATCCAGGATATCTAGAAACAGAAAGATAGTGAGGAAACACTTAGCTAACCTAAATGAATTCAAGTCACCAGGTCCAGATGAATTACACCCCAGAGTACTGAAGGAGATAGCAGAAGAAATTTCTGAACCCCTCTCCATAATCTTTGAAAATTCTTGGAGAACAGGAGAAGTCCCAGAAGACTGGAGAAGAGCAAATGTTGTTCCTATCTTCAAAAAGGGGAAGAAGGTGGACCCAGGCAACTATAGGCCGGTGAGTCTGACTTCTATACCAGGAAAGATCTTTGAACAAATTATTAAACAACATGTACAGTATGTCAGTACCTAGATAAGAATGAAGTGATTAAACAGAGTCAGCATAGGTTTGTAACTAATAAGTCATGTCAGACTAACTTAATTTCCTTCTATGATGGAATCACTGATTGGGTGGATCAAGGAAATGCTGTAGATATAGTATATCTTGACTTCAGCAAATCATTTGACAAAGTATCTCATACAATCCTTATTGAAAAAATGTCTAAGTATGGAATGGACAAGGCAACTGTTAGGTGGATTCATAACTGGCTTAGTGATCGGACCCAAAGAGTGGTCGTAAATGGCTGCACATCCAGTTGGAAGAATGTCTCAAGTGGGGTACCACAGGGCTCTGTCCTGGGCCCTGTATTGTTCAACATCTTTATCAATGATTTAGATGAAGGAATTGAGGGTAAACTGATTAAATTTGCTGATGACACAAAGCTAGGAGGGATAGCTAATACTAGAGAAGAGAGAGAGAGGATTCAAAAAGATATAAATAAATTGGAGAAGTGGGCAGCAACAAACCGAATGGTTTTTAACAGGGAAAAATGCAAATTACTACATCTGGGCAATAAAAATGAAAAAAGCATATACAGAATGGGAGGAATAGGGCTAAGCAACAGCACATGTGAAAAAGACTTGGGCATACTAATAGATCACAGACTGAATATGAGTCAACAGTGTGATGCAGCAGCAAAAAAGGCAAATGCAATTCTAGGATGTATTAACAGAAGCATACAGTCTAGATCACGTGAAGTCATTATTTCCCTCTACTCCTCTTTGGTCAGACCTCATCTGGAATATTGTGTCCAGTTTTGGGCACCACATTTTAAAAAAGACATCAACAAACTGGAGCAAGTTCAGAAAAGAGCAACCAGAATGGTGACCGGTCTGCAAACCCTGTCTTATGAGGAAAGGTTGCAGGATTTGGGAATGTTTAGTTTGCAGAAGAGAAGACTGAGAGGAGACTTAATAGCTGTCTACAAATATCTAAAGGGCTGTCACATTGTAGAAGGATCAACTTTATTCTTATTTGCACAAGGAAAGACTAGAAGCAATGGGATGAATCTGAATGGGAGGAGACACAGATTAGATATTAGAAAAAACTTTTTGACAGTTAGAGTGATCAATGAGTGGAACAAGCTGCCACGAGAAGTGGTGAGTTCTCCTTCAATGGAAGTCTTCAAACAGAGGCTGGACAGACATCTGACTGGGATGATTTAGCGAATCCTGCTTTGAGCAGGGGGTTGGACCAGATGGCCCAGGAGGTCCCTTCCAACTCTACGATTCTATGATTCTATGATTCTACCACAACTCATCATGCTCCGATACGGCAGAGAAATAGCGGTATAGTACAATGAAAAATACTTCACTTTTTACATCTCATGACAAGGCCCATTTATTTCTCCATACAGAATCAATGGTCCCATATAATGTTTGAAACAGTATATGATGAGCTCCACATAAAGCTACAGTATATGTTGGTCCCCATGGATGAAGCTCCACTGTCTTATGGGCCCAAATAATGCTCCAAACATAATGGACCCCATTTCTAATGCTCTAGTGTATAATGGGCCCTGAAAATGCTGCTCCAGTGTCTGATGTCCACCTTTGGAATGTTCCAGTGTATGGTGGGCCCCATCTATCATTCTCCAGAGTATAGTGCTCCCCAAAAATTGCTGTCCCAACATTGAAAACAATGAAATAAGTCTCCTCGCTAGGGAATCCCTGTACTAGTCTGGACTCCTCGTCGTTCCCATCTTCCATCTCACTGCACAGTATTTCAACCTTGCAAGTGCTGTGATCCTGAGCAAGCAGGGGGGGCCCACTCGTTGGCGACGGCACTGGCACAGGACCCCTGATAGTACGGTGGTGTGTCTGATGGAGGGTGGGCCGAACCTGCACTTTCATCTGCAGCTTCCTCTTTGTCACCGTGTAAGATGGAACTGTATATGGGAAGGGTAACCTGAGTTTCATCAGGGTCAGATTCAGGCCGTGTAGCGTGCGAGGGGAATGTAGTGGTCTGGGTCAATGTACCAGCAGATTCATCGAGCAGTGGCTGGGCATCAGTGCACTTGTGTCGCCCCCAGGAGTACGGTCGCCACAGTGGCAATACCTTCTTCCTAGCGAGTGTGATGTCATGCTTGGGAGCAACGAAGGATCTCTCTAGCAGGTTAACTGATTGGGCGGCGTTATTCCCACGAGTCATGACCCTCCAAACAGCGTTCATGAAGGCAAAGTGTTTGTTTTACGTGGGCAGTATGGTTGCAAAGCTGAACCTTAAAGGAATGTCCAGAAGGGCACCACCAGGAGTGGAGCCTACGGTTTAATTCGACTCCACCTGGGAAACCTCAACCATGCCAGCTACAGAAAAGATGCACACATTGCAAGCTTAATTCCGTTAACGAACGAGACTCCGTCATGCCCTGCGGTCCAAGTCCGGCTTACTAGAGTACACATGAGGCTCTGGCACATGAGATTGGCCAATAACTGGTGTGTCATGCCCTTACATGTCCGTGGCTGCATGTGCGCTACACTGAAAAGGCCAGCGTTTGTCGCTTACAGGTGCAGATAACCCGCTGAACAACGTTAGTGATGGGGATCTGTGATTACAATTATTACCCGCGAACGATGATTTCCCAGTAAGTGCAGGTCAACCGCAGTTCCGGAATTAGGCCTAACCGTCATTCCTGAAAAAATGAAAAACTTACGTGTGCAAACCACAGGTGCTGTAGCTTGCTTAACAGCTCGCCAGCCGTTCTCAGGCCCAGTATGGATTACACGTGATTGCACAAAGGTGAGAAAGGGTACCGTATCCCCGGATAACATGTATGGATAGCATAGTGTACACATTCAAAATATATGTCTATACATCAGGAGGCAGGCTCAGACGGTGTTAGGCCCAGTATGGATTGCACGTGATTGCACAAAGGTGAGAAAGGGTACCGTATCCCCGGATAACATGTATGGATAGCATAGTGTACACATTCAAAATATATGTCTATACATCAGGAGGCAGGCTCAGACGGTGTCAGGCACAGTATGGATTTGACGGCGCAGACTACACAGCGGAGGAGCAGGGAGAGGTAAAGATTGCAAATGCTGGGGCCCTGCCCAAGCAAAGGGGGCCCATTCGTGGGCGTCGGTACTGGCACTGGGCCCCTCATAGTACGGCGGTGTGTCTGACGGCGGGTGTGAACCACCACCGTCAGAGACACTTGATTGCACTATGAGGGACCCTGTGCCAGTGCCCGCGCCCAAGAGTCGGCCTACCCACCTGTCCAGGGCAACGGCACTCGCACGGTGTCGTGCGCTAGGTGGTGACCCCGGCCATGGGGGGGGGAGGCAGCACAGTTAGGGAGTTTTAGAAAGTGGCATATGTTGATGTTGGACATTCAGCTGATGCAAAAGGCGAAATAGGTCAAGTCCCAGGAAGAGGTGGACCAAAGAAAGCCATTTTTCTGTCACCCTATGTATCATCAGGGGAAGGTGGGACAAAATCCTTGGAAACCCATGCATGGTTCATTTTAATGAAGGTTAGATCATCCACATTTTGGGTTGACAGACGGGTTCTTTTTTCTGTCAGGATTGATCCAGCTGCACTGAAGACTCTTTCCGATAGCACACTTGCAGCTGGGCAAGCGAGCTCCTGTAAGGCATATTGTGCCAATTCAGGCCAGGTGTCCAGTTTAGCGGCCCAATAGTCAAAGGGGAATGACCTGTGTGGGAGAACATCGATATGGGAGGAAAAGTAGTTTGTAACCATAGTTGACAACTGCTGTCTCCTGTCACTTTCCATCGATGCAGTATTACCAGTTGTGTGAGCGGTACTTGAAAAATCAGTCCACAACATTGTCATGAAACCCCTGTCTCCAACGCCACTTCTGCTGTGTGCACCACGAACACCTCTGCCAAGCTGCCCCTGGCCCGTACGGCTCGTGTGAGAACCATCACCGCTGCTGTGTGCTGGGAATGCCTCAAGCAACCGATTTACCAGAGTTGCTTGTTTATTAGCCAATATTAGGTCAAGGTTCTCCTGTGGCATGATGTTTTGTAATTTGCCTTTATAGCGTGGATCCAGGATGCTGGCCAACCAGTAGTCGTCATCGTTCATCATTTTGGCAATGCGGGGGTCCCTTTTTAGGATCTGCAAGGCATAATCTGACATGTGGGCCAATGTTCCCGGTGTCAATGATGCACTGCGAGTGCTGGTTGGAGGAGCACTTTCTGGCAAATCCACATCCCTCCAGTCACGCACAAACCCTGTACCAGACCTTGCCGCGCCAACATTTTCACTTGCCCC